>NC_092714.1:54049471-54649471 GCF_047496885.1 Scyliorhinus torazame | reverse complement strand
GCCCAAAGTGCCTTCATTCCAGGAAGGCAGGAGTAGGATGCAGTTGTGCCCACTGCCTGCAGAGGCAGCTCAGAGGCAGCCACAGATGCAGACTTGTTAGAAGGCGTACTTCAGTTCTCGGAGACATTTGGCCCATTTATATACAAGACTGTTCGGCCCTCTAGTCCTCACCCACTACCCAACCACCATGCCCCATATCCCATACCACCTCCATGACTTTCCATAGCAATTCACCTAGTGTTCACTATGGGAAGACATCAGGAGCCATGTGGAGATGAAAAACTAAAATTGTATCTCAGAAGGCTCTCATTCACACACACTTGATGCTGTAAAATCTCTCACTCATGAAACCCATTCAGAACATAAATCCCCTCAAGTGGTATATGTTGTGCAAACGAGTAAAATAGCTAATCCTTTAAAGGTTCTTAAAATTGTCAATCAAAATGTATACTTCGCTCCCTTCTGAGAAAGTGGTTTTGGAGCTCTTGAAACTCAGCAGGACATGGATAATGGGCTTAGCAATAATGACAAACTTTGTCAACAATAAGTTCTACTAAAACTTCAGGAACAGGCAGCTCATATTGTTTTCTAAGCTACACCAAATGGCCAGACAATCAGTGCACCCCTGCGATGGATATTTGTTTTTTTCTGTAACTGAAAGCTGCAGCTTGTTTTTCCCCCTAATTTTTAAGGGGCCTAAACTATAAATCACTTCAGATCATGACATTTAAACAGACTTTATCTGCCCTTCGAGGCTGTTTATGCCTACTTCATAAAATCGTGGCTCCCACACTGTGGGTTAAGGTCCTTGCAAAAGGGAAAATGGGGTTTGTTTGATCTTGGCACTCATTTCAAATGGATCTGCTGAATTTGGATTTCTCTCCTGTGTGATTCATACCACCCCCCCCCACCCCACCTTTCTCACCGCCAAAAATTAGATTTACCAGAAATGGAGGCAGGATTTCTGCATCCGGGTCTCCTCTGCCATTGTTAAAAGATCTCCGGAGTCAGTTGGACTCCTGGAAAATCTGGACCTTGGAAGTTGTTTCCCTGCGCGAGGAATCTGGGACACTATCCTGGGATAAGGCGCCAATCATTTAGTACTGAGATGAGGAGAAATTTCTTCACTAAAGTGTTGCGAATCCTTGGAATTCTCTACCCCACAGGGTTCTGGAGATTCCAGGAGGAGACAGCCAGATTTTTGGTCTCTCCAGGAATGAAGAGATATGGAGAACGGGCGGGAAAATATAGTTTCGACTAAATAGCGGGGGCCGGATAGACTCCTGCTCTTATTTCTTGTCTTCTTAAGTTTAAAAACTGGCATATCCTTCAAAGCACATTTTTTTGCCCGAGAAGCAAAACCCACTAAAATTCATTTCTATGCATTCTTTCAATAAATAGAACTCCCACCTCAAATAAATAACCCAGCAACGCCCCAACCTCAACCTCAAGTAAATGAACAGCCAATGCCAGACCTTTAAAAAAGTAAATTTATCAACAAAAATTTAATTTTCGCTACTGCCTTTTTATAACTTTTTATAACCCAATCTTTATATTATTAACTGCCTGGTTCTACCCATCTTAGAAAGAAATACATTTCAGTACAATGTATTCCCTCTACTCTCTTTCGAGTACCATGATTTTATAATATTTGTAAAATCCATCTCCAGTACTGCCCTTCAATAAATAATTCACTTAAATAACAGAACATTAGTATCTTTAGACTAACTGTGATAAACATCAAGGTAGATTCACGCTACATTTTTTTCAATCCAGGTATTAGGAAAATTATGAAAAAAAGTACATTTTAGAAAATGTACAATTATATTGTGACCGATATTCTCTGCACTCCTCCATCCCCCGCCCAATGTTTGTCGACAGAGGGAAGTACTGTCAATGGGACTTCCCACTGAATCCACCCCACCGGGAAACCTTGGCGGGGGCGTGCCATCGGAAGATCTTGCCCGTGGTATCCAAAACTGCAAAACTCTGTTTGCTTTTATTCACCTGTGTCAATTTCACTATCTGTTTCCTGACAATTATTTGTAAATGCTTGCTGCTTATGAAAAACATCGAAAAATATAACCTGTAAAAATTAAACTGCAGAAAACACACATCTGAAAGAAAATAGTTAACATTTTGCATATAAGTTTTCAGTCTCCATTCTTCAGTCTAAACGTTGTCATTGAGTGCCCTGCTTTGCAATTTGATTTGAAACTTAAAAATTAAGCCCAATACAGAGCAAGTCAAAACACAGTCTAATGGCCCTATGCATTGTCATGATATGCAGGCATGCAGATAATGAGATACAGACAGGAAGCTAATGAACACAGAGAACAGGACATGTCCAATGAGCAGGCAGGACATTCAGGGGTGGTATCTCACTATAAAAGGCACGAGGCACTCATACTCCGTCTCTTTCCACTGATGAACATCTGGAGAGTGAGTCAGGGTGTATTTACAGCATCACATCTCCAGCACGTGGCTAAGAGCTAGTTTGGTTCAGTCAGACAGAGTAACCCCACACAGGTTAGCAGAGAGTCGAACTCATAGAGAACTGTGGTAACTGTGCTACTGGTTCAACAAATCAGATGGAACTAACTTCAAGGTCTGGAGTATCTTTTGGTTAAAGCTACATCCAGTTGCAGCCTGTGTTATCCCAGAGTACATAACACAACATGCTACCAGGAGACTGCTTAATCTAGGTGGTTTACCTCAGTCCGTTCCGTGACGACCAGCGAATGTATCCCAGCACCATGGAGAAGATTCAGGCTCCTCACCAGCTCAGGACCTCCGGCAATCGCAGTGCCAACTGGCGGACATTCAAGCAAAAGTTTCTGCTGTACATCGCAGCTTCAGACCTCGTGGGTGCGTCGGATTCAAGGAAGATCACGCTTCTCCTCTCAACAGCGGGTGATCAAGCCATCAAACTCTTCTTTTCACTTCACCGAAGGCCAGGACAAGAACGTTTCAGACCATCGTGGACAAGTTTGACAGTCACTGTGAAGTGGACACAAATGAAATCTTCGAACGCTACATATTCAAACAGCGTCTACAAGGTAAAGATGAATCTTTCAACTCCTTCTTAACTAACCTCCGCCTGCTAGCGCTGTCCTGCAACTTTGGTGATACTGCTGACTCCATGATCAGAGACCAAATCGTTTTTGGAGTTCACTCTGATCCTCTGAGAGAGCAGCTACTGAAAATCAAGCATATGACCCTGCCAGTTGCGAATGAAACATGCACAGTGCATGAGCATGCCAAAAATCACTATGCCCAGTACAAATCGGCTGAAAATGAGAAACTTGCCTCCCACGAGGCAGAGAGTGTGCAGGCCATCTCCTGGATGCAGCGCCTCAGCATTCATGAAAGCGGCCATTTTGCGCGCTTTTCCCGAGGCCCCACGCATGCACGATGCGAACGGGATAACGAAGCGGCCGACATCCGCACTGCGCATGTGCGACGACACGCGGAGCGTCAGGACGTCTTGACATGCTCGAACTGCGGCAATGCCACTTAAAGAAACACTGCCCTGCAAGAGGCAGGCGATGTTTAAACTGCGGGAAGCCTGGACACTATGCAGCCTTGTGCAGGTCTGCACCACCAGTCAGGGGCCAGCGCTCCCAATTCTAACGGCGGCGCGTTCAGAGTGTACAACAACGATTACAGGATTCTGATCCTGGCAGCACAACGGATCCAGAGGAAGAATGCCTGGACTCCGCCTACTGTGTGGGCATCATTACCAAATGTGAATATGCCACATCCAACTCATCACAAATTCAATCCATCCTCGCTGTGGATTCTGCGGACGAATGGCGTGCGGTGATGCAGGTCAACCACTGCTCCATCCAGTTTAAGCTGGACAGAGGTGCTTCTGTCAAACTCCTCTCACAGGCAGATTTCAAACTCATCAAGAAGCATCCCCAAGGTCCTTCCAGCAGCCTGTAGGCTCCTGAACTATAACGGAAATGCCATCACGGCACTGAGATCCTGCCATCTACCCGTCTCCAACCGGAGCACCCATGCATGGTTACGTTTTGAAATTGTCAAGCCAGACAGGGCATCCCTACTTGGCGCGCACGCCTGCAAGCAGCTGAACCTCGTGCAGCGGGTTTACACAACGACATCCTCCAATGTGGATCTTCAGGCCGGCATTGATGACATTCTCGCTCAGTATCCGGATGTGTTCGATGGGATGGGCACGCTGCCGTATCGATACAAGATTCTGCTACGACCTGATGCCAAGCCAGTGGTCCACGCACCACGCCAGGTCCCGGCTCCGCTGAGGGAATGCCTGAAGGCACAGCTCAAGGATCTTCAGCAACAGGGCATCATTTCCAAGGTAACCAAACCGCCTGACTGGGTGAGCTCGATGGTATGTGTTAGAAAGCCTTCGGGAGACCTGCGCATCTGCATTGATCCCAAGGATCTCAATAAGAATATAATGCGTGAACACTACCCTATCCCGAAGCGGGAGGAACTCACAAGTGAGATGCCACACGCACGCACGTTTTTTCACCAAGTTAGATGCGTCACATGGATTGACCATAGAGTCTCCGTCTCTTTCAACTGATGAACATCTGCAGTGTGAGTCAGGGTGTATTTACAGCATCACATCTCCAGCACGTGGCTAAGAGCTAGTCTGTTTCAGTCAGACAGAGTACCCACACTTAGGTTAGCAGAGAGTCGAACTCATAGAGAACTGTGCTACTGGTTCAGTAAATCAGACTGAACTAACTTCAAGGTCTGGGGTACCTTTTGGTTAAAGCTGTATCCAGTTGCAGCCTGTGTTATCCCAGAGTGCATAACACATCATACAGGATTGCAATCCTTCAAGCCGTTTCAGAAAATAAATCCAATAATAGTTAAATGATAATTCAGTGAAGTAATGACAGCAAACAAATTCATAAAACAATGGGAGAAGTGCTAAACAATCGCCCTCATTCCATATTACCAAAACATTCTCAGCAATTCGGCAAACTTTTCATGCCTGAATATGTCCAAACTTCTAGAATTGTCCACTGTTACCAGTTACACCTGCAGTAGGACTATAGGGTATTTCAAATTTTTAAAAATAAATTCCGAGACATGAACATAGATCGTTCATCTTATTTTGTATTTGTGGGACTGTGTTGTGCCCAATTGGCTGCTTTGTCTTTTTATTAAACTCTTTATGTTTTCAGCAACCAAACGTCTGGCACAGGTATAAACCCATCAATGCATTTAAAAATCTCCAATTAATAATCTCTCTTAATAAGAAATCCACACCCATCATTAAAGTTTCCGTTTGACCAATATGAAATGCACATTCTCTCTTCAAAGGGGAACTTCATTTCAGCAGGTCCAGAGAGCTCAGGTGTAGCTGCAGTTGAGAGTTGCAAAGTTTGTGCAGGTGTATTGCTCCAGTTAACCTGGCTAAAGCATTTTACTTGCCAGGTCAGATCGTTGTCTAGCTTGCCAATTATGTTCAACAAGATCCAGTTTACACATTTGGATTCTCACCGACAGGGTCTGCAACCAACTGATGAGAATCCCCTTTCCTGTTGGTTCCATTTAGTGAGCCAGCCTGGCTCAGGCAGTCAATCATCAATAGTGCACATGTGTTTTGTGGGATTACCTATCACGGAGGATGACCTTTGTCCTGAGTGCCCAACAAGTGAGTCATCTTGAATCAGACACCATTCCCAAGCCCCTAAAAGGATGAAGTATTCATTAGATAACTGACAAACATGGGTCTGTTCTTGCACTTGGTTCACAGCAGGTACAGGCAACGTAAGTGGCAAAGTGAGCAACACACTTCAACCGCATTCAATGCTTCACAATTGAAGGGAAGGAGGTTCAGCAGCTGTTAGCCTCCCGGCATCTCAATTCTGTTACCAACAGCATTAACCCCCTGGATATATAAAAACACCTCTTCATACCTGGGCTAGAGGCACATCTTCAAACAGCAGCAACTTCAAGTCTCAAAGTTTCCACGCTAACAAAATGATGTACAGTGTTATCAAAGGACCTACGAGGCATTTTCTGCTGTGCCAGTCAATTTGATTTTCTAGTCGCCACAGTCCAATATCAACTTTCAGGCTTGGATATCACCAACCTGGTTCAATCTTCAGTGCCATTTTCTATTTCGGTAACATGAACAAATTTCAGTTCACAAATCCAGATACTTCATGTATACAACTTCACCTTCCACGCAACCCGAAATTGATCTGGACCGGCTATATAAATACTGTGGCTACAAGAGGTCAGAAGCTAGGAATCCTGTGGAGTAATTCACCTCCTGACTCCTCAAAGCCTGTCCACCACCTACAAGGCACAAGTCAGGAGTGTAATGGAATACTCCCCATTGCCTGGATGAGTGCAGCTCGAATAACGCTCAATAAGCTCGACACCATCCAGGATAAAGCAGCCCGCTCGATTGGCACCCCTTCCACAAACATGCACTCCCTCTACCACAGACGAACAGTGACAACAGTGCATACACCTACAAGATGCGCTGCAGGACTCAACAAGGCTCCTGAGGCACCACCTTTCAAACCTATGACCACTACCATCTAGAAGGACTAGGGCAGCAAATACATGGGAACCCCACCACTTGGATGTTCCCCTCCAAGTCATTCACCATCATGACTTGTAAATATATCGTCTTCCTTCAGTGTCGCCGAGTCAAAATCCTCAAACTCCCTCTCTAATAACATGGACCCTAATAACACCACATGGACTGCAAAGGTTCAAGAAGGCAGCTCACCACCACCTTCTCCAGGGCATTTATGGATTGGCAACAATTGCTGGCCTAGCCAGTGAAGCCCACATCATGTAAAAAACCCTCCCACAATACAAACCACTGTAGAACATCATTCACCACATCGTTCAAGTCCAATAAATTTTCTTTTATTCACAACCTTTGCATTTTTGTTCTCTAGCCAAGTCTCTTACATTTTTTGCATGCTTTATTCTACTGATTATGCATCTTACTTAAGAACAGAAAATTGCCACCAACAACCCAACAATGTCAACGTCACATGTCTGGCATGCTCTGGGAAACTGAGAGCTCAGCCTAACAACAAGCAGAATTAAATTGCAGCCACTTAGCTTTTCTACCAGTGTCTCCAAAGGTAGGCAACAAAACCACCTCACAAGGTGGTGTCTAGTACCTCTAAAAGAGTGTACACTGCTTTAATTTATGATTCAGTTCCGTGACAGACAGCCTAGCAAATATTGTTCAATCCTCTTAATTGATACAGGTTTCATTATATAGAATTAATACATTAGAAAATTAGATTTTTTGGCACATACTGTCGCATTAAGCTTGAAATGGGATGAAAAGGTTTCCAACACATAATTGCTGAAATAGAGGTCAGGATTTTAATCATTCCCTGGGAGGTGGGAGGGTCAGTGAAATTGTAGGGATCAGGATTGGAACAGCTCCACAACGCAACCCCGCCATCAGGATATTTTCCAAGAGGGACCAGATTTGGATAGGTTGCCCACCGCAGGGATTTACATTATTAAAGACTAAATTAGAGATCATTTTACAGCATGGCCACAGCACTATAATTAAGGGCAGCAAGGTGTCTCCCACACCCTGCTGCTCTGGGGGGGGGGGGGGGGGCTGCCAACTAAATGGTGGCGGCCTCCCAAAAATAGCTCATGTGGGACGATTTAATGGAGGAAAGTAGTATTGCTGTACTTGGGCTGTAAGTGAAACAAAGCATATAAATGCATTTATTTAATGCAGCTAAGATTTTAAGTGCAGTCAACAGGAAAAGTATAGAGTGAGTATAGGCATGCCACTTCAATATATCCCAACAGGTGAAGCTGATGGTCTCCAGAGGAAAATATTACACGGTCCACAAACATGAAACTCACTAAAGGATATATGATTGTAATTACATTTTTTTCCATACTTTACTGAACATGTATTAAAACACCAGCTCCACCAGTCCTGAGAGCAATGTATATTTTCAATTAAGTGCCACTTTTAAAGTGGGACTATACACAAAAAAACGGCAGTTTGGTCCTACCTGGTTACATTGTCATGCACGAACACACCTTCCTTCTTTCAAGTACTTTACGACATCTTAGTTTGAAATCAATACAGTATCTGTCCTTTTACTGGGATAGCAAAAGACATCTCTGCCTGCGCTCTCTCGTGTTTATTGTGTATTATTTTGTTTTTCTTTTCATACTTACATCTGCGGAAGTGCCCTTTACTCTTAAACTGTAGCTATGGGAACCATAAATATCTCTGGAGTGACCTTAGTTCAGAAAACAGAAAATGTTTACTCCAATGTGCTTCAGGTTTAAATACTGTCTCTGATGGCAGCATCAGCGTCTCTGCCCTGCTGTAATGTAAATGAGATCCACTGCCTCTGACAGTATAGACATTTGTGCAATGAGGCTTTCCCAGGCTCCATTTGAATCAACAGTACTCTGGCGCCAGCCATTGGGTAGGAATCTAAGTTTATGTTTTGACTGATCTTTCAGAAAGGGAAATTATTGGTCACAAATAAAAATGTCAGTGCAGAACTATTTTCTGGACTAAATGTCAGGACTATTTTCACTCCTGTCTGCTAAAGGAAAAAGGGAGTTGGACATTATTTTTTCTTTCTTCAAGTATCCTGACCCATCTGTACAAGACAATTATGCAAAATTGGTCAAAAGGTTCTGGCAGATAGAAATGAACAATGTGACGGACAACTGCACACAGCTAAGTGAATGTGTCTCAAATTAAAGGCATTCTGGTCACAATGAACCTGAAATTTAGCACGGATTAGTATTAAACTCTCTTGCATCAACAGAAATTCTAGATAATTGGTCATTTGTAAAGCCAAGTCACTTGGTGGAGTGGCACCACTGCCTAGAGATAAGGTACAGCCAACTTGAGAAACCATCAGTTTGAGGAGGAGGGTGAATAAATGTAAGCCAGCATGGATTTGTTAAAGACAAATAGTGTTTGACTAACTGGATTGAGCTCTTTACTGAAATAACAGAAATGGTTGGTGAGTGTAGTGCAGCTAATGTTGTGCATCTCAATGTGTTGGACAAAATATCACAAGCTAGCTTTTGCTAGCAAAATTAAAGCTCCTGAGATTAAAGGGCAATGGGCAGCATGGTTTCACAGTTTTTCAGACCGGAGGGAGTATATACTCGCTTCCCTCAAGGATGAGTATTAGGACCACTGCTCTTCTTGACATATATAAATGACTTGAATACAGAGGGCATTATTTCGAAGTTTTCAGATGATAGAGAACTTGGTAGGCAGATAGTAACAGGATTCATGAGGACAAAGAAAGAGACTGGTGAACTGGGCAGACAGGTGTCAGATGAAATTTAACCACCCAGAGACATGTGAAGTGAGTCATTTTGATAGGAGGAATGAGGAGAGGCAGCACCTGTGGAGAGAGCAACAGAGTTAATGGGATTTTGGTGGGATCATTTGGTCCCACTGATGGTGAGCCCCGTCGCAGGTTCCCCAGTGGCGGAGGGGGTGGACAACAGGGGGCCCCATTGACAGCGGCAGGACTAGAAGATCCCGCCGCTGGCCAATGGAAGGCTGCCTCAGCTGCTGCAAAACACGGCATGGGGGGGGGGGGGGGGGGGTCGGATCCCGCCCAACATTTCAGATTGATAACACTGCATCAGAATTGGTCATCGGCATGAAATGTTGGTCGCTGATAACGACCCCGGAATTAAACAGGATTCTGCTTCTTTTCCGGGCCTTGGCAAGGAACGCTCCGCTGACGCTGCTCTTGGGCTCATTGCAGCTCGTCAGTGCAGGAAGAGATTGACCCCCCAATGCCCCAACTTACCAATTAGGGGCTCCCTGCACTCCACCGCACAAAGGCGGGGCACCCCCACACCCGATTCCTGGCATGAGCAAATAGCCACCTGGAAACCTTGGGACTGCCCACCTGGCTGTGCCATTTGGGTACCTGACATTGTCAGGGTGGCACCCTGGTGGCCCTACCAGGGTGCCTGGGTGGCAGTGTCATGGTGTCTGGGTGGCATCAGTGTGCCAAAGTACCGTCCTGCCCAGAGCCCGACCACCCAGGGGTTCCCAATTGCCTGGGAAACCCCCCAAAATGCAGGTACGCCTGGCCCACGTTTGTGGAAACCAGTGCTAAATTGTGCCCGCTAGGGGTCTTCTAGGCAAGGCTGTTCGATCCTGCACCTTGGGTAATCTAGAACAGACATATTCAAGTGAGCCTGTTGAATATACAAATTGCACTCCCACTCTTCCTCGCAGGGAGAGTCCAGACGATCAAAATGAACGTGCTGCCCAGCTATCTCTTCCTACTTAGATCCATCCCGATCTACATCCCCAAGGCCTTTTTCAAAGCACTAGACAAACTAATCATGGCGTTTGTATGGGGAGCGGAAAGAATGCTAGGATCCCAAAGAAGGTCCGACAAAAAACAAAATCCAGGCGGGGCGAGCCCTCCCAAACCTACAATTCTACCACTGGGCGGCGACAGCCGAGCGAATAAGGGGATGGGTCAAGGATCCAGAAGCTGAATGGGTGCGCGCGGAGGAGGCCTCCTGCAAGAGGACCTCCCTCTGGGCCCTCGCCACGGCGGCACTCCCATCCCCACCCAAAAAACACTCCAGCAGCCCAGTGGTGATAGCCACCCTCCAGTCCTGGAACCAACTACGGCAGCAATTTGGCCTGACCAAAATGTCGGACAAAGCTCCCATCTGCAACAACCATAGGTTCACACCAGCACTGACTGACACCACCTTTAAAAAGTGGGCACAGGACGGAGGGACATTGACAGTCGGGGACCAATATATAGATGGCAGGATCGCAACACTGGATGAACTGACAGAGAAATTCCAGCTAGCCAGGGGGAACGAGCTAAGTGCAACTCAAAAACATCCTAAGAAAGGAGACAAGGACGTACCCACAACCGCCATGACAGACATTACTGGGAGAGTTATTGGACGCAAGCATCCTAGATAAAGGGAACTGTAGCGACATGTATGACCGACTAGTAGAAAGGGCCGACACAGTACTGGACGCAACAAGAAATGGGAGGAAGGCCTGGGGATTGAAATAGGGTGGGGACTCTGGAGCGAAACACTGCATAGGGTCAACTCCACCTCCACATGCGCAAGGCTCAGCCTGATGCAACTAAAAGTGGTACATAGAGCCCACTTAACAAGAAATCGTATGAGTAGGTTCTTCCCGGAGGTGGAGGATAGATGTGAATGGTGCCAAGGAGGCCCGGCCAACCACGCCCACATGTTCTGGTCTTGCCCCAGACTTATGGGTACTGGACAGCCTTCTTCAAGGCAATGTCCAAAGTGGTGGGGATGAGGGTAGAGCCATGGCCGAAAGTGGCAGTCTTCGGGGTATCAGACCAGGCAGACCTATTCCTGGGAAGGAGGGCGGACGCCCTTGCCTTTGCCTCCCTGATCGCCGGCCGTAGAATTCTGTCCGGCTGGCGGTCAGCAGCACCATCCAAAGCTGCAGACTGGCTGTCCGACCTCTCAGAATCTCTCCAAATGGGGAAAATCAAATTCAACATCAGAGGGTCAGACGACAGCTTCCACAGAACGTGGGAGCCATTCACCCAATTGTTCCAGGACCTGTTTGTTGCCAACGAACAAGCAGAAGAATAGCCAGGTAGCCAAGAATCAGGGGAAAGTAGCCGAGATGGGGGAGGGAGGGGGGGACAGCTAAACCTAAGAGAAAAGAAAGGCGAACCACAGGAGAAGGGGGGGGGAGGGAGGAGACAGGGAACAATAAAGGGGAACCAGAGAGGTGGGGGGGGGGGGGGGAGGCAAGGGAATGATAGCCGGACGGAGGGCACGGGAAACGATAACAAACTTGGCATCTACAGGAGCAGAGAACAAGGAAAATGCGGGCGAAAGGCTGAAGCGGAGGTGAACGCGAGACGACAATGGCAGCGAAAACTATCCGGGAGAAGTGACAACACCAACACCAGATCCATTCGCGAATTGCACTCTGTAATTGTTCTGTATTTGAATCTCGGGCACCCAAATGTATATGTACCCCCCCCCCCCCCCCAACAAACAGAGGCCTACTTATGTGCTAAAACTAATATTGCCAATTGTACAGAGTTGCTGTTGTTGAGCTAGCATATAATACTCTACCAGTTATTTTATTCTAATTTTGGGGGGGTTTCTGCATTTTTTTTTTGTGTGTGTTCCCTTCTCTTCTATGTATGTATATTTTATTCTGTGTACATAACAGTAAATATACTCTGTTCAAAAACCCAATAAAAAACATTTATTTAAAAAAAGGAATATGCAAATTGGATCACGTCTATTGAGGGTGGGATCCAGGGGCGAGATTCTCCGACCCTCCGCTGGGTCGGAGAATCGCTGGGGGCTGGCGTGAATCCCGCCCCCGCCGGTTGCCGAATTCTCCGGCACCGGATAGTCGGCGGGGGCGGGAATCGCGCCGGTTGGCGGCCCCCCCCCCCGCGATTCTCCGGCCCGGGTGGGCCGAAGTCCCGCCGCTAAAATTCCTGTCCCGCCTGTGAAGATTAAACCACCTACCTTACCGGCGGGACAAGGCAGCGCGGGTGGGCTCCGGGGTCCTGGGGGGGGGGCGCGGGGCGATCTGGCCCCGGGGGGTGTCCCCACAGTGGTCTGGCCTGCGATCGGGGCCCACTGATCTGCGGGTGGGCCTGTGCCGTGGGGGCACTCTTTCCCTTCCGCCTTTGCCACGGTCTCCACCATGGCGGAGGCGGAAGAGACTCCCTCCACTGCGCATGCGCGGGAATGCCGTCAGCGGCCGCTAACGCTCCCGCGCATGCGCCGCCCCGAGATGTCATTTCCGCGCCAGCTGGCGGGGCAGCAAAGGCCTTTTCCGCCAGCTGGCAGGGCGGAAATCCATCCGGCGCGGGCCTAGCCCCTTAAGGTTGGGGCTCGGCCCCCCCCAAGATGCGGAGCCCAAAACGGCGCAAATCAGTCGGGCATCGCGCCGAAACCGGAGAATTTCGCCCCAGATCTCGCAAGGCATAACAAAGAACAAAGAAAAGTACAGCACAGGAACAGGCCCTTCGGCCCTCCAAGCCCGTGCCGACCATGCTGCCGTCTAAGCTAAAATCTTCTACAGTTCCTGGGTCCGTATCCCTCTATTCCCATCCTATTGATGTATTTGTCAAGATGCCCCTTAAATGTCACTATCGTCCCTGCTTCCACCACCTCCTCCGGCAGCGAGTTCCAGGCACCCAATACGCTCGGTGTAAAAAAACTTGCCTCGTACATCTACTCTAAACCTTGCCCCCTAGTAATTGACCCCTCTACCCTGGGGAAGAGCCTCTGCCTATCCACTCGGTCTATGCCCCTCATAATTATGTAGACCTCTATCAGGTCGCCCCTCAACCTCCGTCGTTCCAGTGAGAATAAACCGAGTTTATTCAACTGCTCCTCATAGTTAACGCCTTCCATACCAGGTAACATCCTGGTAAATCTCTTCTGCACCCTCTCTAAAGCCTACACATCCTTCCAGTAGTGTGGCGACCAGAATTGAACATTATACTCCAAGTGTGGCCTGACTAAGGTTCTATACAGCTGCAACATGACTTGCCAATTCTTATACTCAATGCCCCGGCCAATGAAGGCAAGCATGCCGTATGCTTTCTTGACTACCTTCTCCACCTGTGTTGCCCCTTTCAGTGACCTGTGGACCTGTACTCCTAGATCCCTTTGACTTTCAATACTCTTGAGGGTTCTACCATTCAGCGTATATTCCCTACCTGCATTAGACCTTCCAAAATGAATTACCTCACGGGCGTCATTCTCCGACCCCCCCGCCTGGTTGGAGAATCGCTGGGGGCTGCCGTGAATCCCGCCCCCGCCGGTTGCCGAAGTCTCCGGCACCGGATATTGGGCGTTGGCGGGCTCCGGGGTCCTGGGGGGGGCGCGGGGCGATCTGGCCCCGGGGGGTGCCCCCATGGTGGCCTGGCCCGCGATCGGGCCCACCGATCCGCGGGCGGGCCTGTGCCGTGGGGGCACTCTTTCCCTTCTGCCTCCGCCACGGTCTCCACCATGGCAGAGGTGGAAGAGACTCCCTCCACTGCGCATGCGTGGGAAACGGTCAGCGGCCGCTGACGCTCCCGCACATGCGCCGCCCGGGGATGTCATTTCCGCGCCAGCTGGCGGGGCAACAAAGGTCGTTTCCGCCAGCTGGCGGGGCGGAAATTCCTCTGGTGCCGGCCTAGCCCCTCAATGTTGGGGCTCGGCCCCCAAAGATGCGGAGCATTCCGCACCTTTGGGACGGCGCGATGCCCGTCTGATTGGCGCCGTTTTGGGCGCCAGTCGGCGGACATCGCGCCGTTTCGGGAGAATTTCGCCCCACATTTGTCCGGATTAAACTCCATCTGCCATCTCTCCACCCAAGTCTCCAAACGATTTAAATCCTGCTGCATCCTCTGACAGTCCTCATCGCTATCCGCAATTCCACCAACCTTTGTGTCTGCAAACTTACTAATCAGACCAGTTACATTTGCCTCCAAATCATTTATATATACTACAAACAGCAACGGTCCCAGCACTGATTCCTGCGGAACACCACTAGTCACAGCCCTCCAATTAGAAAAGCACCCTTCCATTGCTACTTTCTGCCTTCTATGACCTAGCCAGTTCTATATCCACCTTGCCAGCTCACCCCTGATCCCGTGTGACTTCACCTTTTGTACTAGTCTACCATGAGGGACCTTGTCAAAGGCATTACTGAAGTCCATATAGACAACATCCACTGCCCTACCTGCATCAATCATCTTTGTGACCTCTTCGAAAAACTCTATCAAGTTAGTGAGACATGACCTCCCCTTCACAAAACCATGCTGCCTCTCGCTAATACATCCATTTGCTTCCAAATGGGAGTAGATCCTGTCTCGAAGAATTCTCTCCAGTAATTTCCCTACCACTGAAGTAAGGCTCTCTGTAGTTCCCTGGATTATCCTTGCTACCCTTCTTAAACAGAGGAACAACATTGGCTATTCTCCAGTCCTCCGGGACATCACCTGAAGACAGTGAGGATCCAAATATTTCTGTCAAGGCCTCAGCAATTTCCTCTCTAGCCTCCATCAGTATTCTGGGGTAGATCCCATCCGGCCCTGGGGACTTATCTACCTTAATATTTTTCAAGAAGCCTAACACCTCATCTTTTTGGATCTCAATGTGACCCAGGCTATCTACACACTCTTTTCCCAGACTCAACATTCGACAATTCCTTCTCTTTGGTGAATACTGATGCAAAGTATTCATTTAGTACCTCGCCCATTTCCTCTGGCTTCACACATAGATTCCCTTGCCTATCCTTCAGTGGGCCAACCCTTTCCCTGGCTATCCTCTTGCTTTACGTGTAAAAAGCCTTGGGATTTTCCTTAACCCTATTTGCCAATGACTTTTCGTGACCTCTTCTAGCCCTCCTGACTCCTTGCTTAAGTTCTTTCCTACTTTCATAGAACATAGAACGTAGAAAATACAGCACAGAACAGGCCCTTCGGCCCACGATGTTGTGCCGAACCTTTGTCCTAGATTAATCATAAATTATCATTGACTTTACAGTGCAGAAGGAGGCCATTCGGCCCCCTGAGTCTGCACCGGCTCTTGGAAAGAGCACCCCACCCAAACTCAACACCTCCACCCAACACGAAGGGCAATTTTGGACACGAAGGGCAATTTATCATGGCCAATGCACCTACCCTGCACATCTTTGGACTGTGGGAGGAAACCGGAGCACCCGGAGGAAACCCACGCACACATGGGGAGGACGTGCAGACTCCGCACAGACAGTGACCCAAGCCGGAATCGAACCTGGGACCCTGGAGCTGTGAAGCAATTGTGCTATCCACAATGCTACCGTGCTGCCCTTAAGAACAAATAAATCTACACTATATCATTTTACTGTAATCCATGTACCTATCCAATAGCTGCTTGAAGGTCCCCAATGTTTCCGACTCAACTACTTCCACAGGCAGTGCATTCCATGCCCCCACTACTCTCTGGGTAAAGAACCTACCTCTGATATCCCTCCTATATCTTCCACCTTTCACCTTAAATTTATGTCCCCTCGTAATGGTTTGTTCCACCCGGGGAAAAAGTCTCTGACTGTCTACTCTATCTATTCCCCTGATCATCTTATAAACCTCCATCAAGTCGCCCCTCATCCTTCTCCGTTCTAATGAGAAAAGGCCTAGCACCCTCAACCTTTCCTCGTAAGACCTACTCTCCATTCCAGGTAACATCCTGGTAAATCTTCTTTGCACCTTTTCCAAAGCTTCCACATCCTTCCTAAAATGAGGTGACCAGAACTGTACACAGTACTCCAAATGTGGCCTTACCAAAGTTTTGTACAGCTGCATCATCACCTCACGGCTCTTAAATTCAATCTCTCTGTTAATGAACGCGAGCACACCTTAGGCCTTCTTCACAGCTCTATCCACTTGAGTGGCAACTTTCAAAGATGTATGAACGTAGACCCCAAGATCTCTCTGCTCCTCCACATTGCCAAGAACGCTACCGTTAACCCTGTATTCCGCATTCATATTTGTCCTTCCAAAATGGACAACCTCACACTTTTCAGGGTTAAATTCCATCTGCCACTTCTCAGCCCAGCTCTGCATCCTATCTATGTCTCTTTGCAGCCGACAACAGCCCTCCTTACTATCCACAACTCCACCAATCTTCGTATCGTCTGCAAATTTACTGACCCACCCTTCAACTCCCTCATCCAAGTCATTAATGAAAATCACAAACAGCAGAGGACCCAGAACTGATCCCTGCGGTACGCCACTGGTAACTGGGATCCAGGCTGAATATTTGCCATCCACCACCACTCTCTGACTTCTAACGGTTAGCCAGTTCGTTATCCAACTGGCCAAATTTCCCACTATCCCATGCCTCCTTACTTTCTGCAGAAGCCTACCATGGGGAACCTTATCAAATGCCTTACTAAAATCCATGTACACTACATCCACTGCTTTACCTTCATCCACATGCTTGGTCACCTCCTCAAAGAATTCAATAAGATTTGTAAGGCAAGACCTACCACTCACAAATCCGTGCTGACTATCCCTAATCAAGCAGTGTCTTTCCAGATGCTCAGAAATCCTATCCCTCAGTACCCTTTCCATTACTTTGCCTACCACCGAAGTAAGACTAACTGGCCTGTAATTCCCAGGGTTATCCCTAGTCCCTTTTTTGAACAGGGGCACGACATTCGCCACTCTCCAATCCCCTGGTACCACCCCTGTTGACAGTGAGGACGAAAAGATCATTGCCAACGGCTCTGCAATTTCATCTCTTGCTTCCCATAGAATCCTTGGATATATCCCGTCAGGCCCGGGGGACTTGTCTATCCTCAAGTTTTTCAAAATGAAAACACATCTTCCTTCCTAACAAGTATTTCCTCGAGCTTACCAGTCTGTTTCACACTGTCCTCTCCAACAATATCGCCCCTCTCATTTGTAAATACAGAAGAAAAGTACTCGTTCAAGACCTCTCCTATCTCTTCAGACTCAATACACAATCTCCCGCTACTGTCCTTGATCGGACCTACCCTCGCTCTAGTCATTCTCATATTTCTCACATATGTGTAAAAGGCCTTGGGGTTTTCCTTGATCCTACCCGCCAAAGATTGTTCATGCCCTCTCTTAGCTCTCCTAATCCCTTTCTTCAGTTCCCTCCTGGCTATCTTGTATCCCTCCAATGCCCTGTCTGAACCTTGTTTCCTCAGCCTTACATAAGTCTCCTTTTTCCTCTTAACAAGACATTCAACCTCTCTTGTCAACCATGTTTCCCTCACTCGACCATCTCTTCCCTGCCTGACAGGGACATACATATCAAGGACACGTAGTACCTGTTCCTTGAACAAGTTCCACATTTCACTTGTGTCCTTCCCTGACAGCCTATGTTCCCAACTTATGCACTTCAATTCTTGTCTGACAACATTGTATTTACCCTTCCCCCAATTGTAAACCTTGCCCTGTTGCATGCACCTATCCCTCTCAATTACTAAAGTGAAAGTCACAGAATTGTGGTCAATATCTCCAAAATGCTCCCCCACTAACAAATCTATCACTTGCCCTGGTTCATTACCAAGTACTAAATCCAATATTGCCCCTCCTCTGGTCGGACAATCTACATACTGTGTTAGAAAAGCTTCCTGGACACACTGCACAAACACCATCCCATCCAAACTATTTGATCTAAAGAGTTTCCACTCAATATTTGGGAAGTTAAAGTCACCCATGACTACTACCCTGTGACTTCTGCACCTTTCCAAAATCTGTTTCCCAATCTGTTCCTCAACATCTCTGCTACTATTGGGGGGCCGAGAGAAAACTCCTGACAAGGTGACTGCTCCTTTCCTATTTCTGACTTCAACCCATACTACCTCATTAGGGTGATACTCCTCGAACTGCCTTTCTGCAGCTGTTATACTATCTCTAATTAACAATGCCACCCCCACACCTCTTTTACCCCCCTCCCTAATCTTATTGAAACATCTATAACCAGGGACCTCCAACAACCATTTCTGCCCCTCTTCTATCCAAGTTTCCGTGATGGCCACCACATCGTAGTCCCAAGTACCGATCCATGCCTTAAGTTCACCCACCTTATTCCTGATGCTTCTTGCGTTGAAGCATACACACTTCAACCCATCTCCGTGCCTGCAAGTACTCTCCTTTGTCAGTGTTCCCTTCCTCACTGCCTCATTACACGCTTTGGCATCCTGAATATCGGCTACCTTAGTTGCTGGACTACAAATCCGGTTCCCATTCCCCTGCCAAATTAGTTTAAACCCTCCCGAAGAGTACTAGAAAACCTCCCTCCCAGGATATTGGTGCCCCTCTGGTTCAGATGCAACCCGTCCTGCTTGTATAGGTCCCACCTTCCCCAGAATGCGCTCCAATTATCCAAATACCTGAAGCCCTCTCTCCTACACCATTCCTGCAGCCACGTGTTCAACTGCACTCTCTCCCTATTCCTAGCCTCGCTATCACGTGGCACCGGCAACAAACAAGAGATGACAACTCTGTCTGTCCTGGCTTTTAACTTCCAGCCTAACTCCCTAAACTTGTTTATTACCTCCACACCCCTTTTCCTACCTATGTCGTTGGTACCAATGTGCACCACGACTTCTGTCTGCTCGCCCTCCCCCTTAAGGATCCTGAAGACACGATCCGAGACATCCCTGACCCTGGCACCCGGGAGGCAACATACCTTCCGGGAGTCTCGCTCGCGACCACAGAATCTCCTATCTATTCCCCTAACCATTGAATCTCCTACAACTATTGCTTTTCTATTCTCCCCTCTTCCCTTCTGAGCCCCAGAGCCAGACTCAGTGCCAGAGACCTGGCCGCTAGGGCCTTCCCCCGGTATGTCATCCCCCCCAACAGCATCCAAAACGGTATACTTGTTTTGAAGGGGAATGGCCATGAGGGATCCCTGCACTGTCTGCCTGTTTGTTTTTTTCCCCCTGACTGTAACCCAGCTATTCTTATCCTGTACCTTGGGTGTGGTTACCTCCCTGTAACTCTTCTCAATCACCCCCTCTGCCTCCCGGATGATCCGAAGTTCATCCATCTTCAGCTCCAGTTCCCTAACACGGTCTTTGAGGAGCTGAAGTTGGGTGCACTTCCCGCAGGTATAGTCAGCGGGGACACCGGTGGTATCCCTCACCACCCACATCCGACAGGAGGAGCATGCAACTGGCCTAGCCTCCATCCCCTCTTACCTGACAGAATATAGCTGCCCTGTGGACTAACTAGATCTCCGCCCTCCGACTCTGCTCCCAGTCAGCTACACTTTCTGTAAACTCCTGGCTCTCTTCTCACTCTTTGCGGAAATGTCGGAAACAAAATGAAAGGAGCACCTTACTCCCTCCTCACCTAACTCCCTCGGTCACCAAACTCTTACTATAGCACTCAAAAAGCACCAAATTCAGCACTCAGTGCAAACAAAGTCTGCACTGTAGGGGATCACTTTTATACTTATTTCCTTATATTCCACACAGGCTTTGTCTGTTCCCAGCCTTCTAGCCCTGACAAATGCCTCCTTTTTCTTTTTGACGAGGCCTACAATATCTCTTGTTATCCAAGGTTCCCGAAATTTGCCGTATTTATCCTTCTTCCGCACAGGAACATGCCGGTCCTGAATTCCTTTCAACTGACATTTGAAAGCCTCCCACATGTCAGATGTTGATTTACCCTCAAACATCCTCCCCCAATCTAGGTTCTTCAGTTCCCGCCTAATATTGTTATAATTAGCCTTCCCCCAATTTAGCACATTCACCCTAGGACCACTCTTATCCTTGTCCACCAGCACTTTAAAACTTACTGAATTGTGGTCACTGTTCCCGAAATTCTCCCCTACTGAAACTGCTACCACCTGGCCGGGCTCATTCCCCAATACCAGGTCCAGTACAGCCCCTTCCCTAGTTGGACTGTCTACATATTGTTTTAAGAAGCCCTCTGGATGCTCCTTACAAACGCTGCCCCGTCCAGGCCCCTAACACTATGTGAGTCCCAGTCAATATTGGGGAAGTTGAAGTCTCCCATCACCACAACCCTGTTGTTTTTACTCGTTCCCAAAATCGGACTACCTATCTGCTCCTCTATCTCCCGCTGGCTGTTGGGAGGCCTGTAGTAAACCCCCAACATTGTGACTGCACCCTTCTTATTCCTGATCTCTACCCATATACCCTCGCTCCCTTCTGAGGTGTCCTCCCGTAGTACAGCTGTGATATTCTCCCTAACCAGTAGCGCAACTCCGCCACCCCTTTTACAACCCCCTCTATCCCTCCTGAAACATTTAAATCCTGGAACGTTTAGCTGCCAATCCTGCCCTTCCCTCAGCCAGGTCTCTGTAATGGCAACAACATCATAGTCCCAAGTACTAATCCAAGCTCTAAGTTCATCTGCCTTACCCGTAATACTTCTTGCATTGCACTTCAGGCCACCAGACCCGCTGTTTTCAGCAACATCTCTCTGTCTGCTCTTCCTCAGAGCCATATTGGCCCTATTCCCTAGTTCTCCCTCAATGCTTTCACCTTCTGACCTATTGCTCCGGTACCCACCCCTCTGCCATACTAGTTTAACCCCTCCCGTGTGACACTAGCAAACCTCGCGGCCAGGATATTTATGCCTCTCCAGTTTAGATGCAACCCGTCCTTCTTATACAGGTCACACCTGCCGCGGAAGAGCTCCCAGTGGTCTAGATAATGGAAACCCTCTCTCCTACACCAGCTGTTTAGCCACGCGTTTAGCTGCTCTATCTTCCTATTTCTAGCCTCACTGGCACGTGGCACAGGGAGTAATCCCGAGATTACAACCCTAGAGGTCCTGTCATTTAACTTTCTGCCTAGCTCCCTGAACTCCTGCTGCAGGAGTTCCTGATTATGTCATTAGTATCAATATGTTCAACGGCCTCGGCCTGTTTGCCCTCCCGCTTCAGGATGCCCGCTACCCGTTTGGAGACATCCTGGACCCTGGCACCAGGGAGGCAACATATCATCCTGGAGTCTCTTTCACGTCCACAGAAGCGCCTATCTGTGCCCCTGACTATAGAGTCCCCTATGACTATTGCTCTTCTGCACTTTGCCCCTCCCTGTTGAACATCAGAGCCAGCCGTGGTGCCATAACGAGCGTCGTAAATCTCACGAGAGGCCTCTGGCAAGATGTGCCGGTCTCTACACGTCCCTGGTCGGGGACAAGGCCGATAGATCGCGCCACAAATGCCGTTTCTCTCTCCACAGATGCCACCATGCCCGAGTATTTCTTGAATCTAATATTTTTTATTTTAGATTGCCAACTGCGGTTGCATTTGGATTTTATATAAACTAAATGGTAGAATTTCAACATCGTTCAGGAGCAGAGAAAGCGGAGTTATGTGGACACCAGCCTGTGTGATGGTAGACAAATTTAAAAAGCTGTTAAAAAGCTTTGGGATTCTTGGCTTTGTAAACCAGAGAATTAAATACAAAAGCAAGGTTTGTACAGGTTGAGCATCCCTTTTCCAAAATGCTTGGGGTCGAGGGTGTATCAGATTGTGGAATTTTTCAGATTTCGGAATATAATGTGCATCTGCGGCCAGTTGGGACGCGTGATGGGAACTGCGCATGTGCGGCACGGGTTGGGAACTGCGTATGTGCGGCACTGGTTGGGAACTGCGCATGTGCGGCACGGGTTGGGAACTACGCATGTGCTGCACGGGTTGGGAACTGCGCATGTGCTGCACGGGTTGGGAACTGCGCATGTGCTGCACGGATTGGGAACAGTGCATGTGCTGCACAGGTTGGGAACTGCGTATGTGCTGCATGGGTTGGGAACTGCGCAAGTGCTGCACGGGTTGGGAACTGCCTATGTGCTGCACGGGTTGGGAACTGTGCATGTGCTGCACGGGTTGGGAACTGCGCATGTGCGGCACGGGTTGGGAACTGCGCATGTGCTGCACGGGTTGGGAACTGCGTATGTGCTGCACGGGTTGGGAACTGCGCATGTGCTGCACGGGTTGGGAACTGCGCATGTGCTGCACGGGTTGGGAACTGCGCATGTGCTGCACGGATTGGGAACAGTGCATGTGCTGCACAGGTTGGGAACTGCGTATGTGCTGCATGGGTTGGGAACTGCGCAAGTGCTGCACGGGTTGGGAACTGCCTATGTGCTGCACGGGTTGGGAACTGCGCATGTGCGGCACGGGTTGGGAACTGCGCATGTGCTGCACGGGTTGGGAACTGCGCATGTGCTGCACGGGTTGGGAACTGCGTATGTGCTGCACGGGTTGGGAACTGCGCATGTGCTGCACGGGTTGGGAACTGCGCATGTGCTGCACGGGTTGGGAACTGCGGATGTGCTGCATGGGTTGGGAACTGCGCATGTGCTGCACGGATTGGGAACAGCGCATGTGCTGCACAGGTTGGGAACTGCGTATGTGCTGCATGGGTTGGGAACTGCGCAAGTGCTGCACGGGTTGGGAACTGCCTATGTGCTGCACGGGTTGGGAACTGTGCATGTGCTGCACGGGTTGGGAAATGCGCATGTGCAGCACGGGTTGGGAACTGCGCATGTGCTGCACGGGTTGGGAACTGCGCATGTGCTGCACGGGTTGGGAACTGCGCATGTGTTGCATGGGTTGGGAACTGCGTATGTGCTGCACGGGTTGGGAACTGCGCATGTGCTGCACGGGTTGGGAACTGCGCATGTGCTGCACGGGTTGGGAACTGCGCATGTGCTGCACGGGTTGGGAACTGCGGATGTGCTGCATGGGTTGGGAACTGCGCAAGTGCTGCACGGGTTGGGAACTGCGCAAGTGCTGCACGGGTTAGGAACTGCACGTGTGGCACGGGTTGGGAACTGCGCATCGTCTAGGAACCTTCCCAGAGCCTTGTAGGATTTCCCACTCATGATGTCACACGGCGCTTGAAAAAAAGTGCAGATTTTGGAATTTTTCCTTTTTCGGAATTTCGGGTAACGGATGCTCAACCTCTAATGCTAAACCTTTTCTGTGCTTCAGTTGTGATATTGTGCTCCATTTCGGGCGTCAAACTTTAGGAATGCTAACAAAGCCCGAGGGAAGTTGCAGAAGAGATTAACTTGAACAGAACCAGGGATGAGGGGCTTCAGTTATGTGGAGAGACTGGAGAACTTGGAACAGAGGAGATTTGATGTAGTGGTTCAAAATCATGAACTGTTCTGATAAGGGTAAATAAGTGAACCTGTTTCCTGCAGCAAAAGAGTCAGTAACAAGAGGGCACAAATTTAACACAATTGGCAAAAAGAGGTTATACAAGAATACATTAATTTACACAGCAAGTGTTGTGAATCTAAATGCAGTCTCCAAGGGTGGCGGTAGCAGATTCAGCAGCAACAACATTCAAAAGAAAATTGGAGAAATACCTGAAAGGAAAAAAAATAACAAGTCTACATAGGGAAAGAGAAAGGGAATGTGATTAATTGTACGGATCTACCAAAGAGCCTGCGCAGGGACAATGGGTTGAATGGCCTCCCCTTGTGTTGTATCATTCTGTGATACTATAAATGGCACTGTGCACAATAGTGTATGAAAATATCATTATTTGTAACACATACCCAGACTATAACCTGCTAGTGCAACTGAAAGTTTGGTTTATCAACTGAATCTACATAAGCAGACAGGAGTGCAGTTCATCACTGCTTAGTTAGTTTCACTGCTTTATGCACAACACACACCATATATATTATTTCAAACAAATACCATGTTCCCTGTAGATGGCCCAGCTGATAACTAAAACTATACCCTTTCAAAGTTGTTTTGTACTCCCAGGTAGTGGATGAATTAAAGTGACAGGCGACCCTCTGTTTGTTTAGAGTCAGTTCCTGTACTGGCAATGTACAAAACTCACTGTATATTTTGTAATAGTATCATTGACACTCCTGGGGGGATAAAAATAATCAAGAGGAAGGGGTAAAGATCTGCCTTCACTTGGTCCAGCCCTTGTACTTGTCATCAATTGAGGGGCAACATTGACAGAAATAGTTGCATAGCCTATCCAACTCCATTTGCCTTGGTAAAACTAACCATTCTGGGGTGAGCAGTGATAGGAAACATGGAGGTAAGAGAGGGTTAAAATAGAACTTCAGCACACAGTGCATTATAGGCAGAAAGGCCCTCTCTACAACATCATTGTATGGATGATGAGAGAACATTGCTAACCCAATATGATCTTGGAAACGAGTTAAATGAGCTGAACAAAAATTGAAAACAAAGATGCCTGAACGATTGAGTCATCTTCATGCATGTCAATTGTAGAACTTTACCCACCGGTATGTACAGTATGATGTGTAAAACAGTAAAACCTATGATTTATGGGGTGGCACAGTGGTTAGCACTGCTGCCTCACAGCGCCAGAGACGCGTGTTTGATTCCGACCTAGAGTGACTGTGTGGAGTTTATACATTCACCCAGTGTCTGCGTTGGTTTCCTACGGGTGCTCCGGTTTCCTCCCACAATCCAGTTTAGGTGGATTGGGCATGCTAAATGCCCCTTAGTGTCCAAAGGTTAGGTGGGGTTATGGGGATATGGCAGGGTGCAGGCCTAAGTAGGATGCTCTTTGAGGGTCAGCCAAATGGCCTCCATCTGCACAGTAGGGATTCTATTATTCTAAATTTGTTCTTAGATTTATTTCCCAGAAGTTAAATTTTTTTAAAAACTCTTTTAGCCTGATCCTCTTCCTCTCAGTTGGTCTGGAAGAAACGTGAGCCACTGAGTTAAACACTGCAGTTGAGTCCCGATGGTGTCATATACTGCATATTGCATACAGGATCATACAACTTGAATGGGTGCCCTTGCCAACTGCTCAGCTGAGAAAGTTAAAATCCCATCAGCTCCTCTGATATAAATTTAGTGGCATTGGAGGCAGTTCAGAGGAGATTCACTTGGTTGATTCCAGAGATGAGGGGTTTGTCATATGAAGAGAGATTGAACAGTTTGAGCCTATACTCTCTGGAGTTCAGAAAAATGGGGGGAGATCAAATTGAGGTATACAAGGTGATAAACGGTATGGATAAAGTCGACGTGGAGCAGATGTTTCCTCTTGTGGGCATTCTAGAACGAGAGGTCATAGCCTGAGGATATGAGGTAGCAAATTTAACATTGAGTTGAGGAGAAACTACTCCCAAAGGGTTGTGAATCTGGGGAGTTCGCTACCCCAGAGTGCGGTGGATGCTGGGACAGTGAGTAAATTTAAGGAGGAGTTAGACAGATTTTTAATTGGCAATGTGTTGAAGAGTTATGGAGAACGGGCAGGACGGTGGAGTTAAGGCAAGGATGAGGTTAGCCATGATCGAATGTCAGAGCAGAGTCAATGGGCCAACTGGTCTAATTCTGCTCCTGTACATATCTTGTATTGCATAAAGGATCCCACTAGCTTCGAATGGGTGCACCTGTCAAGTGCTCAGCTGAGCAAGTTAAAATCCCATCAGCTCGTATGATTTAAATCAACCAGTTCTCAGGTTGCCATATGGGGTTTGGAAAAAGTAAAAACTTGGGTGGCGCAGCTAAATAAATGTTTCAATATTTAAACTGCAATTTTAGCTGTCCACCCACCAGTTTCCACATGACAGGGATGGTTAATATACTCTCAATTATAGAACTTGAAGGTCAGCAAGGTGGTTAGCACTGCTGCCTCACGGCGCTGAGATCCCAGATTCGATTCCAGCTCTGGGTCACTGTCCATGTGGAGTTTGCACATTCTCCCTGTGTATTGTGGGTTTCGCCCCCACAACCCAAAGATGTGCAAGGTAGGTGGATTGGCCACGCTAAATTGCCCCTTAATTGGAAAAAATGAATTGGGTACTCGAAATTTTTTTTTTTTAAACTATACAACTTGCACATCGGAAGTGGATGAGTAAAGGTTCTTGCAAGTTTGGAATTTTCTTCTGAGAAATGTCAATTAAGAGTAAGGGCACCAGGCCATTGCTGCTTATCGTATATATGTATCATATTTACAGTAGCGGATTTCTCAGCAGATCACCTCTGTCATTACATAGAACTATAGAATTTAGTTTACAGTGACTAGTTACTCCTATAAAACTACATGGTTAACTTGGGAAATATAAAGCATTTTCTCTTTGACTCATCTTACATTATGGAAGCGGCAGTAAATAGAAACCCAAAACAGTTCGTTTGCCCCGATAGAGGATCTGGAACCTATACAAAAAGGGTAAGCAACAGAATGTCTCCTTAACCAATCAGATAGTTAGGATCCAATTAGGGATCAATAACTTGACAAAGTTTGAAATCCCAATAACCCACGAAGAGAATAAACCCACAAGATCCTACAGTTTTAAAAGAAATAAAATAAACTTTACTATGCAAAGTCAGAAAGTTTAAACAATCTATCTTATACTCCAACATTCAGAATTAATGTGAGGTAAATATGAATCAACAGGCAAACTGTAGTCAAACATACACAATGCACATTAAATGGCAGATGCAAACAAGGCAGATACCAGGGATTTTACAGCAACCTACCCATATGTCAGGGACCATTGAGAGTCACAAAATCTAGGTAAACCTCAGGAGGGATTTCAACTCTTCACTTAAGAAGATTCAGCCTCTGAATTCCCTCAAAGTCACTCTAATTTAGACAGCGTCAATGAGAATTTAATCTCTTCTCCTGAGACTGTGTTCATAAAGCTTCACTAAGCTGACACCGCGTTTCTTTGAACTGCTGTCTCCCACCACAATTATCCATAAATGGCTCCCAGACTTCTCTGAGCTCTACCTCTTTGGCACGGAACCCGTCACCTTCTGCCATCTTCTCAACTTCCCAGGACATCTTGGAGCCCCAACTGCCTGGAGTCTGCTAACCAGCTCCCAGGACCTCGGAGAGCTGTAAACCACACAAGGTCCAACTGGAATCAACCCTTTTCCCATCAAACATACAGATACATTGAAACTAGAGAACTTTCTTGAGCTCCATCCATCTCCACTGAATGCTTTTAAAATGATTTAGCTCTTACATCCAAACAAAACATCTCAATAGAGTGGTTTAATGGCTCCATCAGTCCCAACCTGACTCTATTGAACAAACATAGGCAACATTCCGACTGCCATTTTCTTTTAGGTGTTCTGGCAATATCTAAAGCCCAGCATTTTAGTTAACTTATCTCCACAACAATCCTGCCAGAATAAACTTTACCTCGAAAATATTATCAACCATGAACTAGATATTAATCACAAATTGCAGAATCATTCCTGAGGCATGCAGAGTCTGCACCAGGAATTGTAACTTGGAATATTTAATTCAATTTAAAATCATGTAGAAAAACACAACAAAGGAAAAGAAAGATCGGATTATGAGGAAGATAAAAGGGATAGAACAAAAAAGTGAGTTAAGAAAAAAAACATGGGGCGGGATTTACCGGCTGTCATTGCCGGCGGGAAATTCCAGTTCCGCAGCGGCGCGCGGGTTTCCCAGCGACGAGGGGTGGAAATCCCATTGACAATGCGGGACCGGTAGATCCAGCTGTTGAGCCACCTCCACAGCCTAAAAACACGCAGCGGATGGTCGGTTAATCCCCCCTATTATCTTAATTTTTTAAAAAATCAACAATAATTAAAGCCTGGAGGAAGGAGGCTGCATATTTTTAAAGTTAATTTACGGGTGGGCAGCATGGTGGCGCAGTGGGTTAGCCCTGCTGCCTCACGGTGCCGAGGTCCCAGGTTCGATCCCGGCTCTGCGTCACTTTCTGTGTGGAATTTGCACATTCTCCCAATGTTTGCGTGGGTTTCGCCCACACCACCCAAAGATGTGCAGGCTAGGGGATTGGCCATGCTAAATTGCCCCTTAATTGGAAAACATTAATTGGGTACTCTAAATTTTTTTTTTTTTTTTTAAAGTTAATTTACAATGTCAGGGGTGATGTTTGGCAGTAATTCAGACTCATTACACTATTAAAAATTCACTTACACTAAAATGGATAAGAATTAATCTTCTTCTGCAAGTTTAGTGTGTATCTAGTTGGCAACTAATCCAACTTCATCTATTTCAATGTTGAGTCTCAATGAAGCTTCTGGAAGAGGACAACTCAAACCAGCAACTTCTTGATTTTCCCATTTAGTTACACATGTGCAGCAACAAGTTGCCATCCAATTAAGGGCAGCACGGTAGCATTGTGGATAGCACACTTGCTTCACAGTTCCAGGGTCCCAGGTTCGATTCTGGCTTGGGTCACTGTCTGTGCGGAGTCTGCACATCCTTCCAGTGTGTGTGTGGGTTTCCTCCGGGTGCTCCGGTTTCCTCCCACAGTCCAAAGATGTGCAGGTTAGGTGGATTGGCCATGCTAAAATTGTCCTTAGTGTCCAAAATTGCCCTTAGTGTTGGGTGGGGTTAGTGGGTTATGGGGATAGGGTGGAGGTGTGGACCTTGGGTAGGGTGCTCTTTCCAAGAGCCGGTGCAGACTCGATGGGCCGAATGGCCTCCTTCTGCACTGTAAACTCTGTGATCTATGAATTTACTCCTTAATAATAATGGGGACCGATAGTGGTGGTGTTCCTGCCACCCCAAATTCCGACCCATATTTCAAAGTGGTTACAGCTAATCTGTTGTTCAGTCCTGATGAGTAAGAGAAGCAGATGTGTCCTATAACATCAGCGGAGGTGATTCCTGCAGAATGCATCGGATACTGATGAAAATATTATTAGAGATAAAATCCATTTGGTTTCTTTCCAGAGGAACGGAGTGCAAGGTTTTTCAACGTGGCCCTAGCAGGTTTATAAAAAGAACTTCCACTTGCACTGGGAAGCAACCTATTGGAGCTAGTAAATTCAAGTTTTGCAGCGATGTAGTTCACTAATGTGCGATGTTCATTTCACGTCTTCCATAATTAAATTAAATGGAAATGTTTAGGGATCCACAGAGAAATCCTTCAGTCACCAATTACTGTTGGTATTAATGTTGTTAAAAATACATATACCTTCAATTTTAAAATGGAGCACCTTGATTCAAGTCACCCGTCTTGTATGTGTAAGGGCCCTTCCAGTTTGTTCCCTGTTTATTCTCTTATTTGCCCTTTCTTTTATTCTTGCTATTACATTTTTGACCCATGGATTATTTATGGTCATCGATTTTAAGGTAGCCTGCCATTTTAATTCAAGATGCCAGCATTGGACTGGGGTGGGCACAGTACGAAGTCTTACAACACCAGGTTAAAGTCCAACAGGTTTGTTTGGAGTCACCAGCTTTCGGAGCGCAGCTCCTTCATCAGGTGAGTCTGCTGATGGAAGGAGCTGCGCTCCGAAAGCTAGTGACTCCAAGCAAACCTGTTGGACTTTAACCTGCTTTTAATTCAAGCAGAAGGAAGTGATGGCCTCTCCCTTCAATTCAAACAGCAGGATTCAGGTGGCCAATGAATTGGCCCAAAGGGCTGTGCTTTGTCTGGTAATAGGTTGTGATGGGATATTACTCCTCTGGAATGTCTTTCAGAGCTACGAGTTTCCATTTCAGTTTCACTTTTGGTTCTGGCAGCGGAGGGAACAGACCCAGCAAAACCCTCTCCAGAAAACAGCTGCCAGGCCTCTACAAACAAAATCCAGTTAACTCTCTCACTCTCCCCAATTAGCCTGTGAACGTTGAATCACTGAAAACAGAACCTGAACGAACCGAGAGCAAAGTCTGATGAAACAGGACTCTGTCTCTCCAGGACAATTGAGTATAGGCTGCATAACAAGGACTGTGATTTTCCCAAGCTTATTGTGGAGAAAGCCTGCAAGGATCCATCATCTAAAGCAAAGACTCTTTTCTCTTTCATTTTCCCCCTTTCCCCACCTGTGCGCTTGTGTCTTTGTGTGCAGAAGGTGGGGGAGGCAAGTTACAGTAAGAGTTAGGCACTGATTAATATTTAACCAACTGTATCTGCTGCATGTTTCACCATTAATCGGGTTAAAAATAACAGTACTTGCGTTTCAACCAACAAGCCTGTAATTATTGGGCAGCCAAGGGCAAAGACTTTGGGCACTTCTATAAGAATTATTGGTTAATTCACATGTCTTGTGACTCCGGGACACGTGGGGCTGGAATTGACTAGCCCAGGGTGACAGAACATATGCAAGAAATTGAGCTCATTGCACTGGCAATCACAAAATAAATATTACATTTGAATGCAGCTATGCTGGCTCACCTCCTTTGCCAGGTCAGTGTATTTCTGCTTCTCCTTTGGGTCTAAGACAGACCACCAGTCAGCCAGAATCTTGGTCGCACCACGGTTGTCTAGGCGCGGATGTTGCTGACGAACCAGAGAACGATGGCGTTTGCAAAACAAAAGAAATGCATTCATTGGTCTGCGAGCTCGCTGTTCAGAGGAGTCATCATCTTCTGTCTCATCTGCCTCATGTTCAAGACCCTCTGTACTCATCAAAGCGTCCTGTAGCAAGAATATAGAGATATCTGTGAATATATTTTACAAGGACAACGATGACCTCCACTGTGAAACAGACATCAGTTTCCTATTGAAACCTTCGTTTGGAGGTTTGCAAGGTTCATTGTTACATACAGGGACACAGGAGATCTTTTAAAGAGCTATCCTCATGCTGCATTAAGTGTAGCTAATGTTTAAAAGGTCTATATATATATGTACTAATTGATTTCCTTATTTGCCACAATTGTTTTCCTCTGTGAACTCATGCACAATCCAATATACTGATGATTATTTGAAGTAAAATTTTGAGTTGATTACTCAGCATACTAGTACAGTTCCATGTACTCCAAAGAAAAAATGCTGGAAAATCTCAGCAGGTCTGGCACATCTGCAGGGAGAGAAAAGAGCTAACGTTTCAAGTCCAGATGACCCATTGTCCACAGTTCCATGTACTACTGCATAGTAAGGAACGATTTAATGGCTGCGTCGCGCTCAACGATGATCCGTGCGAGCCTGTTAAGATCGTGGGAGAGGCCCAAATCAGAAACTACACCTGGTGCCAACCGATTTGCGATCTAACTGGCTGCTCCCATTGGCAGTTCCGGACCCTGCCTAGATGTGGCGAGATACCAATATTCATCATTTAAAACCAATCCCCATCTCATTAATGAGATGGATGCCTTGTCTAACAGCATCCTGCGATCTAACTGGCTCCCAGCGAGAGATCGCGCAAGTACTGGCCCACACAAAAATGGACCAGGCGGAACTGCACCTGGGGCGTCTTACAGGCCATTGGATACCTCTGGGTGATCAGGACAGGGTGGCACTCTGGCTCTCCCACTGGCACCCAGGCACCTTGGCACTGCCAGGGTGCCACAGAAAGGGTGTCTGGGTGGTACTGCCAAAGGCCAGGGCCTGAAGGGGGGGCCATGCCCATGAAAGGGAGGAAATGAGGGGGATATGGAAGGTGGGGGCCTGAAAGGAGGCGTGGGAGGACTTGAAAAGGGGGGTCTCCTCAGCGACCCCATAGCGGGCTGTCATCAATATGAGTGGGGTAATGCCCATGTGAACGGGTGATGACATTGCCCGTGGGTGGTGCCTAAATTATAGTAGCCCAAAGGGTGCCCTGATCTCGAAGTGAACTTGTGGATCCACCCCCACCCATAGGCAATGTCACCCCCACACACATGGGGACTATCTCACACCAACCAAGTGAGGACACCCAACTATGGGGTCCCTCCTCTTCAGCCCCCCCCCCCCACCTCCCAAGCCCTCTTACAGACCTCTCCCCTTCCAGTACTCTCACCCATCACACCCCCAACCTCGAGGCACCTACTTACCGTCCCTCAATAACCCCACCCTTCAAACCCCCCACCACTCTCCTTTCATGGGCATGGCCCCCCTTGGGCCTGGACCCTTGGCATGCCACCCTGGCACCTGGGCACCCTTGCACTGCCACCCTCCCACTCGGTCAGTGCTTCTGCTGATGTGGCAGTGCCACCCAGGCACCTTGACAGTGCCAGGGTGGTCGTGCCAAGGTGCCAGCTGGGCAGTGCAAAGTGCACACATTCCAGACGGAAGGCCAGGTAGCCACTCTGCACTGACACTGACCACCCCGGGTTCTCCAATAGCCTGAGTGCCATCCCGTTTGTGTGGACCAATGCTGAATGGCATTCGGCTGTGGCCTGGGGAAGCTGGTGAATCCTGCGAGGCCGATGGATTCCAGGGAAGTTTGCTGAAGTCGGTTTAAAACCAGCTTTGGTGCGCGTCGTTTGGTCCCACCCCTTGTGGGTGGGATCCTGACTCGGACGCCTTGCTGGACTTGGGCAAATCCTACCAGGCGTGAAGACTTCCGGGAAGCCCGCGAGAGCTCGCCCAGCATTCACCGGCCGCACCGCACCGCACTTGAACGAGAGCGCAATGCAGCCGGTGGACTGCACCCTAAGTGTGGGCTAGCTCAGTCAGAAATTCCCGAGGATCCAAAAAAATTACGAAGTGTGGTCAGATAGCGGTGGGGAAGTCGATGACTGAGCCAAGGAGAAACTCCCAGCCAAACGTGTCTAAAACGACACTTTGAAACTCTTACGTTAAATCGTGCCCCTGATTGTAAGGATGAGGATATCAGAATGTTTGGCAGCCTTCTGGAGTTCGTTAAACATGGCGGACACCCAATTTGTAAAACTGCTGCAGTCGCTAGGAGGAATCATTCGAAGCACTGTGCACAACCACTGTTGTCCTTTAGTGCATACGCAAAAGCACAGCCCACGGCTGTAATGCTGTGTCAGGTGACTATTTTGATCCATCTGCGGACTGGCACCTAACCTCTCCTCTACACTGGCATGAAATAGTGTAATTCTATTACCAAATTAAGTGTTATTGTTTTGGAATACAGGAATTACATATTACACTGTTAAGCTCAGGATTTGAAAGTCAGCCAGAAATGGGTCTCTGTTGGTTTCCCGGCTTCACCTGTGGGAGTGGTTTATGAGTTGGACCAAGTTGTGGGAGTATGCCAATTCAACCGGCTAATGGTTTAGAGAAAGCCTGCTCCATGGTTTTGGCTCGTGGCATAACTGGAATACAAAATCTAGTAAGATCGGCTGCAGCTTGACATAAAGGGGTGCAATCATGACCGAATATTGTTTACAATATTGATCGGAATACATGAATAACATTCCTTTGGAGGCTTGAATTGTAGGTGCTGGAGCAAGTTGGACTGAAACACAGTATTAAAGAACTAAAGATTGCCAAATCCCAGCTTCCTGGTACCCGGCACTTGCTGGAATTAGGGTCAGGGCAATGATGTGTATATTCCTCACACAGGTTCCTTCTGGAGCTCGTTAAACATGGTGGACACCCAATTTGTAAACTACTGCAATCGCTGGGAGGAATCATTCAAAGCACTGTGCACAACTACTGTTGTCCTTTAGCGCAAAAGCACAAACAAATGCTGAAGTGTCCAGACCACAGTGTTCCTCGGAAGCAAGAGCTAGGCAGCCAGCATTTAACTTTTAACAAACCAGGGGTACTGTGAATGACTCAGTTGGCTTGTGCCTACATCAGAGAAACCAACAAGTCCAACCCTTCCCTTTGGGGAGGCTCTGGAAATCCTGAAACAACACGAAGTGGGTGCAAATCCTATATATGAGGATACGGAGGGAACAGGAATACCAGAGCCAGTGAGTTCAGTTTCTCGTATGTTACATTTTACAAAGTATGCCATGGCCAAGGAGAGAATACAGATGGTCAGACCATATCTGAGAAGTTATAGTTACAGGACGGACTGGAGAAACTAGGATTCTTTGCCCTGGAACAGAGAAGTGATAAGAGGAGAGCTGATAAAATTATTGAAGTTTTTTCGATAAGGTAAACAGGGAAAAGCACCTTCTATTTTTAATAACAAGAAACAACAAATCTGCATCAAAAGAACAAGCGAGAGGTGAGGATGCCTTTCTGCAGAAGGTCCTTAGGGCGTGGAATCCCTGCTAGAAACAGCGGTGAAAATGGCTTTGTCCTTTTCTGTAAAAATCTATGATTCTAAATCGAAGAAAGTAGAAAAATGACAGGATATAGAATCGAAAGGTGAGTGGCCAGAGAGGCTTAAGAAGCTTGGAGGTGCCGGTGGGGGGAGGGGCGACACTAAAAAGGATGACTTTGGATTTGGCAATGTTAAGCCAGAGGAAATTACAAATAGAACATAACAGCGCAGTACAGGCCCTTCGGCCCTCGATGTTGGGCCGACCTGTGAAACCACTCTAAAGCCCATCTACACTATTCCCTTATCGTCCATATGTCTATCCAATGACCATTTGAATGCCCTTAGTGTTGGCGAGTCCACTACTGTTGCAGGCAGGGCATTCCACGCCCTTACTACTCTCTGAGTAAAGAACCTACCTCTGACATCTGTCCTATATCTATCTCCCCTCAATTTACAGCTATGTCCCCTCGTGCAAGACATCACCATCCAAGGAAAAAGGCTCTCACTGTCCACCCTATCCAATCCTCTGATCATCTTGTATGCCTCAATTAAGTCACCTCTTAACCTTCTTCTCTCTAACGAAAACAGCCTCAAGTCCCTCACCCTTTCCTCATAAGATCTTCCCTCCATACCAGGCAACATTCTGGTAAATCTCCTCTGCACCCTTTCCAATGCTTCCACATCTTTCCTAGAATGCGGCGACCAGAATTGCATGCAATACTCCAAATGCGGCCACACCAGAGTTTTGTACAGCTGCAACATGACCTCATGGCTCCGAAACTCAATCCCTCTACCAATAAAAGCTAACACATCGTATGCCTTCTTAACAATCCTCTCAACCTGGGTGGCAACTTTCAGGGATCTATATACATGGACACCGAGATCTCTCTGCTCATCCACACTGCCAAGAATCTTACCATTAGCCCAATACTCTGTCTTCCTGTTATTCCTTGCAAAATGAATCACCTCACACTTTTCTGCATTAAACTCCATTTGCCACCTCTCAGCCCAGCGCTGCAGCTTATGTCCCCTCTGTAACTTGTAACATCCTTCCACACTGTCCACAACGCCACCGACTTTAGTGTCATCTGCAAATTTACTCACCCATCCTTCTACGCCCTCCTCCAGGTTATTTATAAAAATGACAAACAGCAGTGGCCCCAAAACAGATCCTTGTGGTGCACCACTAGTAACTGGACTCCAGTCTGAACATTTCCCATCAACCACCACCCTTTGTCTTCTTCCAGCTAGCCAATTTCTGATCCAAACTGCTAAATCACCCTGAATCCCATTCCTCCGTATTTTCTGCAGTAGCCTAACGTGGGGAACCTTATCAAACGCTTTACTGAAATCCATATACACCACATCAACTGCTTTACCCTCATCCACCTGTTTGGTCACCTTCTCAAAGAACTCAATAAGGTTTGTGAGGCACGACCTACCCTTCAGAAAACCGTGGTGACTATCTCTAATTAAATTATTCCTTTCCAGATGATTATACATCCTATCTCTTATAAACCTTTCCAAGATTTTTCCCACAACAGAAGTAAGGCTCACTGGTCTATAGTTACCGGGGTTGTCTCTACTCCCTTTCATGAACAAGGGGACAACATTTGCTATCCTCCAGTCTTCTGGCACTATTCCTGTAGACAAAGATGACTTAAAGATCAAAGCCAAAGGCTCAGCAATCTCCTCTCTTGCTTCCCAAAGAATCCTAGGATAAATCCCATCCGGCCCAGAGGACTTATCTATTTTCACACTTTCCAGAATTGCTAACACCTCTTCCTGATGAACCTCAAGCCCTTCTAGTCTAGTAGCCTGAATCTCAGATTTCTCCTCGACAACATTGTCTTTTTCCTGTGTGAATACTGACGAAAAATATTCATTTAGCATCTCTCCTATCTCCTCGGACTCCACGCACAACTTCCCACTACTGTCCTTGACTGGCCCTACTCTTACCCTTTTGAGTAAGTTTATTCCTGATATATCTATAGAAAGCTTTAGGGTTATCCTTGATCCTACCTGCCAAAGACTTCTCATGTCCCCTCCTGCCTCTTCTTAGCTCTCTTTAGGTCCTTCCTAGCTAACTTGTAACTCTCGAGCGCCCTAACTGAACCTTCATGTCTCATCTTTACATAAGCCTCCTTCTTCCTCTTGACAAGTGTTTCGACTGCTTTAGTAAACCGCGGTTCCCTTGCTCGACCACTTCCTCCCTGCCTGACAGGTACATACTTATCAAGGACACGCAGTAGCTGTTCCTTGAACAAGCTCCACATTTCCATTGTGCCCATCCCCTGCAGTTTTCCTCTCCATCCGATGCATCCTAAGTCTTGCCTCATCGCATCATAATTGTAAAGGCTCGGTCTGAGACGGCTTTGGAATCAACAGTGGTCATGGCGAGGTGCAGTTGGATGGTTCAACAATGATTGTTGACCCCTGTTTGAGGTTGATGTCACAGAACGATTGCATGTAGAAGATAAGCAGGGAGAGTCCAAGGGCGAAACCTGGGGGGAAATGCAGAAGCCATTGAAGGAGGTGAAAATGGCAAGATTGGGAGCGGAAGGAATGAACCCAGAAAATTAATCATTTGGAATATGCAGAGAAGAATCGAATAGCTGACAGTGTCAAAAGTGGCGAACAGGTCACACAGGAGGAGGAGGGTAAACAAATAATATTTTTATGTTTAACTGAGTTAAAATTGCTTTCAGTATTTATGGCATATTGTGTGACTGCAATCATTGTTAAAATCCTTAAACAACTGTCAATCAACATAGGAACAGGAGTAGGCCAATCAGTTCCCAAGTTTAAAAATAGCACTAGCCTACAATACAAATTCCCATTTCTACCTTATCAATATCTTCATCTTCCTCATCCTCCTCCTCCTCCTCAGAGAAGTCCAGCATCTTTTTGGCAAGCAGAGGATGCCACTGAAGACACTTCCGCTTTGGTCTTTTTCCAGTTCCATCGCCATCTGCTGAGTGGTCTTTATTTCTGCTGCTGGCTTTCATGGTGCTGTGCTGCATAACACAAATAGAAACAGCACATGATTAGCAACTCGGGATGTCATGGTACAACAGAACTGAGGTAGCGGACACATCTAACCCCAGGTTTGGATACTAATCTTCAAATTACAGAAATATGAGCAACTGTGATACAGCTCATTGTTACAAGGATTCATCATATTTTTGAGGCAACTGTGAAAGCAACAGCTCCCTCTAGTGCACTGCTGCCAGCCAGACAGGAGCATAAGGGAGCGGCACTCACAGCACTTGCTGCAGAGATTCTTAAAGGGGAAGCGTCCTCCAACATGACAAGTCCCTACGTACTGTCTGGATGGTTAATAGAAGCACCTGCTGGTAGCAGCTTGATTAGTTCATTTATATAACTGTTTTTAAAATTAATTCCCAAGCTTGTGAATTTTTGAACTGTTGTTTTTTGTGGACTAACAATATTGGTTCTAATCAACAACATGCATTGACAGAACATCCTCAAAGCAGAAAATCTCCCAGTGGGTTTTCCACAGGTAGGGGTGGGGTGGAGTGTAGGAAACAAAGATAAAAGGAATGAAGGAGCAGAGAGGAAGGTTTTAAAAGGTGGAGTGGCAGACGGGTTCGGGGAGGGATATTGTGAGTTGGACTAAGTCACCTGAAGATTCTGCCAACAATTGTGGGGTAAAGGGAATGGATTAATGTGGAGAAGGCCAGGACAGGAGGGTTAAAGAATTCATCAGAAGATACCAGGCTGGAGTAGGTCAGAGAGAAAAAGTGCAGCAAGGTAATGGAAGGATGAGGATTTTGAATTCAATGAATTGGGGGACACAAAGTCGGTGCAACATGAATAGAATGAGGTGATTTAGCTGGATGAGCTGGATTTAGAGTGTGAAAGGATTTAGAACAGTAGGATACTGGTAAATGAGTTCTGAGCAAATTAGAGCTAAAGGAAATTGAATGGGTGGCCAGCAGGGAGGACAAAGAGAAATACAGTCTCGGGGCTGGATTTTCAAACACCTGAGAAGGCATAGTCAGGTGTGTGTGTTTGAAAAATAGCGTCCCTGGGTGGTGTATCAGTCTTCTGATGCCTCCACAATATGCACCTTCAAAGCGAGATGGGAAAAAAGGCGAGTGTGCAGCAGGAGGTAGAGCCGGCAGCCCGCTTGCCTCAACCAGCTGTTTAGCTCAGTGAAGAACATGTCAACGGGCTGGGGAGGACCAGGAGATTTTCAGAGGTCAGTGTGAAGAACAAACAATCTGGGGAAAGTCAATGCACATCTCTTGGAGGCACTGTGGAGAACCATAATGTGAATCATGGAATTTACAGGGCAGGAGGAGGCCATTCGGCCCATCGAGTCTACACCGGCCCTTGGAAAGAGCACCCCACTTAAGCCCACACCTCCACCCCATCCCCATAACCCAGTAGCCCCACCAACCTTTTTGGACACAAAGGGCAATTTATCTTGGCCAATTCACCTAACCTGCACATCTTTGGACTGTGGGAGGAAACCGGAGCACACGGAGGAAACCCACACAGACACGTGGAGAACGTGCAGACTCCACACAGTCACTCAAGCCGGAATCAAACCTGGGATCCTGGAGCTGTGAAGAAACTATGGTAACCACTGTGCTACCATGCCGCCTTGAAATGAAGACGAATTTAACAGTTGCCCCCCAAAAAAGGGGCTACTTGAGCAGAGCGGGTCAAGTACCTTGTGATTGACTGTTTGGTCACTTGGCTACACAGTGGGGCTTCTGGGTCTCTGCTCTCCTGCCTGTTCCAATTTGCGCGACAATGACAAGCCCAGTCATAGCTGCTGACTGCCTTTACTCATTGTACTACAAAGCAGTTCCTACCTCCAGGCAAATTCACTATTTGGGCACCAAGCTCGCTTCTGGCCCATTAGGGGCATTGCACATTAAAATAACATTGGATCAGCGACATAGACTTGTGGAGTGCTGGGACCTGGAAATAATCGTGTCAGATTCCCAATCCGGATTGGAAATGCAGCCCTAGACATGTGTACGGCAATTATGGAACTTCAGTGTTAATTGCCCCAATCTTCACTGGAAGTGCTTCTCGTCCTATCATCATGGGTACGAACGCTTCCTCAGAAACTATTAGAAAAGGTCCATCGTCCCATTTCTTCCACAGCACCTTGCAGAAACCACCCAATCGCTGATTCTGCTCACCTATTTACCCCACATTGTACTCCAGATATAATCCCATCCTCTTGTCCACAGAATCTCAGGAACTGGTAGACTGAATTTTACACCATCATACTGACCAAAACAGCAGAGGAGTAAAGGGAAGTGTAGCCTGACAACAGCAAGATTGCTCTCATGGTGTTGAGAAGGGGGCAAAGGCCAGTTAGTGGCGAACTCAACCTCCCTCCTTCCCTTATACAGAAACTTTTGTGAAATACTTTATTCAAATCTTGAGAGTAATTGCCTTCTGCTGCTATAACTGAAAAACCACTCCAGCACAAGCAGACTTTAATGCCTTGTGGTAATTAGGCCCAATCCAGAAAGTGAGGCAGGTTCAAGGCAAGGTTGAGGCAGCAAGTGGAACAGTGCCCTGACCAAATTCAAGCGGCAAAGCCACCCTCAAGGCACAATAGCCAGTGCTGCAATTAACCTCAGTCCATAATTATCGCACGGTAGCAATGTGGATAGCACAATTGCTTCACAGCTCCAGGGTCCCAGGTTCGATTCCGGCTTGGGTCACTGCCTGTGCGGAGTCTGCACATCCTCCCAGTGTGTGCGTGGGTTTCCTCCGGGTGCTCCGGTTTCCTCCCATAGTCCAAAGATGTGCAGGTTAGGTGGATTGGCCGTGCTAAATTGTCCTTAGTGTCCAAAATTGCCCTTAGTGTTGGGTGGGGTTACTGGGATATGGGGATAAGGTGGAGGTGTGGACCTTGGGTAGGGTGCTCTTTCCAAGAGCCGGTGCAGACTCGATAGGCCGAATGGCCACCTTCTGCACTGTAAATTCTATGATAATTCTATGATCATCTACATCCAAATACATTGAACAGGGAACACTAAACAAAGTACCATATTTAAGTGAAGCTGTAAATATAACATGATGTGGAGATGGACTGTGTTGGACTGGGGTGAGCACAGTAAGAAGTTTTACAACACCAGGTTAAAGTCCAACAGGTTTGTTTCGATGTCACTAGCTTTCGGAACGCTGCTCCTTCCTCAGGTGAATGAAGAGGTACGCTCCAGAAACATATATATAGACAAATACAAAGACGCCAGACAATGCTTGGAATGTGAGCATTAGCAGGTGATTAAATCTTTACAGATCCAGAGATGGGGTAACCCCAGGTTAAAAAGGTGTGAATTGTGTCAAGCCAGGACAGTTGGTAGGATTTCGTAGGCCAGATGGTGGGGGATGAATGTAATGAGACATGAATCCCAGGTCCCGGTTGAGGCCACACTCATGTGTGCGGAACTTGGTTATAAGCTTCTGCTCGGCGATTCTGCGTTGCCGCGCGTCCTGAAGGCCGCCTTGGAGAACGCTTACCAGGAGATCAGAGGCTGAATGCCCTTGACTGCCGAAGTGTTCCCCGACTGGAAGGGAACATTCCTGCCTGGTGATTGTCGCACGATGTCCGTTCATTCGTTGTCGCAGCGTCTGCATGGTCTCGCCAATGTACCACGCTTCGGGCCATCCTTTCCTGCAGCGTATGAGGTAGACAACATTGGCCGAGTAGCACGAGTACGTACCGCGTACCTGGTGGGTGGTGTTCTCACGTGTAATGGTGGTATCCATGTTAATGATCTGGCACGTCTTGCGAAGATTGCCATGGCAGGGTTGTGTGGTGTCGTGGTCACTGTTCTGAAGGCTGAGTAGTTTGCTGCAAACAATGGTTTATTTGAGGTTGCGCGGTTGTTTGAAGGCAAGTAGTGGGGGTGTGACACAATTCACACCTCTTTAACCTGGGGTTATCCCATCTCTGGATCTGTAAAGATTTAATCACCTGCTAATGGTCGCATTCCAAGCATTGTCTGGCGTCTTTGTATTTGTCTATATATGTGTTTCTGGAGCATACCTCTTCATTCACCTGAGGAAGGAGCAGCGCTCCGAAAGCTAGTGACATCGAAACAAACCTGTTGGACTTTAACCTGGTGTTGTAAATATAACAAGGAGAGGAAAGTTACATCAAGGAAAAAAGTAAAGTAGATCTTTGCTTGATCAATCATTATCTGAATAAAAGACACCAGAGAAAAAGTGGCATTATAACAAAAATGTTTTGTAGATTTTTTAAATGTATTCTATCATGGGCAGTGGGCATCACTGCCAGCATTTGGTGCCCATTCCAAATTGCCCTTTGAGGGCAGTGAAGAGTAAACAATGTTTCTGTGGGTCTGGAGTCACATATAGGCCAGCAGATTTCCTTCCCTAAAAAGGACATTTTTGAACTCGATGTGTTTTTATGACAACCGATGATGGTTTACTGAGATTAATTACTGAGACCAGCTTTCAGTTCCATATTTATTCAATGAATTTAAATTCTACCAGCTGCCATGGTGGGATTTGAACCCTTGTCCCAAGAGCATTCACCTGGGCTTCTGGATACAAGTCCAGTGACATTACCACTACGCCATCATACCCTGGCATTGTATTGGCACTAGAGCTGGTAATAAAGTATCCAGTACCATTATTACATCAACTATCTACTTCAAAATGCGGAAAATTGTTCAGGTACATCATGTTCACAAAATTAAACAGGGCAACAACAAAAAATACAGCTCAGGCCTTCGGCTCTCCAAGCCTGTACCGGTCATGATACCAACCTTTGCCAAAACCCTAAAGAACAAAGAACAATACAGCACAGGAACAGGCCCTTAAAACCAAATCTATCCGCCTATCAGCCGACTCTCAATCATCAGCAAAAGAATGGAGAGCAACAGTGCTATCAAGTGACACTTACTTGCTAATAGCCCGCTCACTTATGATATGTTTGGATTCCGGAAGAAATATGAATCCCTCGCAACATGGGCAGAGAGAGCCGAATTACAGAAATGAGTCGAGATGAGGGTGACTGTCCTTGACGTAAGGTAGGGTTAGGGTTAGGGTTAGTGTTGCACTTGACTGAGTGTTGCACCAAAGTGCCCCAGTGACAGTGCAGTCAATGCGAATCAGGGGGGAACTCCCCATCAGCTGGAGTCATGCCTGGTACAAAGGAAGATGTTTGTGGTTATTGGAAGCTCAACATCTCAGCCCAAGAGCATTACTGCAGGGGCTCCACAGAGCAGTGCTCTGTGCCCAACTATCAGCAGCTGCTTCCTGATGTGTTGGGTGTTCTGGATCACAAACAGGTCACCAACACTGGAAGTGGTGCAACTCTATTTTATTATAAGGTTAACTATATTAACATACTTGAACTGTGGGTAAATGCAATACCAGCTTTAACTGTTGACCCTTGCCTAGTCCTAACCAGGTGATGCACTCAGCACATGGTGAATGTCTGTGTTGCAGGCTGTGAGCTCTGTGCTTCGAGCTGGCTGCTACTAGAATGAGCGGGAACTCTCCCATCCCATCTTTATAGTCATGAAGTGGAGATGCCGGCGTTGGACTGGGGTGAGCACAGTACGAAGTCTTACAACACCAGGTTAAAGTCCAACAGGTTTGTTTCGATGTCACTAGCTTTCGGAGCGCTGCTCCTTCCTCAGGTGAATGAAGAGGTCTGTTCCAGAAACACATATATAGACAAATTGAAATTGTCTATATATGTGTTTCTGGAACAGACCTCTTCATTCACCTGAGGAAGGAGCAGCGCTCCGAAAGCTAGTGACATCGAAACAAACCTGTTGGACTTTAACCTGGTGTTGTAAGACTTCGTACCATCTTTATAGTGCGTGTGCTCTCACTGGTGATTGGCTGCGGTGTTGTGTATGCTGATTGGTCCCACTGCATGTCCATCAGTGTGTGTCTGCACCATGATATGCTGGTGTATATGATGACATCCCTGCTTTTATATAAAGAATATGTGCCTGCATGACAATGAATATTGTGTAGTGAATGTACCTGACTATGTGTGTGCGCGTGTTATTTACATGACTATTGTAGCCACCTAAATTGGTCAGCTCCCGATTTAAAATGGCGAACGGCAAAGGCTGATGGGAAAGTCAGCCAACAAAGACAGAAACCAGCAGCTGCAGGTTGGCTGTGTATTTAACTCTGCAAAAGGCCAGACAGCATCGATACCAGCGACCATCACCATAACAATGTAGCAGCCATCTGCATACTGATGAGCAATCCCCGGGAACAATAAGTAACATTTGGGACACACAAAGCAAAGCCAGACTCCCCGGCGCCAGCAGGAGCCAGCACAAAGGAGGTGAACGAACACCTCAAGACCGCCCATCGATCAGGGAACCGCTCCAGTATTGGAGAAATCGAACCAAACGATTGGGACAAAGTCCAATCACTTGGGACCAAGTACAGGGTCCGCCCCGAAAGGCGGGAAGCCCCTGGGGACTATAAGAGTTAAGCCCCAAGTTCAAATCACTCTCTTCACCTCTTTGTCCTGCCCGGGTCACCCAGCAACACGAACCAACATTGATCGTGACCGGTGCAGTGACCACCGACTGAAGTAAGTCTTAATTCAACGCTCGCTAGGAGATAGGCGCTCCTAGCTACCAATCCGTACCAACTTCGAATCCCGCAGACTCAGAACCCGAACGAAAGGCCATTTGTTTCCCTGACCAGGTGGGCCAGCCCGAAGTTAAGTATAGGCCTGTTTGTTGTAGAAGTAGCTGAGACGTAGAATTTGTGCATGAGTAGCGATTACTGTGTATAATAAATGTGCTTTGATTTGAATCTTATTAATCGGTGTATTGGGTTATTGATCATTACTTGGACTTGAACCTCGTGGCGGCATCATAAAGTTACCTGGCGACTCGAAAGCAAAGGTAATCAAACAAAGCAATTGAACCAACGGGAAAAGTTAGCAACACTATGTACATGAGGCTAATCTATTTACACGGGAAGGTGCCTGGTGCAGAGAAATAGGGTGTCACATCAACAACGAAATGAACATTATATGCAAACTACTAGAACGATGAAACAGGATAACAGAACAGATCAAAGAGTCCAACATTGTAAAACTCATAAGTCAAGTCGCTGAGGTGGGCGACGAATTCTGGTTGACCGCCTCAAGGGTGGGTCAGGAGCCATTGGCTGAGGAACGGGCTGGGCCACGGCAGAGTGAGGAGGATGCAGAGTATTCGGAATCTCCACATTGTCCAGGTTGGGGACAACAGGAGGGCGTGGCACCGGTGGAGGATCACGTAGCGAGCTTGGAACGAGACGAAGGGCACGCCGATTGTGGCGGCGAATGGAACCATCTGGCCGATGAACCAGGAGCGAGCGGGGAGACACCTGCCGAAGAACCACAGCAGTTGCAGACCAGCCACCCTCCGGAAGATGGATGCGGACGTTGTCATCTGGCGCCAGAGCAGGGAGATCAGTCGCCCGAACGTCATGCGCCGCCTTGTGTTGTGCACGAGACTGTTGCATCCGCTGAAGGACCTGAAAGTGGTCGAGGTCTGGGACGTGAATGGACGGCACCGTGGTCCCGAGGGTGCGACCCATGAGCAGCTGGGCTGGAGACAGGCCCATGGAGAGTGGGGCCGAACGATAGGCCAGCAAGGCGAGGTAGAAGTCGGATCCTGCATCGGCAGCCTTGCAGAGGAGCCGTTTGACGATGTGGACACACTTTTCCGCTTTGCCATTGGATTGGGGGTGCAGGGGACTGGATGTCACATGCACAAAGTTGTACCTGCTGGCAAAGTTGGACCATTCCTGGCTCGCGAAGCAGGGGCCATTGTCCGACATCACAGTGAGTGGGATGCCGTGACGAGCAAAGGTCTCCTTGCAGGTACGGATGACCGCCGATTAAGTGATGTCGTGCAGGCGCACGATCTCCGGGTAGTTCGAAAAATAGTCGACAATCAGAACATAGTCCCTGCCGAGCGCATGGAACAGGTCAACGCCTACCTTAGACCAAGGGGACTTGACCAACTCATGGGGCTGTAGGGTCTCACTGTGGTATGGGAGGCGTGGTTGGGGATTAACTTCCCCAGGAAGTTGACCATACCCAAAAATCGGAGGACCGCCTTCTTATCCGCTGGCTTCTGCATGGCCGTGATGGCTGCCACCTTGTCCGCATCCGGCCGCACACCCAACCGGGAAATGTGGTCCCCTAGGAACTTGAGTTCCGTCTGACCGAAGGAACATTTGGCTCTGTTGAGGCGAAGGCCTTGGTCCCGTATTAGTTTGAAAACCCGCTGGAGACGACTGTTATGCTCCTGCGGGATGGTGGACCAAATGATGATGTCGTCAACATAGACGCGCACACCCTCAATGCCCTCCATCATTTGCTCCATGATCCGGTGGAATACTTCTGATGCCGATATAATCCCAAACGGCATCCTGTTGTAGCAGTATCTGCCAAACGGGGTATTAAAGGTACACAGCTTTCTGCTGGATCTGTCTAGTTGAATTTGCCAGAATCCTTTCGAGGCGTCAAGTTTGGTGAAGATGTTGGCCCGAGCCATCTCGCACATGATCTTCTCACGCTTAGGGATAGGGTAATGCTCCCTCATTATGTTGCGATTCAGATCCTTTGGGTCAATGCAGATCCGAAGCTCGCCGGAGGGCGTCTTTACACACACCATGGAACTGACCCAGTCGGTTGGTTCCGTCACTCTGGAGAGCACTCCTTGGTCCTGGAGGTCCTGCAGCTGCTGCTTGAGGCGGTCCTTGAGGGGTGCTGCGACTCTGCGAGGTGCATGAACCACAGGCGTGGCGTCTTGTTTGAGCAGGATTTTGTAAGTGTATGGAAGCGTGCCCATGCCTTCGAAAACGTTGCGGTGCTGGTCGATGATGGCATTGAGTTGCGTCCTGAAGTCCGCATCCTGGAAGGCAGACGTGTCCTCTGGAGAGAGAGAGTGTACGCGTTGAACGAGGTTTAGGAGTTTGCACGCCTGTGCGCCTAGCACAGGGTCCTTCGAGGAGCCTACGATCTCGAAGGGAAGGATGGCTTTTCGCAAGTTGTGCGTCACTTCGAGTTGGCATGAAGCAGGAATGACGTTGCCATTGTAGTCCGCTATTTGGCAGGTCGACGGAAGAATGGTTGATTTAACCCCAAGGGTCTGAAAGGCTGACCACGCTAGGTGATTAGCGGAAGCACCAGTGTCCAGGCGGAATCGTATCTGGGATCGGTTGACCGTCAGGGTGGCACACCACTCGTCGTCTGGATCAATGCTGTGCACCGACAGCGGCTGGTGGTTTTGATTCGGGGACAGCCTGTTCTTTGTTATAACAGCGACTGGAAAAGGCTCCTCGGGTCCTCAGTGTCACTGATCTGCAGGAAGTCGGAATCGGACTCGGTTTGGGGGTAGGTAACTGCTTGTTGCAGGGTTCTTTGGAGGTTTATTTCATTTCCTGGTTCAATTTGAGGCATTGTGCTGTCATTCCAGGTGAAGGGAGGTTGTTTTACAGCTTTAAAAGATTTTTTCTTGGATTTGGGACGTTTCCCCTTTAAATGGGCATGGTCCGGGGCCTCTGCTGCTACTAGAAAGAGCGAGAACTCTCCCGTCCCCTGTCTTTTTTTAAAAAAAAATGTTTTTATTCTCCATTTTCACATTTTCCTTCAGAATTTACACACCACCCACAAACAGTAAACAGTAACAAATACAAAATCAATCCCCTTAACACTACCAATGGTCCCATCCTCCCACCACCCCAAACAACGGCCCACCTGTCAACATATGCATCCAACAAAACAACCCCTCCCACGGTGGCAACAAAAAACAAAGGAGAAAAAGAAAAAGGAGTCCGGGACCGCCCATGGTCACCATTGACCTATAGAGTCCACTCCCCCTCCCCCGCCTACACTCAACACCATCCAACCTCTGAAAGAGTACCGTACACGATACCCAAGAGTTGTACACGCCCCCCCCCTCCCCCCCTCAGTCTCCAACTCCTCCCGTCCACTGCCTCTTGTAAAACTCCTCCCCCCAACCTCGGTTCCTTCCCCCCAACTTTCCACCCCGGCTAGACCACTCGGACCCTGTTCTGCCAGGCTCCGATGGCCGCAGCCCCTCCCCCCACCTCACTCCCGTTCACTGGCCGGCTTAAACCAGCCAGCATGGAGGCCCCCGCCCGGGTCCCTTTCCCCCTTGCCCGGCCCCAGGAAAGCCCAGAAATCCCCTTTTAGCACACAAACCCCGCATATCCACCTACACCCCAAAGAGCCCTCATTTCGAGTGAAAGTCCCATTACTTCCCTTGTCCAAATATATACAACATTGGCTCCTTTAGCCCATACACCCGCAAAACAAAAAGAGAAGAAAACAGTCAGTCATGAGGTCACATTGGCACATGGCCATTTCTCAATTTCTCAGTTCTGCCACAGTCCTTCTGCCTTCGCAAACTCCTCCGCTGCTTCCGCCGTTCCAAACTAAAAGTCCATGAGCTTGTAAGTCGCCCTCAGCTTCGTTGGATATACAATGCGCACTGCACCTTGCTAATGTACAGTGCCCTCTTCACCCGGTTGAAGGCAGCCCGCCTCCTTGCCAGCTCCACCGTAAAGTCCTGGTATACACGTATACCAGCTCCAGCCCACTGCACCACCCGCTTCTGCTTGGCCCAGCTCAGGACCTTCTCCTTCACACTGTACCTACGGAAGCACAGAGTCACTGCCCTTGGCGGCTCACTCGCCTTTGGCACAGGCCTCCACGACCGATGAGCCCGATCCAGTTCATATCGGGAGGGATCCTCCCCCTCCCCCAATAGTTTTGCCAGCATCGCGGCAAAATACTCAGTCGGCTTCGGTCCTTGAACTCCTTCGGGCAGCCCCACAATCCTCAAATTCTGTCACCTGGATCTGTTTTCCAGGCCTTCCATTTTTCCTCACAGATCCTTGTTAATGTCCATCACCTTCCGCATCTCCTTCCCCATTGAGGCAAGTTGATCACCGTGCTGCAATAATGTCTCCTCCACTTCCTTCAGCGCCTCCCCTTGCTCTCGCACCTCCGCCACTGAGCTCGTCACCGCCGTCGTCACCGGGGAAATCGCCTCCTCCACCAGCGCATTCAAAACCTCTCTCATCTCCTTCCTCATTGTCTCCATGTATCTTGTAAACTGCCTTTCGAATTCCGCAGCAATCACCTTAGTTATTTCTTCAGCCGTAAGCAATGCGGCCTCCATTGGTGCTCCAGCCTCCATTTTCCTTGGTGACCCTGTGGTGACCTTTCCACTCCCCGACGGACCTTCAGCTGTTTTCTTTACGGATGAATTTTTGCTTACCCTCGACATTTTTCTTCACTGTGCCTTCACTGTTTCTTCCTGCTTTTGCCACCTCCGTGGACCCTGGGACCGGGCTTAAAGCCCCGAAAATGCCGTTCCTGAACGGGAGCCCTCCATTGTGTGGCCGCCTCCCGCCCGCCATCACCGGAAGTGCCGGCCCCTGTCTTTATAGTGCGTGTGCTCTCACTGGTGATTGGCTGCGGTGTTGTGAATGCTGATTGGTCCCACTGCATGCCCATCAGTGTGTGTGTGTGTGTGTGTGTGTGTGTGTGTGTGTGTGTGTGTGTGTCTGCACCATGATATACTGGTGTATATTATGACACTTCCAACAGTGGACTTCACACATATCAGTGTTCCTGTCCAACACGGTCTCCTCAAATGCCCACATGCAGCAAACCTGAAAAGCAGACTTCATCTGGTAAGTGACAAGTAACATTTAAGCCATACAAGTGCCAGGCAATGACCAGGTCCAATAAAAGAGAGCATAACAACCTCCCCATTGTATTCAATTAAATTACTATTGTCGAATCCCCTACAATTAAGATCCTTGGTTTGTGGGGTTCATTACTGACCAGAAACTCAACTGGACCAACCACATAAACTGTGGCAAATGGAACATGTCTAAGTCTGGGTATTCTTCAGCAAGGCGGTTCACCACCACACTGCCATCTCCACCATGTGGAATGGAATATTCTCCTCTTTCCTGAATGATTGCAGCTGCAAAAACATTAAGGAAGTTCTGCATTATCAACGAGAAAGCGGATTGTTTGATTACTACCTCAGCGATTAGCCTAAACATTCACTCCCTCCAAAGCACATACTGTGGCTGCAGTCTATATTATCTACAGGTTTCACAGCAGCAGCAAGTTGCCCAAGCTTCCTCGGCAGCATCTTACGAAACAGAAACCTTCACTATCCACAAGGACATAAGGTGCATGGAAACACCTTCACCTACAGGTTTTGCTCAGTTGCCATTAATACCATTTCTTTCTGGGTCATTTACATGTTGGTATTGATGTGTCAAAATCATACAGATCCTGAGTAGATGGGGCTTCGATGCACCACATTATGATGAAGGAAATATTGCTGAGGTTGTGAAAAGTATTAACTGGTGGCCATCAAGGAGAAATTTAAAAGTTGTTCAAGAATGTACCTTGAGGAAGGAACAGTGTGATGCAGTTATTATTGCAGCAATGTATTAATGTGACATTGAGATACATGTTTCTGTTTACCAACTCTTGGTGAGCATGTTCTGTGGTGATATGCATCACTGTAAATACACAAGGGGTTAATGTAAATACACTACAACTAAGTAAACATTAGAGAGAGCACCGGAGATGTCATGACATGCAGACATACAGCTAATGAACACATAGAATAGGACACAACCAATGGGCAGTCAAGACACCCAGAGGTGACAATACCACAAGGGGGCAACCAATATATAAGGACAGGGCACACATGTTCTGTCTCTTTCCACAGGCGACACTTAGAGAGTAGGACAGGGGCAGATCAGAAGCATCACACCCACCACGTGGCTTAGAGCAGACTGGTTAGTTAGACTGAGTTACTATAGCAAGATTAGCAGGAGAGTCAAACACATAGGGAACTGTGCTGATGGTTCAATGAATCACATTGAACTTACTTCTGGAATATCTTTTGGTCAAAGCTGCATCGAGTTGCAGCCTGAGTTATCCCAGAATACATAAAACAACATGGTACCAGTAAGTGCCTGTTGAATCTATATAGTTCAACTCAGCAAGATTCGTGACCACCAGTAACAGTACCCAGGCAAGATGATCGAGATTCCGGTTCCTCAGCAGCTCAGGTACCATGGCAATCTCAGTGCCAACTGGCTTGCATTCAAGCAGATTTGAGATTTACATACTGAAAAGATAGATCTTCTACTCACCATTGCGGGTGAAAGTGCAACAGAAATCTTCAACTCCTTCAAGTACTCCAAAGAGCAGGACAAGAGAGACTTCCAGACAGTCCTGGACAAGTTTGAAAACTACTGCGAGGTGAACACAACAGAAATCGGTAAAACTGGTGCCTATACTCACCACGAGGCATAGGTAGGCTTGCAACAGAAGCAAACAGCAATTTTGATTGGCAGCCATCTTGCACAAGAAGCCGCACATGTGCAGTTCCTGAGAAGACGCGAACCGGCAAACAGTGTTTTGCACATGCGTGAGAAGCCGCGCATGCGCAGTTGCGAAAAGAGCGCAGTGAAGGAAAAGCGATCTGCACATGCGCAATCCATTCCCATGCTCTACGTCACAAGCGTCATGATGTCAGAGGCCCTGGACCACTCCCACTTAAAGGGGAAATGTCCGAAAATAGTGAAATTTTTTTTTTACATAAGAACATAAGAACCAGGAGCAGGAGTAGGCCATCTGGCCCCTTGAGCCTGCTCCGCCATTCAATGAGATCATGGCTGATCTTTTGTGGACTCAGCTCCAGAAAACACAATTCTTTCACCTGAAACGACAGCACAATGCCTGAACTTCAACCAGTAGCTGAAAGTAACCTCCGCAGAACCCTGCAGCAAGCAGTTTTCACCGCCCTAGGAGATGATTTAGTCCTTGAAGACTGCGACTCAGACAATGATTTCATCATTGGACGTGGCGACCTCAGTACCAAATCCGAACCGCAATGAGATGTGTTGTACATTTAAGCATCCGACACAGTCATGGACGAGTTCTTCGGATTTGAGGATCCTTAGCCCAGCATAGACGACATCCCGACCCATGAGTACAGGATTATGCTGCGGCCTGACAGCAAGAGACAGAGAGTGGTACAAGCCTCCACAGCGAGCTCGTTGACAGACTCCACGATGGAAGCAACGCAAGACTCCAGAGCACAGTCCTTGCATGAACAAGACCAGGAAGGTCTAGCAACCTTATCTGAGCAACAACAGCAAGTCTGTCACGCTCAAGTGCACAGCAAGACGACTATGACAGTCTACCACGCTCAAGTGAACAACAAAAAGACTATGACAGTCTACCCAAATTTTTTGAGCCACCAGAAGAAGACTCAATGAAACAGCAGATGCCACAAAGGACACTGACACAAGTAACTTTGTGAAGGACTCAACTTCTCCACTCGGTGTGGACATTTGAGTGCAATAAACACAACAACAAGCACGTCAATAACAATAGAACAACAACTGGTACAACATGGTACAACTCTGCCCATGAAGGACAATGTTACTGTTCAGCTCAGAACAATGGCGAGAGTGCAGACATACCATGGCATGACAACGCATCTTATCAATTCACGCTTGCTACACTACAGACAAGCAAACCAGCTTTCAGGAAAGGTGTCATCAAGAATTGCTACCACAAGCATTGAACTTAAAAAAAAAAGAGTCCACCTCAATGAAGTGATTTGAACACCTCCTGATGACTTCTTGGTTACGTAAACACCAGGACACTGACGGTGTTCACAAGGGAATGACAACATCAACATCGACACTTCCATAACAGCACAAGAAAGCCACTCGACCGTGTAAATTCATGAACTTTGGACTCATAACTATTATTTGGTATTGTATAATCCTCAATGCCATCATAACTATTCTTTGATCTTGCATCGTCATCACAGTCATCATAACTTGTACATGTCATCACTTATTTACCTGTTTTTGTTCAATTTCTTTTTAACACTGTACAGAAAATATGTAACACGAAAAAAGGGAGGAATGTGGTGATATGCATCACTGTAAATACACAAGGGGTTAATGCACTACAACTAAGCAAACACTACAGGGAGCACCAGAGACGTCATGGCATGCAGACATACAGCTGATAAACACATAGAATAGGACACGACCAATGGGCAGTCAAGACACCCAGAGGTGACACTACCACAAGGGGGCAACCCATATATAAGGACAGGGCACACATGCTCTGTCTCTTTCCACAGGCGACACTTAGAGAGTAGGACAGAGGCAGATCAGAAGCACCACACCCACCACGTGGCTTAGAGCAGACTGGTTAGTTAGACTGAGTTACTAAAGCAAGATTAGCAGAAGAGTCGAACACAGAGAACTGTGCTAACGGTTCAATAAATCACATTGAACTTACTTCAAAGTCTGGAGTATCTTTTGGTCAAAGCTGCATCGAGTTGCAGCCTGTGTTATCCCAGGGTACATAACACAAAATGTTCCTGTCCAGCACCCAGAGCCTCGCTGCTTCTATTGGCTACATGTGCCACCTCGTAACAAATTTGATCTGCCTTTTTGCTCCTAGCATCTCCTCCTTGGAGCTAGGTGGCGGCTCCGGTGCATCATTGCTTTTTGCTGTTGGCCATTTTCCAAACCTCCGCTGGCAGTTTCTGAAGCCACAATGAAAAGTGACAATTTGCTAAGCTGCTACAGCCCCGAAATGTTTGTAGCAGCAATAATAAGAACCACAAATGCTACAAATTCTCTCACTGACTGAGTTATAACAAATGTGTAGGGAGAAGCAAATGGCCTGCACCGGGAAACCCGTGCAAGTTTAGGAATTTCCAAGTCAGAGTGGGTGCATAATATACACCACCCACCAGGTAATCAGGCACATATGGGAGGGTGGGGGAAGGAACATCAGTGCCACAGAGTCGGGTTTTAAAAAATGTTGTTTCTGAACTATACTGTTAAGTTTTGAATGAAGATGCAGATCCTTTTTTGATCAAAAATACCCTGGTCCGGATAAATGTCATGACCCAGACTTGCAGTGGCAATCTTCCTTTCAGTCACGATGGCACCATTGTCGAGTTCACACATGGAAACCATTTATTTCTTCTCATGACATAGCGGCCTTGAAAGAATTTCTCATATCCAAAGACACACGGACTGTGTGCACCTCATCAAATCACGTTGAATTTCAAATATTTTCTTTGCTCATGCTCAAGTTTTATTCGCCTGTGGAAGAATACTCATAAAAAAAGAGGAAGGACAAGGAAGGACATGAGGATTAAGCAACTGCAGTCACCTGCAGCTGACAAGGGCATGGGGATTCTTTTTGGAAGCATAATGGAAAATACTGCATCCGCGGATTTAAATTACAAGCAATTACAGCACCCTGAAATAAAACAAATAAATTATAAAAGTATTGCCAAAAGAATTCCCTTCCGTTTCCTAGCTGATGGGCGACAAAGTTAAAAGGGCAAAATTGAAAGCAAATTGCTTCACGAGTTTTGTGTTATTCGATTCTCATTTTAAAACTGCATTTTCCTGTAATTAAACTTCCAGGAAGATGTTATGAGAGATTAGCTAATAGCTATTTTAGGTAGATGCGTAACAGTTTACGAGTCTCTGGATTCATTCAGTGATTTCACCCAATGTGTACCTGAGTCACACATTAGGGAAATCCCTGATTTGATCCAGCCTGTGCTCAGCAGGCTGTTCTCAGTTAATGCAGCAACACGGACTCAGTGTCCATGTTTTATGAAAGGAAAAATATAATCAGCCATGAGTCGCACTCCTGATTGTCACCAGGAAGTGTGCATTTGCCACCACCAAGTGAGGTAAGGGCAGGATTGATCAAAATGCTAGGCAAATAACCTTCAAACATTCACCACCATGTGCTCACACATATGAATAATTGTCACTTAGCATTGATACCATGCCTCCCATGGTTTTACCTCGTCTCTTTCCACTGTGGACTAGTTTGAAAAATTACTAGTTTTAAAATGTTCTAAATCTGATCTGTAGAATGTACTTCTAAGCCCCAATTCTTCAAATGCTGCATATTCGTAACTGCACCTGTCTATGGCATGGCCTGAGTTTTGAGGCATTTTCCTTTTCTCTGATTTTCATAGATTCAGCGTTTAGCACACAGGGAGCCAGATCTATAGTGCAGCCAACAGGGGTGCAAACTCCAATGAATCAGCATTTCTCAAAAAGAATATTGCTTGTGACTAAAAAGGAGGGAACTTATTTGTTACTCAAAAGCTTACTGTAAAAGAAAAATACTTCACCATTGGCCCCAATAAAATCAACTTTGCTTCAAGGATTATAGAGAACCAGATCAGCAGTCAACTGCCTATTTTCAATGGACAAGATGTCTATTTGTCAAGAATGTTTATGGAAGGCTTATGTTTGTCTGAAGTGCAGCCTCATCTCAGCCAGGAAATTTACAAGAGTATAAAATTTGGCAGTGCGAACAGGATCACAAGAGCAGGTGTCCGTCCAGAAGACTGATGGTGAAATTTGAACTTTCAGATCCACATATGCGCTTAATCAGGTGAGGATAATGGGATGTAGGCACAATATCACGGCAGAGACCAAAAGTTTCATGTTACAGGGAACGTTGCTTTCTGTATTTTATTATAATTGAAAGCTTCGATTATAGGTTTTCACTTGCAGGCTTGAATCAAATTGATAACACAGTGCTACAAAACCCTAGGCAGTGACTTGATGCTAACAACGGCTAGTTTTAATGGAGCTCTCTCTCGTGGCCATCTTGAATAGGCATGTTTTACCTCCCTCACTACTCATGGTTTACCTCCCTCACTACTCATGGTGATAATGGATCAATGTTCGCGGCCACCCCATGAAATGGCGGGAAAGGGTTAACTTATTTTTGAAAGCCTTATTAAGCACAATGTTGCTTTAATTTCACATCAATAACCTCTTAAAATAATCAAACGTATTATTAGAGTCAAGAAACAATGTAGATATTATTGCACTACTGTATGTGTTCCTAGGGCCACCAAATAGTGGGAAAGGCATAATGCGTGATCTAACCCCCACCCCCCAAAAGAACATCAGAGTCCGTTCTGGGCAGGATTAGCATTTAATGGCACTCTGTTGCTATTTCGGGCCCTGACGGGGAAGCCCCCCCCCCCTCCCCCCCTCCCCCCCCCCCCCCTCCCCCCCCCCCCCCTCCCCCCCTCCCCCCCCCCCTCCCCCCCCCCCCCCCTCCCCCCCTCCCCCCCCCCCCCCTCCCCCCCTCCCCCCCCCCCCCCTCCCCCCCCCCCCCCTCCCCCCCCCCCCCCTCCCCCCCTCCCCCCCCCCCTCCCCCCCCCCCCCCCCCCCTCCCCCCCTCCCCCCCCCCCCCCTCCCCCCCTCCCCCCCTCCCCCCCCCCCCCCTCCCCCCCTCCCCCCCCCCCTCCCCCCCCCCCCCCCCCCCTCCCCCCCCCCCTCCCCCCCCCCCCCCTCCCCCCCTCCCCCCCTCCCCCCCCCCCTCCCCCCCTCCCCCCCCCCCTCCCCCCCCCCCCCTCCCCCCCCCTCCCCCCCCTCCCCCAAGGCCGCACCTCGCAGTATTTCCTGCACTGAGCAGCTCCGATGAGAGGAGCTACTCGGTGCAGGAAGAGATTGTGAAGCCATTTTAAAATGGCGCCCTGATCTCTCGACCCCCCCCCCCCAACCCGACCCCCAGACACCCAACGCCCCTATAATTAGGCCTCCAGGCAACTCCCCCCACCCCCCCCCCCCCTACCTCACATGGGCAAGGCACTCCCAGGCCCGATCCCGGCACGGGAACAATGTCTGTCTGGCACCTTGGTACTGCTAGCGCCTGTCAGCACCATATGGGCACCCTGGCAGTGCCAGGCTGGACCGCAGGCAGCGCTGTCAGGGTGCCATCCAGCCCAGAGGCTGACCAGCCGAGAGCCTCCGATCGTCTGGGAGACCCATCTCCCCAAGTGCTGTTCCGCATGGTCCCCCGTTTGTGGGGACCAGTGCTAAACGGCACCCAAATGGGGTTTCCTATTGTGGGTGGGACCCTGATTGCGACATCTTGCGAGATCTGGTCAGATCACGCAAGGCATAACGGCTGTCGGGAATCCTGGGAAGAGGCCGCGTCCCACCCCGAATCTGGCAGGATGCACCAGGAAATGGCACCCAAAGAGGAACAAATATGCAGGGAAATTATGAAGGTTCAAAAATAAGGGGTGTGATAATAGGGAATTTCAATTATCCCCATATGGACTGGAATTGTGGTAATGCAAAATGTGAATTTTCTTGATGTGAGAAGTTAGCTGACTTATAGGAAACAAGGTAATGGTGAGGGGTTGTTTATTGGACTGGAAGAGGGTTCACCAGGGATTGGTACGAATGGTAGCAGAACTACGGCTTTTCTTGATCTATATAAATAACCTAGACTTGGCTGTACAGAGCACAATTTCGCAATTTTCAGATAACGCAAAACCTGGAAGGCCTGTGAACTCTGAGGAGAATAATGATAGACCTCAAGAGGACATAGACTCATGGAATGTATAGACATTTAATGCAGTGAAATTTGGAGATTTGCAAGGAAATTTGCTAAAAGTGTTCAAAATCAAGAGGGGTCTAGATAGCATTGATAGGAGAAACTGCTCCTGTTGGCAGAAAGACTGAGAACCAGGGGACAGCAACGTAAGGCAATTGGGAGATTGGCAAAAAAAAAACACAGCAACAAGGAAAGCAATTTTTTTAGCACAGCAAGCGATTAGGATCTGGAAAGCACTTCCTGACAGCTTTGCATTAGTCAGATTCAACTGGGGCATTCAAAAGGTAATCAATAAGTGCATGAAGAGAGACATTTGCAGGGCTACGGGTAAGGGCAGGGCAAAGGGGAGGAAAATGGGGCTAGCTGAGTTGCTCGAGCAGAGAATGAGCACAATAATGGACTGCCCGTAATCCAGGTAAAGTCAAATAACTTGCTGCATGAAAGGTGTAGTAACTCATGAAATAACCAACAATTTGCCATCTTCTATGTCACACTGGAATTGTCACATTGCAAGTAATTCGCTTGTCAATTACTTTTGAAGATATTACTGTACTGAGCTATCAAAGAGGAATAGCACTAGGCATACCCTAAAGATAAGTTGCCTAGCCAGCGAAGTTACAACCCAGGATCATATGTGTGCTGAACAGTAGAAACAGCATGCGATACAGACAGAACTTACAACTAACTGATCAGATCCAAGCTCCACAACCTGCACACCCAATTGTGAATCGTGGAGGACATTTGAAGAACAAACGAGGGAAACAGGTGGTTCCATGAACATCCATATACTCCCATAATGGTAGATGCAAGCAGGTCAGTGCAAGTGACTTTATAACCATCTTCAGGTAAAAGGGCAAAGTGGATGACCCACCTCTGCCTCTTCCCAAGATCCCCACCATTAGAGATGCCAGTCTTCAGCCAAATCTATATCAAGAAACAGCTGAATGCATTGGATAGAGTCATAGACGATTACATCGACAACATCCCAGCAGTTGTACTGAAGACTTGTGCTCCTGAACTAGCTGTGCCCCTAGCCATGCTGTCCCACAGCTACAACACTGGCATCTACCCGGCAATGTGAAAAATTGCCCAGTTATGTCCTGTCAACAAAAAACAGGATAAATCCAATCTGGCTAATTACCACCCATCCGTCAACTCTCAATCATCAATCAAGTGCCACCAACAGTGGCATCAAACAACACTTAATAATAATGTGCTCATTGATGCTCACCTTGGGTTCTGCCCGGATGACTCAGCTCCAAACCTTATTGCAGCCTTAGTCCAAACATGGACAGGACAGAGCTGAATTTTAGGCGTGACATGAGAGTGACAGCCCTTGACATCACAACAACATTTGACTGTGTGGCATCAAGGAACACTAGTAAAATTGAAATCAATGGGAATCAGGGAAATAAACCTACCATTGATGTCATACCGAGTATAAAGGAAAATAGTTGTGGTTGCTGAAGGTCAATCACCTCAGTCCCAGGACATCATTGGAATTATTCAGGGCAGTGTCCTATGCCCATCATTTCAGGTGCCTTGTCAATGACCATCCGTCCATCATTAATGGACATATGGGGCGACATTCTCTGACCCCCCGCCGGGTCGGAGAATCGCCGGGGGCTGGCGTGAATCCCGCCCCCGCCGGTTGCCGAAGTCTCCGGCACCGGAGATTCGGCGGGGGCGGGAATCGCGCCGCGCCGGTTGGCGGGCCCCCCCCGCTCGATTCTCCGGCCCGGATGGGCCGAAGTCCCGCCGATAAATTGCCTGTCCCACCGGCGTAAATTAAATCACCTACCTTACCGGCGGGACAAGGCGGCGCGGGCGGGCTCTGGGGTCCTGGGGGGGGGGTGTCGCGGGCGATCTGACCCCGGGGGGTGCCCCCACGGTGGCCTGGCCCGCGATCGGGGCCCACTGATCCACGGGCGGGCCTGTGCCGTGGGGGCACTCTTTCCCTTCCGCCTCCGCCACGGTCTCCACCACGGCGGAGGCGGAAGAGACTCCCTCCACTGCGCATGCGTGGGAAACTTTCAGCGGCCGCTAACGCTCCCGCGCATGCGCCGCCCCGAGATGTCATTTCCGCGTCAGCTGGCGGGGCAACAAAGGCCGTTTCCGCCAACTGGCGGGGCGGAAATTCCTCCGGCGCCGGCCTAGCCCCTCAATGTTGGGGCTCGGCCCCCAAAGATGCGGAGCATTCCGCACCTTTGGGGCGGCGCGATGCCCGTCTGATTGGCGCCGTTTTGGGCGCCAGTCGGCGGACATCGCGCCGTTTCCGGAGAATTTCACCCATGGTGTTCAGTTCCATTTACAACCTCTCCAATAATTAAGCAGTCCATGCTCACAAGGAGCAAGACGTGGACAACATTCAGGCTTGGGTGAAGAAGTTGCAAGTAGCATTCGCACCAGACAAGTGATAGACAATTACCATTCTTAAAAAGTGTAGCCACCTTCCTTTGAAGTTTAACAGCTTTAAACATCATGGAATTTCCCCCATTACAACATCTTGAGGTCACTATTTCCTAGAACCTTTATGGGACTGAGCACATGGATACGAATATACGGATTAAGTGCAGAAGTAGGCCATTCAGTCCCTTGAGCCCGCTCTGCCATTTGGGAAAATCATGGCTGATATGATTCTGGCCTCTTCATTCAGGTCTACCCCCTTTACCCTTTGACTTCTCAGTCAAGAATTCATCCAACTCATCCTTAAAAATATTCAAGTACTGGGACTGTGTCACAGGCTGCAAATTCTCTTACCTCCTGACTCCATCCGTCATCGACCAAACAGGTTTGTAGAAACATAAGAAATATGTGCAGGAGTAAACGAGAAAACCCGTTGAGCTTGTTTTGCAATTCAACACAATCATGGATTTTCTACTTCAGCTGCCTGCCTGCTCTGGATAATCCTGGATTCTCTGAGATACCAAAAATATGTCTATCTCAGCCCTAAATATATTCAATGATGGCGCAATCCACAATCCTCTCGGGTAGAGAATTCCACAGATTCACAACCCTCGTCTAAGTGCTAAATAATCAATCCTTTATCCTGAAACTGTGCCCCCTTCGTTCTGGGTTACCCAAATTAATTAACTCAGTTTCTCATAGGGCAATCCTCTTATCCCAGGGACCAAACATTTGCTGGACTACCTCGAATGCAAGTATATCCGGGGGCGATTCTCCGAGCCCCTCACCGGGCCGGAGAATCGGCGCAACCATGCCACGACGCCGGCGCGCGATTCTCCGAGGTGCCTGATCGCTGCCGGCGGGAACTCTGCGGGAACGGTAGGGGGGGGCGGCCTGCGGGTGTGGGGGGGGCCTCTGATGGGATCTGGCCCGCGATCGGGGCCCACCGATCAGGGGGCTGGCCTCTCTCTCTCCTCCCTCTCCTCCCCCCCCCCCCCCCCCCCCCCCCCCGAGTCTACTTTCTGCCGCGGCCGGCCCCTGAACACCGACCCCATGTTGAGTCGGGGCCGGCGAGCTAAAGAAGTCCCCCACGCATGCGCGTGCTGGCGCAGCGGAAAGGAGGCTGGAGCGGCATGACCCACTCCAGCCCGCCGTGCTGGCCCCCTGTGGGGCCAGAATCGGTCGTACCCGGGCCCGGTTCGCGCCGTCGTAAAACGAGACGGCATTCACGACGGCGCGAACACTTGGGCTCCATATTGGAGAATCGCCCCCATCCTTCCTTAAATATAGACACTAAAACTGCACAGAATTCCAGGTATGGTCTCACCAAAGCCCTGTACAAATGTCCCAAAACTTCTTTCTTCTTGTACGCCAATCCACTTGCAAGAAGGCTGACATACCATTTGCCTTCCTAATTGATGGCTGTACCTGCATGCTAACTTTGGATCCCTTGTATGAGCCCACTCAAGTCCCTCTGAACATCAACATTTACAAGTTTCATGCCTTTAAAAAATATTCTGGGCGTGATCTTCTCAAAAGTCTTTCTTTCAGAAAACCACATTGACTTTGCCTGATCATACTCTTGACTTTCGAATTTCATCATTAAGAATCGCTTAGTAATACATTTCTGCATTTTCCCAATGACAGATTTCAGGCTAATTGGTCTCGTGTTTCCTGTTTTCTCTCCCCCTCCTTTCTGGAATAGTATTGTTACATTTGCTAACTTCCAATCTGCTGGGACCATAAGGGCTGGTTTAGCACAGGGCTAAATAGCTGGCTTTTAAAGCAGACCAAGGCAGGCCAGCAGCGCGGGTTCAATTTCCATACCAGCCTCCCCAAACAAGCGCCGGAATGTGGCGACTAGGGGCTTTTCACAGTAACTTCATTTGAAGCCTACTTGTGACAATAAGCGATTTTCATTTCATTTCATTTCCATTCTCGAATTTAGCAAAACCAAAACCAGCACATCCACTACCTCAGCTGCCGTCTCTTTTAAAACCCTACAATGTAAGCCACTTGGTCCTGGGGATTTGTCGAACTTTAGCCCCTCAGACTTCTCAAGTTCCTTTTTCTATTCATTTTTCTACTAGCTTAATGATCTCACTCCGTTTAGTTCTAATTACCCTCCATTTCTGGCATGTGATTGGTGTCTTCTCGTGTGAACACAGATGCAAAATATTTGTTCAATACTTCTCCCTTTCCTCATTCCCCCCCAAGATAATTTCTTCTGCCCCTGTTCTGAAGGAATAAATGTTTACTTTATCTACTTGCATCCTTTTTATAATCAATTTTCATATTCCTGGCTAGTTTACTCTCATGGTGGTTTAATTCTCAGGAACCTGAAGAAATATGAGTCCACTTGCCTGGACAGGTACTGTTCCAATAACACTCAATAAGCTCGATGCCATTCAGGGCATAGCAATCTGCTTGATTTGCATCCCATACATCACCTTAAAACTTCCTGTCCATTACCAGTGCATTGTGCTGCAGTTTGTACCAGCTACACGATGCACTGCAACAATTCACTAAGGTTTCTTCTGGGACAAAATCCTGGAAATTCTTCCCTAACAGCACTGTGAATGCATCTACATCATCTTCCCAAGACCCACAAAGCTGGCCTTGCCTGTGAAAGCCATTTCCCATGAACAAATGAGAAATTAAATACTTCCCCAGTAGCTACAGAGAAAAGATTTTTTTCCCTATTTTGTGTTACTCCCTCCCCAAACACATAAACAAACCATGCTAAGCTAAGCATGGTGGTAACCGAAGCAGAAAAGATGACATTCTGCGACCAAGCACCCTCAATTTATGATTCCCTACAAGCTCCTAGCTCTTCCCTTTCAATAATGTGTGACCATGCTGTTTAATATTGCCCCATCATCAGCAAACTGGCACTGGAAACAAGGTAGGTTCCTGGAGCCAGGTGTAGTGCATACCACCAAATGATAATCCATTCAGAAGTATCAATTTCAAAACAAGTACGATATATTTACCTACCAGAGAATTGAGCAGAATGAAGAACTCAACCAGGTTGACAAAGCAATTGTGCTCACAAGAACATTCTGCATTCATCAAAGAAGATACCAACACCTAGCAAATAGTTGTGAATGGCAACTTTAGCATAATTGCGTACGTTCAGTTGTTTTAAAGTGGGATAGCAACTGTAGAAAATTTTCTGCAAATTTTTGACAAATGGTAACTTCATTTCCAAGCCAGGGAACCTGTATTGCAGGATATATATTCGATATATAAGTTCTATAAATTCAATATATACAACGGCACATGGAGGGGCAAATTGGCTGTGGTAGATTGAGAGGCGACATTAAAAGATCTGACGAAGACAGGCAATGGCTGGCATTTAAAGTATTATTGCATGGCTAACAACAAATTTAAATTGCTTTGAAGCACACCAGCCCAACAGGAAGGTGGATGACCCAACCATAACTAACAAGAGGAGTTACAAGATTGTATTAGATCAAAATAAGAGCCATATGAAGTTAACAAAAAAAAGTAGTAAGCCTGATGATTGGAAGCATTTTAGAATTCAGGAAAGGATGACCAAGAAACTGATAAAGAAACAGAAAATAGAATCTGAAAGTAAACTAACAAAAAGCAAAACCGGACAGCAAACGCTTCCACAAGTATGTAAAAAGGAAAAGATTAATGAAGACAAATGTAGGCCCATGACAGGCAGATAATGGAGAATTTATGATGGGGAATAAAGAAATGGCAGAGAAACTAAATAGAACCATAGAATAGAATTCCTACAGTGCAGAAGGAGGCCATTCAGCCCATCAATCCGTACTGACCAGCTGTCTCTCTCTCTCTCGCATCTCGTGCAGCCACGGCTCCAGCGAAGAAGCTTCTGACGGAGAGGCAAAAAGAAGCAAGTGCTGAAGTTTACCTTGAACTGCACACAGCCGATGAAGATGGCATCATGGACACCTCCAATTTTGAGCAATTCCTGCCGGAACACATCAAAGTGAATGGTAAAGCTGGAAACCTGGGAAATGTGGTAACCATTGAGAGGAACAAGAGTAAGATTACAGTTATCTCTGAGGTTCCATTCTCAAAGAGGTACCTGAAATACCTCACTAAGAAGTACCTCAAGAAAAACAACCTGTGTTTTTCAACTTGTAGTTGCAAACAGCAAAGAGAGCTATGAGCTTCAGTACTTCCAAATCAATAAGGATGAAGAGGAAGAGGGAGAAGAAGACTAGGCTGGTTTGAATTTGTTGTACAAATTATCTTCAATAAAGTTGGTGAAAAGGGAAAAAAAAGTCTGTACCGACACTCTGAAAAAGCACCCTACCTCGAGCCACTCTCCCACCCTATCCTCGTAACCCCACCTAATCTGCACATCTTTGGACACTTAAGGGGCAAATTTTAGCATGGCCAATCCACCTAACCTTTGGAATGTGGGAGGAAACCGGAGCACCCAGAGGAAACCCACGCAGATACAGGGAGAAAGGTGAAAATTCCACCCAAGGCCGGAATTGAACCCGGGTCCCTGGCACTGTGAGGCAGCAGTGCAAATCTCTGTGCCACCCATAGATACTGTCTTCATGGAGGAAGAAACAAAAAACCTCCCAAGAATACTAGGGAACCAAGGGACTAGCAAGAATGAGGAACTGAAGAAATTAGAATTGGTAAGAAAAATAAATACTGAAGAAATCGATGGGACTGAAGGTTGATAAATCCCCTGGACATGATCTATATCCTTGAGTGTTGAAATAGGCGGCTGTTGAGATAATGGGTCCAGTGGTGATCAACTTCTAAAATTCTACAGATTCTAAAACAGTTCCTGCAGCCTGGAGGCAAATGTAACCTCACTGTTTAAGAAAGGAGGGAGAGATATAATGGGGAACTACAGACCTGTTAGCCAGATATCAGTAATAGGGAAAACATTGGAATATATCATAAAAGATGTGATAACAGGACACTTAGAAAATAATGGCAGGATTGGGAAGGTCAACATGGATTTATGGAAGGGAAACCATGTTTGATAAACAATTATGAGTTTTTGAAGGCTGTAACTAGCAGCATAGATAAGGGGACCACTGGTTATGGTGTATTTGGATTTGCATAAGGTCCCGTACAGGATGTGAGTAAGCAAAATTAGATCACATGGGATTGAGGGCAAAATAAATTCATGAATTGACATTGGTTAACAGATAGAGAGTAGGATTAAAGGGTCATTCTCAGGTTAGCAGGCCGTGTCTAATGGGGTACCACACGAATCAGTGCTTAAGCCCAAGCTATTTACAATCTATTGGATATGGGAACCAAATGTAATATTTCCAAGTTTATTGATGACACAAGACTAGCTGGAAATAGGATTGTGAGAAGGATGCAAAAAACCTTAAACAACATTTAGGCAGGCTATGTGAGTGAGCAAGAACATGGCAGATAGAATATAATGAGAAAAAAATGTGAAGGTATCCATTTTGGTAGGAAAAACGGAAATGTTGAGCATTTTTTAGGTGGTGAGAGATTGAGAAGCATCGATGCCCAAATGGGACCTAGGTGTCCTTGTTCATAAGTCACTGAAAGCTAACATTCAAATGCAACAAGCTATTAGGAAGGTGGTCTTATCGAAGGAAAAATATACTAGCCATAGTGGGAGTGCAATGAATATTCACCAATCTGATCCCCCACGGCAGGATTATTTTATGAGGAGAGATTGAGGCAACTAGGCCTGTACTTTTTACAGTTTAGAATAATGAGAGGCAATCTCATTGAAGCACGCAAATTTTGTACAGGGTTCGACATAGCAGATGCAGGAAGGATATTTCCCCTGGCTGGAGACTTTTATAACCAAGGCCCATTGTTGCAGAGGCAAGCTATTTAGGACTGAGAGGAATAGGAATTTCGTCACCCGGAGAGCAGTGAATCTTATGAATTCTCCACTCCAGAGAACTGTAGAAGCTCAGTCATTGAGTATATTCAAGACAGAGATCGATAGATGTCTGGATATGAATGTCAAGGGATATGGGAGTACAGCTGGAAAATGGCATGGAGGTAGATTATCGGCCATGATCTAGCTGAATGGCAGAGCAGGCTTGAGGGGCAAATGGCTATTCCTGCTCATGGGCGAAATTCTCCGGTATCGGCGCGATGTCCGCCGACTGGCACCCAAAACGGCCCAAATCAGTCGGGCATCGCGCCGCCCCAAAGGTGCGGAATGTTCCGCATCTTGGGGGGCCGAGCCCCAACCTTGCGGGGCTAGGCCCGCGCCGGACGTATTTCCGCCCCGCCCCCGGCGATTCTCCGACCCGGCGGGGGGTCGGAGAATCTCGCCCCTTATGTTTCGAATATATAGAATGCATCATAAAAGAAAGCTGCATTTTGGAATTAAACTGAAATCTACCATTTTTAATTTTTTTTTTTTTTAAATTGAGTAGTCAACCTTCATTGCGTTCTATGACACAAGCCTGGTGTAATGACAAAACAAAGTGAATTTCTGTAAGGCAAGCAAAGGTGTGCCTTGCACCAGAAAACAAATATTGGGAATGACAAGAACCACTTCAACAAAGGATTATTAAATCTCGGTGTGAGAACAGCAAGAACAAGAGTATTTCAATCAGAACTAAATTAAACTAAAATCAGTAATGCATTATTTCAATTTAATGCTAATTTGCTTTTACAGTATAATGATCCGCAGGTTAAATGGATTAAGTGACCATTCAGTAGAACATTACATCTCTTTAGTCACAGAAACCTAGGGAAAATCTAGATACATTCAAACACAGCATGCTGTCATTAAAACATTTATGAAATGTAACTACAGAATTCTTATTTAGGGCTCACTGCTGTGAATTCATGAATAATGCGCTGCAGGGTAACTGTCTGTACAATTACAGTACATTGGCAGATTAACTCTGATGTATTTGCAAGGCATGCCCCACCAATGATTAGTTGCAGTAAAATACTATTGACTGTCCCAATTAGTAAATCAGCCAGCTGCGGGTGCCGATGAGGTGGTTCAACCATGTTAGGGAAAGCAGGATTGAAAATTCAGTTGTGTTGCTTCTGCACTCTTTAAAAGCCAAACAGACATAACGTATCAGTCCTCTCAACCTCTATTTTTGATCAAAGAGGAAGAATAGCCAAGCTCTGAGATTCTGGGTTCAGATTACAACAGCGGGCAAATGCCAAACAGTATGAGATTGAGAATAAATGTTTGGATTAAGCAACAGAGAGGAAATGACCAACCATCCTTCATGCACCCCACTTCAAACTAGTGGAACGTTTAAGCTTTCACAAAACATTCAAGTTACCACCCTGGTCAATACTTAATTGAACATACATTAGTGGATGGTGGATTCAGGTTTCAGATGACTGAACCACTAAGTATCAGGAAGCGTCAAACATGAAATCTTTAACGCTTACTTCGTATTGCGATTTCAATTACTTTCTGTTTAATCTTAAACTGGTGATAAATTGCCACAGGTTTCTAGGGCCTGACATTAGCATTGGCCTACTAAACCAAGACCAGGATTAGTAACAAGTAAATTACTTGTTTGGCAGAACTATTAATGCCTCTTGACAAATATGCACACAGCAGTATTTTATTCTCTTCATGACTGACAATACTATAATAAAATAAAAATACTACATGCTGGGAATCTGAAATAAAAACAAAGTGCTGGAAAAACTCTACAAGTCCGGCAGCATCTCTGCAGAGAGAAACAGAGTTAACTTTTCAAGTCCGTATGACTTATCTCCTGATAATATTATTTCTCTATTTACTCACAAGTACTCCATTCCCCTTTAAGATTCAATTTGGTTCCATTGTACGTACACATTTTTCTTTCTCAACTTGACAATACCGGGTATAATATTTGCGATGGCATTTCACAGAATAAGCAAGTCATTTAAAAAGAATGAAGTACCATCAAAAAATGGTCACCAAGACAAAAGAGGAGATATCAGGATGATGAGTAAAAGCTTTGTCAAAATAAGGAAGGTCTGAAAGGAGATGGAGCAGGTGGGGAGCCTTAAGGAGATAATGAGGACCGAGGTGACTGAGGGTATGGTGGCCAACAATGAGAAAATAATGTGGAATATGTATAACATTTTTGAGGACCAGAGTGTTTGAGTCAGGATTGATGGTCAAGCAAGAAATGGTATAGGATAAAAAATGTATCACATAGTTTTGAATGAGCTTATATTTATGGGGATTTACTGGGGTGGCACAGTGGTTAGCAGTGAAGTGTCTTATTATTCTGCCCTCAGGATGTTTTCCAAAACTAAAAATGGCCCCCTTCTGCCTTTTATGTGGGCATAAAACATCTTATACTCCAAATAAAGAGCAACAGGGCTCTCTCAGTGCTTTAACTTACAACTATTACCACTGAAATAGATCATCTGGTCCTTTATCTCATTGTTGTCACTGCTCAAATTGGCTGCCACATATTACAAGACTATTGTAATGTACTTTTTTTCTGTGAAGCAATTGGGCCATCTTGAAGTCAGGAAAGGCACAATACAAATTATTTCTTCAAAATAAAAACATGTCACAGTGGGTGAGCCCTGCTGCCTCACGGCGCCAAGGTCCCAGGTTCGATCCTGGCTCTGGGTCACTGTCCGTGTGGACTTTGCACATTCTCCCCGTGTTTGCGTGGGTTTCGCCCCCACAACCCAACAGATGTGCAGGTTGGGTGGATTGGCCACACTAAATTGCCCCTTAATCAGAAAAATGAATTGGGTACTCTAAATTTTTTTACATTTTTTGAAAGAAAATAAAAAGATGTTCAATAATAATATATTTCATCAGCATAAAATACTGATTTTTATATTCGGCACATGGAGTATATATTTTTTCAATGCCTATGACTGCAGGAACATTTGCAGCCAGATCAGATATACTAGTCACAGGCCTATTCCTGTAGCCGTAAAGACAAGAAATGTAGGTCACTGGCAACCGAAAGTAGAGACTTTAGATTTGTCCAAGATTCTGACTCGGTTTGTGTGTGCTCGTGGCAGCTCCTCCCTCTCTCTCTGTTGCCAGCATACGCCACCGCGATTCCACAATGATTAATAAATTTATGTTCAATATTTATGTTAATCATTCACACCGTCACAATCGGAAAATGGGAAATCAGGACAGAATGGATAAGACCTAGAGCAGAAAGTGGCAAACTTAAATGTTACATGAGGAATGGAATGTTTGAACTCAATTATGCTCATATTTAAAAGTAGGGCTACTATTGCTTAAACAGCTATTTGGGTGGAAAGTGAGGGGTTGTCATTTTAGAAGAGTATATGCAGTATCTTTGTATGAGTAGAACACTGTTGGCAATACTACTTGTAGAAGTTAGCAGGAACTATGTACAAAAAGCTTCAATAATTTGAGACTACTGGAAATGGAAAGCATTTCAAAGAACAATAGGTTCAGCAGCAGGGAACTGAAAAGTAACATTCACATTAGTGGATCACCCATGATGTTGCAGTTAGTGAAGGATAGAATAGAATTTTGTGATGTGCAAGATACTGTAAATTAAGTGAACACTGGTATGTTGTTTTTAACCCAATTCCAGAGAAACCTCAAGATAATCTAGATAAGTGGACAGTAGTGACATGTTTAGATTTTGAGTCAATCCAGATCAGTAGATCCTGATTATTTACATCAGATTACCAATCAAAAAAACAAACTTTTTTGCACCACAGACACATTTAAAGTTCAACACAGGCTCTACTCAAGACTTCATATCGATCAAATACCTCATTTAAAATTATATGGCCCAAACAATAAAATGGTCAGAGCAACGGCAAAGCAATTTCAGAAGTAAATAGTTTTCTGAAGTTGCATTCTGACAGTAAAACAAGGTCTGTGCAGGTCAGCAATATTAAATGCACAGAATTAAACGGCAGCCTCGCAAGAACTTTGTTCCCTCTACTACTTTATCTTAAAACTTATCCCACATATTGATTACTCTTTGCAGAAGAATTTTCTGATATTAGTCCTAAAATTGCCCTTTCATCGTCTCAGGCCTTGTCCTCTAACTCACTTTTTTGCCCGGGACCCATTTTTACCAACTGGTCAAGCTTCGGGACCCATGCCGGCCGACCTTCACGACCTACACCAGCCGACCTTCAAGACCCACCATTTTCTCTTACCTTTAAAGCGAGAGGTGAGCCAGGGCTTATATTCTATAGTCTAGAGTAGGGAAGAATGAGAAATGACCTCATTGAAACAGGCATTATTCTCTCAGGATTCTACAGAGCAGATGCAGAATGTACGTTTTCCTCAGATGGGTGGTTTACAGCCTGGGGATATAGTCTGCAAATTACAATGCAATGATTTTAGACATAGATGAGGAGGAATTACTTAACTCAAAGTATTGTGAATCTTTTTAATCTCTAAAATTCACTATCAAAGAGATTTCTGCAGGCTCAGCCATTGAGCATATGCAAGACAGCTGCAGGAAAGCTGAATTGAATTTTTAAAAAAAAAAACCTTCTCCTGGGTCAGCACGGTGACGTCAGGAGGAGGAGATGTTTCTCTCTGGGCTCCGGGCATGCGCACTGATGAGCGCCCACATTTTTAAAGCTGGTCGCGGCCTAGTATTTAAAGCCGCTCGCAGCCGGCGTTTTTAAAGGCTGCTGCGGCCGTGGCACCTGAATTCCTGCGATCGGGAACACCACGATGGATGGCTCCGCGACCCTCCTGACACCCGCCCGCGACCCACCAGTGGGTCGCAATCCTCACTTTGAAGATGCCTGCTCTAACTCTACTCCTGCAGTTTAAAGTAACATTCAGGGTTAACTTGTTTTATACACATAACAATTTTGCAGACCTCTATAAAATCACTTCTGATGCCTCCCTTCTGGACTAAAAAGTGCAACTATTTCCAGCCCTTCCTCAGTACTCTGATGCTTGAGTGTGGATGAGTCTTGTGGGATGATCTGTGCATTGCTCCAGCATCGGAATGTCGGTCATTTCTTGGCAACCAGAACTGGACATGGTATTCAAAATGGTAGTCTGATCAGCCCAGTATTAAATATGATCATTATTAGCTTCACTGATAACCTATATAACCCAAACAATGAAAGAACAGCTTTTTGTTTTATTGGTTCCTGCAGCACACAAATTGGGCGTTAGTTTGGTGTCTCAGATCTTTCAGTCTACAGAAAGAAGGTGATTTTGAAAATACAAGTAAAACAGATCACCAATATAGAGCAGCCTGGAGAGTTTATCATTTACGTACAGGAAGCAAAATGAAGCCTGGTGAAATAAGTGAACTTTAATTATAGCTGGCATTCCCAACACTTGTTGTAAAATAAAGCAGCTTAATCGTTGATATCTAATCTCATCAAGTGATTGCTCAGTCTGCTTTAATCCGGAGGAATTAAAGAACTACAGGTATGAAACATATCAGTGTCCAATTCAGGCCATGAGGCAATAATGCTGTTACATTCCCCAAGCTACAGCCAATAATGATCAAATTTAATACTGGGTTGATCAGACTACATTTTGAATACCATGTCCAGTTTTGGCTGCCAAGAAATGACAGACATTCACGTAGATATAGGTCAATACGAGTTAACTTCCATTAGGTAAGACACTCAAATCGCCTGACTGACCAGAAAACCCAAATTTGCAACAGAATCTTTAGTAGGTACAGTTTCTGAATCATAGCAGACAAGGTGAACTTGTGGGAACTGTGGCGGTAGAAAATGGTTCTTTAAAAAAATCTGAAATTATACTCTGCTTCTGAACGCTATAATTGTTGTTTTTAAAAAAAATAATTTGCATTAAAGGTTTTCATAAAATATCAATAACAAAATAAAAAAGGAACCCAACAGGGTTAAGTACAAAACACAGTCCAGAAAAACAAACCTCCATACCCCCCTCCCCAGTGTACATAAATAATAAATTAACATTAACACCCCGACTTAATACAACAAGTATATACACCCCCTCAGACCCTCCAGTGTAAATAACAAAAACAAAAAAATAAAGTGACCCCCCCCCCCCCCCCCCCCGAGTTCCTGCTGCCATTGACCAATGTCTACCGCTCTGCCAGGAAGTCCAAGAACGGTTGCCACCGCCTAAAGGACCCTTGTACCGACCCTCTCAAGGCGAATTTCACCCTCTCCAACTTAATAGACCCCGCCATATCGTTGATCCAGGATTCCACGCTTGGGGGCCTCGCATCCTTCCACTGAAGAAGAATCCTACGCCGGGCTACCAGGGATGCAAAGGCCAGAATTCCGGCCTCTTTTGCCTCCTGCACTCCCGGTTCCTCTGCCACCCCAAATATTACGAGCCCCCAGCCCGGCTTGACCCTGGATCCTACCACCCTCGACACCGTCCTCGCTACGCCCTTCCAAAATTCCTCCAGCCTGGGCATGCCCAGAACATATGGGAGCGATTTGCTGGGCTCCCTGAGCACCTAACACACCTGTCCTCACCCCCAAAAAACCGACTCATCCTTCTCCCGGTCATGTGTGCCCTGTGCAGCACCTTAAACTGTATGAGGCTGAGTTCACCCTCCCCAGGGCATCTGCCCACGTCCCTTCCTCAATTTCCTCTCCCAACTCCTCCTCCCACTTACCAGGTGATGCAGGAGGAGGAGGAGGCCTCGGTGGTGGAGGTAAAAGGTAAGTTTCTGAGATCTCCTCCACCCCCACCCCGAGAGCACCCTGTCCTGTACTGTGTGTGGCCGTAGCCGTGGGAATTCCGCCACCTGCCATCTGGCAAACGCCCTTACCTGTAAGTACCTGAAGGTGTTCCCCGGGGGGAGCCCGTACTTCTCCTCCAGCTCACCCAGGCTCGTGAACTTCCCGTCCACAAACAGGTCCCCCAACGTTCGTATCCCTGCCCTGTGCCACCCGCAAACTCTGCACCTGTTCTTCCTGGGGCGAACCAGTGGTTCCCCCGTAATGGGGTCCCCGCCGAGGCTCCCACTTCCTCCCTGTGCCGCCTCCACTGCCCCCAAATTTTGAGGGCAGCTACCATCACCATAGACCTACTTGGAGGGAACGGCAGCGGCGCCGTTGCCAGCGCCCCCAGACTCGTATCCACACAAGACGCCGTCTCCAGCCTCTTCCATGCAGCCCCCTCCATCACCCATTTGCGCACCATCATCGCATTGGCGGCCTAGTAGTACCCATAGAGGTTGGGCAGCGCCAGTCCCCCCCCCCTATCTCTACTCCGCTCCAGGAACACCCTTCTCACCCTCGGAGTCCCTCGCACCCACACAAACCCCATTATACTCCTGTTAACCCGCCTGAAAAAAGCCTTCGGGATAAACACGGGGAGGCACTGGAACAGGAACAAAAACCTTGGGAGCACCGTCATTTTGATTGACTGCAACGTCCCCGTCAAGGACAGCGGCAACGCATCCCACCTCTTGAACTCCTCCATTTGCTCCACCAGCCTTGTAAAATTAAGCCTATGCAAGGCCCCCCCAGCCCCTGGCCACCTGGACTCCCAGATACCTGAAGCTCCTCTCCGCCTTTTTTAGTGGGAGCTCTCCAATCCCCCTCTCCTGGTCCCCTGGATGAACTACGAACAGCTCGCTCTTCCCCAAGTTGAGCTTGTACCCCGAAAAGTCCCCGAATTCCCTACGAATCCTCATTACCTCTGGCATTCCTCCCACCGGGTCCACCACATACAGCAGCAGGTCGTCCGCATAAAGTGACACCCTGTGCTCCTCCCCACCACCCACCAACCCCCTCCAGTTCCTTGACTCCCTCAGTGCCATAGCCAGGGGTTCAATCGCCAGTGCGAAGAGCAGGGGGGATAAGTGACACCCCTGTCTCGTACCTCGGTGCAACCGAAAGTACTCAGACCTGCTCCTGTTTGTAGCCACTCTCGCCATCGGGGCCTCATACAGCAGCCTAACCCACCTGACAAACCCCTCCCCAAACCCAAACCTCTTCAGCACCTCCCACAGGTACCCCCACTCTACCCTATCGAAGGCTTTCTCAGCGTCCATCGCCACCACTATCTCCGCCTCCCCCTCCCTCGCCGGCATCATGATAACGTTCAAAAGCCTCCGCACATTCGCATTCAACTGCCTCCCTTTCACAAACCATGTCTGGTCTTCGTGGATGATCTGCGGCACACAATCCTCAAGGCTAAGACCTTCGCCAGCACCTTGGCATCTACGTTTAGCAACAAAATCGGCCTGTAAGACCCACACTGCAGGGGATCCTTGTCCCGCTTCAGAATCAAGGAGATCAGTGCCCGGGACACCAGAAAGCACCCCCCCCCCTTGCCTCATTGGAGGTCCTAACTAACAGCGGGCCCAACAGGTCCATGTATTTTTTATAGAATTCGACCGGGAAACCGTCCAGCCCCAGTGCCTTCCCCGCCTGCATGCTTCCTATCCCTTTGATCAGCTCCTCCAGCCCAATCGGGGCCCCCAATCCCGCCACCGGTCCCTCTTCCACCTTTGGAAACCTCAATTGGTCCAGGAAGCGGCCCATCCCTCCCTCCTCCCGTGGGGCTCGGCTCGGTACAATTCCTCATAGAAGTCCCTGAAGACCCCATTGATGCCAGCTCCACTCTGCACCACACTCCCTCCCCTGTCCTTAACTCCCCCGATCTCCCTAGCTGCGTCCCGCTTCCGAAGCTGATGCGCCAGCATCCGGCTTGCCTTTTCCCCATACTTGTAAATCAGCTCTCCCCTCACCACCGCCTTCAGTGCCTCCCATACCATCTCCACTCGGACCTCCCCGTTGTCATTGGTCTCCAGGTACCTCTCTATACTTCCTCGGACCCGCTCGCTCACCACCTCGTCCGCCAACAGCCCCACCTCCAAGCGCCACAGCGGGCGCTGGTCCCTCTCCTCCCCATCTCCAAGTCCACCCAATGCGCGGCGTGGTCCGAAATGGCTATTGCCGAATACTCAGTATCCTCTACTCTTGCTATCAGCGCTCTACTCAAGATGAAAAAGTCAATTCGGGAATTCCCTAGACCCCGGCCTTGCAAATCTCCAAGGGTCCACCCCTTCCATCTGGTCCATAAACCCCCTCAGCACTTTAGCCGCCGCCGGCTTCCTACCCATCCTAGACCTGGAGCGATCCAGTGCCGGATCCAGCACCGTGTTAAAGTCCCCCCCCCCCCCATTATCAGGCCCCCCACTTCCAAGTCTGGGATCCGACCAAACATATGCCGCATAAAACCCGCATCGTCCCAGTTCTGGGCATACACATTGACCAGTACCACCCTCTCTCCCTGCAGCTTACCACTTACCATTATGTACCAGCCGCCATTATCTGCCACAATGCTCGACGCCTCAAACGACACCTTCTTTCCCACCAAGATCGCCACCCCTCGATTTTTGGCATCCAGCCCCGAGTGAAACACCTGACCTACCCACCCTTTCCTCAATCTTACCTGGTCTGCCACCTTCAGGTGTGTCTCCTGAAGCATAGCCACATCCGCCTTGAGCCCCTTCAGGTGCGCGAACACGCGGGCCCGCTTAACCGGCCCATTCAGTCCACTTACATTCCAGGTTATCAGCCGGATCAGGGGGCTACCCGCCCCCCTCCCCCGCCGACTAGCCGTCACCCCTCCTCGGCCAGCCACGCGCCCGCACCCCACAACCGGCCCGTTCCCCACAGCGGCATACCCCCGTGTCGACCCCCCCCCACTCGCTCCAGCTCCTCCTTGACCATAGCAGCAACTCTATTCCCCCCCCCCCCCCCCCCCCCCCCCCCAAGCTAGGACCCATCCTAGCTGATTTACTCCCCTCATTGCACTTCGGCAAGTCAGCGGATTCCTGCTGACCCCGGCCACTCCCGCCTCTCCTACGACTCCTCCCATTGTGTGGCACACCCTCCTCTCCTGTCCCCATCCATAGGCTTGCCCCCTCCCGTTCTAAGCGCAGGAAACAACCCTCGCTTCCACGCCCCGGTTCGCCCCTCCAGTCTTCAGTGTGGGAAAAAGCCTGCGCTTTCCACCTACCAGGCCCCGCCACCTCTGACGCAGCTCCTTTAACAGGCCCGGTCCCCTCACACCTGACTCGGGCCTCCCCCTCCCCCGCGGGGCCCCATCTCAGCTCCAAGAGCCCCCCCCGACCAACCCAACCAAAACAGTGACCAACCCGCCCCAGCCACCCTCACCAACCCAAAAGAGAAAAAACACAAAGAAAAGAAACCAGGAGCAATACAAAGGCCCCCACCCCTCGAAACAAAAATAAACATAGCATATCAACCGCAGTTCCCAATCGCCCATCCCGAACCTCAATCTGTGTCCAACTTCTCGGCCTGAACAAAGGCCCACGCCTCCTCCAGAGACTCAAAGTAACGGTGCCGGTCCTTGTAGGTAACCCACAGTCGCTCCAGCTGCAACATGCCAAACTTCACCCCCTTCCTGTGCAGCACCGCCTTCACTCAATTGTACCCGGCCCTCCTCTTCGCCACCTCCGCACTCCAGTCCTGATATATCCGAACCTCCGCATTCCCCCACCTGCTGCTCCTCTCCTTTTTGGCCCACCTGAGCACACACTCCCGATCGACGAACCGATGGAACCTCACCAGCACCGCCCACGGAGGCTCGTTAGCCTTGGGCCTCCTCGCCAGCACTCTATGGGCCCCTTCCAGCTCCAGGGGCCCCTGGAAGGACCCCGCTCCCATAAGCTAGTTCAACATGGTGACCACATAGGCCCCCACGTCCGGCCCCTCCGGGAGGCTCAGAATCCACAGATTCCTCCGCCTCGACCGATTCTCCATCTCCTCGAACCGCTCCTGCCATTTCTTGTGGAGCGCCTCATGCGCCTCCACCTTTACCGCCAGGCCTAAGATCTCGTCCTATTGTCAGAGATCTTTTGTCGAGCCTCGCGGATCGCCACTCCCTGGGCTGTCTGTGTCTCCAGCAGCTTATCAATAGATGCCTTCATCAGCTCTAGCAGGTCCGTTTTAATCTCTCTGAAGCAGCGCTGGATACCCTCCTGCTGCTCTTCCGCCCACTGCATCCACGCTGCCTGGTCTCCGCCCGCCGCCATTTTGTCCGTCTTCCCTCGCACCTTCTTCGGGTCCACCACCACCTTTTTTGTCGCCCCGCTCCTAGTTGAAGCCATATACTGAAGGGGAGCTGTTGTAGACTCATTCCCACACAGGGAAACGTCAAAAAAGTGCCATTGGGGGCCCTAAAAAGAGCCCAAAAGTCAGTTTTTGCGGGAGCCACCGAATGTGCGACTTAGCTCCGCATAGCTGCAACCGGAAGTTCGCTATAATTGTTTTTAACAAAAGGTTTGATATACAACAGTAGTCAGCCACACCCAAGTTTTCAGTTTGATTGACAAATATAATCAACAAAAATCAATGTAATTATCCACGTCATACAAAAGGGATATTTTGTCTGGCTAGCGGCATATTCAAACAAATGGATGATATAATTTTGAAATTTGTTAACTTTCCTTCTTTATTTATTAAAGTGAAATTAAAACAGGGTTGTGACCTGAGAATTGTTAGCATTTATATATCGCAGGATATTATTTTTGGTAATAAATCTGTTTCAAAATGTTATTTTCAGGGTTTAGGCTATCACTAATTTCTAGTTCTGCCAATCACGCAGTGTTTCAGTAAATGTTCTTCTTGGTTTTTGCTCTTAATAATTTAGCAACCCCTGTCTATCTCCATTTTAATTAGTGTCATTATTACTGTACAAATTAAATACAGATACGACAAGCTGAGCTGATGCTAATTAATACTGGAAATACATCTTTCCACATAAAAAAAAACTGAAGCAATGATAAAAATACATATGAAAATAATGTGTAAGTATGTGTTAAAATTTTGAACATCTACTTAATAATAATTCACTATTTGTAATGAATTTCTTCCTCTCCTGAAGGCATTTACTCCTTGCTGGGGTAGGGTTCCACAGCGGCAGGTGTCTTCAACTACTTTGGCCCAAGTGGTCATTGATCATGTGTGAACCTTGACTGAGTTGTCAGCAGGCTTTTCCATTAAAGACCATGTCAACCCAAGCCAGACCCTGCCCTGTTCCAATGTCTACGGCATACAGTCAGGACACTGTTTTCCAATCAGGAATTGGAAGCTAGCTTTATTTCTCTCCCCGAATCTAGGGCTCTGAGACAATTTGACAAATTTGAGACGGTATCTTAAAATAAATTATTTATGCATAAGCAACCATGGATACCAATAGCTATGGCACTACCATCTTCTGTCCATTGCCTGCAAATGTAGAAATACCTCAAATTTATGAAAGTCCATTCCAAAATTTTGAATGAAACGTGACATTTACAGTGGTGCGCAGGAACAGAATAATTCAGAGGACCTCAACCAGTGCTGTTAAATGATATTGGTTACAGCATCTTTAACAGTAAACCCCCAAAAGACTTTCAGACGGCTGCCTTAAATGCCCAGGGATCACAAATCATGGGAAGCTCTTGAAAGGTTCATCTCGAAAATATCAGTAAACATCAAACATACTTAAACACTCTAATATTTTCGCAATTGACATTACTAGTAGACTTTAGGCTGTCTGCGAGTGCAGTTATAATTTACTGAGCACTTGTTAAAACTGGAAGACAGAAAAAAGCAGATTAGAGTTTAGGGTTTCAAAATTTGAAGCTAGTCTTATTTTCAAGAATTCCTTTTATTTTTAATAACTTTTACACACATTTAACTGGTGACACATTGAAATGAAATGAAATGAAAATCGCTTATTGTCACAAGTAGGCTTCAAATGAAGTTACTGTGAAAAGCCCCTAGTCGCCACATTCCGGCGCCTGTTCGGGGAGGCTGGTACGGAAATTGAACCGTGCTGCTGGCCTGCCTTGGTCTGCTTTCAAAGCCAGCTCTTTAGCCCTGTGCTAAACCAGCCCCTAGCCCTGTGCTAAACCCATTGCATGGGTAGTTACAAAAAGACACACTGGGTGTTAGGATGTTGGAGATAAAGCACCAGAATTACATATGGAAATATTGGACATTAAAAAAAGATGTGAGTTTCATATTTAAAAAATGGACACAAGCCCCAGCCACTGACAGGAATGACAGCAGGGGTTTCTCCATGGAACAATGTAGCCCCCTTCATGTAGTGCCAGATAAGGTCATTCTAAAAGAATCCAAAGGCTGATTACCATCTCTGGTAAAGACAAAGGAACATAATGGCCATCTCATCCAAAGATCCTGAGTATAATCACCTAGTGGACTCCAATTCAAATACACAAAGACTGGGGCTAAAAAGTAACGGAGAGGGCTGCCCAGTGTCTGACCGACTATAGTCTGTGTGTGCTGTGAGAAAAGTAGCTGAAAGTTTGTCACACTGAAGGTGATACAGTAACCGAAGCGGGGCCCCTGCAAAAATAGCCAGCTTTTGCAGGAGCATCTAAAACTCGCTCTCTGTGACTGTGGAAGTCGATCAGCCAGCAGAAAATTACAGCTGGAAAAAGAACTGCAATCCCTCTACCAAATGACAAAGCATCAACTATTTGCCAGCAGAAGTCAGCGACTGGAATTAACCTATATCAGCCACAACGCTCATCTACTCCTCTCAACTCAAGGACTGTTCTGGACAACAATTTATTTGTATTTACTTACAATAGAACTCAATTTTTAGTTCTAATCCATATGAATGTAGATTCATGTGTTTTACCATTTTTCGTTTTTTTTTGTGGTTAATAAACGCACTCTATTTGAACTCAAGAAAGCCTGGGGTCTATTGGGTCTGGAAGAGGTATCCCGCGGGAAAGATAACCTTGATTAAACTTGTTGCTACCAGCAGAGGATGAGTTAAATAAACACTTGGAGCCAGTTATTCCTCCTCACCCTGGTTTGTACAGTTTGGCCAGTCCCAGCCAGACAGTGACAAATCGAAGAGTCTCGCCCAAATCAACAACTTTTGTGCAACCTCACCTGGAGCTGGTCTTAACATGGGTTAGCCGGTGTATTACATTATGCATGCCCGGGTTATCCGGTGTATTACATTATGCATGCCCGGGTTAGCCGGTGTATTACATTATGCATGCCCGGGTTAGCCGGTGTATTACATTATGCATGCCCGGGTTAGCCGGTGTATTACATTATGCATGCCTGGGTTAGCCGGTGTATTACATTATGCATGCCCGGGTTAGCCGGTGTATTACGTTATGCATGCCCGGGTTAGCCGGTGTATTACATTATGCATGCCCGGGTTAGCCGGTGCATTACATTATGCATGCCCGGGTTAGCCGGGGTATTACATTATGCATGCCCGGGTTAGCCGGTGTATTACATTGTGCATGCCCGGGTTAGCCGGTGCATTACATTATGCATGCCCGGTTAGCTGGTGTATTACATTATGCATGCCCGGGTTAGCCGGTGCATTACATTATGCATGCCCGGTTAGCTGGTGTATTACATTATGCATGCCCGGGTTAGCCGGTGTATTACATTATGCATGCCCGGGTTAGCCGGTGTATTACATTATGCATGCCCGGGTTAGCCGGTGCATTACATTATGCATGCCCGGTTAGCTGGTGTATTACATTATGCATGCCCGGGTTAGCCGGTGTATTACATTATGCATGCCCGGGTTAGCCGGTGTATTACATTATGCATGCCCAGGTTAGCCGGTGCATTACATTATGCATGCCCGGTTAGCTGGTGTATTACATTGTGCATGTCCACCTTTAAAGAAGGCAGATTCCTGGAGATAAAAGCAAATTACTGCAGATGCTGGAATCCAAAACAAAAACAGAAAATACAGGGCAATCTCATCAGGTCTGACAGCATCTGTGGGGACAAAATGAAGCTTACGTTTCGCGTCTGGCTGACTCTTTGCCAAAACTTTGATTCCTGGAGAGATAGTTTTGAAAACAATCCTCCACAAACTGTCTCAGCGTCAAAATAAGTAAACTTAATTTTCTATTTAATTGTCTTAACTGAATTTGGCCTGCCCCTTTGCTGTTCCCAGCCACTCAAACTGATGTATGGTTCCATAAGTGACAGGAACGCTTCAATCGCTCTCACAAGGCAACCAAATACATTGTTTAACCACCCACATACAGATTTCCAATATAATTCATTGAGAATGCAGAATAGTTCTTTCCTCCTCCCTTATTTAAGAATGTGAGAATTTTACTCACAACATGCGGGCTTGGCAGGTGAGAGCTGAAGCGACCCAATGTCCCCTTTCCCGCCCGAGGTCCTGGAAAGAACGTGATTTATGCTGGCTGGCAAATTAAGTGCCAGCCAGCATGAAACATAACGGGGATGTCTTCAAGGCCAGAGGGGCCGGGTGCTGAATCCAATGGCGACCTGGTGGGACGTTTAACGGTGGCTGCACGAGATTGCTGAAGACATCCGAGGAGGCAGAAGGAGATCTGCAGCATGACAGCAGCACCCGGCAGATACTCAGGGTGAGGGGGGAATTCACGTGGGCAGTAAACACCCTGTTTCTTGGATAACTGCCTCTGCGCTCATCTGGAGGCAGTGACTTCCAGGAGTGACATCCTAATGACGTGGGATGGAAAGAGGAGGCCACCCCACCATGGGTAAAGGTGGCAATCGTGGTCAGCAGGCACCACTTGGCCCGCCTCACATGTTTTCGGTGCTGTAAAAGCTATTGTTCTTCTGCAGTCGGCAAGAGTGACATGGTCCAATGTGGAGAAGTTGGAAGGGTGCCCGTCCTTAGTTGCACTCATGGGTGTAGGAATCAGAGTCTCAGAAAACACCTCTGCCCATGTGCGTTAAGGCTGGGAGAGAAGGCCAGAAGCCCCGAATACATCGAAGTGTCAGATGTGAAAAGATGTTTGGAATGTCCATATGGTTCGTTTGAGCAGAGGGGTGTGGAACAGCATGGTATGGTGTTGGAGATTGAATTTTGAGTACTGAAAGGAGCTTTGCACACAGGAGAAATATAGCCACAACAATGTGGAGTGATCTACCACTGCTGATGGGGTAGCAAACCAGGGTATTCTCATCAGCCATGAGCTAGGAAGCCCGAAGCTGGTATGCAGGCAGGTAGGAAGGTCCTCAGATCGTGTAATGGCTGGCGTCTCTTGAGGACGGTAAGAATCCAGTGGGCAGGATCGGGACAGGCAGTAAGTTAAAGGAATGTAGCGTCATCTCATTCCTAAGTACTGATAATCGTGTCCAGTGGTTCACCAATCACAAAGCCACTGTGATGCCATTGATACCACTCACACCTGGACATGTATCATGGACATTGACTGTGTGGAGAGTAATAATACCGTCCAATTGTTTTCCTCCCGCACGTGAGCCATCCTCCAGAGCTAGATGGGAATCCGACGAACCTCCATTAACACTGAAACAGGCACAGGCAAAAGATGCACCATTACATCCTCTCTGCACGCCAGCGCAGATATGCTGGTGGGCAATTTGTGGGCAGCACAGTAGCATAGTGGTTAGCACAGTTGCTTCACAGCTCCAGGGTCCCAGGTTCGATTCACGGCTGGGTCACTGTCTGTGCGGAGTCTGCACCTTCTCCCCGTGTCTGCGTGGGTTTCCTCCGGGTGCTCCGCTTTCCTCCCACAGTCCAAAGATGTGCGGGTTAGGTGGATTGACAATGCTAAATTGCCCATAAATGTCCACAAAAGGTTAAGTGGGGGTTACTGGGTTACGGGGATAGGGTAGATACGTGAGCTTGAGTAGGGTGCTCTCTGTAAGGGCTGGTGCACACTCGATGGGCCGAATGGCCTCCTTCTGCACTGTAAACAAAAATTATGACCGCACCTGATCAGATGGTACCGCCCAGTGGTTAGGACACATGATGTTCGCAGGAGCAGACAGTGGAGGCAGAGTGCGCTCAGGGTGCTGGCAGTGAATAGAGACCAGGACCATTCTGAGTCCGAGGTAGATGATGAGTTTCTATATTTGTCCATCAGATGGCAGGCACACAATGTCCACGGGGTGATGTGGCAGAGATACCCGAGGGTCTGCAATCTCTGTGATAGAGGAGTCCATGCGGAGCATTGACCCTAAGCTACTACGGCACAGCCTGACCCATTGGCAACTGTCATGAAGATGCAGCTCCAGGAACAGAATCAGGGATTCCTAGGTGTGGTGGCTCAAGCATACACTGGAGGCTTTCAGTAATTAACAAGAGGTTTACTGATGAAAAGCAAAGGCAGCTAAGTAACAGGCACAGAACTGAATGTAACAGGTCTAGGCATTTCGGCCCCGGGGATCACACACCCAAGGCCCTGTGCAAACTCCCTAGTGGCTGGGATTCACATACTCCTGCGCGATTGGCCCTGAGCCAGTCACATGGTCCATCAAGCATTCTCCCTTCAAGGGGCCACACTACCACATCACTCCCCCTGCCCCCTTAAGTCCCTTACTACCAACTACACAAAAAAACTATATACAAAGCTTACAAACATTACAAAAGAGAGCAGGGGAAAGAGAGTCATCAAAATGTCAACTGCTCTGGAGACTTCCAGGTCCTCCCAGACCTCTGCAGCCTGCCCATAGGCTCAGCATGCTTTATAGTGTCAGCAGCCAGTGACACTTAAGGAAGAACCTCAACAACAGGAGAACTGACCTTGCCGGCTTCCACAGTTGCAGTTGCTTGATTAGATTCAGGAGCCCTCGGCTCCCCTTGGTCAGAAACATATACAGGAATGTCCATGATAAGAAAGCGATGCTTGTGAGGAACCGTAGCGAGGGGGGCTGGCGCTGCCAAACCTCAGCAACTACTACTGGGCAGCCAACATAGCCTTGGTAAGGAGTTGGATGGTGGGTACGGGGTCTATTTGGGGGCGAGTGGAGGCGGCTTTGTGCAGGGGCACCAGTTTGGCAGCCCTGGTCACGGCCCCCTTACCGCTCCCACCAGCCAGGTACTCCACCAGCCCGGTAGTGGTGGCAGCCCTGCGGATCTGGGGCCAGTGGAGGAAGCAGGTAGGGGAGCATCGGTCTGGTATCCAATATGCGACAACCACCGATTCGCCCCTGGGAGTATGGACGGTGGATTCAGAGCGTGGCGGCGGGCGGGGGTGGGAAGGATGGGCGATATGTTCTTGGGGGGGGGGGGGGGCGTCTTGAACATGAAGGCCTTGGAGGAGAAAGTCGGACTAGTAAGAGGGAATGACTTTCGGTACTTGCAAGTGTGTGACTTCATACGTAGACAGGTCACATCCTTCCCGCGCCTCCCGCCAAATGGGATCCAGGACAGAGTAGTGTCTAGGGTAGAGGTAGGAGAGGGAAAAGTCTCGGATATTTACCGTGAACTTATGAAAGGGGAGAAGACCCAGACAGAGGAACTGAAGCTCAAGTGGGAGGGGGAACTCGGCGAGGAGATGGAGGAGGGGGTATGGGCGGAAGCCCTGAGTAGGGTAAATTCAACTGCAACATGTGCTAGGCTCAGCCTGATTCAGTTCAAGGTTTTTTGGGGGTGGAGGACAAATGCGATAGGTGTGCGGGAGGGCCAGCGACATGTCCACATGTTCTGGGCATTCCCAAAACTTAGGAGATACTAGGAGGGATTTGCGGACGTCATGTCCCAGGTACTGAAAACTAGGGTGGTGATGAGTCCAGTGGTGGCAACCTTTGGGGTCTCGGAAGACCCGGGGGTCCAGGAGGAGAGGGAGGCTGATGTCTTGGCCTTTGCTTCCCTGGCAGCCCAGCGACATATACTGCTGGCATAGAGGGACTCAAAGCCCCCAAAGACCGAAGCATGGCTCTCGGACATGTCGAGCTTTTTAGGGCTTTAAGAGGATCTGTATAAGGGTTCGCCCGAAGGTGGCAACCATTCATCGACTTCTTCGCGGGGAATTAAATGTCAGCCGGGGGGGGGGGGGGGTTTGCACTATGTTTCTGCTTTGTGTTGATATTTGCACGTTACTGTACACCATAACTGTTTACAATGCCAAAAAGACCTCAATAAAATTGTTCATTAAAATAAAAAGGAATGTCCATAATATTGGTAGAACTTGTTGGCACCAAATTCCCCCCCCCCCCCCCCCGGCTCAAGTGGTCAACGTGCTTTTTGACAGTCCTTCCGTTGACCATGTATGAAACCAGCTCTGATTGGGCCACAATCCATCCAGCAAGCTAAGGTGGTCCAGTGGCAAAGTTATGAACCAAAACTAGGTCCCCCACCTGGAACGACCGGTTGCCCCTCTGCACAACCCATTTCCAAGGGTGGCCAGTGGCAGATGGAGGCGGGGGCTGCTACCTTTGACAAGGGTGGCACTGTTGTACCAATTCTTCAATGGTTTTATCTATGCCTGGCCATCAGATGTAGCTTTATGCCAACATTTTCATCTTTATCTGTCCTGGGTGGGTACTATGCAGAGGAACCCCCCTGGATGGAGGCAGAACGACTACTCGTAATCCCCATAAGATCACACCATTCTCGCTGGTCAACTCGCCCTGACGGGTGAAAGGCCCTTAGTTGCTAGGGGGCGCAATTCTCCCATCGGGAGACTAAGTCCCGACACCGGAGTGAAAACCGGAGTGTTTCAGTCCGGCGTCGGAGGCCGTTCCCAGCCCCCTATTCTCTCGCTGCGGAAGAAAGGAGGTCCTCCTTCAGAGAGGCCGGCCCGCCGATCGCTGGGCACCAATCGCAGGCCAGACCCCTATTGAGCCCCCCCCCCCCACCCCCCCGGTGCAGGAACCCCCCTCGCCCCCCCACAGGCCGCCCCCCCCCCAGTGTTCCCACGCTGTTCCCACCAGCAGCGACCAGGTGTGGACGGCGCCGGTGGGAACCCGTCGTGTTGGGCGGGAGAATCGCCGCTCGCCCATTACCAACGGCAAGCGGTGATTCTCCAAGTGGCCAGCCGTGATTCGCACCGCACTGATTTTGGGGGGGGGGGGGGGGGTTCGCGTGCGGGGTCGGGGCGGGACTCGCGTGGCGCCCGGGCTATTCTCCCACCCGGCTTGGGGGGGGGGGGATTCCACCCCATATTTCTCATTGTGCCATCTGGTCTGAGTCATTCTCTTCACTTTTGATAGTACGGGGTCTCTCTGGGTCCAGTTAGGAATGTGTCTGGCTGGCACTGGAAGGGTGTCTGGGAAGTTCAAAGTCAATTTGATCTCCTTCCTGGGGTACTGGTGGTGGCAGTGGGATGCTCTTCGGCAGGGGGAGTTGGCTTAATGCATCTGCATTGGTAATGTGTGTGCCGGGTCAGTGCTGAAAAGCATAATTGTAGGCCTCCAGCAGCAAGGCCCAACACTGCACCCGAGCTGCGGCTATTAGTGGTATAGGCTTGTTATTCCTTAAAAGCTCTAGTAATGGCCTCGGTGACCATGTCGAATCGATTTTCACAGTAACTTCATTGCCATGTTAATGTAAGCCAACTTGTGACAATCATAAAGATCATCACCATCCATACACATATTGGTGGAATTTCTTCACATCATATATAACTACTAAGTCCTCCTTCTCAATCTGGGTATAGTTCCATTCCACTGGATCTCTGTCATGACGAGATAGTTGGATCACTGGCAAATTAATTGTGGTGTGTTCTGAGAGGCCGTTCTGCTTGCCGGGCCTGATAACCCTGAACATCCAGTGCCTACACCTCTTCTCTCTTTGGCCCGTTTTCCTCCTCAGATAAAGCGCTCCCTGCTAAGTACACTATACCCATCTGTAGAGATGCAAATGGGGCTGACCCATGTAAGTGCCAAAGGGTTTCAGTCTTGTATCTCAAAAGAGATAAAAGACTGAAGTGTCGTGAGAAGTCCGAATGAGAAGTACAAACTTCAAAAGAAAGCAGTGAAAACTCACAAAACTCTGGTATAAGCCCACACCAAACTCTAAATAACTCAGCTTCCTTTGCTCCTGCCTCCTTTTATCCCGCACTTGGGATGACAAAAAGGTAAAAAGATTGGCCACCTGCCATGTGCCGACCCAAAAGTCTCATGGTCAACAAAAACCCAGGTCAATTGATGTTTAAATCATTTAAACTGCCTTCTTAATTCTTGGCAGGAACACATCCGACTCACGCTCGCGCCCACCAACCAAACTATTGTGCAAGTGCGTGATGATGTCGGGATGCACACCAGACATCTTTTCACACACTTCCGTGTTGGACGTCCATTCGAACTTTGGATGTAAAATTCTGCCCAAGGTGATGGTGAGCTTACTTGCCCAGCCACTGGGAATTGTCTTATTGGGTTGTTGAATTTAAGTCCAAATGGAAAAACTTCAGCTTTTATTATTAATGATATTTCAATACATCTACGACAGCAAGTACAGCAAGTCCCCACTTTAACGTTGACTCACCCAATGTTGTTTTGCAACGTTGTTCACTGTAACGTTGTTTGTCTCACACTTCCTGTTCTGTGGCATGCACATCCCAATGTGCGCCTGAAGCCTCCCCAGCGTTGTGTTCTGTGCACTACTCACTTCCACTCCCCTCTAAGTCCTGAAGTCTCTGCCACTAGATGGAGCCTGGTCAATCTGAAACCAGGCAGTTGGTGAGTGTAATCTCGTTTTTTAGGTTTATTTACATTTATTGTAAATTGTAATTTTTAAATATTGTTTTAAATGCATTTTATTTTAAGGTTATTTCATTTAAGAATATAAGCAATTAGGGATGTACAGCATTTCAACTTAAAATATTTTAAATATTTTTTCTGCTGAGAAAGGTCCTAAAGTAACTAACAAGTTAGTTTGAGTTAGTGCAGAGGTTAATATGTTTGAACATATTTTTGAACCACCGCATTGCACTTTTGTGATGAGGACAGAGGTGGCAATTAACTGAAAACCACTGTGAAGCTCACTGTTTGTAATGGATATTTCAGCACAGAAACTTTCTAGATGATCATCAGCTTCTCGCCCCTGCCCTGGGTTGTGGTTAGCCTCTCCTTCTACCAGTCATTCCATTGTTTGGCCTTTCAAAATGCACAGCAGGCACTAGACAAGGATAATCTTGGAGATATGCCATGGTTTAGTGTAAAACATCCCGATGTATCAAGGCATCTGAGTTGCTGTTTGTTGTTAGCTCAATGTCATGCACCAGGCTGAACAGAGTAACTTTGGTCCTTTAGAAGACATCCTTGATGCTTGTTTTTTCCTTTAAATGGCCTGGCCTAAGCACAGTGAATTGTCCTGAAACTAAAGCAATTTGTCTGGGAAGCAGGTACTGATGTGCATGTTGGTCATCAGATTGTGTACAGTCCACATAAAAGCCACAAATAATGCTCTGGGCATTGAAAGATCCTGCAGTACAAAATATATTGCGGGCCACACTGATGCCAAGTCATCAAAGAAAATTTATATTGTTAATTGCTCTGGTAACCAAAGCATTTGTGACCTACTTGATGCATATGTGCACTGCAAAAAGATTGATGCTGCTTGTCTCTGATAGTAGTTTGTAATGAACGAGAGGCATAAAATTTAGATTGCTGTGACTGGTGTCAACTTTGCAATCAATTCCTGTGATTGAGATGGTCCATATATTTAACTGGACAGTGAACAATGACAGTTTTCCTCAGGCATTCCCATGAAGGTGGTACTCTGGAATTTCTTCTTCATGCTCTTCTTTCTCTTCCAAACAAGAGAGAGAGAGAAAGCGCCACTGAAATTCCTAACTCTCTGGCTTTAATGCTGCTATGATAAATCACGATGGAAAAATAAATCTAGGACATAACAACAGAACGCCAAACGGAAATTTAGCTGCCGTAAATCCAAATATAAAGGCCACTTCCATCCACAGTGTAAATAAGCCAATATCTTTCAAACAGAGACTTCCTTAGCCAACGAGTGTATGAACCTGAACTCCCATTTTGATACAGGTGAACGGACTACATATGCATTCACAATGACGACAATGGAATCATGCTTGCACTTATTTCAATATATGTTCTCATATTACAATAAGGGGCTTGCACAGATCGGGCATAAAACACAACAGACTGTCCCCTGGAAGGCTAGCCAGAAGAAAATAAGAGGTAGATAATAAGCTTGGATCGAACCAGAGTGATCTTCACCAGATTCCCACTTGATCAGTGTTGACATCCAGTGCTAAAAATATATCTTCGATTCTGCTGACAACTGAACTACAAATTACCTAACCTCGTTGATTATATACGAGTGCTTTCAAAGAATTTAATTCACGCTAGCCAGATCTGAATGATGGGCAGAAGGGATTTTTAAAAACGCACAAACATAACAGGCTGGATTCGGTATAATAACAACTTTGAGAGTAAAAGCAATCACTATTATAATGGGGTTAATCGGGCAGCAACGTCTGGTGTCCCATACATGCGCAGTAAAACACAGAAAACAGGTGTTATCGATTGTTTTAATAAGCATCTTTCTGTTTTATGTGCATGGATACCTAACAAAAGTGCGCATGCACATGTGACATCATCAGGAGCAAGGGCTTTCATCGTAGTCACGGGGAACTTGTGCATAGTTGTGTTAACTGCGTTAGGTGTCTGAGGCCCAACAGTATTATTACCTCAATGTTTTCTGAAATAAAGATGATTTACAATGCGTTTGACTACCTTTCTTGTGGTCAGATTATTACACCAGGAATACCCTGTTTCTCAAGGGGGTGTATTGTGGCACTGAGATGATTACAACAGCATGAGCTTGGAGTACTATTGGAGTATTATTTTGCACCAAAGTCAGCAGAAGAGTGGGGACTGGTGCATCCACAAGGAAGTTTTTAAAAGAGCATGATATGGTGCATGATAATTACTGTCAAACAGCTTCTCGGAATGTGGAAAATTAATTTTACAATTTTTGAGTCTCATTCCCTCCCAAGGTAATTAGTGCTGGAGAGTTAACAAAAGAAAATTGATCTTCCCCAATCTTTATTTTAGTTTCTGTACATGATTTAAATCTAATTTCTGTTCTTACTTCATACTTCCTGTTTGCACTCTACATACCTCAGGATACATCAAACTGAATGATTGAAGAGCCTGACTGTTTTTTTGACCTGCTCAGAAAACACAGATCCACTGTAGAGGGTGCCTCAACAAATCAGATGTTACACTACAGCAAGTCTGGGACCTAAAGCCTGCAAAATCTTTGTCTTAGCAGTCAGTGAAGTGAACTGTAAGAGCTGTAACTTCACAGCTCATCACAAAATTCAGGAAGTAGTTGAAGCCAAAACATTGTATGTTTTCAAGGAGCAGGTAGATATAACACTTGGGGCGAAGGGGATCAAAGTTCGGAGGGCGGGGGGAAGGAGACAGGATTAGGCTATTGAGTTGGATGATCAGCCATGATCATAATGAACGGTGGAGCAGCTCGAAAGACCGAATAGCCTCCTCCTGTTCCTTTTTTAAAAAATATTTCTGTCTTCAGTATTTAATAAATCGTCCTTAGATGAGACAGAATCTCTGATATTTCCCCCAGTAATTGATCTAAAAATCAAATTGAAAATTTCAGTTCTATACCATTTGGGAGGGGGGGGGGGGGTTCAGTTAGTTAGATATCAATAATGTGATGCTGAATGACACTAACTTGATAGAGTTTTTCACTAGAGACACTCACTAACTTGATAGAGTTTTTCGAGGAGGTCACTAAGATGATTGATGCAGGTAGGGCAGTAGATGTTGTCTATATGGACTTCAGTAAGGCCTTTGACAAGGTCCCTCATGGTAGACTAGTACAAAAGGTGAAGTCACACGGGATCAGGGATGAGCTGGCAAGGTGGATACAGAACTGGCTAGGCCATAGAAGGCAGAGAGTAGCAATGGAGGGATGCTTTTCTAATTGGAGGGCTGTGACCAGTGGTGTTACACAGGGATCAGTGCTGGGACCTTTGCTCTTTGTAGTATATATAAATGATTTGGAGGAAAATGTAACTGGTCTGATTAGTAAGTTTGCAGACGACACAAAGGTTGGTGGAATTGCGGATAGCGATGAGGACTGTCGGAGGATACAGCAGGATTTAGATTGTCTGGAGACTTGGGTGGAGAGATGGCAGATGGAGTTTAATCCGGACAAATGTGAGGTAATGCATTTTGGAAGGGCTAATGCAGGTAGGGAATATACAGTGAATGGTAGAACCCTCAAGAGTATTGAAAGTCAAAGAGATCTAGGAGTACAGGTCCACAGGTCATTGAAAGGGGCAACACAGGTGGAGAAGGTAGTCAAGAAGGCATATGGCATGCTTGCCTTCATTGGCCGGGGCATTGAGTATAAGAATTGGCAAGTCATGTTGCAGCTGTATAGAACCTTAGTTAGGCCACACTTGGAGTATAGTGTTCAATTCTGGTCGCCACACTACCAGAAGGATGTGGAGGCTTTAGAGAGGGTGCAGAAGAGATTTACCAGAATGTTGCCTGGTATGGAGGGCATTAGCTATGAGGAGCGGTTGAATAAACTCGGTTTGTTCTCACTGGAACGAAGGAGGTTGAGGGGAGACCTGATAGAGGTCTACAAAATTATGAGGGGCATAGACAGAGTGGATAGTCAGAGGCTTTTCCCCAGGGTAGAGGGGTCAATTACTAGGGGGCATAGGTTTAAGGTGAGAGGGGCAAGGTTTAGAGTAGATGTACGAGGCAAGTTTTTTACGCAGAGGGTAGTGGGTGCCTGGAACTCGCTACCGGAGGAGGTAGTGGAAGCAGGGACGATAGGGACATTTAAGGGGCATCTTGACAAATATATGAATAGGATGGGAATAGAAGGATACGGACCCAGGAAGTGTAGAAGATTGTAGTTTAGTCGGGCAGCATGGTTGGCACGGGCTTGGAGGGCCGAAGGGCCTGTTCCTGTGCTGTACAATTCTTTGTTCTTTGTTTGTTCTTGACACTAACAAACAGGTTCAATCCTCACAACAACTGTGGCAGTTCATGGAGGCTCGTCACCCAACCTTGCTCCATGTTTGTGCAGTGGTGACCCTCAAGCTATATTTAACCAATTGCCTCTTTCTAATGGAGACACCTGCCTATGGTAATTTGTGGACTAGCTACTTATTAGTTATCCCATTTTGACCAAATGTAGAGTCTCCAAATTTCTGCAACGTTCTCTCTAACCTTTGGCTTGACCGCCCAGAGAAGGGTGCAATAACTTTTCTTTTGAGCCGTTGACACCAATTCTCTTGCGATTACACTGACCTCCTCCTAGAGAACATCTACAGAAATTACATTTAAAAAAATCAAAGCAAAAGCTCAAAAGAAGTTCTTTGGCAATACAGTAGTTAGTCTCAAGTTGAAACACCCGTCTGACAACAGTCAGATGTTACTTTATTTTTCTCACTAGTTTACATTAGTGATGGCAGAAGTATTATTACTGACTGTAGTCATGGTCCAATTAGGTTGAATGCATTTGTACGGTCCACATTTTTAAGTGCGAGAATTTGTAGGCTCAAATTAAACTTTCTGAATAGTTTCTATTCTGGCCACATGTCGAGAGCAAGGATGCAGCCAGCAGACTGCTGCTCCTACTTTACCTACTTGAATAGTATAACTGATTAATAATCTAATTGCCTGGCTATTAAGAAAGAATCGATTTCTTCTTCAGAGGCACTTGCTTCACTTCAAAAAAGGCAGAAGTGTTTTCTGAGCAGGTCAAAAAAACTGTCAGGATTTTCACTTCTCTGCTCTGCTGTCTGATTTCGGTGCAAGTGTCCTCGATGGGTTCCCCAGAGATCTTATTCGTTTTACAATTTTTAAACTGAATTTTTTAAGATTTTGGACTCTGTTGTTTTAGAACCCTGTTGAGAATTGTGCTGGGTGTTTTCTTCTTCTGTGGATTTACCTCATTTGTAAAGAAATGCGTCTTAACAAAATGCAGCTCGAGGCTTGCTTGTAGATTAAAACTTTGGCTGAGGATTTTAAAAACAATGCAAACTCATTTTTTGAATGAACATGCTGGAGTTTTCGATGCTGTTTGAACCAGCGAATACTTTGTAAAGTAGCAGGTTAACGAAACATACATTAGTGTGTGTGGAAACCAGAGTTTTTTTAGATTAACGAGAACTTGAGAGTTTCAAATGAATCACTTTACTGTCCTGGAAGAACACAAACTCCACCGCAGAGCACAACGTCCAAATTTGCTTAAAATGTGAATCCCAATGAAAAGCTCCATGAGATACATGGACCACTGAGTCAAACTAGGTACATCGTATGCAGAATGTTTACGAAATGGAAGAACTGAAACAACATAACTGAATTCTCACATTCCGTTCTTTTCCCCAATAATAATGTAATAAAGCATGCTGCACGGTTCACTGTTCTTTAATGTATTGTAATTTACTATATACATAAATATCTTGAGTCTAGAAGAGTGAAACATATAGAATTATTAGAGGACTTTACATGATAAATGCTACGAGAATATTTTGAATAGTGAAGTAGGCTCAAAGGACCAAAATAACCTACTTTTGTTTTGTTATTCTTTCATGGAATGGGGGCATTTATTGTCCATCCCTAATTGCCCTGGAACTGAGTGGCTTGCAAGGCTGTTTCAGAGGGCAATTAAGATGTGGGCCTGGAATTATGTGTGTGCCACGCCAGTTAAGGATGGCGAATTCCCCTAAAGGATATTAGTGAATTAATTGATGATAACGTCAAAGTCACCATTACTGAGACTAGCTTTATACCAGATTTATTAACTAAATTTAAATTTCAACCATGGTATTTGAACCCATGTCCCCTTGGCATTAGCTTTGGCCTCTGGATTACTAGCAACATTACCACTATGCCACCATCTCCCCCTTAGGACTTTTGGTTTCTGACAGGTAATCGATGCATCACTTATTCGTAGCCAGCATTTAAAAAGTTGAGTTCAGTTTCAGAAATCTTATTGGTAATTCCATCACCCTGACATAACAGCAGCAGTTTATCAAACAGGCTTTGTGAAGGGCAAGCAGCTCGCAAGTAATACAAGACGGCTGTTGAATGTGGTGATGAATCCGTCGAGAGCTCTGGTACCGGAGGTGGTGTCGTCCATGGATGCGGAGAAAGCATTTGATCGGGTGGAGTGGCGGTACTTGTTCGAAGTTTTGGGAAGGTTTGGGCTGGGATTTGTGGCATGAGTGCGGTTGCTGTATGTGGCGCCAAGAGCGAGGGCGAGGACGAATGATATGAGCTCACGAAGCTTTGACTTACACAGGAGTACGAGGCAGGGGTGCCCGCTGTCGCTGCTGCTGTTTGCGCTGGCCATAGAGCCGTTGGCGATGGCTCTCAGGGGGTCGGCGGAGTAGCAGGGAATAATGAGGGGACAGAGGGAGCATCAGGTATCGCTCTATGCCGATGACCACCTGCTGTATGTTTCGGATCCGTTGGAGAGAATGGGAAGGATAATGGGCCTGTTCGGGAGGTTTGGAGGGTTCTTGGGATACAAGCTGAATGTAGGGAAAAGCGAGGTATTCCCGGTGAATGAGCTGGCACAGCGGGCTAATTTAGGGGTAGCGAGGGATAGGTTTAGGTACTTGGGGATTCAGGTAGCGAGGGACTGGACGGGGCTTTATAAGTGGAACTTAACAAAGCTGATGGAGGAGGCCAGGGAGGATCTTAAGAGGTGGGATACACTGCACTTAACGTTGGCGGGGAGGGTCCAAGTGCTGAAAATGAATATTCTGCCGAGGTTCTTGTTTATCTTTCAGGCTCTCCCAATCTTTATACCAAAGACCTTTTTTCAGAAAGTGGACAATCATCTCTGACTTTGTAATGGGCGGGGAAGGTGCCGAGGGTGGGGAGGATCCTGCTACAGAGGCAGAGGCAGCAGGGGGGTTTGCGTTGCCAAACCTGCTTCATTATTATTGGGCGGCAAACGTGGACAAGGTGCGGCAGTGGTGGGAAGGAGAAGGGGTAGAGTGGGTTAGGATGGAGGAGGAATCTTGTAAGGGGTCTAGTTTGAGGGCTATGGTGACGGCAGCATTGCCAATGGCTCCGAGTAGGTATACTAGGAGCCCAGTGGTGCTGTCCACGGTGAAGATATGGAATCAGCTGAGGAGGCATTTTTGGGTGGAAGGGATGTTGGTGCTAACGCCGCTGATCGAGAATCATGGGTTTGAGCTGGGGGGGGATGGATAGCGTACACAGGAGGTGGAGGGAAGTGGGGCAGGTCAAGGTGAGGGATTTGTATTTGGAGGAAGGGTTCGCCAGTCTGGAGGAGCTAAGAGAGAGGGTAGAGCTGCTGAGGGGTAGTGAGTTCAGGTATCTACAGGTTAGGGATTTTGCACGAAAGGTCTGGAAGGGCCTGTTCCCTAGATCGCCGGGATACACCCTGCTGGAACGACTGCTGCTTCCGGATGTGGAAGGGGAGGGAAGAATTGGGGACTTATATAAGTGGCTGGGGGAGCAGGGAGACGAACGGGTGGTGAAGAGAAAGGAGAAATGGGAAGCGGAGTTGGGAATGGAGGAGTATGGAGTGAGGCACTGCGAAGGGTAAACAGGACCTCCTCTTGTGCAAGGATGAGTCTGATACAGTTCAAGGTGGTGCACAGGGTGCATATGACTCGGGTGAGAATGAGTGGGTTCTTTCAGGGGGGTAGCAGATGAGTGTGAGCGGTGTGGGCGGGGGCCAGTGAATCATGCGCACATGTTTTGGGGTTGTGAAAAATTGGAACGATTCTGGGCGGGAGTGTTCGCGGTCTTAGCCAGGGTAGTGGAGGAGGAGGTGGACCCAGACCCTTTGGTGGCAATATTTGGGGTTTCAGAGAAGCCGGAGCTCATGGAGAGGAGGAAGGACGATGTCTCTGCCTTCACCTCTCTGATTGCACGGCGACAAATTTTGCTTGAGTGACGGTCGGCATCGCCACTGGGGGTAGCAGCATGGTTGGGTGACCTGTATGACTTCCTGCGATTAGAGAAGATAAAGTATGAGTTAAGGGGCTCAGCAGGGGAGTTTGAGAAAAGGAGGGGGATGTTTGTGACCGTGTTTGAGGAGCTGTACAAACTGTTGATTGTTGGGAAGAATGTTTCCCGGGGTGTTTATTTGCTGTAACCTGCTTTGATACAAGTTTTTTAATAAAGTGCTTTTTAAAAAAAAATAACAGCAGCAGATTATAGTAGTTTTCAAAACAGAATGCAAGATTTGCACTCAAGGTTCTATGTCAGGGCCAGGAACATCAATATATTAAGCAATAACATTCAAATACCCTCGTCCCCAAATCAAGATTTTAATCCTGAACACTGTAATTTTGGAGGGGATGCACAATCCAAAAGTTGGCAAAACTGAGGTTTGTTAGTAATTTATTAGTCAATAATAATGATAAAAACACTCAAAACTTGACAGTTGAGTAGACACATTTGATGCATATAATTTAATATGAGCTCTCTGATCATTCCTTCCAATTTCCTTCCAAGTCCCAATCACAAGACCCAAACTAATGAGATACTTCTCAAATGTAACCGGTAGTGTCTGCCTGCAGTACAATTATACCCAGTACCTTTGAGTTCCTGTTAGTGGCAGAGTTGAGCTATTTGGAGATCCCTATTTAAGGCAGCAGGACCACATGAAAGTACTGAAGCCCTCGTTCCAATGTGTTTAATTTAAAATATTCACCCCAGAGCAAAAAAATGCTCGAGGAGGGACCTGTTGCCGGCTTACTTAGATGAGTAATAAGTCAATTGTTTAACTTTACAACACATCCATAATTTAATCTTGTTTCCATTAACAAGGTTAAAAGTAATAACGAGACCCAAACAACACCGCACAGAATAGAACAATAGGCACTTCAATTTCATGAGAGGGCATTGATGGTAATAAGCCAAGCCAGCCTTATGTGCTCTGACAAGATAATGAAAAGGTTACAACTCATACCTACCCCTTCTATAGCCTGCTGAATCCAGAATCAGCTCAATTTCTTTCAAAATATCTTAATCAGAATTCCGAATCAGCACATTCTGTGATGTATCAAGTATAAGAGTGACAAAGTTATTAGGCTCAAATTAAATGGTGCAGACTCTAGAAAACTGATTGTAGCTCAGTGTACCCAGAATTTAAAACTAAAACGGCAGATCAACATGGAAATGGGTCGAAACACATGCTCATTGGACTATTTTGAAAATCACCAAGAACAACGGCATATCAAACAGACCACGAAAGGAAGTTACTGTGGATCACTTCAAGACAATACAACATCTGACATGCTACTTGGGCATTCGCAAATAGTCTTGCGTAGAACACTGCTAGTATGAAATGAATATGTCATCCAATATTCTTTCGCATCCGCCATTAACACATCTTTCTGGAAACAGTGTTTTCAGATTCTCAGCTGAAACAAAATAAAACTCAGCTGCTCAAATTGTCCCCTAGAGCAGATGCATAGATTAGGTGCTCACCTCTGGAGTGAAGCTTGACCCTACAAAACTCTGACTCAGGCTAGAGTGTTACCACTGGGCCAAGGCTGACATTCAGAAGGGAAAATAAGAAGTGTCCATATTCAAGTTCAGAATAATACTCAACTCAGAAAAGTTGCATTTCCAAAGCAGAAACAATGCTCCTGTGCAGAATTGCAGGGCAGTGACGGAACAGAACTTATTAACCCAAATAAAATGGCAAAGCAGTTGTAGGAAACATCCTGGATGTAGTCTTTTAATCACACTGTCAAATGTTAAACCAAATACACTACCCACAAGTTATCCTTGGAACACTGCTTGCATGGTGTAAATCAGCACTGCCCTATATTAACTTTCTCATCTTGACACCAAAGACTCAAAGTTAAATAATTGGCTAACCAGCAGACATACAAACAGTGATCTTCACTGAGGGCTTCCCAAGTAAACAAGCTGCAAATATCTCTGCAATAAATGTAAAATTATAACTTTAGGTTTGAAATGTAGGTACATTAATATTGAAAATGTCCAAAACTGAGTATAATTTCCCAAAGGTCTTTATAAAATGATGCACCAACCATGGTGATGATTTCTACCCTCCCCTGCCTTTGCCACCTCTGTAAATCAGATGCAAATTAAATCACGAAACCTTGAAACCATCGCCTCAGAAATCCAAATCGTTCTAAACGTTAAGCCAATCTTCAGTAAGCTATCTGAGATACTCCAGCAGAGGTGGGGCACCACGAGAGAGTTAACTAATTTAGCTTGCTGCCTGCAGTCATTGTACTCCAAAGTGATTTACTTAATGCTTTTGAGATGCTTCTGAGTGATGTGGTAAAATGCTAATGCATGACACACTTTTCAGGCCATTGCAAAAATATTTTTCCTTTTGTGTTCTAACCTTTTAAGCAAATAACAGAAGACAATAATCAAGGACTTGGTAGGGTCCGGTATGTACACGCACATATAATCAATTTGTTTTTCCCGCTTGCCGTATCCCTCTCTCAGACAAGCAGCAAGCAGCAGCTTCGACTTAAGTCTTCGACTCAAATAACTTAAAAATGAACCTGTGGCGCATTTAGCCTTGAATATCAAAGGGTCCAGCTGGTTTGCAGGGGGCGAGCGGAGGACTGGGGATGTGACTGCAGTGATGAGTGGTGGAAATGCGCGTAACAGACAGTGATATGGAAGAGTGAAAACAAACTCATTACTGGTTTCACATAGTATTCTATACATTGTTTGAAAAACCACAATTATAAAGCTACAGCTGGGCAGAGCTGCACTGTCAGGTCCCACAATTTCATAACTCCAGTTTCAGACCAGATCTGGATCTGGATCCATGACCTTTCTTGAAATGGGAATGCTGGTTCAGGAAGAGGAAATAAGCTGCAGAGTCAGAGCAGGAGGCTCTGTGAGAGCAAAATTATAGAAGGGTGTGAGGCAGGGAGCAGAAGCCACAAGAGAGTGGATCAGGGAGTGGGAGAAGCTCCAGGCCAGAGGGTTAGCAGTGGGAGAAAGGGACAAGGGAGCAGGATAAACCACTCCAAAATGGCAGCATGGCATCGGACGAGCGGTAAACAACTTTAAAACGAATCTCCGCGGCACTGAACGATAATACAGACGCTAGTAACTGCCCAACGTTGAAGTGAAACAACTCAAATGGGGCAATGCTTTTGGCCTCTTCGGCAAACTTGTAAAGAGGACCCAGAGTCAATAGCTCACCATGCAAGCTTTATGCTAAAATAGGGCACATAAAAGTCATTTGTGTGGGATAACAGCTATCCTGATCAGATCATTTTGCACTGCATATCTGCAAACCCAAGGCTGCCACATTCGACACTGAAAAGTGTCAAAAAGTCGAATTCAGATTGGGTAAAATTTGAGCAATAGGTGAAGCCAGCTGTTTCACACTGTGCAGCAGCAAAAAGAGTGGTAATCGCCACCAACAGGACGCTGCCATTAAGCCAAAATGATGTTCTACCTACACAAATGAGTAATGTGGTATATGAATTTCAGTGCCAGTGTGATGTTAGATATGTAGGCCATACATCCCAAACACTGGCAGAACATATCAAATAGCATGTCCCTTCTGCTGTTCGCAACAGGCAAAGTACAGACCGTACCAACCAGCCCGTGCTTGCAAAATGTAAAACACAAGGTCTAACATTAGATGTGATTCCACAATTGGACAACCTTTACTGAATAATTCTCAGTGTGCTAAATGAATCTAAGATTGCCAATTGGGCTTGCAGTGTGGTACACTTGTGTGTACTGGAAGCCACATATATTAATATATATATCTTTGAAGACAGAAAGAACATATACAACATTGTGCCTCTTTCAGTTAAACAAAATAAGTGACAGCCATTCACTATTCATTCCACAGGGCAATGCCTTAACCAATCAGTCAAGCTGCGTGGTTTAAATTTCAAACAATGCTTGGCAGGTAGGTATCAGTCAGTCACCATCAACTGATGTATTCTCCATGGCAACGCCTAGACCAGAGACCACTTGCTAACCAATCTACGCCCTCTTGTCATCCAGTATAAATATGTTGTTTCCCCTGACATTGATTGTTCGGATGTGTGCAAGACGAAAAGCTTTGGCAAAATGCCTTTTCTCAAAACTGGGGCAAGTTAAATGGACAACTGGGGCTTACTGTACTTCGGATCTCATAAGTTATGTATCTTTCCCAAAGTGTGATCTCCTCTACATTGGGGATATCAAAAATATATTAGGCAATTGCTTTGAACAGCTTTGCCACGTCTGGCCGTGCTCTTCCAAAAAGTGCAACGTCACTTTCTTATATCATTCCTACTCTGGCTTTGCCTCCTGCAAGTTTCGAAACAGAAAGCATACAAGCGTCAGGGACATGATTTAATAATTTTCTCCTGGATACTGTACCTGTACAATGTGAGGATTAACTTTAGTCATCACAGACCTTTGCTAAGTCTCCCATTTTCTTTCGGGCAATTGGTGTTGACGGTGCTAGTCGGCTTCTCTTTGTTCAGAGAAAGGGAAACTATAACCTTTCAAACTCATTTCAGAACTTTAAAATGTCTTAACAAGTCTCATCCAAATTTCCTGTTTAAGAAAAAGCCCAAACACATTCAATGTTTCCAGACAGCTGCGCCAGGTTTAAGGGAGATGTGCGTGGAAAGTTTTTTTACGCAGAGGGTGATGGGTGCCTGGATAGCTTTGCCAGTGGAGGTGGTAGAGGTGGGCACGATAGCATCATTTAAGATGTATCTAGACTGATATATGAACGGGCGGGGAACAGAGGGAAGTAGATCCTTGGAAAATAGAAGACAGGTTTAGATAAAGGATCTGGATCGGTGCAGGCTGGGAGGACCGAAGGGCCTGTTCCTGTGCTGTAATTTTCTTTGTTCTTTGTTCTCTTTGTTCTTATTATATGATATACTGCTCACGGCCGTAAATCCAGTCCTTGGGGCTGGCTTTTATGTATGTTTGCAACGAGCTCCAGCTGGGTGGCCTCTGCCCCTATCTGGGAAGTTTATCCCGAGTCCCACCGGAAGACCAACGATGGTTTGCCCATGGTCCTCGTGGCGGTTATAACAGTTAACAATGCTATTGTAATTACATCACATGACCACCAGGGTGGAAGACGACGAATTAGATGCTCTGGTCTTTTTGACAGCTTAGTCCTTTCAAAAGAAGTCGATAAAAGGCTGTCACTTATGGGCAAACCCCAACATCGAACCCCTCAGGGGGAACGTGATCTTTTCAAGCCTGAGAAACCCAGCCATGTCACTAGCCCAGCCAGGTCCCTAGCCCAGCCAGGTCACTAGCCCAGCCAGGTCACTAGCCCAGCCAGGTCACTAATCCACACCACTGACTTTGGGGGTTCCAAGTCCCTCCACGCAAGCAAGATCCTTTTCCAGGCTGTCACACCAATGACGCCACCTCTGGACTCGGGACCACCCTTACCTTCAAACCCTAAGACATGACGTTAAAATTAAAAGTGCAGTCCGTCTGAAAGGCACAAAAGTCATAACAGCCAAGTTAACAGAAAATAAAGGGAATACACAACTGACACCAGGTTTAAACAGGAGGGTCCTTACAATGGACATTTTGAAATCTCCCATGTGAGGGTAGATAACTATGAGTCTGTACCTCCATAGTTTCACCCTAGACCTTATTAACACTTTATTTATCATACTCCTCAATTATTGCCTTATTTTGACCATCTATTTGAGGCTACATGATAAAGATCATCTTTAAATGGCACTGCTTCTTTTTGGGTGGGGGGGGGGGGGGGGGGGGGGGAGTCGACATTTTATTTTGAAAATTCTTCTCCAGATTAAGGTAATCAAACATTTTCTTTTCTCAACGTTAAGTGTTATGGTGGAGAATTTCCTTGATGCCTAGTTCACTCTTTTTAATGAAAGGAACTTGCTCATTAGAATAGAAGTTCAGAGCTTCCGGTGGCGGCCATGGTGTGAGTGAGCGCATGCAGCGCAGCTCCTGCTTGAAGGCATAGAAATGACCACTTTTGTACCTCAAAACGGGAGTAACTTCAACGGAAAGCTGTAATCGGAGGAGGAGGAGGAGGAGGAGGAGGAGGAGGAGGAGGAGGCTCCCCCCCCCCCCCCCCCACCCCCGGGTATGGCATGTCTGCTGGTTACCAAACCCGGCAGGTGGTGAAAGACCTGGTCAAGGAGTTGGAAGAGACCTGTGGTGCAGCAGCTATTGGAAAGATGGCAGAGGGGGAAGGGTCTGTGCAGGTTAGAAGGCCCAAAGGGAACTGTCGATGGCTTTCATCAGGGAAGAGTTCAGTCAACAAAGGAAAGAGGTGCAGGAGGACAGATCAAAGTCCATCGAAGGAGCTGTGCCACCCCTGAAGGGCTCGGCTGAAAGGGTTGAAAAGTGTCTGGAGGCACAGGGGCCGCAGATCTGAGAGCTGGAGAGTACGATGTCGGACCACAGCTATTGGGTGGTGGCATTGGAGGTGGAAGTGGGGCGATTAGGAGACCTTCGCAAGACACTGAGAGAAAAGGTGGGAAGAGCGAGAGAAAAGGTGGGAAGAGCAAGAAAACGGGTCGAGAAGGCAGAATCGGTGTATCGTGGGCCTGCCTGAAGGAGTGGAAGGCACGACTGCCACGATGTATGTCTCGAGGATGCTGACGGAGGGGGTGCTGGACAAGACCCCAGAGGTGGATAGAGACCACAGGTCTCTGAGGCAGAAGGCAAAAACTGGGAGGCTGCCGTGGGCAGTGATCGTAAAACTCCACAAGTTTGTGGAAAAAGAGAAAATCCTGCAATGGGCCAGGGAGAAGCAGAACTGTGAATGGGAGGGGAGTAAGGTCCGAATATACAAGGACATTGGAGCAGAGCTGGCAAAACGGCGTGCTGGATTCAATAGGGCCAAGGCGGTGCTGTATCGACAAATCAGCAGATCAGGTTTGGGGTGCTCTACCTGGAAAAACTATGGATGGCCTATGAGGGTCGGGAATATTACTTTGAGACCCCAGAAGCAGCCAGTGACTTTATTAACACAAACTGGGGGAAGAACTGAACTGTATTGAGAGACGGACGTGCCGGCACTTTGGAGTAATGGAAGAAATGGTTAGAAGTGGGGGAGGGGGGGTTCTTTTCCATTCAGGTGGAGGGTTCTTTTTTTTTTTCCTTGTTGGGTCAACAATTTGTAGCAGGAATGAAAAGTTTGTAAGGGGGTGGCCGTTGTAGCCACCTGGGTTGGCCACTTCCCGACTTAAAATGGAGATCCGCAAAGAATGCAGGGAAATTCAGTCAAGCCAGGAAAAACTAGCAGGTGCAAAGTTTCCTGTGTATTAGAACTTGCAGAAACCCAGACAGCACTGAAACCAACAGCCATCTGCATATTAATGAGCGATCCCCGGGAACAATTGAAACATGTAAGGTGAATAAGGCCAAGCCAGACTCCTCGGCGCCAGCAGGAGCCAAGACAAAGGAAGGCCAACGGACACTTAGGGACCGCCCAGCGATCAGGGAACAGCTCCAGTATTGGAGAAATCGATCCAAGTGATCGGAACGTAGTCCAATTACTTGGAACCAGATACGGGGTCCGCCCAGAACGGCGTGAAGCCCCTGGGGACTATAAAGTAGAGTCCCAAGTTCAATTCCTCCTTCTTGGCAGGGTCACTCAGCAGCTCGAAACAACCCTTGACAGTGACCTGCCCAGCTGCCGCATCAACCAAGTAAGTCTCCAGTCAATGCACGCTATGAGATAGGCGCTCCTAGCTACCAGTCTATACCAGCTTTTGAATCCTGCAGACTCAAAATCGAACGAAAGGCCATTTGTTCCCCTGACCTGGTGTGCCAGTTCCAAGCTAAGTATAGGCCTTTTAGTGTTAGAGATAGTCTAGTAAGTAGAGTTTTATGCATGAGTAGTGATTGACTGTGTGTAATAAATGTGTTTTGATTTGAAACTTACTAACTGGTGTATTGAGTTATTGATCAGCACTTGAACTTGAACCTCGTGGCAGTATCATAAAGATATCTGGCGACTCTAGAGCAAAGGTTATAGAAACAGAGCAAATTAAGTAAAGACACAACGAGCAACGAATTAAGAGCCAACCAAAGTTAGCAACACAGTCCCAGTCCCCGTCCCTCCCCTCCTGCTGCCGCTGATGTTTTTCTTTTTTGTTTGTCTTTGGGGGAGGCGATCAGTGCTCTGAGATGTGTCTTTGTTTGGGGTAGGGGTGGGGGTGGTCCACAGGGAGCCTTCCACACAGAACAAAGAGGTGAGGGTTGGGGAGGGGAAAGGACATCAGTAGAGGAGCCTTTGGGCAGGAGTTGCCACACTGACAGGTAATGCCGGTGAACGGAGATGAGGTGGGGGAGATGGCTGCGAAGGGGGAGGGGTTGGTGGGGAGCGGGGAGGGGATGCGATGTGGCAGGGTTGGAGAAGAAGCGTGGTCAGGAGCGGAGAAGGGGATGGGTCCAGTACAGGGCAAAATTAGAAAGGGTAGAACTGGAAGGGCAGAATGACGGATGATGGAGGGGAAAGGAGGTAAGGCTCATGACATGGAACATGCGAGGGCTCAATGGATCGGGGAAAAGATCTTGGGTTTTCGTGCACCTCAGGAGTTTTAACGCAGAGGTGGTCTTTCGGCAGGAGACGCAGGTCACGTTGAGAAAGGGATGGATGGGTCAGATATTTTACTCTGGGTTTGACTCGAAGCTGCGGAGGGTGGCCATCCTGATGAGCAAGAAGACGGGGTTGTAAGTGCGAAGGATGCGAGGGACCCAGGTGGGAGATATGTGATGGTGAGCGGGGTATTGGAGGGGATGCTGGTGATGTTGGTGAATGTATATGCACCAAATTGGGATGATGTGGGTTTATGAGGGGTTGCTGGCAGCAATCCCGGATTTGGCCACGCACCAGTTGATCATGGAAGGAGACTTTAATTGTGTTCTAGAGCCGAGGGTGGACAGCACGAAATCCAGGTCAATGGATGGCAAAGGTGCAGGGAGGGTTCATAATAAGATGGGTATGGTGGACCTGTGGCACTTCAAGAACCCAGGGGGAAGGGAGTACTCCTTTTTCTCATATGTTTGCAGGGTGTACTCCAGAATTGACTTTTTTGTGGTGAGGCGTGTGGTGGGGTGGAGGGGCAGAGTACGTGGTGATAATAATTTCGGACCATGTGCCCCATTGGCTAGAGATTCGGCTTAGATCGGGACGGGAGCAGAGGCCGGAATGGAGGTTGATTTGGGGTGGTTGGCAGACAGCGGGTTCTGTGATAAGGTGTGGTCCGTGATTAAAGACTATGTAGAGTTGAACCAGAATGGGGAGGTTATCTCGTTTACGGCACATGAGGATAGAAAAAGGGAGGAGTATGGGCTTAATGAATGAGATAGTTTGAAGTAGACGGAGTATTCGAGGGCACCCACCACGGAGGAATTGGGGAGAAGGAATAATTTGCAGGGGCAATTTGATAGGTCAACGATGGGGAGGGGGTGGGGCAGCTGCACAGGGCAAGGGAGGTGCAGTAAGTGTACGGTGAGAAGGCAAGTCCAACACTGGCACACCAACTATAGAGGCAGGCCCGGTCCAGGGAAATATTGGGGATACCCACAGAGACAGGGGAGGTGTTGACGGAGCCGGAGAGGATAAATGAGACATTTAGGGAATATTATAAGGAACTGTACAGGGCGGACCCGGCGGGGTGAAGGGGACATGGGGCGGCTTTGGATGAGCTGGGGTTTCCGCAGTTGGAGGAAGAGAAGAGGCAGGCACTAGAGGAGCCTTTGGGGCTGAGGGAGGTATTGGACACTATTAAGATGTATGAAGTCGGGAAGGGCCCTGCGGCCGGATGGCTACCCGGTGAAATTTGATAAGGATTTTGCGACAGAATTGTCACCGCTTTTGTTGGGGGCTTTGAGCGAGGCGCTGGAGAAGGAGGAGCTTCCAGAGACGATGATGCAGGCAACGATCACCTTGATACCAAAGAAGGGGAAGGACCTGTTAGAATGTGGGTCGTACAGCCCCATATCGCTTTTAAATACAGATGTAAAAGTGCTGGCTAAACTGGTGGCAAGAGAATGGAAGGTTGTGTCCCAGGGGTGGTTGCGGAAGACCAGATAGGTTTCGTAAAGGGCAGGCAGTTCTCCAGTAATATAAAGGAGGCTGTTAAATGTGATTACGATTCCGTCAGGAGGACAGGTTCCGGAGGTGGTGGTGTTCACGGATGCGGAGAAAGCATTTGATCGGGTGGAGTGGCGGTACCTGTTTGAGGTCCTGGGAAGGTTCGGGTTTGAGCCAATGTTTGTGACGAGGGTGTGCCTCTCATATGTGGCACCGGTGGCGAGCGAGCGGACCAACGATATGGGTTCACAAAGCTTTGGGTTACACAGGGGAACAAGGCAGGGGTGCCGCTGTCGCCACTTTTTTGTGCTTGCTACAAAGCCTCTGGCAATGGCCCTTAGTAGGTCGGCAGAGTGGCAAGGGATTACGAGGACGAGGAGGGAGCATCGGGTGTCGCTATATGCGGACGGCCTGTTACTGTACGTGTCAGATCCGCTGGTGACCATGACTAGGATTATGAGCCTATTCGGGAAGTTTGGGGCGTTCTTGGATACAAGTTGAATGTAGGGAAAAGTGAAGTGTTCCCAGTGAACGAGTTGGGTCGGAGAGCCAACCTAGGGAGGTTACCATTTAAAAGTAGCCAGAGATAGATTCAGATACCTGGGGATTCAGGTAATGGGAGAGTGGGTGATGTTGCATAAATGAAATTTAACAAAGCTGGTGGAGGAGGCTTGGGAGGATTTGAAGAGATGGGACACGCTGCATTTGACTCTGGCAGGGAGGGTCCAAGTGGTGAAGATGAAAGTCTTGCCAAGGTTTCTATTCATATTCCAGACGCTTCCGATTTTTGTATTAAAGGACTTTTTCCGGAAGCTGAATACGATTATCTCAGAGTTTGTGTGATCAGGAAAGGTACCAAGGACCCTGTTGCAGAAGGGGAGGTTTGCATTGCTGAACCTGCTGTACTATTATTGGGCAGCGTACGTGGAGAAGGTGAGGTGCTGGTGGGAAGGAGAGGGGGTAGAATGGGTTTGGATGGAGGAACAATCTTGTTGGGGGTCCAGCCTGAGGGCTATGGTGATGACAGTGATGCCACTGAGGCCCAGTGGTATAGTCCACAATGAAGTACTGGAACCAGTTGAGGAGGAACTTTAAAATAGAGGGGATGTCGGTGTTAACTGCCGCTGTGCGAAAACCACAGATTCGAACGGGGGGGGGGGGGGGGGAGAGAACAGACAGTATGTATAGGAAGTGAAGAGAAGTGGGGCTGGCTAAGGTTAGGGATCTGTACCTGTAAGAGAGGTTTGCCAGTATAATGGAACTGAAGGTGAGGGTAGAGATCCTGAAGGGATGCGAGCTTAGATACTTGCAGGTGAGGGACTTCGCGTAGAAGATTTGGAAAGAGTTCCTCAAGATCAGATCCGAGGTATGCCCGGCTGGAGCGACTGCTGCTTCCGAGCGTGAAAAGGGAGGGCAGGATCGGAGACATATATGGTGGCTGGGAGAGCAGGGAGGCGAGCAGGTGGTGAAGATTAAGGAAAAGTGGGAGGGGGAACTAGGAGGGGAGATACATTAAGGAGTGTGGAGCGAGGCACTACGCAAGATAAACGTGACTTCCTCGTGCACAAGGATGAGCCTGATACAGTTCAAGGTGGTACATAGGGTGCAGATGACTCATGCAAGGATGAGTGGGTTCTTCCAGGGAGTGATAGACGAGAGCGAGAAGTGTGGGCGACGACCAGCAAACCACACATACACGCTTTGGGGCTGCGAGAAGCTGGAGAGAGACTGGGCGGGGGTGTTCGTGGCACTAATGAGGATCGTAGGGGAGGAGGTTGAGCCAGGCCCTTAGGTAGCAATATTCGGGATGTCGGCCAAGCTGGAGCTGATGGATGGGAGGAAGGCCAGTGTCGTGGCCTTCACCTCTCTGGTTGCCCGACGAAAGATCGTATTGGAATGGCGGTCGTCAATGCCACCGGGAGTGGCAGCCTGGCTGGGAGGCTTATATGACTTTCTCCGTCTGGGAAAGATTAAATACGAATTGAGGGGTTCAGCAGAGGGCTTCGAGGCAAGATGGTAGATGTTCGTGGCCATGTTTGAGGAGTTGTTCGTCGCAGGGGTGGGGGAATGGGAGGGTGAAAATGGGAAAATATTTGTACAAGCTGTACAATTGTGTGTTGGGGAGTATGTTCCCCAGACTGTTTATGTTTTATTGCCGTTCAAATAAGTTTGGAATAAAATACATGAAAACAATAGAATAGAAGTTCATCAGTGCTTGGAGTTGCAGTTTAAAGGCAGACTTGTTGCGATTTCTTTTCCCTCTCTCTCCTTGCCCGTAATCGCACGTTTACAAAACACTAAATTATTCTCCTCCCATTTCATTACCGACTTCTGCATTGACAAATTTAAGAGAAGATAGGATTGTTCAGGCCACAAAGTAAGTTTGAGTGCCAGTGAAAAATTCCATACATCCCTTTCTCTTGCCTCCGTTGCATTATTTGGAACAAACTCTTCAAATACAAAACTAGATGTTGCTTGCATTCGATTAATTTAAATCTGTAAACATTATTGGTATGCCAGTACTTTCTATCCTTTCAGCTGCCATTAAGGTTCAGATTGGTCTTCATTAAATTGTTCTAAGTTACCAGCTGTTTATGTCACCTAATAAATGGAAGAAAAAATCTACCATTGGTGCTTCATAATCAGCCAACAGGAGGCCTATTCTTTTCTGTTGCTGTTCTGGCAGTGCCTGCGTATGCCTCCCTCAGGTTAATGTGCTTCACTATCACAAGGCCATCGGACTTCATATGCTGCCAAGAGCTGATCAGACACATCACGATTGAGGCTGGTGGATCGGTGCCAGACAGCTAGGGGACTGAGACCTGTGACTTGGATTATTGAGCAAGAGATTGCAGTCCCACGCTGTGGGGTTGATCTCTAATTTTGTCATGACAGACATTAAATTATTTGAATTTTTTATATCTAAATATTGCAAGTTTTGTTTATCTTCCCTGATCAGATAGTTTGGTTGTTGCACTAATAGATCAATGATTCACAACTGAAGGTCTATTGCTTTATATTCTGAATAGTCACAATTTCTCAGTTGCAGATTAAGAATGAGAAAACTGTCACGCTGTCAGAATCATTCCTACTCTAAATGAACCATAAAATACTTTTAATATGGAAACATTCAATTATCACTATTCCCACATTAGCCATTTAAAGCCTACCATGTATGCCACAGCATGCGAATGACAACATTATGTAAATTTTTCTAGATGTTACTACTGAGGGATTTGTAACAGCTGAAGAGCTTTAGACACTGCCGGCCCATGTACGATAAGTTGAATTTAACAATCAAACACCACATACTAAATGTCAGGTTGTTAATGAAATGCTATAAAACACACTCAAAATCATTTTTGAGGTCTTGGTTTGAACTCCGAAAGCTCTCGTTGCAGCCAGTGTGTGTCAAACACTTGCAGGTCTTTTTAATTGGTAGGGGTTAGGTTTGTCTAATGTGCACTGCAATCATTTTCAGTTGAGTTAACTTTCTGAGCAGTATACCTTGGGTCCAAACACTCTTTAAGTTGTTACGATCTTAAGTGTTTATCCAGTTAGAATGTATATAATTAAATGTGTGTGCTTCAGAGACTGAGCCTCCATGCATCTTTTATAACTGATTGTTCCAATTTGTTGCAGGTACGTTCCATTGGAGTTTTCCACTTTCCTTTTCACCCCAATATCTACAATTATTTAAAATTTTAAAAATAGAGGGAAAAAAGTCATAAATGTATATGCGCCAACTACTTTCACGGGCATACATGATGAGGTTTGTAGCTTTAGTAGGTTTTAAAATTCTATGAGCATATGTAAAATACACTGTACGCGCAGTTGGACATTTGACAAGGCATGAGGAGGGAGAGAGAAAAATGGCTTGAAAACGAAGCAAAGGCAATGGATATATGAATGGGAAAATCCAGCAGAGACAACAACAATGATCTAAAGTTTTTATCACCAGGTTAAAGTCCAACAGGTTTGTTTCAAACACTAGCTTTCGGAGCACTGCTCCTTCCTCAGGTGAGGATTCACCCGAGTAAGGAGCAGTGCTCCGAAAGCTAGTGTTTGAAACAAACCTGTTGGACTTTAACCTGGTGTTGTAAGACTTCTTACTGTGCTCACCCCAGTCCAATGCCGGCATCTCCACATTAAAGTTTTTAAAGCTGTTGTTGAGGTCAGAGGCCTGCAGATTGACCAGAATAGATGAGATCTTTTTAAAAAATAAATTTAGAGTTCCCAATTTTTTTTTTTTAAATAAGGGGCAATTTTAATGTGGCCAATCTACCTACTCTGCACATCTTTGGGTTGTGGGGGTGAAACCCACGCAGACACGGGGAGAATGTACAAACTCCACACAGACAGTGACCCGGGTCCAGGATCGAACCCGGGTCCTCAGTGCCGTAGGCAGCAGTGCTAAGCACTGGGCCACCGTGTTGCCCTTGGATAGGTGAGATCTTAAGATGAGATGCGATATTAAGGCTAGCCTGCCACTCTCTATTGGAAATAAGATTATATAACACTGTAGCCCCAATTCTCTGACCCACACTCCCTGCAGCTCCCTATTGCAGCATGGGCTAGCTGAATTTCCCTTACTGTTCGTAAGTTTGTATCAGATGAATGGAAAGAGGAATTGAAAGGAAAAGCCATAATGAAGTTAGGATCACGCTTACAGAGTGGAAAAGATGATTGGCAAGATGGCCACCTGTCCTGAATTTTATATCCCCAGTGTGTAAATGAGTTGTATATACTGTACATTTGATTGGAAGGGATGCATGCAAATCGGTTGGTCATATGGACGCGTGTTTGGGGCGGTGGTCAAATGTTGCCCTGGCACTTTCGGGTTTCACAATTCGCAGCTGTTAATGTTTTCTAAGATAGTGAGGCACCTCCTCTGGTGATCTTTCCGGTGAGTTGGAGGAAATAATTAATTAAAATGTGCATGAGATGTACGAATGAGCAATTTTGCTGGTGTATTTCCTGGTGGGGTGGGAACCTGTTGGCATAAACGGCTGATTTCCTGGTCAATGGCTCTGATTGGGTGAAAGGAAATTGAAGTTATCATGCATAGGTTTCTTTTTTGTGATCTTGGTTAAAGAAACATTACCTCTCGTGGACTTAAAGCAGGGTCAAGTGATGGCATACAAATGCTCATTTTCAAAATACATTCGCGTCGGAAGTGCTTTACAGTCAATGAAGTGCTTTTGACGTGTAGCCACTGTTGTAATGTAAGGGAAACACAGCAGCCAAGTTGTGTACAGAAAACCTCTACAAACTGCCACGTGATAAATGACCTGTTAATCTGCTTTTGTGATGTTGATTGCGAGATAAATATTGACCAGGAGGGGGACAGGGGAGCAAGTCAGCACACATCAAGTGAAACCACAACAATGTATTGCTTTGAATGTTGAAAAGCTGAGGTCACTTTAGCAATTGCTTCACGTTTCTTTTTTAATTCTTTCATGGGATGCGGGCATCGCTGGCTCGGGCATTTCAAAGACAACCACAACTCTGTGGGTCTGCAGTCACATGTAAGCCAGACCAGGTAAAGATGGCAGATTTCCTTCCCTAAAGGGCATTAATGAACCAGATGACTTTTTACGACAATCAATGTTATTAGGGATGGGCAATAAATGGTGGCCTAACCAGTGATGCCCATATCCCATAAAAAGAATTTTAAAACAAGGTTTTGTTATCGAGACCAGCTTTATATTCCAGATTTCTTAGTTGAATTCAAACTCCTCCAGATGCCAAGGTGGGATTTGAACCCATGTCCCCAGAGCATTAGTCTGGGTGTCTGGATTACCAGTCCAGCAACATTATAAAGATACCACCGCCTTCCCCCATGCAAGCTATCGTGTTGTCACCAAAATTCATATAATTTGGTATAAATGTTATGGAAGTTTGATCACAAAGAGAGTGAGGGGGGGGGGGGCAAGCTGTCAGAGTAGGGTGGGGGGGGGGGGGGAGAGAGCTGTTACAATGGAGTTGGGGAGGAGAGAGAGAGAGAGAGAGGGGGGTGAAGAGAGAGAGAGAGCTGTCAGTGGAGTGTGGAGTGGGGAGAGAGAGCTGTCAAGAATAGAGTGGGCAGGGACTGAGAGCTGTCAGAGTGTGTGTTTGGAGGGGGGGTAAGAGAGCTGTTGGAGCAGATGGGTATGGCTAGAGAGCAATAGCTTTTTCAATGACATTTTTGTGGGAACTGGTAGAGAAAATTCTCTTGGGTCATAACAATCAAATAAATCATGGACAGAAATTTAAACCTGTGCATGCGTATCGAAGGAGCCAGTCGCAGAACTCGGTCACCACTCCACAATCACCACTGCTGCCTCCATTGGGGTTTGCAACCCACAATTTGGGAACATCTGGCCTAGAATTATTGTTGCTCAGTCAACAAATGGAACAAACTTCAACTTCCATGTTTTCATTCAAATCCCTGTCAAATTTGAGGACTGTGGCAAAATAATGCAAAAGATTTAGATTTCACTGACACTCATTTAAGAAAATTAATTTTTGACTTGACTTGGTTACAACTCTGCTAAACGTGAAATGATTTGCTTTGGGATGAAAAAAATCAAATCACCTCGGAAAATAAGAAATTGAGTGGGGCTGATGAGCAGAAGTACTGAGGGATGCACCATTGGAGTGCAATAAAACAATTAAAAATGTAAAACAAAGCACTGGAATTTATTTCTAGGGCTCTCAGAATTCAAATATAGTGAAATATGTCAAACGTGCATCAGACCATAGTCATACTGTACACACTTCTGGGCTCCACCCTATATAAAGGGACTCTGGAGCATTGGAGCCTCTATGAAATCGTGACCCCTTGTAATTGACGCCCCCACTCTTGGAAAAAGCTTGTTGCTATCCACCCTATCCATACCTCTCATATAATTTTGTAGACCTCAATCAGGTCTCCGTCTTTCCAACGAAAACAATCCTAATCTACTCAACCTTTCTTCATAGCTAGCACCCTCCATACCAGGCAACATCCTGGTGAACCTCCTTTGCACCCTCTCTAAAGCATCCACATCCTTCTGGTAATGTGGCGACCAGAACTGCACGCAGTATTCCAAATGTGGCCTAACCAAAGTCCTAAACAACTGTAACATGACCTGCCGACTTTTGTACTCAATACCCCGTCCGATGAAGGCAAGCATGCTGTATGCCTTCTTGACCACTCTATCGACCTGCGTTGCCACCTTCAGGGTACAATGGACCTGAACTCCCAGATCTCTCTGTACATCAATTTTCCCCAGAACTCTTCCATTGACCGTATAGTCCGCTCTTGAATTAGGTCTTCCAAAATGCATCACCTCGCATTTGCCTGGATTGAACACCATCTGCCATTTCTCTGCCCAACTCTCCAATCTATCTATATTTTGCTGTATTCTCTGACAGTCCTCCTCGCTATCTGCAACTCCACCAATCTTAGTATCATCTGCAAACTTGCTAATCAGACCACCTATACCTTCGTCCAGATCATTTATGTATATCACAAACAACAGTGGTCCGAGCACGGATCCCTGTGGAACACCACTAGTCACCATTCTCCATTTTGAGACACTCCCTTCCACCACTACTCTCTGTCTCCTGTTGCCCAGCCAGTTCTTTATCCATCTAGCTAGTACACCCTGAACCCATACGACTTCACTTTTTCCATCAACCTGCCATGGGAAACTTCATCAAACGCCTTACTGAAGTCCATGTATATGACATCTACAGCCTTCCCTCATCAATTAACTTTGTCACTTCTTCAAAGAATTCTATTAGGTTTGTAAGACATGACCTTCCCTGCACAAAACCATGCTGCCCATCACTGATAAGTCTATTTTCTTCCAAATGTGAATAGATCCTATCCCTCAGTATCTCCTCCAACAGTTTGACTACCACTGACATCAAGCTCACAGGTCTATAATTCCCTGGATTATCCCTGCTACCCTTCTTAAACAAACGGACAACATTAGCAATTCTCCAGTCCTCCGGGACCTCACCCGTGCTCAAGGATGCTGCAAAGATATCTGTTAAGGCCCCAGCTATTTCGTCCCTCGCTTCCCTCAGTAACCTGGGATAGATCCCATCCAAACCTGGAGACTTGTCCACCTTAATGCCTTTTAGAATGGGGCAGCACGGTAGCATAGTGGATAGCACAATTGCTTCACAGCTCCAGGGTCCCAGGTTCGATTCCCGGCTTGGGTCACTGTCTGTGCGGAGTCTGCACGTCCTCCCAGTGTGTGCGTGGGTTTCCTCCGGGTGCTCCGGTTTCCTCCCACAGTCCAAAGATGTGCAGGTTAGGTGGATTGGCCATGCTAAAATTGTCCTTAGTGTCCAAAATTGCCCTTAGTGTTGGGTGGGGTTACTGGGTTATGGGGATAGGGTGGAGGTGTGGGCTTGGGTAGGGTGCTCTTTCCAAGAGCCGGTGCAGACTCGATGGGCCGAATGGCCTCCTTCTGCACTGTAAATTCTATGAAAGAATACCCCAAACTTCCCCCTTCCTTATGCCGACTTGACCTAGAGTATTTAAACATCCATCCCTAGCCTCAACATCCATCATGTCCCTCTCCTTGGTGAATACCGATGCAAAGTACTCATTAAGAATCTCACCCATTCCCTCTGACTCCACGCATAAATTCCCTCTTTTGTCTTTGAGTGGGCCAATCCTTTCTCTAGTTACCCTCTTGCTCCTTATATACGAATAAAAGGCTTTGGGATTTTCCTTAACCCTTTAGCCAAAGATATTTCATGACCCCTTTTAGCCCTCTTTATTGCGCATTTGAGATTTGTCCTACTTTCCCGATATTCCGCCAAAGCTTCATCAGTTTTAAGTCGCCTAGATCTAACGTATGCTTCCTTTTTCATCTTAGCTAGTCTCACAATTCCACCCGTCACCCATGGTTCCCTAATCTTGCCATTTTGATCCCTCATTTTTACAGGGACATGTCTGTCCTGCACTCTAATCAACCTCTCCTTAAAAGACTCCCACATGTCAAATGTGGATTTACCCTTAAACAGCTGCTCCCAATCCACATTCCCTAGCTCCTGCCGAATTTTGTTATACTTGGCCTTTCCCCAATTTAGCACTCTTCCTTTAGGACCACTCTCATCTTTGTCCATGAGTATTCTAAAACTTACCGAATTGTGATCGCTATTCCCAAAGTAATCACCGACTGAAACTTCAACCACCTGGCCGGGATCTTCCCCAATACCAGGTCCAGTATGGCCCCTTCCCGAGTTGGACTATTTACATACTGCTCTAAAAAACTCTCCTGGATGCTCCTTACAAATTCTGCTCCATCTACGCCTCCAACACTACACGAGTCCCATTCAATATTGGGGAAGTTAAAATCTCCCATCACGACCACCCTATTGCTCCTACATTTTTCTATAATCTGCCTACAGTTAAATAAATCTCTGCTCAACTACCTCTGGCTTCCTCAAGTTAACAAACTGGTGACGAGGACAAAAGGAGACTTTGGATGCGCTCGTGGAACCGCCTAGCTGCCCTGTCAATTACTGTCCCAGCACGTGGGGACATAACAGTTCAGGATGCCACTTTTCGGGAAGCTGGAAGCCTTCAATGCGGGTCTGGAAGACTGGAGCCAGTATGCTGAGCGCATAAGGTATTTCTTCCAGGCTAATGGGATTTTGGGAAAGCCCGTCAGACGGTCATCCTCCCGACTGCCTGCGGGGCCCCAACATTTGGGTCTAACTTAAGCGGCTGCACCAGACTCCAAATTGTTTGATGAGCTGGTCGCTTTGGTTGCTGAACATTACGACCCTAAGCCTTCCATGATCATGCACCAGTATAGGTTTAATAAAGCGATGCAGTCTCCAGGTGTATCAGTCACTGATATATTCACCCGCCTAAGGCATCCAGCTGAACATTGCGAGTTTTGGCTGTCCCTCTCTGAAATGTTGAGGGATAGGCTAGTGTGTGGCATAAACCTCACAGCCACACAGAGAAGCCGTTGCCGAGACTACCTTGGATTTGAAACGGATCATCGAGTTTTTGCTGTCCCAGGAGCACTCGAAGAAAGGTGTGCAGGAGTTGCAGGGGTCCATGGACTACAGCGTCCGCAGCTTGTCACCCCCCCTTATTTCGAACTCCCACTTCATCATGGGACAATGCTGGTCTGGCCAGATCACCACCGAAAGACCAGCCTCAGAGGCAATTCCGCAGTTGGTTCAGGCTCTCGGTCGCTACCGCTGATCGACGGGATACCTCCCAAGGATGAAGGGGAGAGCAGGCCACATTGCCAAATGTGTGATCGGAGGATTCGTAATGGCCAGAAGGGCCAATTTTGGCAAAATGCCATCCAAGCCAGAGCCTTGCACATGGGTTCCCCAGATGAGAATTGTTTGGTGCAGCTGAACAGTGTCACGGCCCCGAAGGTGTTTTGGACCGCAGGCGGAGTTCGGGTGGGGCCAGGGAGTAAATCCTATGCGGGAGGGAGGGGGGTGGGAGTAGGGAGTTCAGATCGGACCAGGGGTCTGAGGGGGAAATTCAGTGTGGGTGGGAAGGGATTGGACCGGGTCGGGCCAGGAAGCCGGGGGGCAGCTAAGGGGTGTGGATGGTCCCCTGGGGTATCTTGTGTGTGTGTGTGTGCGTGTGCGTGTGCGTGTGCGTGTGCGTGTGTGTGTGTGCGCGTGCGCGCGGGGGGGGGGGGGGGCAGTGTCCCATACGAGGTTTGGGCTGGATTTTAAAAATTATTTTCTCTGGAGTTAGAAGTGATCTTCTTTCAGAGTAACTATCAGGGTAAAACTGGCAGTACCATCTGAAGAAAGCAATTTAAATCGCTCCCGTCTGAAGGTTTCCAGCCAAGTGCAATTGTCCAGAAGAAGTTAGCACTTCCAGGAAGTTGCCAGGCAAACCCTTATGTGGGAAGTTCCAAGAGGGATTCCCCTGTACACCAAATGCGACACTGGGGAACCAGGAAGTTTATGGACCAACACATTTCGTGTCTCAAATTACTCACATACTGTGTACCAAAATATCAATTCCTGCAAGAAATTCATCTAATTTGCAACTGATTAAATAAATACCAAGAGCTTCTAAGTAGGCAGCTTTCTGAAATGTTGCTTCTGCAGACTAGTTTTAAATTTGTAGGCCATATCCTCGGGTTCAACTGTTAAAAGAACTCATCATAGTCCAATTTACCTAGATTCGTCAGAACACTAGAAATATAAATCCTATCACCTCTCAACTTGGATTTTTCATTTCAACTTACAGAGTCACTGCTGAGAATCCAATTCTTCCACTCACTGAATCATTCCAATGCTCTATTCTGTATCCTTTCATAGAATTTACAGTGCAGGAGGCCATTCGGCCCTGCACCGGCTCTTGGAAAGAGCACCCTACCCAAGGTCAACACCTCCACCCAAAACTAAGAGCAATTTTGGACACTGAGGGCAATTTATCATGGCCAATCCACCTACCCTGCACATCTTTGGACTGTGGGAGGAAACCGGAGCACCCAGAGGAAACCCACGCACACACGAGGAGGATGTGCAGACTCCGCACAGACAGTGACCCAAGCCAGAATCGAACCTGGGACCCTGGAGCTGTGAAGCAATTGTGTTGAAGAAACCAGAACAATAGCACAGATACAGTCACACCAAGAATTTGTAAATGCCAGAATTATCTGACTATTCCAGTTCAATGTCAATCATTGCAACATCCGATTTGCTTTATTTATTTATTACCATCAGACAGTGTTTCAATAGCTTCAATTTATTGTCAATCTTAGAGAGCGGTGACTGGAAATCCTCACGTGAAAAACAGAGTTCCAGTGAGATCAGTTGGCTCAAAGTGTGACAAGCATCTGGGGAGAATCAATTTTCATTCATATTAATTTCTTTCCATCCAAGTAATAATACACTTAGGCCGAAAGATTTCAAAATGCCATTTTGGGTGAGTTTTGGTAGGGTGCTTACCACCGGCTTTTTGGTGAGATCCAGACCTGGATTCATCCACACTTAAAGTCATTTTTTGGGAGCTTTCGAGAGTTTCTTCTCGGTCCACCAAACATTTAAGAATTTTTTCAGTAGCTGGGAGCTGAACCCGCTGGCTAGACTGACACCTCAGAGATCAGGGTGCCATTTTGATCTCTATGTGAGCTTGAGGGTCTCCCACACCCCCAGCCACGGGCAATGCCACCAGCCCCCTCCCCCTAAGACACCCTGCTATGGGGTCACTGAGGGCACCCTCCTTTTCAGGTCCCTCCACACCCCAGCCTTTATGAGGCGCCTGCATACTCCTCTCTCCCCCCCCCCCCCAATCATTCAAACCCCCTTCAACTCTCCTTTCATGGATATAGCCCCCCCCCCCACTCAGGCCCTGACCTTTTCCAGTGCCAACCTGGCACCCAGACACTGCCAGCCTGGGAGTGACCCTGGCTCCCCATCAGAGCCAACTGGGCAGCCGTGTCCAGTTGGCACTGCCAGGGTGCCTAGGGATTTCCCTGCCCTGTCCTGTCCCCGACTACCCAGGGGTTCCAATAGCCTCAGAGATCCCCGAGTGGCCACCACAACTGGTCTCCACTTGTGAAGAGCAGTACTAATATGCGCCTGGTTGAGGCCTTGCTGGTGCGGCCTTCTGGCACCCGGTCGCCGGATGAATGAAGCAATGGAATATTTAAATGAGCCTAATGGTTCATTTAAATACCATTATTTGAATCACGCCCTAACTGGGCAGATTGTGCCGGACACCGTGAGATGAGTGACTCGCGATTCAGCCAACGCGTTGTGCCTGGCGCTGAGCCGGGCACAATGGGTGAATCGCGGGTGAGGCCCAAATCTGGCTTCAGCCACCCAGCTTAAGCCAGATTTGGGCCTCGCCCGCGATTCACCCATTGTGCCCGGCTCAGCACCAGGCACAACGCATTGGTTGAATCACACCCATAGTCCCTTCCTGGATTGACTGCCCCCACGTAAAGCAATTCATACAGCACATACAATCGATCGCATTTCTATAAATTGAGTTTCATATCACTTGCCAATTTCCAGGCTTATTCCTGCGTCTTGTCCAGTTCAGCTTTGGAGTCAATAAATTTAGTTAAGTGTGTCTTAATTGTATCACAGGCCTCGATATCTTCAATTTTGAAGAATGATAAGGACCCAGACCAACGCGGGTCCTACCACCCGATACCACTGCTGAATGTAGACGCCAAGTTGTTAGCAAAGATCTTGGCCTCGCAGATGGAGGACTGTGTTCCGGGGGTGATAGGATAATACCAGACCGGGTTTATAAAGGGGAGGCATCTGTCGGCTAATGTTAGGCGTTTGATGAACGTTATAATGATGCCCTCGGAGGGACGGAATGTGGAGGTGGCGGTCACTATGGATGGGGAGAAGGCCTTTGATCGGTTAGAATGGGAATATTTGTGGGAGGAATTGGGGGGGGGGGATTAGTGTTTGGGTTGTTGGTATCGGGCGCCAGCAACGAGTGTAAGGATCAACTGGGTGAGTTTGGGGTATTTCGGGCTGCTTCGCTGCATCGTGGCACGAGGCAAGGATGCCCACTCTCCCCATTGCTCTTTTCCTTGGTGATAGAGCCACTGGCAATAGCGCTTAGAGCGTCAAGGGGTTGAAAAGGGATAGTGCAGGAGGGTTGGAGCACAGGGTCTCGCTATTTGCTGACGATCTGTTGCTTTACATATTGGACTCATTGGAAAGTACTGGAGGTATGGACATTTTGGTGGAATTCGGCAGGTTCTCTGGGTATAGGTTAAACATGGGGAAGAGTGAGGTCTTTCCGATCCAGGTGGGGGGGGGGCGGGACAGGAGGTTGGGCGAGTTGCCATTTAAGGTAGTTTCAGATACCTGGGTATCTAGGTGGCACGGGGATGGGAACAGTTACATAAATTAATCTGGCGCGGTTTGTGGAGCAGATGAAGGGGGATTTTAAGAGATGGGACATTGATCTTGGGGTTTGTGTGGGTGGGGAAAGGGGGGGGGCGGGCTGGCCTTTCCAAATTTGATGAACTACCGCTGGGCAGAAAATATAGCCATGGTCAGGTGAAGTGGGTAGTGGGGTAGTGGGGGAAAGGTTGGTGTGGGAGCGGATGGAGGTAGCCTCATGCAAGGACACTAGCTTAGAGGCATTATTGATGACGCTTTTGCGGTTCTCGCCAGCCAGTTACTCCACAAATCCGGTAGTGGCGGCAGCCCTGAGAATGTAAGGACAGTGGGGGCAGCACTCTACGCTGGAAGGTGCCTCGGTTTGGGCTTCGATTTGGGGGAATCACCGGTTTGTTCCGGGGAGGCTGGACACGGGGTTCCAAGGGTGGCGGCGGGAGGGGATTGAGCAGTTTGGAGACCTATTCGTGGGGGTCAGCTTCCCGAGCTTGGAGGGACTGGTAGAGGTGTACGAGCTGCCCAGCGGTAATGGGTGCCGGTACTTACAGATGCAGGACTATGTGAGGAAACAGGTGCCTTCCTTTCCTGACCTGCAGTCCCTGGGGTTGCAGGACAAAGTGGTGTTGAAAGCAGGGGTTGGTGAGGGCAGGGTGTCGGAGATTTATAAAGAATCAATGGACTGGGTGGGCTCCCCAATATGAGAAGTGGGAGGATGTTGAAGGCAGGGTTATGGGAGGAGGCTCTGAGAGGAGGCTCTGAGAAGGGTGAATGCATCCTCTTTATGCGCTAGCATAGCTTCATTCAAGTTAAAATAGTCCACAGGGCGCACATCACGGTGGCCAGAATGAGCAGGTTTTTTGAGGGGGTGGAGGATAGGTGTGGGCAGTGCGCGGGGGGGCCTGCTAACTATGTCCACATGTTCTGGGCCTGTTCGAAGCTGGAGGGATTTTGGCAGTGGTTCGCTAATGTGATGTCTGAGGTGCTGAGGGTGAAGGTGGTTCCGAGTCCAGAATTGGCAGCGTTTGGAGTGTCGGAGGACCTGGAAGTCCAGGGGACGAGAGAGGCCGACGTTTTGGCCTTTGCCTTCCTGATAGCCCGGAGACAGATCCTGTTGGAATGGAGGGACTCGGGGCCGCCGAAACCAAGGGTGAGCGACCTCGCAGAACTGGGTGAGTGACCTCATGGAATTCCGTAGGTTTGAAAAAAATCAAGTTCACCTTGAGTGGGACTGAGGAGGGGTTTGCCTGGACATGGAAACCGTTTATCAACTTCTTTTAGGATATTTTAAGAAGTCAGCAGGGGGAGGGGACATTGGAGTTTAAAAAAAGGGAGGCGCAGTGGGTGAAGGGTAACGGCAGAGAAGGTGGGGTGCGAGGGTGTTGGTTTTTTGTTTGTTATGTGATTTCCCGTTTGTTCTCTTTTTGGTTTTGGTTGTATGTAAGAAAGTAAGAACGTAAGAACTAGGAGCAGGAATAGGCCATCTGGCCCTTCGAACCTGCTCCGCCATTTAATGAAATCATGGCTGCTCTTTCGTGGACTCAGTTCCACTTTCCTGCCCTAACACCATAACCCTTTATTCCTTTATTCTTCAAAAAACTATCTTTATCTTGAAAACATTTACTGAAGGAGCCTCAACTGTTTCACTGGGCGGGGAATTCCATAGATTCACAACCCTTTGGGTGAAGAAGTTCCTCCTAAACTCAGTCCTAAATCTACTTCCCCTTATTTTGAGGCTATGCCCCCTAGTTCTGCTTTCACCAACCCAACCCCCTCCACTCTGGGATTAACCTCGTGAATCTCCTCTTGTGTATATAAATGCCTTAAAAAGAACATTTTTTAAAATACTTTTGTCTTAACTGCAAATTCATCCACTGTGCTTGTGCACTGGATCAGTTGTAGGATCACTTACAAAAGATGACTCAGACTCCTGTGGGATACCAATGGTAACGTTCTTCCAAGTGGATGACAAGCACCTTCTAAATTCGATTAGTCAACCAAGTACATACTTTAAATGCTTTAAAAATATTTCAACTGGCTGTGTCAGTGTGGCAGTGCCAAGGTGCCCAAGAGGAGTGCCAGGGTGCCACCCTACCCTGTCCCCAACCACCTGGGGGGCTCCAATGGCCAGGGAGAGCCCCCGGGTGCCATTATTAGTGGTCCACATTTGCGTGAACCAGTGAACGGCGCCCTGTCGGGGTATCCCAGGCGTGGCCGTTAGGTCCCGGCATCAGGGGAATCTGGCACATGCCTATTTAAATGATTCTAATTGCTCATTTAAATATACTGATCTGGATCTTGCCCAGCGAGGGACAGATCCAGATTGCGACAGTCTTGCGAGGTTCAGTTGGATCATACGAGGCGTTTTGAACATCGCAAATCTCGCCAGATGCCTCTCACGAGTTTCAACGGTCTGAATTCAACACCAGGTTGGACGTGACGAGGCCACTAAATCGTGCCCCAAGTGTAGTCCTCAGGTAAAGCAGGGTTAAGGGGAAGGGATAATTAGATGATTAATTCAATCTCCATTTCAAAATCCTAAAGTCTGTAATTTTTGTGTTTCCAAGTTCTTCTTCCTATGCCAGCAAAGATTTGATCAATGCCCCATACAGCTTCAGTATGATGGCAACTGATTTACACTTGGTGATTTAACATAACAATTCAGAATGCTGTTTGGCTTTGAGGTATGCTGCTCCACATGGATCACACCCAAATATGATTACTCCATTATTGCCAGCTCCCTTCTACCTTTCCTTCAGTTCATATCACATTAAACACCTCATTTCTCAAAAACAGTCCAGGAGGTTGACTAGGTATGACTTCCACTTCTGAAAGTATGCTGAGTAACATTTCTTAATCCATTTTCATATGACCAATACTACTAGCTTGACAGTAATTGATGGATTTGATAGTTACCCTGGTTTATTTTGTTGTATTATTTTAAAATAAATATAAGCTTGTTTCCAATTCAGTGGGACCACCCAGTATTCACCAAGTCCAAGCACCCTCACCTACACACATTGCACCACCAAGGGTATACTGATTTTGAGTGCTTTCATCCTTACTAGAAATCTCTTGTAAGTTATGTGAATAAGTTGAGTTGTAGACCTTCTCATGACTGATGGCATGGTACCAGAGCTGTTTGGAGTTATTACAGGGAACCAGACAATAACACACCAAATCTGCAATATATTTGAATTCACTTTTAGAGCAATGCTTTTGCATTATAATTTGGTCCAGATTTTGCAGTTAGCAGCAAACAAATGGGTCTAGCCATTCATTGCACTTACAGCTTGTCTGTGGCTGTTACTCTGGACACCGAATAAGAAATCTCCATAAATTGAGGGGATTTTAGATCATCGCGAACAGGGCAAGCAACGATGTTTTCCCTTAAGCAATAACACTGAGGAACCCTCAAAAAGCCATACAGAGCCTGAATCAAGAAATATTGATTAGAATATTTAATTCAACATCAAATGATGTATAAGAAACAATGGGGAAACAACAAGGGAAAGAAATATGGGATTAAGGTAGAGATAATTGAACAATTTTTTCTTTATTTAAATCTCTAACAATAATCAAATTCCTACGGCATGAGACTGCATTCTTACAAAAGGTAGAAGCCGAAATATTAGAGAAAAACCTTTTTACAAAATCACTAGATAATGGAGAAATTGGACATTCCACAAATATGGGAATAATCTTTGTAGGGCCAACGCGATGGTTCAGCAGTAATTATAACTTAGTAGGTCATTAAAAGCTAGTTGCAATTCATTTAATAAGCTACAATATTTTTCATGGGTTTTTACAGTGAGACAATAGCGCAGAACAGGACGTCTGTGTCAATTCAAGCTATTTCAAAAGAATGACATCTGCAGGAACTTCAACAGTCAGTTTCGCAGTTGTAATGACAGCTGACACTAACAGTTTGCCATCATTACAACTACAAAACTCGGGCCAAGAAATTAACATCCATTCAACATTTTCCAAATTTTAGTTTCCTACATAATCTTAATCTGAAAACTCACCACTGAATATGCATTCCATGATTTCAACTTTCTTCTTTACTTACACAAATTCCATTGAAACATATGGCACTGCATTATGCATAAGATAACTCAACAGACCCATCATTGCATGATGCCCTTATCCTAAAGTATACTCCTTTTTAATTGCTAACTTCCGATTTGCTTAAGGAATATTGAAAATTGCAGTAAAACCTTATTTTCTAAAGTGCATTTGGATTATCTGTTGGAATACAGCATTTAAAAAAAAAATTAAGCTTTCAGTTAAGGCCAAGAGATGGAAAGCGAGTTTTGAAAGGGTTACCAATGACGCCGTAATATGAAGAAATGCAATTCAACTCTTCTTTGCTAACAGATATTAACATTGGTATGACATGGTATATTCAATTACATTTGTGTCATCTTGCAAAAATTATTAAGATTTTCAGAGCACACCAGCAAGCTGACACAAGCTGCAATACTCGTGTGTTTAATTTTTTCCTGGATCACTTCCTGCAAGTGGTCATTCATGACTAGGCTGCTTCATTATTTCTACTACTGCTACTTATCATTTACCTAGTGACTGAAAAAGTAAATTCAATTACGTACAAAATGAAGTGTTAAAACATGCATATACTCAATAGTTGATTTTTTTTGTAACATGGTGCTGGTGAAAATGATTAGAGTGGCAAACTGGTGCGATATGATCCTATATGTTCAGCCATTTTATTATGCTTCTACCTAGATGGCACCTATATCACACAGCTTGTCAAATGAGCTTCTACAGAATCGTTTACAACCAGTAAAAAAAAAAAAGAGTTGAAAGCTGTAATAAAATCTCAGAATTCTGCCGACATTGTGATGCGACATCAACAATGCTTAAATATAATAAATTTAAAATAATTTGGTCTATTGTGGCAGAGCCACAGAAAAAAAAAAAAATCTTTTGTGAACATCATAAATGAAAAACATTTCTGAAATAACCACAGCTCAGAAGTAATCAAAAGACCGCAAATGTACAGCAATAAATATCAGGCAATGAGTTCCATTTTAGGTGCTCAAAGTGGCAATAAACCATCCATGCTTCACCCTGATCAATGTGACATCATCCCAACCCCTAGGTTACTTTACAATCTCTTTCACACAGCATGCCGTATTTAGTGTTCAAAGTGGTTATCACTTCGATATGCACCTGAAAATTAAAATGGAACTCATTGTCTGATATTTATTGCAGTGCATTTGCAGTCTATTGATGAGGACAGTAAAGAGCTTCAAAAATAGAGGGACAAGTTAGCGGAGTGGGCAGACAGATGGTAGATGAAGTTCAATATGGAACAGTGTGAGGTGATTCATTTTGGTAGGAAGAATATGGAAAGACAATATAAAATAAGGGGTCCAACTTTAAACGGTGTGCAGGAGCAGAGGAACCTAGGTGCATAAGTCATTAATGGTGGACAGGTGGAGAACAGTTAATAAAGCATACATGATCCGAGGCATTATTAATACTGGTATGGAGTACAAGAGCCAGGAGGTTATGCTGAACTTGTTTAAGACACTAAACCTCAGCTGGATTTTGTGTACAGTTTTGGGTGCCACACAATAGTGAACACATTGGTGATAGTGCAGAAGAGGTTTATAAGAATGGTCCCAGGGATGAGAAATTTCAGTTATGAAGATTGATTGGAGAAGTTGGTACTGTTCTCCTTGGAGAGGAAAAAAGCTAAGAGGAGATTTGATAGAGATGTTCAAAATCAAGAGCGGACTGGACGGAGTAGATAGTGAGAAACTGTTCTCGCTCATAAACGGGTCGAGAATGAGAGGGCACAGATTTACGTTGATTTGCAAAGGAAGCAAATGCGACTTGAGAAAAACCTTTCACACAGCAAGTGGTTCGGGTCTGGAATGCACTAGCTGGAAGTATGATGGAGGCAGGTTCAATTGAGGTACTCGAGAGGTTATCAGGTAATTATTTGAAGAGAAACGGGTGTAGGATTATGGGGAAAAAACAGGGGAATGGCCCTAAGACAATGTTCATTTGGAGAGCCAGTGCAGACATGATGGGCCGAATGATCTCCTTCGGCATCGCAAAAATTCTGTGGTTCATTCAAATGCCAGCAATTCAAATGAAATGGTTTGCATGCTCAGTACTCAATTTTTAATTAGTTGACAGATTGATTCTCATGGTGAATTAATTTAGTTATACATTATACAACGTTGGGAACTTTGGAATCTGTACACAATTCTTACTCACCAATATCTGGATCAAATATGCTGAACCACAATTGGATAAAATCACACTATAAACCAAACGCCGAAAAAAGTTAAAGTTTTGAAGCTGTGCGGTAATCACTCTCAAATTAATGATGTGGAGATGCCGGCGTTGGACTGGGGTGAGCACAGTTAGAAGTCTTACAACACCAGGTGAAAGTCCAACAGGTTTGTTTCGAATCACTAGCTTTCAGAGCACTGCTCCTTCCTCAGGTGAATGAAGAGGTGGATTCCATAGACAAAGTCAAAGATGCAAGACGATACTTTGAATGCGAGTCTTTGCAGGGAATTAAGGCTTTACAGATCCAGACGGAGCCACTGGAGAGAGGGATAATCACAGGTTTAAGAGGTGTGAATTGTCTCAAGCCAGGACAGTTGGTAGGATTTTGCTAGCCCAGGCCAGATGGTGGGGGGGTGAATGTAACGAGACACGGATCCAAGAACAAGAACAAAGAACAAAGAAATGTACAGCACAGGAACAGGCCCTTCGGCCCTCCAAGCCCGTGCCGACCATACTGCCCGACTAAACTACAATCTTCTACACTTCCTGGGTCCGTATCCTTCTATTCCCATCCTATTCATATATTTGTCAAGATGCCCCTTAAATGTCCCTATCGTCCCTGCTTCCACTACCTCCTCCGGTAGTGAGTTCCAGGCACCCACTACCCTCTGCGTAAAAAACTTGCCTCGTACATCTACTCTAAACCTTGCCCCTCTCACCTTAAACCTATGCCCCCTAGTAATTGACCCCTCTACCCTGGGGAAAAGCCTCTGACTATCCACTCTGTCTATGCCCCTCATAATTTTGTATACCTCTATCAGGTCGCCCCTCAACCTCCTTCGTTCCAGTGAGAACAAACCGAGTTTATTCAATCGCTCCTCATAGCTTATGCCCTCCATACCAGGCAACATTCTGGTAAATCTCTTCTGCACCCTCTCTAAAGCCTCCACATCCTTCTGGTAGTGTGGCGACCAGAATTGAACACTATACTCCAAGTGTGGCCTAACTAAGGTTCTATACAGCTGCAACATGACTTGCCAATTCTTATACTCAATGCCCCGGCCAATGAAGGCAAGCATGCCGTATGCCTTCTTGACTACCTTCTCCACCTGTGTAGCCCCTTTCAGTGATCTGTGGACCTGTACTCCTAGATCTCTTTGACTTTCAATACTCTTGAGGGTTCTACCATTCACTGTATATTCCCTACCTGCATTAGCCCTTCCAAAATGCACTACCTCACATTTGTCCAGGTTAAACTCCATCTGCCATCTCTCCGCCCAAGTCTCCAGACAATCTAAATCCTGCTGTATCCTCAGACAGTCCTCATCGCTATCCGCAATTCCACCAACCTTTGTGTCGTCTGCAAACTTACTAATCAGACCAGTTACATTTTCCTCCAAATCATTTATATATACTACAAAGAGCAAAGGTCCCAGCACTGATCCCTGTGGAACACCACTGGTCACAGCCCTCCAATTAGAAAAGCATCCCTCCATTGCTACCCTCTGCCTTCTATGGCCTAGCCAGTTCTGTATCCACCTTGCCAGTTCACCCCTGATCCCGTGTGACAAGGTCCCGGTTGAGGCCATACACAGGTGTGCGGAACTTGGCTATAAGTTTCTGCTCGGCGATTCTGTGCTGTTGCGCGCCCTGAAGGCTCAAATTAATGTTATGTATGACTAGTTGAATAGGTCTTATATTAAAATTATTAAATAGGATCAAACAGGTTTCAAGGATGTTCCTATTGTTAGTTTGGTAAACTAGTTTGCTAAACTTTGTGCAATGTTATACAGACTTGGATATGTACAGAAACACTATTGAAATATGTTGGATGCATATTGATTTCTTGAATTTCTATTCATTTTGAAAAAGTACATGCACTTTACTAATTGAAAAGTGATATGCAAATTTAAAATAATCAAAAAGGAAAAATGCATCAATCTTGCAGAAACCAACAATCCTGGGCACTTGCTGGAAAATAAATCTGTGTCTCCCCGCCAACCCCCACCCTCTCCCCGAGTTCAACAAAGATGTTTATGTAATGACACAGAAAAAGATCGTAACAGGCAAAGCATTATTTCCCTCTCCATATTTGGAATAATATTCACCCCAACAGGAACTTCAGTCATTAAAAATAATTCTTAATTCATAGAAAAATTAGCACAGAACATTTAGGAATGCTCGGAAGCCAGCTCCAAATAGAAAAGGTTACCAGGGCCTGAAATTCAGGGAACGGAAGGAATCTCCCACTTAGCCAAAATGGCACCAGAGACCGAATTCCATAAGTCCCACTCCAAAACTGGCAGCCAATTTCCAGGGGTGGGTTGGTAACAGATGCAAATTTTCTTATTGGGATGTGCATAACATGACACATGGGCCTTAGGTCTAAAGCTGTCAAGAATCATTGGAAAGTTGGGTACTCTTTTGAGATGATGTGGAGATGCCGGCATTGGACTGGGGTGAGCACATTAAGAAGTCTTACAACACCAGATTAAAGTCCAAGAGGTTTGTTTTGAATCACTACCTTTCAGAGCACTGCTCCTTCCTCCTTCCTCATCTTAGCACCTGAGGAAGGAGCAGTGCTCCAAAAGCTAGTGATTCGAAACAAACCTGTTGGACTTTAACCTGGTGTTGTAAGATTTCTTGCTGTACTCTTTTGAGAGGTATGAGAACTTTTTGGATAGGCCCAGGTACCCCTTTGGGAAAGGTAAGGTGCACTTTGAAATTGTTAAAAGTTGATTTCAGGACAGCACGGTGGCACAGTGTGGATTAGCACTGCTGCCTCACGGCGCCGAGGTCCCAGGTTCGATCCCGGCCCTGGGTCACTGTCCGTGTGGAGTTTGCACATTCTCCCCGTGTTTCCGTGGATTTGGCCCCCACAACCCAAAGATGTGCAGGGTAGGTGGATTGGCCACACTAAATTGCCCCTTAATTGGAAAAAATTAATTGGGTACTCTTTTTTAAAAGTAGATTTCAATGTGTATAAAAAGTGGATAAATTCGATGAAAGAAAACAGCTTGCTGGGGCTGCTTGCAATTTAATTATGTCCACTTAAAAAAGCCTGATGCCAAATCAATAGAGGATTAGTGCTGCATGACTAATTTCATGACCTATCAATATCACAATGGGGTGCCTGAAAGTTTGATTGTTCACCGTTCACAGTTTTATTTATTATTATTATTATTAACCAAGAAGTTATAAAGTCTTTGATCTGTCGCCATGAATGCAAATCTTTCTTTTTAAATGGGATTAAGTAGTTGAAGGAATTTAAATGCATTGGATATTTTATTCAATGAGAGTGTTTTCTTTCTTAAATAGTGATGTCATCAATAGACACTTAAATGTTATTTTATTGTATCACAGCATGTCTTCTGAAGTGTGCCCATGGTGGATACTGAATAAGTTGGCATGGAGGGTGTAAGGTCAAAGGGTGGTGGGTGGGCACATGGGTTGGCATAAGTCAACTAATTAGCTAAAGGCTATAAATATAGGGGGAACAGTAGCACAGTGGTTAGCACAGTTGCTTCACAGCTCCAGTGACCAATGACCAGAAAGTGAACTGGACCGGCCATATAAATACTGTGGCTAAAAGAGGTCAGAGGTTAGGAATCCTGCGGCGAGTGACTCATGTCCTGATTTCCCAAAGCATGTCCACCATGTATAAGGCACAAGTCAGGAGAGTAATGGAATACTCCCCACTTGCCTGGACGAGTACATCTCCAACACTCAAGAATCTTGACACCATCCAAGACAAAGCAGCCCGCTTGATTGCCATCCCTTCCACAAATATTCACCCCCTCCACCACTGATGCACAGTAGCAGAAGTGTGTACCATCTACAAGATGCAGTACAGAAACTCACCATGGCTCCATCGAATCCCGACAGTGCAAGAGCCCATTCTGCCCATCGAGTCTGCACCAGCCCTCTGAAAGCACAGCCTAACGAGGGCCACACCTCCGCCCTATCCCCACAACCCCACTCAACCTGCATATCCCTGGACACTTAGAGGCAATTTATCATGATCAATCCACATCTTTAGACTGTGGGAGGAAACCGGAGCACCCGGAGGAAACCCATGCAAACACAGGGAGAACGTGCAAACTCCACACAGACATTCAGCACCTTCCAAACCCACGACTATTACCATCCAGAAGGACAAGGGCAGCAGATACATGGGAACACCGCCACCTAGAGTTTCCCCTCCAAGCCACTCACCATCCTGACTTGGAAAATATTGCCGTTCCTTCACTGGTTTGGGGTCAAAATCATAGAACCCCCTCCCTAACAGCACTGTGGGCATACCTACATGTCAAGGATTGCAGTGGCTCAAGAAGGCAGCTCACCACCACCTTCTCAGGGGCAATTAGGGGTAGGCAATAAATACTAGCCTAGTCAGCAAAGCTCCTTTGAATGTATAACAAAAACCTTAGAACAGTTTATGGTGAACCTAGTTTAGTCTCAACTGGAGTATTCTGTCCACATCTGGACAGTCCATGTAGGAAGGATGTGGGAAGCACAGGCTGCTCCATGAACAAGAGTGCTTTGTGAACAGAGTGCTTAATTGAGAACTTGTATTAAGTGGGCTCTCTATGCTAAGTATTTCTCAAACTGTAATTTAGCAATTAGAATCGGACTTTGAACGTTAAAATTGCAAAATAAAACCGCAAGTTAATTAATATACCAAGTTAAAAGAAACTGCCTGGCAATGGCAGGTAAGTTTCAATCAACTGAAAGTGGTTGCCTGAATAAGTGTTAAATTACTTCAGTAGTAAGTTGATTTAACAGTTGTAACTTGGGTGTAAATCATAAACTCTCAATTTAAGCTGAGTTCGCTACTGCATTGCGTGGCCCATGAACTGAATTCAAAGTCAGGAATTTTATGCAAGTGGGCATTCAGCGCTAAGGGGAAAGGAGGTGCAGCTTTTTATTTTCGTTTTATCTCCAGTAGGCGGTAATTGTTGTTGTTTTGTTTCTAACCCATTATTTTAGCTAACTAGTTACTAATTTTATCAAATAAATAAATAAGGTTTGACAATCACAGCATGCAACACATGGTGTTTTTGAAATGTTCCAAAGTCCTGGACAGCCATATCTGCATTAAGTTTTGCAGCTTTTGCAACTTTAGCTTGAGTTGTTGAGCTGGAGTCAGAGTTGCAGGCATTGCAGGGTATCATGGATGACGAGAGTTACCTGGGCACATTGTTCCAGGAGGCAGTCACACCCTTTAGGTGAAGTAAAACTTCAGAGTTGGGCAATGGTCAGGGACGAGGGTGTGCAGGTATAGGAATCCATATAGTGATGGAGGAGCCTCAGCTCTTCACTTTGACCAACAGGTAAGAGAAACCTGCTACATGTGTGGATAAGAACAAGGCCAGGGTGGATGAACAAACTGCCATGGCACCATGGCACAAGATGCCATTCAAGTAGGGGGGAATAAAAAGAAATGTGGTAATGATAGAGGGCGTCGGTTGGGGGAATTGGTACTGTTCTCTGCAGCCATAACTAAGTATTCATAAGGATGTGATGCCTGTCCAGTGCCCAAGGTGCAGGACATCTCGTGACAGGAGACAAACTGGACTGAGAAGGTATGGTGAGGATTCAGTTACTGTGGTCCATATAGTTACATAGATAGAAAATAATGAAAATGCTGGAAAAACTCAGCTGGCCTGGCAGCATCTGTGGAGCGAGAAATAATTAATGTTTTGAGTCCAATATGACTCTTGTTAACAGTTTCTCTCTTCGCAGATGCTGCAGACCAGCTATGTTTTTCCAGTAATATCGATTTTTATTTCAATATTGGAATTGTTGAATGCAAAAAGACCAGGGCATCTAATTTGCCTTCTTCTGTCCTGGTAGTCATGTGATGTAATGGCAATGGAGTTGTTGACAAATTGCAATACATCTATACTAATTGCTCCATAAAAGATCCAGATGAGACTCAACAAAACCGCCAATGGTGGAGAGCTATGGGAACTGTAGGTCCAAATTCAACTGTTCCTCTCGAGCGTGCTAAACCTGTCACATCTCGGGTCTCAGAATACTCTCATACTGCATACCAAAATGCCATTTTCTGCAAGAAATATAGCTAATTTGCAACTGATCAAATCAATACTCAGTGCTAGAAGGGAGCTCTCTGAAATATTGCTTCCGCGGATTAGTTTCAAATTTGTAGGCCATATCTCCAGGTTCAACTGCTGTAGAGAACATAAAAGAGCTCATCATCGTCCAAATTATTTAGGTTCGATAGAATACTAAAAACATAAATCTTATCATTTCTCACCCAACATTGGCTTTTCATATCAACTTGCATAGTCACTCCTGAAAATCCAATTCTTCCACTCACTGTATCATTCCAGTTGCTCTAGTCCAGTGGCGGGCAACCTGCGGCCTGGGGACCACATGCAGCCCACCTGAGTTCTGAGTGCGGCCCACGAGACATTTTGTTGACCGCTGCTCACGCATAGGGTTGCCACATACAGCTAATTTCCATCCGCGTAGTTTTTTTCCTACTGGTATGACTGAAATGATTTGCACGTAAAGCAAGGGCAAGTGAAGTGAGGTGCGTGCTGATCTCACAACATTGGCTGTGAGTGCCGTGTGCTCCCTCTGCATCCAGAGTGTAAATATTTCTTTTGTTTTTACCATTTGAAGTTGACGATAGTCCTATTAATATATAAACGATTACGCATTTTCTGCAACTAGTTATTAAATATTTGGCGTGGATTGAATGTATTTAATCTTATTCATCAGGTCATGGTTAGTGAACAAGCCGGATTTCAATCTTGCGCCCCACTGAGATAAAGGAGGGTCACTCATGCTGCCCACTCACTAGCCTAGGTTGCTTATCACTGCTTTATTCTGTACCATTTCAATAGCCGCAATATCCTTTTTGTATTAAGGCAACCAGAACAATAGCACAAATGTAGTCACACCAACAATTTGTAAAATGGCAGAATTACCTGTCTATTCCAGTTCCCAATATGAATCATACCAACATCCGATTTGCTTTATTTATTACCATTAGACAGTGTTTCAATACCTTCAATCTATTGTCAATCAGGGTCCATAAATCTTTTTTGTATATATTATTTCCATAATAGTCCCTTCCTGGACTTACTGCCACCATGTAGCTCAAGTTCCCATAAAGCACTTTGCATTTCCAAACATTGAATTTCATGTCACTTGCCAATTTCCAGGCATATTCCTGCATCTTGTCCTGTTCAGCTTTGGAATCAAAAACTTTAATTAATTTGATCTTAACTGAGGGCGGCACGCGGCACAGTGGTTAGCACTGCAGCCTACGGCGCTGAGGAATGGGTTCTAATCCCGGCCCTGGGTAACTGTTTGTGTGGAGTTTGCACATTCTCCCATGTCTGCATGGTTTTCACCCCCACAACCCAAAGATGTGTAGGTTAGGTGGATTGGCCACACTAAATTGCCCTTAATTGGAAACAAAAAATAATTGGGTACTCTAAATTTAAAAAAAGCTTTATCTTAACTGGAGATTTATCTTGGTGCTTGTGCCCGGGATCATTTATGAAGATCAGTTACAAAACAAGGTGACCCAGACTCCTATGGGATACCAATGGCAGCAATCTTAGATGAGAAGCACTGTACTGTTTTGTTACCATCTAAGTTCTACTGGGCACCAGTTTAGCTCAGTTGGCTGGACAGCTGGTTTGTTGTGCAGAACAAGACCTACACTTCCCATACCAGCTGAAGTTGTTCATTAAGGCCCTGCCTTCTCAACCTTGCCCCTCGCCCGAGGTGTGGTGATCCCCAGGTTAAATCACCACCAGTCAACTCTCCCCCTCAAAGCAGCCTCTGGTCATCTAGGACAATGGTGACTTTACTGGTCAACCAATCACAGATTTCTTTATTTTTAAAAAAAAATTTCAACCAATCCTTGCTTTCTTCATTTACACCACCAACCTTTCCAAGGGCACTATTTTCAAAGGTGTTACTGCAAGCCCAGTACCTCACATGTACTGCCATATTCCTACCAAGCTCCACATCAAATATAACCAGTGAGTTATCAGGACCACCCCTTCACCAGCCCACTTTTATGATCTTGTTTCCATTCAAGTGTTTACCTTTCACAAGCGCTTCCATAACTTTACCCACAATGAATGTCAAACTCACTTGGCTGAAGTCTCCAGGTTCACAATTGCTACCTCTTAAAAACAGCCGCAACATCTGCCTTTCCCCAGGTACCCCTCCAGCATTTAGTGATTTTTTAATCATTACTCTGTATATGTTCCATGATTCGTAACTGGCATCATGCTGGAGTTGGCGGAAGATGATCTTTTGAATACGGAGGCTGGTGGAGTGGTTAAGTGTTTGGCATCATGCTGAAGTTGGTAAAATGATGCAATGTGTTCTGCTGAGACATTTTGAGGAGTTAGGGTGCAAATAAAAATGCAGAACCTCAGAAGGTAATGATCTCTGGATTAGTTCCAGAATCATGTGCTAATTAGCAAAGGGTCCGGCAGATTAGAGAATGCATGCTCGGCTCAAAAGAGTAGTGTGGGAAGCAGGGGTTTTCAATTCATGCATGACTGTCAGATATCTGCAAAATCACTTTCTCCCTTCAATCCTGTAAATGCACTTTTACTGCTTCACACCACTAAGAAACAAAAGCTACATGATAGCAACCGAAGCAGCAGGAGTTTCAAACTCATTATTTCATATGATAGGGTTGAAATCTACATTTATCAAACATGGAATCCGTACAGTGCAGAAGCAGGCGATTCGGTCCATCGAGATGCACTGTCCCTTCAAATTACTACTCTACCCAGGCACACTCCTCCTATCCTCATAACCATATAACCTAATTTTCACATCCCTGGACACTAAGGGTCAATTTATCATGGCCAATCCACCTAACCTGCACATCTTTGGACTATGGGAGGAAACCGTAAGAAAGGAAACACCAGGAAGAAAGCCACAAAGACAAGTGGAGACCGTACAAACCCCACACACAGTAACCCAAGGCTGGAATTGAACCCAGATCCCTGGCACTGGGAGGTAGCAGTGCTAACCACTGCTATCGTGCCACCCTGACAGGGCTGATCAAACAGGGCTGATCAAAATCATAATTATCAAATATAGCAGGAAAAATAGACATGTTGAATCTTTTCATCTTGCACTCATCAGGAAAACTATTATCATCAGAAAACAACAATTTATACTGTATGAGAAGAGAATGTGGATTGGTTGGCAAGAAGATTCTGTTTGTCTAATAACTCCGCCATGGCCAGGCTTCATACAAAACACTTGTTTATTCCAACAACAAAAAGTACCACTGCTGCGGTGTTCAGTGCTTGTACGCAGCCCTGGGGGCCATCGGGAACGCCGGTCCTGGTCTGGGTTGGGGATTTTAAACTCCCTCTGAATGGTTCTAATTGGGCATGTCCTTCGTGATTGTCATAACATCCCTCTTACCTCAAGTCAGTTTCATCCCGGTCTCTGCATCTTTGCACTCGGCCTCGAGTCCATAGTAGGTGAGGGTGCATTGGGAGATGTGAAATGGATTGGCGATTTTCGCTTCCGCATAGAGCACCTAATGGTCACTGACGTGGGTTCTTATTCTGCATTGGCTATCTGAGGATTACCCGGTTTCTTTGCCTCAGTGTCAGAACCAGAGTCCACACAATCAGGGGAGGTAGACATAGGGTCCTCTATGGGCGGTATCCCTGCACCAGCAACGGCCACCACTGGACTCAAAGGCGAGGCTTCAATGGGAGCAGGCTACCTATTTGTGAGGTGGTCCAGGTGCTTCCTCAAAACTGTGTCTTGGACCTTGGCCTTATAGGATACAGGCCCCTTTTTCTCTAAAATGACTCCAGCGACCCAACTGGAGCCATCTCCGGAATACTGTATGTAGACTGGGTCACCGGTCTTGAATAATCTCGGAGATGGGCGGCATGGTAGCACAGTGGTTAGCACTGTTGCTTTACAGCACCAGGGTCCCAGGTTCAATACCCACCCGGGTCACTGTCCGCACGGAGTCTGCTCGTTCTCCCAGTGTCTGCGTGGGTTTCCTTCGGGTGCTCCGGTTTCCTCCCACAATTCCCGAAAGACGTTCTGTTAGGTAAATTGGACATTCTGAATTCTCCCTCAGTATACCCGAAAAGGTGCCGGAATGTGGCAACTAGGTGATTTTCACAGTAATTTCATTGCAGTGTTAATGTAAGCCTACTTGTGACAATAAAGATTATTATAAGGGTGGCACGGTAACAGTAGTTAGCACTGTTGCTTCACAGCTCCAGGGTCCAAGCTTCGATTCCCGGCTTGGGTCACTGTCTGTACGGAGTCTGCACATTCTCTCAGTGTCTGTGTGGGTTTTCTCCGGGTGCTCCGGTTTCCTCCCACAGTCCAAAGATGTGCAAGTTAGGTGGATTGGCCATGCTAAAATTGCCCTTAGTGTGCAAAAAAAAGGGTAGGTGGCATTACTGGGTTACGGAGATAGGGTGTAGGTGTAGGCATAAGTAGGGGCTCTTTCCAAGGGCCGGTGCAGACTCGATCGGCCGAATGGTCTCCTTCATTGCAAATTCTATGATTCCATGATCTTACAACATTGAAATTTCTTTTTTGATTTTCCTGCTGGGACTCCTCCCTCCCGGTCAAGTTTGGAAATAAATAGCTGAACTAATAAGTGACAGCCATTCACTGATCTTATTCCCAGGGCAGTACCTTGACCAATCAGGGCCACGCTGCCTGGTTTAAATTTCAAACAACGCTGGACAGTTATCTGTCAGTCACCATCAACTAGCGCACTCTCTCGGACAGCTGCTATGATGGGCACAGCGGACACAGGGGAGTGTCGATTAATCTCCCTGTGGGGTTCGTGGAATACAAGCTACCCTATAGAGCAGATGGAGGCTAGCCCAATAGGAACCATTCGGCAAAGCCTTTGTCCCATCAATAGTTCTGCCAGAGTGATTGTGTCGTGGCATGGGGAATGGCCCTGTAATAGACTAAGAAACATGCCATCCTAGTCTCTATAGATACCGGTGGCTGCTTCCTCATGCTGTTCTTGAAGGTCCACATTGCTCGCTCTGCCAGTCCTTTGGACGATAGGCACCATCCTAATGTGTTTGATTCCATTTGATGAAGGTTCGAATTTCCCACTAGTGAAAGCCATGCCATTGCCAGACACCTCCGCTTTGCCATGTGTACTAAAACTGAAGTTTCTCAAAGGTGATGTGAGAGATCGTAGAGGCCGTGCAATATACTTCCAACCACTTGGAATGCGCATCCACCAAGGTCAAAAACACAGACATCAAGAAAGGCCTGACGGATTCTTCATGCACCTGCATCTATGGCCTGCCTGGCCACTCCCATGAGCGTAGGTCGGCTGGAAGGTAGGGCTTCTGGCTTTCCTGGTATAATTGTCGAGTCTGGGACACCAAACATAGCTCTTTGCAAGCATCTTCATTTTGGAAACCGAAGATGGCCATTATGTAATTCCATTAGGACTGGGTGCTGCCAGGGCAGCACGGTGGCACAGTAGATTCGCCCTGCAGCCTCATGGCGCCGAGGTCCCAGGTTCAATCCTGGCTCTGGGCCACTGTCTGTGTGGAGTTTGCACATTTTCCCTGTGTTTGCATGGGTTTCGCCCCCCCCCCACAACCCAAAGATGTGCAGGCTAGGTGGATTGGCCACACTAAATTGCCCCTTAATTGGAAAAAAAAATGAATTGGGTACTCTAAATTCATTTCTTAAAAAAGGACTGGGTGCTGCCTTGCGTGGGCAACAACAACCCAGGATCCCCACACGATTATCCCATCCTCTTCGCTAATGTAATATCTCTGCCAAGGCCAGGCTTCATACAAAACTCTTGCTTATTTGAGCAATAAAAAGAACTGCTGCCGTGGTGTACAGTGCTTCCATCCCCGCCCGGGGACAATCTGGTCTGAGCTGCGGTTTTAAACTCCCACCAAATGGTTCCTCTTGGGGGAGCCTCTGCCCACTCAATACGGGAGCTTGTATTCCACAAACCCCACGGGGAGATCAATCAATGAACCCATGTCCTTTGTGGTCGTCAAAACAGTTGCCAATTGATGGTGACCGACAGATAGTTGCCTAGCATTGTTTGAAATTTAAACCAGGCAGTTTGGCTCTGGTTGTGTCAAGGTATTGCCCTGGGGATAAAACCAGTGAATGGCTGTTACTTATTTTGTTCAGCTGAAACAGGCGCAATGTGTATAAATGTTCTTCACGTCTGCAAAGAACAGGGCCTTGTATATTAATATATGTATCTTCCAGTATATGTACTGACATAATATATATTAACTGGTATATATTAAAACATCCAAATTTTTTTTAAGCACGTATCAGTTGCCTTGAGAGTAAATATGAAAATACACTCTTTATAGCTGAACAATTCGGCATTTCAGTCACTCTATCTAGCTTGAATGTCTTTCTACGCAGAAGGCAATAATGTGTCAAAAGCTCAGAGTTATTTCTTAATAAAATAACCTCAGTACTTCAATGGCACCAAAATCTCCTGTCTATATTGTAGCATATATAACTGGGAACATGGTGTAATTTCAATAAACATTTGGCATTCCAAGTGCATCGAATGTGGAAACCTGAAGTTTCCTTCAGGGAAATCAGGGAAACTGCTGAAAAACTTTAGGAAACCTCGTGTAATAATTCCAGGAGGCGTGGACTGAAAGGGCAAACTTCATTTTGAACTGAAAATAAAGCTGCTACTGCAGAACACGAAACAAGGCCCCTGTCCAGGACGATCAGGAATTGCAAACATCCTAGTCCGGGACTATCAGGAACTACTCGTCCGGGTCTGGCAGCTGTGCTCAAGGTACCGCTAACAAGCCCCAGATGGGCGGGCTGCGGCACTCACCAAAGGAACTGGTATTCTACCAAGTCCACGGGGAGATTAATCAGCAAACTCCAGTGGTCCTAATGAGGATAATCACATCCCTCCTCCCTCAAGACCAAATTAGCCCCCTCACTCTTGAGACGATGAGGCCTCTTTTGTTGCTTGGCACAGGGCCTCGAGTCGGCCGCAGGTGGAGCAAAATGGGGGGGGGGGGGGGGGGGGGGTGAAGCGGACTGGGGGTTACCATTTCCTTCTTGAGCCCTGACGGGCCGCAGTCAAAGGCTCGTCTTTGCTGCTTACCGCCGACGGAGGATCAATCTCCATTTCAGACTCCGAATCTTCATTGTCCTGAATTGTCTCTCCTGAAATGGTCTCTGCTGGAGTGGGTTTCCTGCTTCTCAGATAGTCCAGGTGTTTTTCATGGCCTTCCCTTCAACTTTGACTTTGTAAGAAACTGGATTTGTCTTTTCCAGCACGACGTCTGGGATCCATCTCCAAAGTTCCGCACATAGACAGTAACAGTATCTCCTGGTCTGAAGGTCCTTTCAGGTCTCCTGGTCCCATAGTTCCTTTTTTGGGTCTCCTGCCTTGACTCCATCTCTGGAATGTCGTGGATACAGAACCTTTGCCAGAGTTTTTCTGTTGTTGCATGAAAGATCGTGTAGGATATATAATGTACATATAACCATTTTGAGTGGGCGCCGACCATAATAAAGGAACATCGATCCCAAGAACGGGCCAGGGAAGTCCACGTGCACCGAACCCATAGTCTTCCTGGCCATTCCCATGAATGGAATGAGGCTAAAGGGGGAGCTTCTGGTTCACAGAATAATAGTGCAGAAGAGGCTCTTTGGCCCATCGAGTCTGCACCGACACATGAAAGACACCCGGCCTGCCCACCTAATCCCATTTGCCAGCACTTGGCCCATAACCTTGAATGTTATGACGTGACAAGTACTCATCCTGGTACTTTTTAAAGGCTGGGATGCAACCCGCCACCACCACCCTCCCAGACAGTGCATTCCAGATTGTTACCACCCTCTGGGTAAAAAAGGTTTGCCTCAAATCCCCTTAAACCTCCTGTCCCTCACCTTGAACTTGTGTTCCCTCGTAACAGACCCTTCAACTAAGGGGAACAGCTGCTCCCTATCCATGCCACTCATAGTCTTGTACACCTCGATCAGGTAACCCCTCAGTCTTCTCTGCTCTAGCGAAAACAACCCAAGCTATTCCAACCTCTCTTCAAATCTTAAATGTTCTATCCAGGAAGCATCCTAGTAAATCACCTCTGCACCCTCTCCAGTATGCACCCCCTCCAGTGTGCACCCGCTCCAGTGTGCACCCCCTCCAGTGCAATCACATCCTTCCTAACTGCACACCGTGCTCCAGCTGTGGCCTCACCAAAGTTCTGTACAACTCCAACATGACCTCCCTGCTTTTGTTAGCAAACACAGGATCACAGGATAGAGAGATCTTTTGAGAGACTGGCACAAGGTGCATTGCTTCACCAGATTCTCAATACCTGTATCTAGTCCGGGCCACCAAATGTGGTTCCTTGTGAGCATTTTCATCTTGGATACCTCGGGGTGTCTATCAGAATTGGGCCTGGGTGGGGAATGACTATTCGGGCTCCCCACAGGATGATGCCATCTTATATACTCAGCTCTTGTCGCTTAGTGTAGAAGGGTTTCATGTCATCCTTGCGGTGTCCTCGGATTCCGCCACTGTGGATCACATGGCATAGTTTTGTCAGTGTGGGGTCCTTCTGAATTTCCCTAGTAGTTTACAAGGCCGAGGAAAGATTTTAATTGTCGGCAACTCTTTGATGGCTTTAACTTGATCCGCCATGGGTTGTAGACCTTTTTGTTTTTTTAAATCGACTCGGTACCCGAAGTAAGTCAATTGGCCTGCCTGGAACACATTTTTCTAATTTGAGATAGACACCTATTATCAGAAAATAGTCTCAAAAACTCCTCCAGGTTTGCTAGGTGCTCGTTTTCTATGGCTCCTGTGATTATTACATGCCTAAGTATACCACCACCTTAGGTAGGCTTTGGAGAATGTTCCCCATCACGCATTGAAAAATGGTACATGTTGACAGACTTTGAAGGGAAGGTGTGTATATTTGTATCAATCCATATGGGTGTTATTGTCAAATACTTCCTGGATGACTTTCCTAGTTCTAGCTAGTAGGTAGGCATGCCTCATATCTATTTTGGAAAGGTTTGACCCCCTTCCAATTTGACATATAGATCTTCTATGTGTGGCATGGAGTACTGATCTAAACGTGAGGCTTTATTAATTGTTACAGTCCCCACAAAGGCGGACTGACTTGTTGGGCTTGACAACGGGGACTACTGGTGCAGCCCACTCTGCGAATTGCAGTGGTTGCATTATCCCAAGGTGCTTCAACCACTCCAGTTCAGCCTCTAAAGCATATGGAACTGGCCGTATCCAGAAATATTTGGGTAGGGTGTCGGGATCCACAAAAATCTTTGCCTTTGCTCCCTTTATTCTACGAAGGCCTTCTTGGAATACCTCAGGGCATTTGCCAATTACCTTGTACGGTCCACCTGTTCCTAGTTTTAAAATTGTAGCCAGTCCGGACGGATCCTCTGAAGCCAGTCTCTGCCCAAGAGGCTGGATCCTGATTCGCTTACAACTATGAATGGGAGTCGGGCTGCCTTAGGTAACCAAGGTCACAGTGGTCCCCATAATCCTCAGAGGTTCCCCATTACATGTGGCTAACTTGGCCCTGTGTTTCGCAGGTCTCAGGACAAGATGCCTTCCGGAGACGCCGGAACGTTTGTTCCCCAACGTTGGTGATGGCAGCTCCCATATCCACCTCCATTTCTAGGTATTGGTATCATAATAATAATAATAATAATAATTGTCACAAGTAGGCTTCAATGAAGTTACTGTGAAAAGCCCCTAGTTGCCACATTCCGGCACTTGTTCGGGAAGGCGGGTACGGGAATTGAACCCGCGCTGCTGCCTTATTCTGCATTACAAGTCAGCTGTTTAGCCACCTGTGCTAAACCAGCCCCATGGTAACCTTAAGAGATTAGCACGCTGCCTCACAGCGCCAGTGACCCGGGTAACTGGTTGTGTGGAGTTTGTACGTTCGCCCCATTACTGCGTGGGCTTCCTCTGGTGCTCTGGTTTCCTCCCACAGTCCAGAAAATGTGGTTAGGTTGATTTGCCATTCTAAATTGTCCCTTAGTGTCCAAAGATTATGTGGGGTAATGAGGTTACAGGGATAGGGCGAGGGAGTGGGCCTGGGTAGGGTGCTCTTTCAGAGGGTCGGTGTTGACCTGATGGGCCGAATGGCCCCCTTCTGCACTGTAGGGATTCTGTGATGATGCAGTTTAGTTGCATCATTTCATCGTCTGCTGGCTGATAGATTTGCATTTGCAAGGGCCAGGTCTCAAGTGACTTTGGCTTCCAGCCTGGGTGATACGTGCACTGCCAATTCTGGCAGCCTTGCCTGGGCTTTGGCCTTTGGTCACACTTGCAGCAGCCTTGCAGCTGACACTTGTAGTCCCCAGGGGAGGCTTCCCTGCTACATTTAGTATTATCCAGCCGTATTTTGAGATGCCAATGTCCTGACTGAATGTTCAGTTGGTGGTGGGTGAGGCATGTGGGAGCCTTTGCTGGGAATTCTGGCTTTTCTGTATAAGGGTCCTCTCCCCATCTCCCACCTGAGAATGCTCCTGTCCATCATACCTTGGAGGCCTTGGGCACTTTTTTCGGTGTTTTCCAAGGATAATGCTACTTCTATAGCCCTTTTGAGATCTAGGATGGGTTTTGTGAATAATATTTTTTGTATCACGGCATTATTGATCCGATACACTAGCCGGTTACAAAGCATCTTGGTCAGTCACGGGCCAAACTAATGCGTGGCATTCAACCAGCTTCCTTAATCTAGCCAGGAATTCTGTCACGGGCTCCCCAGGGGTCTTCCCAGCCATGTTGAATTAGTAATGCTGGAGGGTTACAGACGGCTTTGGGTTGTAATGAGTAGCACAGTGGTTAGCACAGTTGCTTCACAGCTCCAGGGTCCCAGGTTCGATTCCCGGCTTGGGTTACTGTCTGTGCGGAATCTCCACGTTCTCCCCAGTCTCTGCGTGGGTTTCCTCCGGGTGATCCGGTTTCCTCCCATAGTCCAAAGATGTGCAGGTTAGGTGGATTGGCTGTGCTAACTTGCCCTTGTCCAAAAAAGGTTACGTGGGCTTACAAGGATAGGGTGGATGTGTGGGGGTCGGGTGGAGGTGTGGGCTTAGGTGGGGTACTCTTTCCAAGGGCCAGTGCAGACTCGATGGGCCGAATGGCCTCCTTCTGCACTGTAACGTCTTTGATCTATGATTTACTAGATCCACAAGCTTGTTGAACGTTTGAGTGTCAGGAGCTGCAGGATAAGTTAATCTTGTATAATGCTGAACGTTTGGACCCCGCATGCTGTCAAAAGGATTACTTTATGTCTGTCATATCCTTGTATGCGATTGGTGCAGCATTCGGCACGCTTGGGCTAGTCCTCTACAGCTGCTTGATAAGGCTCGATCTTCCCAAACAAGGGTATTTCCGTGTTTTTCTTTTTGCTTTGTTTCTTGCCGGACTCATCAGGGAGTTTCAGAAAGACTGTTCAGAAATCCGTGCTTGATCCTAGATGCCAATGTAACAATTCCAGGAGGCACGGAGTGAAAGGCCAAACTGGTTTATTTTAAACTGAAAATAAAGCCGCTACCATGACACACAAAACAAACGTCCCAGTCCAGGACTATCAGGAACTTCCGGTCCAGGTCTGGGAGCTGCATTTAAAAGTCACAAAACCCAGCTGGACAGGCCCCCTCCAGCTCATATTCTACAAAGCCCATGAGATCAATCAGCGATTCCCTGTGGTCCTCGTGAGGGTTATCACACCTAGAAAGTACTATTTGCGCACACATGGGTAATGTTTGTATGAAATTCTTCCATATGCTAATTTCATTCATACTTTGCGCCAGAAAGCATTTGCACAATGCAGTGATTGCAAGCCATGATGCATGTCCAGGATTCATCTTCATAGAGCAAAAAACATATTGAATTTATGAAGTATTAAACTTGAATTGCATCAACACAGAAACACATGTATATGAATGGTTTTTTTTGAACACCGAAGAAGCAAAGACACGTTTCTGCTGCAGCCACATGTATCAACCACTTTAGTGTAAATAAGTGCAATATTCCAAGATTAAATGCATTTTCAAAAAGGCTGGTACTCCATTCATTTGACTTATAAACCATTCTATAAATTGATACCACAAGTTTCCTGGTGTAAGCACTTTGTGAAATGAACTATGCTCAACATATAAACTTAACTTGAATTAATCTCTTTTGCACAATGCCTGAATGATTTATTTAAACTGAACTGCAAGTAGATTGTTGCCAGTCAGTTCCACTTTGTTTACATACAGTAGCCATGTTGTATTTCTTCCATCACCCACTCACTTCGTCTGGAGAAAAAATCTTTTGGAAATCAAAAGTAAGCTCTACTTGGATATTTGAAAGAGTAACTTTGTCGTGACCCAATCGACAAATTAATCCAAAGAAGATTTTTGTATACAATTCCAATGCATCGTTTTATCGTGAAACTGGTATTTAATCAGAGTAGAAATCTAATGTTCTAATATGTCTAGAATCATCAATTTCACATAGTTTAGATCAATGGATACAAGTGCCTTAATTCATACAGCTCCTCCACCTTGTGTGTGAAAATTTATGTCCCTAATTGCATTTTTTAAAATAATTCCGACAACTAAAGGAAAGGTTTAGGATAACAAGCCTTTCAATTAACTATTATGCTGTCACGTTTGCTCAGAATTTGAAGTAGCTGGGAATACAGTAACTTTTCACTGTTTCAACCACTTCTGGAATCAAAGATTCACTTTGAACTATTTTTAAAAATAAATTTAGAGTACCCAATTCTTTTTTTCCCCCAATAAGAGGCAATTTAGCATAGCCAATCCACCTACCCTGCAGACCTTTGGGTTGTAGGGGTGAGACACACGTGGAAACGGGGAGAAGCGTGCAAACTCCACGCGGACAGTGACCCGGGGCCTGGATTTAACCCAGGTCCTCAGTGTCGTGAGGCAGCAGTGCAAACCACTATGCCACCGTGCCACCCGACTTTGAACTATCTATTCACTTGAATTAAAGTCAGTCAGCAACACTCAAAGTAACCTGCTTTCAATAAGGTAGAATAATTCTGTGGCGAACAGAAGTTCACTGCAGAAGAGTGCATCATTGATTAACTTCTATACTTTGGATCCAATCCCAAAGAGAAAACGTCACACTACCGAGAGATTCCTGCATTTTTTTTCGCAACTTACTCTTTGCAACTGAAAACATAGACAGCATCTACTATCCACAAGTGATGTAAAAAAACAGCTCTAATCTCAAAACTGCAACACCATTTAAGGGTTTGGAAAAAAAAAAAAAACAGGTCTACGAACTGCACTTTGTAAAGTTTTGTGATCAATAAATGATGACAGCTACCTGGTATGCATATTTAAGGCTACAGATCTTATTTTTTTCCAAAGAACAATTAAGACCAGCGAACTTTCAACAGGCTTACTATGAGGAAAAAGGCAGCTCAAAAATGAAGGACAAAAGGAGAGAGTCAAGGGCATCCGAAGAAGCACGCTTACAGTTGTGGGTGAGGACCTTCTCAGGGCCCATTCTAGTTAAGATTCCCACCAAAAAATATATTACCTGCCTTTCTCTTTCAGGCACTAATTGATCTAAAGTACATCTACCATTTTTCTCTTCTATTTTGGATTACCAGGATTCAATGCTCGTCCTTTTTATCCACATTGATGCACCAGTGCCTGAAAAGTTATCCTCAGTTACCCCACAACAAATAAATCAACTTCAAATCAAATGTCAAAAACAAATCACTTTTTTTCTATTGTAATATCGTGGAAGTGATTGGTGTTTCCGATTTTCACCGGTCCACTCACGTTTACAATTGTCAGTGTTTTGTAAAAGTGAATGTCAGTTGGTCCCTGAGTGCAATTTTTTTCTTCGCGATTGTCTTTTCCACAGGAGCTCTGATAGTGTTTATTGCGCTAGACACTAACTGTACCTTGGGAGGCTTGCCAGATTCAACAGTTTGCTGTTACAAAAACAAAATTCAGTGTGGAAATGTGAAAGCACAGCTGAGTCCGCTGAGAAAAAGGACAAATATCAGGAGAGTCAAAACAGATTAAAACATGGAAAACCAGTAAATATCTGGTAGAGTTCGGATGTGATCACAAGATATATGTTTCAATCAGGATGCACACGGGACCAAAAAGGAAAAACTTTTGATAGGCAAACTAAATTGGTCCACAATCAAAGGAGATTATGCCTCTGATACAGAAACTCACAGTATGGCATTCCACATTTTTTTACTCCAAATTCCATCAATTTTCTCCTTTTAAATCAATTCACTTTTCCCTTCCATTTTTCTTTAGCCACATTTCTCATGCTATTCTTCTGAAGATGTTCACCCATTGCTGGGGCACAATTTCACAGGTGTTCTCTCTGGTGCACTATCACAGGGCAATTATTCAGGTGTGGACCTTACAGTAAATGCTGGCTTAATATCTGGCTGGCATGGGGAATGCACAGGTGGGGAAGGTGAATTACCAACTCAACGAACCAGTCTTTGCCCAGAAATCACATGTACACAGAATAATAGTCGAAATGCATAATTGTTCTCAAGGGCGCTAAAGCCTCTAGTTCTGCCACATTGGACTGTATGTTGGAAGAGCCGGAATGACCTGGGAGCCCTTTAAAAATGTCAAATAGGTTCAGATTCTAAGGGCGGCACAGTGGTTAGCACTGTTGCCTCACAGCGCCAGGGACCCAGGTTCGATTCTGGCCTTGGGTGACTGTGGAACTTGCACGTTTTCCCCATGTCACATGGGTTTCCTCTGGTGCTGCAGTTTCCTCCCACAGTCCAGAGATGTGCAGGTTAGATGGGGTTACGGAGATAGGTTGGGGGAGTAGGCCTAGGTAGGGTGCTCTTTCGGAGGGTCGGTGCGGACTCAAATGGCGCAAGTGGCCTCGTTCGGCACTGTAGGGATTCTATGAATTCCCAGGGTTGCTAGTTTTCAGGGTTTTCTTTTAGGAATGTGAGCTGAGTTGGATCATGGATCCACACCCTTCAATTCCAACTTAGCTGACTCCATTGCAGGGAGAGGCTCCACAATATTCATGAAGTCAGGCTAGCTTTTCAAAGAGTAGTGGTACACAGCACCTCAAGAGGTGTTGTGAGGATCTGCCTCTGGGAACCTTTTGAAATGTAATTTTGAAATGTCATGCCCTCCATGCCATGGTATACCCTCCACCCATCCCCTTATACAAGTTATGGCACTGATTGCTCTTTTCACTTATTACAGACTGCTTAGAACTAATTAATCCTGCAATGACAGTAGAACGTGCAAAAAAAACCTTTTTAAAAAGTCATTGATAACTTCCCACCTTCTTAAAAAAACAATTTTACTATATGACAATAAAAGTGTTAATCATCCAGACCCTTTAACATAAGAGCTGAAAATTCAAGCACTTGAAAATCTTCAGCCTGTGTAAATAAACATTGTGAAACTGACAGTATAGATCAGAATCAGAGCTGTGAACTAAGCAATATTTTCCCTAGGGTCCAAGCGTTTCAATACATTTCAAGGATCTCAGTCAAGATGCATTATGCATTATAAAAGCAAAATACTGCAGATGTTGGAAATTTGAAATAAAACTCAGGCAATGCTGGAAAAACTCAGTAGTTCTGGCAACATCTATGGAGAGGGAAACAGAATGAATGTTTTGAGTCCAATATGACTCTTGTTCGGAATTGATTAGGTAATATGTACTCTTGGCGGAGCGCCCAGAAATATATTAGCCTGTTGAAACACTTGAGCCCCAGAAAAAATATTGCTTGATTGACAGCTTGATTGCTCTCTGATCTATTATGTCAATGTCACAATGTTTATTTACGCCAGATAATGAGATGCCAGGTGTTTGTTGTTTCAGATATTGATACTTTGAAGATTCTGAACTAATGGCGCTTTTATTGGCCTGCAGCAAAAATCAGGTTTCAAAAGTTATAAATTACGTTTTGAAGCTTTCTTTATATATATCCCACTGTCACTATAGAGTTTGTTCATTCTATACAGCCTATAGTGAGTGAATGACCATTGAGGTGCCTTGGCTTGGCATAAGGTGCTGCGGGATTGTTTGGAGGTATATACCTTGGCAGGAGGCATGAAGTGGCAAGGGTGGAGCATGAAGTGTGCATTGGAGGGTGGGGCGGTACGAGGGCTAGACAGCCTCATGTTTTCCATTACAACTGGGACAAAGTCCCACAGCACCAATGCAGACCTTTTGAACTGCCTGCCTTGGACCTGGCAGCCAGTGACTGCCTCCAAACTTTTTCCTGGGCCAACTGCAACCACCTTCCACAATGGAACTTCCGGTCTGGTGGGCACTTTCCCCCGAGGCGGGAGCCCAGCCTGGAAATTTTCCCGATTCCCGCCATCTGCCTTGAGGATGAAAATCCTCAAGAGTAACAAAGGAGCTTTGAGGTGATTACTTTCATCTTTTGGAACATTCTCAAAATGATAACTATCCATTCCTCGTCTCCTTAAAAAGCAGTCAAAAATAAGCAATTTCTCTCCCATATTTGATGATTTGTCAACATCTATATGTAGCATGTCAATGATCATTTACATTGTCACTGCCCCAATTTTATTATTTTGAAAGTCAAATAAAAAAGTAATTCCGTTATATCCATCACTTGCACATTTACGCTTTGGCACCAAGATGAAAAGAAGATGATGCAGACAAAATTTTATAAATACAAAGGTAAAGAACATGTTAGAAAATTAACATATCGGTATACTACATAGCGTTGTAGGAGCTGTAATGATACAATGTTTATTTGCTATTCATCATCAACATACGTCGAGTGTATTAGACGAGTGCAACCAAAGTGCTTTTAAAAGAATCATTGGGTACAGCATTTATACACATAAAGCAAACAGGATTCACCATTATGTTGCAATGATGCTCAAATTACAACTTACACGAGGTAAGTTAATTGCTTGCATTGGTTGAATAAATAAGAACGCACGAGATAGCATGTGTAACACTGCACTTTCGCCTGTTGATATGTGATTTCCATCCCAAGTTGACTCTCAGAGCAGTTTAATCAATGCATCAACCAATAAAAGCAAATAACTTGCATATAATTTGAAAATCCTAATAGAGCAGCCCATCGCACACTGATTTGGGTGCAATAAAAATAGAAAATGCTCAACTGGTCAGGCAGCATCTGGAGACAGAAACAGTAGAGGTTAAAGTCAACCTTTCATCACAACTAGAAAAATGGTCGCGAGGTAACAGGTTTGAAGTAAGCACAAAGGTGGGGAAATGAGGATAGAGGGCAAAAAAAGGTCTGTGATAGGATGCAAGGCAGGAGAAATTAAATGACAAAAGGGATGATGCAAGGCAAAAAGGAGATAATAATGGGACAAGAAAAAAAAAAAATGGGTCGGGAGGAGCTGTAATTGTGAAAACGGAATCATCGCCAACAACTGCCACCCAGAAACAAAAAGAAACACAAAAATATTTTTTAAACTGCGAAAAAAGTTATGATCCGAGATTGTTGAACTCAAATGTTCCAGCTGGAACATTGATGCATTGTCTGTCACCTCAGTTCACTCTGCTAGTGTGACCCTGAGCTTCCAGTCATCTGTCACTTTACCTCTCTGCCCCACTGCCACTGTTACCTCTCTGACCACAACCTTTTCCAATGAAGCTCAATATAGCCCAAGGCATTGGGCGGAATTCTCTGCCGACGCGATTCTCCGTTTTGCCAGCATCCAGGGGTTTCCCAATGGTCTGGGGCTGCCCCACAATGGGAAATCCCATTGACCGGCCGGCGTAATGGAGAATCCCACCGGTGGGTTGGGGCAGAAATGTGGCGGAGCGGAGAATCCAGCCCATTGTTTTTATTTTTGTATTTTTTGTTCGCGTCTTCTCATTTGTTCTTCCCTATCCTCCCCCCATCTCCTGCTCTGTATTTCCTTAAAATCAATTCCATTTCTTACTTTTTCCAGTTTGGACGACCGATCATTCACCGGAAACACTGGGCAGAATTTTCCCGCAAGATTTGGGGCATAGACGTTGGGGTCCAATGGGGGTCCCAAGCCCGCACCTGCCGACAGCGAGGACAGCAAAACAATCTTACTGGAGTCCTGGCAGCTTTGAAAACACGGCTAACACACCCAAAGATAGGCAGCTCAGTGACCAAGCAGGTGCCTCAACATGGAGGCACCATTACTACCCTGCATAACAATGATCAAAACTGGATCTACACCAGTGGCGAATCGGAGTGGAGGGGCAGCCTCTCTGATGGATCATTCTCAACCTCATTATTGCAGCTCTCTCTTTACAACATGGAATCTCTGGCTACCATGGCCTGCTGCAAGGAAGGCATCTCCCTTGATCTGGAGGCCCACCCTTTTGGTGGGGGGGGGGGGCACGCCCTGTCACTAGCAAAATGGTGATGACACCACAAGTCTATTAACTCTGCTTCTCTTCACACATTCTGAAAAACTTGCTGAGTATTTCCAACATTTTTGGGTTATATTTCAGACTTCCCAAATCCATAGTATTTTGCTTGTGATTCAAGTGTACCTCACCATCAATTTAGCTCAAGCCTACAGTAGTGCTGTATTTGTTCAAACAAAAGCATCTGAAGCCAACACCTTACTTTAAAATTCACTGCACCTTAATGCAGCAATGCAAACTGAAATTTCCCCAATCTATACATGCACAGTTGCAGTCCAAATTTTGAAGTAAAGCAACTTGATCAATGGAAAGTAGTACATCACCAACATCGTCAAGTGCGGGGAGCAGTGTTATTATTAAAACAACGAGTTGACAGGGAGCAAGATTAGCCGAGTTACTCTCTAAGAGCCAGCACAGACAATAGGCCAAATGGCCTTGTGTGTTGTAACTATTGTATGATTCCGTGACATTATGACAACCTACAAAATGAAATGAAAGACCGGGCTTCTAAAATTGAACTGCATGACTAATTGAATTCAGTGAGCTACGCTTCACTCCATGTAATGTTCTTGTCAGAAGGCCTGATTTATACGACAAGAACACTTGTAGCTAAAGCTATAAACAATTATTAACATTACCTGTGGGTAAACTATATACGGAGCAGAAGAATAACAGTACGATCAAGCAGAAGCAACCTCTCTCTCCAACTGCCTCCAGTCAGTCTGAGGTCACCTGAGTCTAACATTTACTTACATACTAGTGAGACTCCTGGTGGTCAGTTGGTGAATTACAACACAACCGTGCTATCACTATACATGTTAAATATATGCTCTGTACATTGTAGGATCATACCAATGCAGTATACAATACAGAACACAATACATACTAACCTGTTTTAAGCCAACCACATGGAATTAAGTTGTATCCTACATCTATCCTAATTGTTAAGGTTTCCATATTCTCACAACACTTGCGCTCACAGCTAAACAATTCCCAGAAGGAGACAAAGGCCCTGATTTTGCAGTAAAAATAACAAGACTATCACCATCACCATGATTAAATATAAATCGGACAGCAACATTCAGAATCTGCAAATGTGCAGTCAAATGTGGAAATAAGGCAGCTGCTGCCAGAGTTTTGTCATTCCTCCAGAAGCTTCATTGTAACAGCATCTTGCCAAGAGACTAGGCATTGAAACAAATGTAATGAAATAAAGTTGGGGCGCTTACACCATACCCAATAAAAATGACAGAAAAAAAGGTTGCGGTTGTCCATTCCAGTGCAAGTGCATTTTACCAGCATGGTCAGTCTTAATTACCACCAAACATTCGCTCCATCACTGAAAATTAACTGGAATAATGTGGAGTCTCATTTGTTCAGATTTAATTAATGTGGGAAATTTTAAAAAGTTAAAAATAATTGATTTTTCTATTTTTTTTGTCTCTTTTATCCATCACTTGTTCCCTTTATTTCACTTTTATGCATATGGTTTGTTATTGAATTCAATATTTTAAACTTACACTTCCTGGTCCTGACTCTGTGGAGAAGTTTTTTTTAAAAAACATGTTTATTGGAATTTTTACACAAATTTGCACAAAAGCGAAAGGATAGCTGCAAGTGTCAATGTACAGCAGGTACAGGCCAAAACAAATCATTACAGCGTTAGGAACAACAAGACTGGATGATTCAGGGACAAAATCCTCACGAATAAATGACCCGTCTGCACCCAAACAGGATACAGCAATAATTTAGACCTACATCACGCTCATAGCTTAAAAACAGAACGATGTAAGACAACAATACCCCGAGAACCCCGGTACTAAGGGGAATTTGGCAAACTCTTGCAGGGTAATTTGCTCTTCGCCAGGCCCAGACTGGAAGGGGCAGCCATTCTATACTTTTGAGATGGCAAAAGATAAAGACAAATTCAAGGTGGGGACCAGACGCAACCAGGCCCATATTATTAACCCAGAGAAAAAATAACAAGAGAACAAGAGTCGAGAGCGAGAAACCAAGCCCCCAAAAACCCAACGCCCAGCGGGGGTGGGGGGTCAAGACCCAAGATGAATATCGCCTGGTCGCAGTCGAAAAGGTAGGCGGCAGCCCATGCAGGACGGGAGGGCCATCAGACTGGAAAGGGAGGTGGGCGGAGAAGGCGGGCTATCCCCCACCGCCCCCCCAGGGAATTGTGGGACCCCAACCTCTGAGAACATTAAAAAAAGGATTCTGCCACACCAACAAAAATAAATATCTGCTTGTCCATGCTACTAAGACCCACCTTCCAACACTACCACCGCTAATAATAATAATAACCTTTATTAATGTCACAAGAAGGCTTACATTAACACTGCAATGAAGTTACTGTGAAAATCCCCTAGTCGCCACATTCCGGCACCTGTTCGGGCACACTGAGGGAGAATTCAGAATGTCCAATTCACCGAACAAGCATGTCTTTCGGGACTTGTGGGGGGAAACCGGAGCACCCAGAGGGCTAGCAAGGGCATCAAAATTAAGAGGAATATAGGAACACTCCTGACACCTTGTCAAGTCCGAAAGAAAAAAAAGAGGAGGTGCCACCGCCCAAGGAGCAACAGGATAAAGACTGCGACACCAGGCCTGGTCTAGTCCAGCGCTGCAACAAGATCAAAGACATGGAAGAACAAGCCCCAAGGACTACCATGACCCCCCTATCCTTACACCCCTTCCCAAGACTAGGCCCGTACGGTCCTGTGCAAGATATAGCACCTATAGAAACTCTGCTGAGACGGACCACCCCACCAGATACACCATCTGCCACCAAAAATAGAGGATATTAAAATCGACCTCACTCACAAACGTTCTAACAGCAAATCAACAGTCAGATCCAATTTAAGAGTAATGAGTAACTCCCCCTAAAGGGGAGCTCAACAAACCCCCATCCTCAAAAGGAAAATACACAGTCCTCTTGGGCCCCCCAAAAAATAAGCGCAGCTAAAACAAAATAAATTAGATCTGACTGCAGGGGACAGATCTAACCTTACCCCCCCTTACCCCCCACACCCTGCTCTGCTCCCACAATCAATATGCAGCTCAACATGATAAAACATTAATAAAGTAGGATAATTAATGGCACAGACATCATCCCCAAGAAATCTACTTGCACGCAGATATGACGGCAACATTAACAGGCAACATCATGATTATCAGGGAGTAGAGTCCAGGATCACAACTGAGGTGATAGGTAGTCATCAGGATAAAGACCACTCCACGGGGGCACGAAGAAAGTAGACATCAAGGATAAAGCAGAATCTAAATCAGCGATCCTTCCTCAGGATCTTCCAAGGATTTCAACTATCAGAACACGAGCTTCATTACTTCCAACTTGCCGACTCAACCGGGCCCAGGCGGTCAACAGCCGAGGTTCCCGAAGGGGAGTACATCCCGGCAGGCTCAGACAACCCACAACCCACTCGGCCGACACCAGGAACAGGGCCACACAGAACGAGAGGTTGGAAGGCCACCCCAACCCCAGGCCTCGGAAATGGGATTTAATATGCACCAACGAATTAGAGTTGCCCGTTCGACAGATAGAGACTACCAAGGCATGGCAGTCAAACTCGGCTGGGAACTTCTCCAACATCTTACCGGAGACACCAAGCTCAGCAGGGCTTCTCACCGGCTCCCCTCGTCCTCATTGGAACCCCTCAGGATGAACAGCAGCACGGTAGCACTGTGGATAGCACAATTGCTTCACAGCTCCAGGGTCCCAGGTTCGATTCCGGCTTGGGTCACTGTCTGTGCGGAGTCTGCACATCCTCCCAGTGTGTGCGTGGGTTTCCTCCGGGTGCTCTGGTTTCCTCCCACAGTCCAAAGATGTGCAGGTTAGGTGGATTGGCCATGCTAAATTGCCCTTAGTGTTGGGTGGGGTTACTGGGTTATGGGGATAGGGTGGAGCTGTTGACCTTGGGTAGGGTGCTCTTTCCAAGAGCCGGTGCAGACTCGATGGGCCGAATGGCCTCCTTCTGCACTGTAAATTCTATGATAAAAACAACAGGCCATGCAATAGGAACTCAATCGTACACAGGTCGGCTTCCACCAGGGCCAATGCTCTCTCTGTTGCAAGAAGCACCTCGCGTGCCCCCATCGCCTCCATAAAAACACCTTGCAATGCCCGAAACTGGGCTTTGACGTCCCGCACTGCGGAATCAAGCCATTCTGATGGATTAATTTTATCACTAGCAGCCATCAGCACCGTACCGTCAGGACGGGAATACTACCAAAAGTAGATCTGCCACCAAAGACAGGGCTCCACCCCAACTCCTTCCAGCTGCCACGAATGAACAAGCATTAAAGCCATTCATCTTGACTCAATAAAGCTGAAACACTGACCAACAACTCTTGGTGTGTCGTGTTAACCATGCACACCAAGTTTAAAAAAGTGTGCAAAAGGATAAAAATAAAGATTGAAATATGAGCAGAGCAAGAGCTCACAAAACACAGCCGTTCCCACGCTCACATCACATGATCCCCGTGCAAAAGATTCCATGAGTTGGCACCAGTTGGATCAGAGATGTACCCTTTGCAAGGTCCAACCGGAAACAGACTGCCTCTGTGTTCACCATGTATCAAGGACAGTAATTGACTCCCCAGGCAGGAATTCTAATGAGAGGAACCGAAGCTATTGACAGCCAACAGCCCCACTGGGTGACGCAGATAGGAGTGAAATGCAGGCGCCCTCTGGACTGCTCAGTAAAGCTGAAAATAAAGAATGCCCACAGCTGTCAGGCCATCATTGCAGAGGGGGTACCTCTCCATGGGACTGCTTTTGGCTGCAGCTCCGGGATAGGGTGGATGAGGAGAATTTAGAGACAGCGGTGACAGCATGCTGCTGAGAGGTCATATCCGAGGAAACTACTCATCTTCATTCTTGCTGGGGACCAGTTTGACATCTTGGAGATGCCGGAATCGTCACCAATTTGCATTCAAGTAGGTACTTAATTGTTCCAATTGTCTACCTATCACCCCTGGGTGGATAACCAGTGCTGGTTTAAGTTCCCACTCTAGCAAGATCACTCGGAGATGGAACACATTAGGGAATCAACCCAATGAACTGATTTCCATTTTGCTCCCTCCTCCAGACTCAGCTCTACTAGTCTGGGAAAATTCTATCATACGTTTCTCTGTAAGGATGTTTCATATTGGTTATTCAAGCAGATAAACAATTGCTTGCCTTGTTCACACAGGTTCAAGATCCCCACTATTTGGGATTTCTAATTAAGACACACTCTAGTGCAAAAGCCCAGAGAAAGTCTACAGGCAAGTATAAATGTAAAGAACTGGCACCATTCATTTATCACTGACCGCAATATCCAGGCCATGTCAAATCAGATACAAAGATATAAATAAAGAAGGAAAGGAAGTGAACAAGATGGGGGCGGGGGGGGGGGGGGGGGGGGGGGGGGGAATGACTGGAAAATCAAAAGGACAATTAAAAACAAGAGGAATTGAAAGCAGGTTACATTTGGCAATTGTCACATTAGCCCTTGAGAAGTTAATGAGTAAATGGCAGTTTACGTGTGTGCGACATGCAAGCATTCTTGACCCATGAAGTATGAGGCTAGTGGTCCTGTCCATCATGGTCAGAAACAGTCAAAGTCCTTTCCGAGGAACACAAGAATTGTTAAGACAAAGAGAGACCCAAGGTCCCATTGAGTTCATTTTTTACCATCTTGGGAATCCTAGGTCCTCCACCAACTTTTTCCTTCTCGGCACACTACGCTTACTACATCACCTCTATAAACTTGTACACTGTATCCCAAAATGATTTTCCGAATTTGCATTTTTCAGTGTCAAAACAACTTTGCATCTTGTAAATTATTGCCTTCCAACACTAACAAGTATGTGAACAACAATACTGCCAAGACAACCAAAAACATTCAAAAACATATAAGAACAATTTACTATCTATCTGCTGGAGTTGAGACCCCACCCGGGGGGAGGGGAGTTAAATGTGATAACTCGCTGGAGATGGGGTAAACAAATGTGGATGTCTATACCTTTCCAACCTAGCCACATAAATGATGATCCGCAGGAGTAGATATCAGATGGGCCATTTAAAGGGATAGTACAAAGGTGACAGATGAAGGATTGTGAAGGTAAGAGAACAGAGGAAGCAACTACAGGGGCCGCCGCGTAGTAAGCGAGGCCCCCAGCCAGAGAGGCCGGCCCGCCGATCGGTAGGCCGGCCCACCGATCGGTGGGCCAGGCCACATCAGAGGCGCCCCCCCCCCCCACCTAATCCTTCAACGCCAAGGTCCCACTGGCTCAGAGCAGGTTAGAACAGCGTCGGCGGGACTCGTTCTTTTCTTACGGCCGCTCGGCCCATCCTGGTCGGAGAATCGGCGGGCCCGCCGTGTAAAGCGGCCCACGACTGGCGCCGCGCCAACCACGCCGGCGCCAATTCTCCGCTCTGTGGAGAATCGTGAACCGGCGTCGGAGCGGCGTGGCGCAATTCACGCGGCCCGCCGGCGGTTCTCCGACCCGGCGCCGGATCAGAGAATCCCGCCGTACATTTTTAGAATTCTCTGCCTTTCCAAGTCGACTCCTCAAATGAACTTTGCAGACACAGCCATCCTGCTCTGTTTATGCACTTCCTTGCATTCCCATCTGACCATCCACTACTCACCCTCATCTTAATGTAATATCATACCTCTCCCTTGTTGTCTCCCTCAAAAAATATTGTTCAACACATTCCATTATTCTCACCGAGAAGTCTCTTCTTTCCCACCTTGCAGAAGGGGCACAGAACAGCAGGGAAAGGCAGAGGACTGGAGGTAGACAACTCCAGCCATCTTGTAACTGGCAGCTGCAGAGGAGGTGGCACTAGAAATGTACCTAGTCTCAATGTGCTTTGGAAGTTAGAGATGGGGACCTCCCAGCTGCCTGGCGACAGAAGTTAATATCACACAGCCACAAGGCATACACCACTGACTCATGTAGAAAAGTGGAATACGGTGGATGATGGAAAACAGAAACAGAAAATGCTATGGAGAGAAACAAAGAACATTTCAGGTTGATGACCATTCATCAGAACTGGGAAAAATTATCTCTACTGTTTAGGATTCACTCATGTCCACTTGATGTCAGCAGCCAGTGAAATAGGATAATGAGCACAACGATTCTTACCTTGACAGTTCTAATTCATGTCTTTCATCTTCCACACGCCCTTCAAGGGGAAGTACTGCAGGGGGACAAAGGCATCTTAGAGGAGGTCATACAGTCCAAGAGCATAACATCACAGCGCTCATGCAGACCATGCGCCAGCTCAGTTACACATATTTTGGGAGACTAGTAAGACAAATAGGTGGGTTATCAATTGGGGTGTCACATCACATCACAGATCAACAAGCAGGAGCAGAAAGTGGAGACAGGCAAGAGGGTGGAGAATCCCGAGGGGCGCAGGAGTCTCCAAGTTCTGCTCAGCAGGACAAAGATGGTCAACATCAGGCGGTGTTGATGAAAAGAGCGATTCTAGAGCAGCAGCAAAAGAAATGTGGAAGATGTTGCCTGGCTTTCCAACCTCATGGTGCATGCTTGCAGGGAAATTGGAGGAGTCCATCCCAGGAATGAATGCCTCGATGTCACAGATCTTTGTGATGATGTCTTCATCCATGGAAAGATTGGCTGACTGACAGTACACTGGCCTCACCAATGGATTGCACACTCCAAATGTCACATTCAAGGGGACTGATGTAACCTTAGCCGTGATGCTTTACTGTCCCATCAATTGCAACAAAATGCTCTGCAGTCTATTGATAGAAGGGAAGTGCACGTATCAAGAGAGGGAGGATGACGCAAGGGGAGATGAAAGTGATGACACTGCCTAAAGCACTTTCATTTCTCACCCATTGTCACCACTCAGTCGGAGTCCCACAGGATGGTTCCTGGAACTCTCTTCCTAACAGCACTGTGGGTGTACATGCACCAGATGGAGACTGCAGTGGTCCAGGAAGGTGGCACACCATCACCTTCTCATGGGCATTCAGAGATGAGCAACAATGCTCACATCCCATTAAATAATTTTTTTAAATTCCCAATGACCAAGTCTGCTCCTATATAGGTGCAAGTGGAACTGTGGTTAGCAGGATTCTCCCAGCACCCAGATATGTGCAGCCTGCCACTACACCTGCTGAATCTAGAGGGTTTGTACCGCACAGGAATATCAGAGTTGAGAATTGTAACTACATAAGAGTATGCACATGAGTGTTTGCACATTAGATCATTAGTTTTCCAATTAGTATCTGAGTCACATAAAAATTACTTATTTGTACTACTTGCCGACCGTACCATTTTTACCTGCTGCCAGGCATGAGGTCCTCTCCCTTTTGATGAATGAAAAACAAGACATAATGCTGAGCAATGGGTGTCTGAAATGGATAGCCTGTTGATTGCAGTATTACGTGGGGAAAAGAGATCTAAGCGGGTTCAGCATGTAGCTGCTGGATGGATACACTGATACAAAACTAACTAAATCTCACCAACATGAGGCCTCTCTGGAATCCCAGTAGCAATATGCACCCTAGCTGGTGCCACGGACACATTATGTGCCTCCTTCTAAGATACACGGCAATCTGTGCCTTGCCCCTCCTGCAGCTGCAATCCTAGCAAACCACAATCATTGGCAGGGGCATGTTGAAGAACTCCTCCAGGTTTGTTGTAGCACAGGAACCATGTGTTCAGTGTCACGATTGTTTGCTCAGTAACACTCCTCATTGTCATCTGGCTTTGATTGCCCTGGTCTCGAGGCAAACCTTTTTGGCTCCTCACAGGCTGGCATCAGCCACATTTAAGTGGCCGGCAGTAGTCTGTCCTGAGATGCAAGGAACTCAGGAAAAGTGGGCTGATGCAGGACAAATGGCTGCTCCTGGAGAATTTTAAACATCTGCATAATTATCTTTTTGTGGTTGTAATAAAGCTGCACAATAATGTCAATAAAAGCAAAATACCGTGGATGCTGGAAATCTGAATCAAAACAGAAAATGCTCGACAAACTCAGAAGGTTTGGCAGCAACTGTGGGGAGAAATAGAGTTTAACGCTTCAAGTCCAAATAACCCTTTTCTTCAGAACAGAATAAAGGAGTGGAAGTCCTGAGGGGGAGAATTTTAAGGATGGCGAGCGATTGGTGTTTGCCATCCTGAGAATCTGCGCCTAATGTGCAGCCACCAACTCTCGAACTCCCACTGCCATTTAACACTGTCTCGAGGAATGATTGGCAGTAGGCAGCGCTTCCGTCCATCTTGGAAGGATGTCCCTCCCGGAAGAGCTGTCAACCAATCAGGTTGGCCAACAGCTCTTTAACGCAGCCAGGCACAGCGCTGCAGCAGCCAGACGGGGTACTGCAGCATTCTCCTTTTTGATAAAATAAAGTCAGTTCATGATGGATTAAAGTATTTCAAAAGGTATTTATTACATTGTCTAATAATTTTAGATGAATTTCCACAATGAAGTTGGTACATGAATCTTTGAAATTCGGACTGACAACATCGTGCCCAGCTTCAGAAGTAAATCAAATTACATTTCAGCAATTTCTGTTTGCAAGACTAATTTTTTTAATCCCTCCTTCTTGAATTGGCTGTCACATTTCTTGACATTAAATCCTGACTATAGTTTAAATTCAGAACTTCATTGGCTATGAAGTCTTTGGGACAGATTACAGTGGTGAAAAACACGACACAAATCCAGGCTTTCTTTCCAAAATAAAACCATTAACAAGTCTGGCAAAGATGATAACATCGTTTTACAAACTTTTCCAAAATACCCCAAAAGTTGGAAGCCATAAAAAAAATAAGGAAATGTCTTCTCTGAGCTAATAGTCACAAAAGTACATGATTGTGATTTCAATACAAAACGTAAAGTATTTTTTTTATCTCACCAAGACCTAGATATGCACATGGAGGAAAACGGCAAAATGCACAAAATAATCTTTCATACAAAACAAGCACCCGATCCATCTTCTTCTATTAATCCACTTCCAGCTCTTTGGATACTACAGCTTTTGCTAGTAATGCTGGATTCTGCATACGATATATTGCTATGCGACATAATTCAAGTCCATTCGAACAGACAATATATAACCAATTGTTTCTTTTTAGAAAAGCTATTTTGCAATGGTGGAAAATTTGCAGTTCTCAAATTCTTTACTGTCACTTTGGTAAATTTAAATTATGGGAAACTATTTTTCCTTTTGCAATTAAAAGGATCAATCTTCCCTTAATTCATTCTTGGGGTCAGATCACAGCAAACCAGTGTAGCCATAGAACAGATTTGTGATGGAAGTCGGGTGTACAAGTACACAATTGGGTGGCACAATGCAGTCTCTCTAGTTGAGATATTCTCCACATTGCACTGTCAGAGGCTGCGCATGCGCATGGCGGCAGCCTCCAGCGACCGCGCCGTGCTCCACGGCGGATTCAGACCGCGCAGCTGCCACGCTGGTATCCAGTCGGGATACTAGTGTGGCAGCTGCGGACTCAGTCCGTGGCCGCCCTGGTCGGGGGCAGGCCGATAGGAGGGCAGGGAGCGCCTTATACGCTGCCGGGCAATTTTGGGGCGGTTCAGGTCAGCTGCAAGCCAATCGAGGGCACTATGTTTCGGGTCCAGCTCTGCAGTCTGAATCCGCCACGGAGCACGGCGCAGCCTCTGACCTGGAAGTGCGGGGGCCCTGTATCTGCAGCAAAAGCTGCTAGTTTCACTCTGGTTCACTGCTAGCCCCCTGCAGGGCTAGGAATATGTGGCCCTTTCACTCCAGTTTCTCTGGCGTGAATGTCCACAGTTTTTACCACGGTAGAGAATCCAGCCCCTCGTGTCAGAAGCAAGATGCACTTGCAAGCACTGTGCAGCATAGGTTTCAGCTAAGTGCACAAGAATATGTGTAGCAATATCATGGGACCCAGCTGACAGTTGTAATCTCTGATCAACAACTTGCATTTATAAAAATTATAATAATTTTAAAATGTCAAATTGCATAGATACAAGTGTTCTATGTTTATTTTTCAAAGTTAAGAGTGAAGTTGTGAAGGCAAATACACTGAATTTCAATCAATGCAAAAGTCACCTTTTTTGTTGTTGTTGGGACTTATCATGAAGGCTTTCTAAATTTCTACTACAGCCCACTTCTTTGATAATAATAATAATCGCTTATTGTCGCAAGTAGGCTTCAATGAAGTTACTGTGAAAAGCCCTTAGTCGCCACTTTCCGGCACCTGTTCGGGGAGGCCAGTACGGGAATTGAACCCGCGCTGCTGGCCTTGTTCTGCATTAAAAGCCAGCTATTTAACCCACTGTGCTAAACTCACCCCTTCACTTCGCGTTTATTTTTTGTAAAATCAGTAGCACACTGTAATATTTACGTTCTCAGTACATCACAGATATAACTGCATAGATATAAAATGTCCCTTTTATTAAGGATCCCTCCTTCACTAAAATATTAGTTTAGCCTATGTCCAAATATTAAATTTTACCCATTTCTAAACTCTAAGTAAAACCCTCCACAAGAACCTTTCCACTATATTTATGTTGTATGTATTAACATCACCCCACAGAGAAAAATAAATTAACAAATGCATTGTGGATATTTGCATAGGGGGAAAGAGCTGAAAACAAATTGAATAAAATGTTTTATAAAGTTATACAATGGTTTTTAAGACCATATTTCACTTTATCTGATATTTGTATGTGCTGAATCCTGTTGCCACCCAGATATTAAAGACTATCGTGCCATTAAATGCGGTACAGCTTTCTGGTTGTAATGACAGACTTCAAAATATTGCTGGAAATGATGGATGCAACCAAATATAGCTGGAGAATCTGGCTCTGCACAGGAATTACCAAACAAAGATTAGGTGACACCGCTCTGCAGAGCACCTCTGTTCAGTCTGTAAGCAAGACTCCGAGCTTCTTGTTGTCTGTCATTTTAATTCTCCAGTTTGCACTCACATTGACCTCTCCGACCTCAGCCTCCTACAATATTCCAATGCAGCTCAACGCAACCTCAAGGAATAACAGCTCATTTCCCGATGAGCCTTCTGGACTCAACACGGAGTTCACCAATTTCTGCCCCTGCCTTAACTTTATTTGCTTTTTTCTTTATTGGCTTTGATGTCACTCTAAGTTTTCTCACTTTTTGACAGAAGATGTTCATCACTCTGCCATTCACACCTCTTGTAGATACATCTTCTATTGTTTCCCCTTGTCCTATTACCACTCTATTTGGCCCTGCACATTTACCATTTAATTTCCACCTTAGCACAAACCTTTTCTTTTTTTATTATTACCTCACTCACCTTTTCACTTTCCTGAAACTTATGGCAATCTCTAACCTTGTCCAGTTCTGATGAAATGTCATCAGCCTAAAAGGCGATCTATATTGCTCTTCGCACAGATGCTACCCAACGTGATAAGTAGTTTCTGGTTTTATTGAAGAATTTGTGCAGTTTGGAAACAAGAATACCAGAATGCTTCTTTCCCACTCCAAAATGGTAAATAATTGAAGACACAGCAACCCGAGACGTGTCTTTCACAATTTGCTCTATGCTATATGCAGGAGTTGTACATAATAATAATAGCTTATTGTCACAAGTAGGCTTCAATGAAGTCATCGTGAAAAGCCCTTAGTCGCTTTTGTAAGGGCCCCGAAGAATCCAGCACGAGTTTTAAGGATACAAAATAATAAAGTTTATTTACTATAACAATATATACATAGCAGTAGCAGTAACTTCCCTTGCTACCTTCTCCTTCCTGCTGGTTCCTGGACTGGCCAGCTTATTTATAGTAGGAGTTTCTCCGCCCCCCTCATTGGGGAAGTTCATACTCCCATAGAATTGTGGGATAATCATTAGTCCCCAGCCAATCGTCAGTAGGCAGGTTATAACATCCCTCCCCCCCAAAGTCCGAGGAATCCACCGTAGGCCCTGGCGAAGGGAGGCGTCGAACTAGTTTGGCCGCAGGCCGGACGCCATTTGCACGCGGCGCTGGATCAGGCGGCGTATAACGAGACGGAGACCGGCGCTTCCGTGATGAACGGCGCGGTTGTACATCCACGGCCTGTGGACCCGAGGATTCCCCCTCTGATTCATCCTGTGTCTCCATCTCGGAGTCAGAGTCTGCTGCCTCCGTCATGTCAGCGTCTCTGTCCCCATTCGGTCCCGTCATGACCTGCGCAGGCTTTGAGTGAGGCACCAGTGGAAGATTTGGAGGGCTACCTTCCCTTGTTTCTGGTCTTTGCCGCTGTTGAACTGAGCTCCGGGGGCGGGGAATCTTTTGCGGGGATGATCTTCTGGACCGGACATGGTCTACATGTTTTCGCTGGAGACGACCCTGGGCTTGCACTTGGTACGATATAGGGCCCGTTTGGCGAAAGATTACCCCAGGAACCCATTGGGCACCACCAGCAAAATTCCGCACGAATACTGGGTCACCGGGCGCAAACTGCCGAATCGGACGATGCTGAGACAATCCCGGTCCCTGCCGTTCTTGTGTGCGGCGTACTTTTGCGCCAATGTCCGGGAAGACCATACTAAGGCGGGTGCGAAGTCTCCGGCCCATTAGGAGTTCTGCGGGAGCTACCCCAGTCACTGTATGGGGGGTGGTCCTGTACGTAAACAAAAACCGAGCCAGTCTCGTGTCCATTGATCCGGAAGACTGCTTCTTTAGGCCTCTTTTGAATGTTTGCACTGCACGCTCTGCCAACCCATTTGAAGCTGGGTGGTAAGGGGCAGTGCGGATATGGCGGATGCCGTTCATCTTTGTAAACCTAGCAAACTCCTCACTCGTGAATAGAGTGCCATTATCCGTGACCAGCACCTCGGGGAGGCCATGCGTGCTAAATGATAAACGCATTTTTTCAATTGTTGCGCAGGACGTTGTCCCCTGCATCTTATGCACCTCCAGCCATTTGGACTGGGCGTCAATTAGTAGAAGGAACATGGATCCCTGAAAAGGGCCTGCGAAATCTGCATGTAAGCGTGCCCAAGGCCGCCCTGGCCATTCCCAGTGATGTAGGGGCGCGGCCGGCGGAAGCTTCTGATGCTCCTGGCAAATGGAGCAGTTTTGGGCCACCTTCTCAATGTCGGTGTCGAGGCCTGGCCACCAGACATAACTCCGGGCCAACATTTTCATCTTGGTCACGCCCGGATGCCCATTGTGCAAGTCTGATAATATCAGCTCCTGGCCTTTTTCCGGGACAACCACACGCGCCCCCACAAGAGGATGCCGTCTTCCACGCTGAACTCTGACAGCTTGGAGGAAAATGCCCGTAACTCGCCTGGGAGCTGTCTATGCTGCCCACCATACAGGACTATGTGCCGAACCTTTGACAGGACTGGCTCCGTCTGGGTCCACTCACGGATCTGTGATGCCGTGACAGGCAAGGTGTCCATAAAATTTAGGGTTGCGACCACCTCACCGGTCGTGGGGGTCGACATGGGGCCGGTCGATAAAGGCAATCGGCTCAGTGCATCGGCATTTGCTATCTGCGTACCTGGTTTGTGCTCCAGAGAATACTCATATGCAGCAAGCAACAAAGCCCAGCGCTGGATCCGTGCAGAAGCAATGGGCGGTATCGGCTTATCCTCTCTGAAGAGTCCCAGCAGGGGCTTATGATCAGTCACGATAGTGAAATGGTGGCCGTACACATACTGGTGGAAGCGTTTCACCGCGAAAACCACTGCCAGGCCCTCCTTCTCGATCTGCGCGTACTTCTTCTCCGCTGCAGTCAATGTGCGGGAGGCGAAAGCTATCGGTCGCTCGGCCCCGTTCTCTACCTTGTGTTACAGGACAGCCCCAATACCATACGGGGATGCATCACATGTGACGAGCAAAGGCTTTCCCGGATCATAGTGGGTTAGTAACCCAGACGACGACAATTGTTGCTTTACCCGCCGGAAAGCGGTTTCTTGCGGCTGACCCCAAACCCAGGTGTGATTTTTCTTTAGCAGCAGGTGTAAGGGGGCCAGCGTAGTTGCCAGATTGGGGAGGAACTTCCCGTAATAGTTTACGAGACCGAGAAAAGAACGAAGATGCGAAGTGTCAGTCGGGGTGGGGGCATGTTGAATTGCACGCACCTTCTCTGCGACGGGGTGCAGACCCTCGCGGTCCACCCGATAACCTAGGTAGACTACTTCTTTTGCCTGAAATACGCACTGTGTGTGACGTAAACGGACTCCAGCCTCCGAAAGGCGTTTAAGGACAGCCTCCAGATTTTCCAAATGCTCTTGCTCTGACGTCCCTGTAATCAACACATCATCTAGGTAGACAGCCACACGTGGTAAACCTCTCAAAATGCCCTCCATAACACGTTGAAAAATTGCACAGGCAGAGGATACTCCAAAGGGCAACCGTGTATATTCATACAGGCCCCGGTGTGTGTTAATTGTTACATATGGTCGGGAGGCAGGGTCCAGCTCCAACTGCAGGTAGGCGTGACTCATATCTAATTTTGTGAATGAGAGTCCGCCTGCAAGTTTCGCGTAGAGATCCTCTATGCGAGGCATTGGGTATCGGTCGAGTCGGGAAACTGTATTCACTGTAAGTTTATAGTCACCACACAAGCGAACTGTGGCATCTGGCTTCATTACTGGCACAATTGGTACTGCCCAGTCAGCAAAACGGACAGGCCTGATAATACCCAAACTCTCCAAACGAGTGAGCTCCCCTTCTACCTTCTCGAGCAAAGCGTAAGGCACTGGGCGCGCCCGGAAATAGCGCAGTGTGGCTCCTGGTTCAACTTGGATACGGGCTACGGCCCCTTTTATTTTCCCCAGACCAGGCTGGAATACCTCTGGGTATCGTCCTAGCACCTCAGTCAACCCTCCAGAAACTGTTTGGAGGATGTGCTGCCATTGCAACCGCAAATGGCGCAACCAGTCCCGACCCAACAGGCTGGGCCCATGGCCACGCACTACGATAAGTGGGAAACGCCCCTCCTGGCGTCCATAGACAACAGGGGTCATTGTAGTTCCTGCAATGTCCAGTGGTTCCCCCGTGTAGGTGGCCAACCTGGCCTGTGAGTCAGTTAGTGTAAGGGTCTGTATACCCTGCTTGATGCGGTCGAATGTCCTCTGGGCGATCACGGAGACCGCTGCGCCAGTATCCAACTCCATCTCCAGCGGGTGGCCATTGACCCGTACTGTCACCTTAATGGGGGCCACACGGGGAGCTGCCACACAATGCAGCTGCAGGCAGTCGTCCTCCGTCTCCACGTCCTCAGGAGTGGTCGCCGCAGGTTCATCCACATGGAAGGTACGGCCTCTGGGCTGGTCCCAGTTACGGCCCCTGGGCTGGTCCCAGTTTCGGTCGGAACGACGGCGCCTCTGGCGTCCCCAGGACCGCCGTCCGCGACGGGGTCGGCGCCTACAAGTCTGACTCCTCATCCATTGGCTCTGGAGAAGGCTCCCTTCGGGGAGGAATGTCCGATGGCCACTGGCGTCGGTCTGGTCGTTGCCTCGCCCAAGGTACCGCAGGAGAGCGGGGGGACGTTTTTGGGCGGAAAGGGTTTCGCCCCAAGGCATGCACTTCCATTCCCTGTAGCTCCTGTACTCCTCGCTCTGCGCTCTCTCGGGACAAGACTATTTGTATTGCCTGTTGAAAAGTCAATGTTGGCTCCGCTAACAACTTTCTCTGGGTGGCCGCGTTGTTAATACCGCAAACCAAACGGTCGCGTAACATTTCTGACAAGGTCTCACCATAGTCACAGTATTCCGCAATCCCGCGTAGCCTGGATAAAAAAAAATCGGCAAGGGATTCTCCAGGGGTCCTCTCAGCGGTATTAAACCGGTAACGCTGGACTATCGTGGACGGGGTTGGGTTAAAGTGTTGCCCCACTATATTCACAAGTTCGTCAAACGTTTTGGTGTCCGGCGCAGCTGGGTACGTAAGGCTCCTAATCACCCCAAACGTATGCGGTCCGCAGGCGGTGAGCAATATGACCACCTGGCGCTCGTTTTCAGTGATATTGTTTGCCCAGAAATAGTAACGCATCCGTTGCGTGTACTGGTTCCAGCTTTCCAGCGCAACATCAAAAACATCCAAACGTCCGTACAGAGGCATGGTATAATAGAAAACAACTTCCAACCTGTATCCAACAAAAATCCAGGGAGGTGGCTTCAGCAGTGTAGACAGCTATTCACTTTTACCTTCGTCGCCAGTTTTGTAAGGGCCCCGAAGAATCCAGCACGAGTTTTAAGGATACAAAATAATAAAGTTTATTTACTATAACAATATAAACATAGCAGTAGCAGTAACTTCCCTTGCTACCTTCTCCTTCCTGCTGGTTCCTGGACTGGCCAGCTTATTTATAGTAGGAGTTTCTCCGCCCCCCTCATTGGGGAAGTTCATACTCCCATAGGATTGTGGGATAATCATTAGTCCCCAGCCAATCGTCAGTAGGCAGGTTATAACAGTCGCCACATTCCGGCTCCTGTTCGGGGAGGCCAGTACAGGAATTGAACCCCCGCTGCTGCCTTGTTCTGCATTACAAGCCAGCTGTTAGCCCACTGCGCCAATCGACAATCACAAAGGCCAATCAAAATTACACAACTATTTAATTGAGAATTATAATTAAAGCAAGTATACATGAAATATATGCTATTTTCTTTGAAAAGGACAGCTCTGAAGAAAAGCAGAACTTACGTATTCGAATATCAAAAAAAAACAAGTGTGTGATTTAAAACTTTTAACACAAAATGGATAATTGGACGTATTGGTCAACTTTGTCACAACAAACGCCAATATTACAAACTCTTCAGCGCAAACTTCTTGACCCATGACATAGCTCTATAATTAACAGGAGGGTTTAATAAGATGGCTAACAAAAGATAATTCTGGCAGACCTGTGAATCTGCAGTAAGGAAGTTTACTCCAGATGAACTTGTGTATCAAAAAGCTTCAGATTTTTCTTACCCAAACAATGGAAATGGAATTTGATGTAATGAAGATGAAATTTTTTCAAGATCCTTCTCACTTGATCACCCCTAAAAAGAGATACAATGATACGGAAATGAAATGAATAAAATCATCAAGTGCGTTTTATCACTTTTTGATACATCTGTTCTTTTCCTTGTCCTATTAACCACTCCCGCACACTTGTCATTTAATCTCTCCTGATTTCCACAGATCTTTCCTTTTGTTTTTATTGCCACACTCTCTTTTTCACTTTCCTGAAACCCATTCCAATATCTAACCTTTTCCAGTTCTGATGAAAGGTCATCAACCTAAAATGTTATCCCTTTTGCTCTATCCACCCATGCTACCTGACGTGATGAGTAGTTTCTGGTTTTATTGAAGAATTTGTGCAGTTTGGAAACAAGAATAGCAGAATGAATACCAAAATGGTGAATGCTTGAAGACACAGCAACCGGAGACATCTCTTTCACAATTGGTTTCGCAATAAATGCAAGAGCTGCACCTTAAAAGGCCAATTGAAATTACTCCATTGTTTACTCGAGACACTTTAGTGTAGTGTAAATTACTCGTGTTTAGTTTAAGCCAATTCTACTTTTCTTAACTGAACCTAAAATGTTGCTGTTAGAACTTCATGTGGTCTTTTGGATTCCTAAGCATTTTTCTTTACCTTTACACAAAGATCTTAGAGATCACCTTCCCCACCTCAATCTGGCACATGGCAATTTTTGATGAAATATTAGATTTATTTTTCTTTGAAAAAGGAGCGCTTTGAAGAAAAGCAGGATATATGTACTCTAATATCCAAAAAAAAACTCAGTATGCGATTTCAAAACTTTTGACAGCAATAGCTTTAACACAAAATGAATTATTGGAAGTAGAGGTCAACTTTTTCCACAAGCGCCAATATTACAGCCGCTTCAGTGCAAACTTATTGATCTCTGCCATGGCTCTACAGTTAATAGAAGGGTTTAATAAGATGAACCCCTTACAACGGTTAATTCCGTCAGACCTGTGAATCTGCAGTAAGGAGGTTTAATCTAGATCAGAAGTTCCCAACTGGTGTGCCGTGAAGGCTCCACAAGTGTGCTGCAAAGAAAGATTCAAAGTGATTAAACATTAATATAAATAAACTAAATCTACTCTTAGTTTTCAGCTCCGTGATCAGCATCCCCAAATCCCAATGAACCTTAGGCCTCCCACGCATGAGCCAACTGGGAATGGGCCGGGGTTCGGATTTTTACATTGGTCAGGTGGTCAGGCGCACGAACATGGGCCTAACCGATGTACAAAATCAGAACTGCGCATGCGTGGCCTTTTTCCGGCCGGTGATTGCACGTTTCAGATTACCGACATAAAACATCCCGAACAGCACATGTGTAGCCCTTTCCTGGCTGATACATGCACAGTAGATCCTAGGTTCTTTGGGAATTGGAGACACCGGCCACCAAGTTGAATACAAAGGCGCCTGCGCAAAAAGCAAAAGCACAAAAGGGGTACAAAAGTCTGGGAGAAGTGAGGGGAACAGGGAGACGTTGAAAATAAAACAGGACAGAAAACAGGGAGAAGTAAAAATATATACAAAGTTCCTAGTAAGGGAAGCAGACAGGTAAGAATCAGGAACCAATAAAGTTACGAAAAAAACCTCAAGAGGCGGCTGGATATAGCACTTGGGGAGAATGGGATCAAAGACTATGGGGAGAAAGCAGGATTAGGCTATTGAGTTGGATGATCAGCCATGATCGTGATGAATGGCGGAGCAGGCTCGAAGGGCCAAAAAGCCGCCTCCTGCTCCTATCTTCTAAGTATCTATGTATCTATGAAAAAGAGAAATAGGTTCCAATATTGTGTTTGATGCACAAATGGTGATAAGGCTTTCATTGTAAACTTCTTAAACTGATGAAAATTGCATTAAATGGTGACTTTGCATGTTTTAGGAGGTTTTAGAGATAAAAGGCTTTTGGAGAGGGAAGTCCAATTGGAAAAAGTAGGAGTGTAAAGGTGTGCCATGACGTAAAAAAGATTGGGAACGACTGCTCTAGATGGACTGGTGTATCAAAAAGCTTCAGATTTTTCTTACCCAAACAATGGAAATGGAATTTGATGTGATGAAGATGAAGTTTTTTCAAAATCCTTCTCACTTGATCACAACCTAAAAAGAAACAGATATTACAATAAGCAATGAATCATTCAACAGACTATGCAAGATGAATAAAATGGTCGAGTGCTATAATGAAACCAAATGCCTATACAGTACTATTGTCTCAACAACAAATATATATAGCACTGTAAATATTTGGGTTCCACATACTGCGCATCTTGTCAAAGATTTTTTTCAACTCACACTTTTTCATCCCACTTTACATAATCTCATCTTCCCACAACAAACACAAAACACAAAAATCACCCAGCCTTCTTGAATTGTTAAAGTGCAGCAATCTGGACCATAGGCTTTCCTGTGGCACTGATCATGCATCCATCCTACACAATCTGCCACCAGTAAGATTGTGTGTGTGATCAAACTACATCCATCAGCTCATATAAACAACAAAACCTGATTATAACAGTATAAATCATGGTCAAAAGGTATATAGGCCTCTGGCAGGAGTCCAAATGCATTTCTGTTCAAAGTGTGCTGTCCTATTTAAATTCTAATGTCCTGCGCACATACATCCCTCCATACAGACATACATAGAAGTTACGCACTGAAACAAGCCATCCTGTCTAACCGATCCAGGTCTGTCTTTACCTTCCAAGTCAGCAAATTGTCTGATCAAGTTTATACACCTCATTCCCATATTTTTTCAACATCTGTTCCTTCATCCATCTAACCAATCTAATATAAAATACTTTTGCCTTAACTGCTAAAGTTGTATCTATGGCTCCTAATATCAATAGTTCCTCAAAAACTGGAAACAGTCTCCTTATATCTACTTTGTTCCATCCTGTCATAACTTTTAAACATTTTATTGTACCACTTACATTATCTACAATGTTCTCACCAAAGGTTTTAAAGTTTTTCACCTTTCCCCGACCTGGGGGGGAAAGGGGCAGGTTGGCAGACGGTACAAGGTGTCAAATTAAGCAGAGTGCCATGAGCATTATTCCCAGCACCATTCGGCCCATCGAGTCTGCACTGACCCTTTGAAAGAGCACATTACCTCGGCCCAATCCCCCACTTGCAATCCCACCTAGGGACAACTTTGCATATCCAATTTGCCTAAGCTGCACATCTTTGGACTGTGGGAGGAAACCAGGGCACCCAGAGGAAACCCACACAGACACTGAAAGAATGTGCAAACACCGCTCAGTCGCCCGAGGTCGGAATCGAACCCAGGTCCTTGGTGCTGTGAGACAGCAGTCCTAACCACTGTGCCACCATGCCTCCCTGACCCGGTCTGGCCTGCAACTCCGGACCCACACAGCGATGCGGTTGACTCTTAACTGACCCCACTGAAATGACTTGGCATGCCATTCAATTCAAGGGCAATTAAGGATGGGCAACAAATGCTGGTCCAGCCAGCGACACCCACATCAAGAACAAATAGATAAACTTGCCAAACTGAAGGAATAATTTAAGTTTTATTTGATTATTGCTACTTACTTAGATTTACTTCCTCTGATCCCATGCAGGACAATGGGCAGCAGGGCACTGCCACAGGCCCCAGTCGATCACAATCTATTTTGTTCCAACCCTGCTCTTGGAGGTCCATCTTAAACGGACATCACCAGGTCTTCCTTGGTCGGCCCCGTCTCCTTCTTTCAGCTGGTGTCTTCTGCCACTCTGCCTGCCTGTTGAGTCATCTCCTCATCTCAAGTGACAGAAACTGGGTGGCATGGACAAGCTGGGCCGAAGGGCCTGTTTCCATGCTGTAAACATCTAGGACTCTATGAGACCCTGCAGGCGCCTCTAACCAGTCCTCTGTTGCACTTCTTCGTTGGTGTTGCTGTCTCTCCATGTGACGTCCAGGATCCTATGTGGGCAGCGCTGGTGAAACATGTCCAACGAACATGACAACTTTTCTGCTCTATCCATGTCTTGCTGGCAAAGATCATAGTTGGCACTGCTATGAACACTTAGAGTCGTTGCTTTGCTGATTCTTGGGTGGATATCTTTAGAGTTAAAACTTTGTCAAACTGTATCTATACAGGAAATATCTACACTGAGTAGTTACCCCAAATGGAGTTAGGCAGATCCGAGCCAAGTCTATGGAGCAGAGTAATCAGTCAAAACAAAATCCTTATTACACTAATGAAGTTTTTTTGTCCCTTTTTCAGCAAAAGAGTCAATGCTTTTTGTCCTGCACTCCTCGGGATAGGTTTGCAAGAATACGCATTGTAAAGGGAACAACAACAATTTATAGTGCACAAGAAGAGGGTGCTGATCGGTTAGCAAGTGGATTCAGATTGGTAGAGGCATTGCTATGGAGAATTTACCACTTAGACAAAATGTATTTTTTTCACCAATGCTCAAGTGCTGGACCACCAAATGACTATTAATGTCAGTAAGGTGAAGCCGCATTACAAGACACCCCGTAGTCACTCAAGATTTTTTTTTTTTAAGAAAAAGAAAAGATACCGTACTGTTAAACTTAACCAAAATTACCAGAGAAGACCTGTAGTCGTTGATGGCAACAAAACAGATATAACTGCTCAAAATACATTACAGCCAAACTGTAATACTCCATATCTGTTCGAAAATATTTCCAATTGAACAATGCAATGGCATCACCTTTAATTGTTATTTCACATATTTCTTCACCTTTAACAAAACTTCTCCTTTCGAACAAGATTTCAGACGCACAGCTAACTTCTCTCTCCATGGCTTGGTATCTATTCCTTTACTTTGCATCACACCTTAGGATGTCTCCTATTTGAGGACAAGTTGCCATCTTTAGACCATAGATATACTGAATATACAATGGGCGGGTTTATCCTTTCATGCAGCTATAAGTATTGGCTCGAACGGAGAATCTGTGGGAGGTTTACGATTCCGGTACCGGTGAGGGGGTAGCGCCGCCGCGGGACCATAACTCCCGCCTCCCGTGCCGAAAACAGACGGAGAATGGCTGGGTCCAGGACGCGCATGCGCACAGCTGACGGCCTGCAGAGTGTCTCGTGCCGTCGAGAACTGGGCCCATCGGGGGCGGAGCATCATGAGTGGGCCAGCCGATGAGGCACCAATGGCACTGAGACTGCGTGCGCCGCGCGTTACAACGATGCCGGTTTGGAGGGGGCAGAGAATCGCAAACTGGCATCAAACCAGTGCCCGCCCCGATTCCAGTGTCGGAATAGATTCTCAGCCCAATCCCCGATTGCAATTTTGGAGTCGGGTAACGGGGAATCCAGCCCAAGAAGCCTCTGGGTCTCCGGCCTTCAAATACATTGAGGATTCAGTTTAACACAAAACTTTAAAATGTAAAGGTTTTTCTTATACTATTAAAAAATGTTACGAACACGTTTCACTTTATATAACGTGGTACTAAACCATCATTATACCCAACTAGGATGGTAGTTCAGTGCTATATCAATAAATTGACCAGAATAAGAAAGCTGAACAAAAGAAAATCTTTAAAAGTCAAAACTCCATTTCACAGCTACGTTCTGTGACAACTGTACTTGTATACGTTTCTGAAAATAGGTTTAGCTTTGGTTCATTCCTCCTCTCTTCTCCCCCACCCCCCACTGACTTGGTTCATTCCTCCTCTCTTCTCACCCTCCCCCCACTGACTTGGTTCATTCCTCCTCTCTTCTCACCCTCCCCCCACTGACTTGGTTCATTCCTCCTCTCTTCTCACCCTCCCCCCACCCCCCACTGACTTGGTTCATTCCTCCTCTCTTCTCCCCCCACCCCCCGCTGACAACACAATATCCTCAAGGAAGTCAATAAATGGCTTCCACCCCTCCTGTACCACTCTAACAGCGAACCTAATTTTTTCCAAGTGCAGAAACTCTGCCAAATTACTCACCCATTCCCCCAGCTTTGGCGGATCCGAGTCCTGCCAACACAGAAAATCCGTCTCCTGGCTATCAGGGAGGCAAAGGCCTCTCTCCCCACCTGAACTCCCGGATCCTCCAACTCTCCAAATATCGCCACCTTCGGACTCGCAGCTACCTCTACCCCCAAAGTCTTTGACATTACCTCCAAAAATCCCTTCCAAAACTCTCTCACCCTTGGACATGCCCAAAACATATACACATGGTTTGCCCGCCACCACCCTGGGCATAACGGCCACACCTATGCTCCACCCCTGAAAAGAACCGATTCATTCTGGACACTGTCATGTGGGCTCTTTGCACCACCTTAAATAGGATAAGACTTAACCTAGAACGCGATGAGGACACATTCACCCTCTACAAAGCTTCCCTCCACGCTCCAGCCCCCAGCACCCCCCACCCCTCACCCCTCACCCAAAACTCCTCCTCCCACTTGCGCCTGACCTCCTCCATAGGAGCACACTCCCGCTTCATCAGCTCCCCATACATGTCCACAATCCTGCCCTCCCCAATATCATTCTCGGACAAGAGCTTATCCTGTAGCACTGGGGGCAGCAGTGCCGGAAAGCACAGTGCCTCCTTCCTAACAAAGTCCCTAACCTGCAGATACTGAACCTATTCCCCTTTGGTAATTGGTAAGTCTCCTTGGGCTCTGCCAGATCTGCAAACTTCTGAAATACAAATAAGATCTTCAGCACAGTCATCTTCACCGTCTGCACCTGTCCCACCAAAGACAATGGGCAGCACATCCCACCTTTTGGAAGTCCGCCTTCATCCTCTCCACCAGCCGCACCATGTTCAGCTTGTGCAGCTGAGCCCAATTCCATGCCGCCCTTATCCCAAGATAGCAAAAGCATGCCTCCACCACCGGAAACGTCAATGCCCCCAGCCCCCTCTCCTGTCCCCGTTCATTAATTCTGAACACCTCCCTTTTCCCCATATTCAGCTTGTATCACGAAAAGCGACCAAACTCACCCAGAATCCCCATCATCCTATGAAGTTCCCAACCAGGTCCGAAATATACAACAGGAGGTACATCTAGGTACGAAGAAACTCGGTGCTCGAACCCTCCCCCCGCTCAATCGTCCTGCACCCCCTCGATCCCCAAGCGCCATTGCCAAAGGCTCTATCGCTAGGCCAACGAGCAGCGAGAGGAGCGGGCACCCCTGCCTCGTCCCCCGGTGTAACTCAAAGTAATCCAGGCTAACCATGCTTGGCTAAACACTAGCCTTGGGCGCCTTATACAGAAGCTGAACCCAAGCCACAAAGCCCTGTCCAAACCCGAACCAACCCAACACCTCAAACAGATATGCCCACCAACCCGATCAAACGCATTCTCAGTGTCCATTGCCACCACCACTTCCTCTTATCGGCCCTCCAAGGACATCATAATAACATTAAGCAGCCTCTGTACATTTGCCGACAGCTGCCGCCTCTTCATGAACCCAGTCTAGTCCTTTCCTATCACCCCCGACACACAATCCTCTATCTGCGACGCCAGCATCATCACCAACAACTTTAAGTGCATATTGTGAGATCAGGTGGTACGATCCACACTGCTCCAGGTCTTTGTCCTTCTTTAAAATGAGCGATATAGAGGCCCGCGACAACGTGGGCAGGAGCTCCACCCTCACCATCAACTCATTAGGCATCCCAACAAGCAGGGGCCCCCAGTTCCAACCCAAACTTCTTATAAAACACGGCTGGGAACCCATCCGGTCCTGGAGGCCTTCCCCACCTGCATCAATCTCATGCAATGCATCACCTCCCTCAACCCAATCCGGGCGCCCAACCCCTGCACCTTCACCGTCTCAATTCCTGGGAACTCCAACCTGCCCAAGGATCGCCTGATCCCTTCATCCAAGCCATACAACCTTTGATAGAAGGTCTCAAAAACTCCATTCACCCCCTCCGGCTCCGATACCATCGTGCCCTTCTCAGACCTGACCTTTTCAATTTCTCTCGCCACCACCTGCTTCTTCAACTGATGCGCAAGCATCCTACTCGCTTTCTCCCCATACTCCTAAATCGCCCCTCTGGCTCTGTGCAGTCGTCCCACCGTCTTTCGTGGACACCAGCCCAAACTCCATCTGGAGTCTCGGCCTCTCCTTTAGTAAAGCCGCCTCAGGCGCCACCGAATATCTCTGGTCCACCCTCAATGTCCTCCACCAACCTCAACCTCTCAGCCTGCTCCACTCTCTGCGCCCGGAATATAAATTTGCCCCTTACCACCGCTTTCAGCACCTCCCACAAGGTGGAGGCAGAAACCTCCCCCGTATTATTCAGCTCCACATAATTTTGGATGGCCACTGCAATGGAGTCTCCCCTGCAACCCCGCAAATCCATCCAGTGCAGCGTCTGGTCAGAGATCACAATCGGCGAATACTCCGATGCAACCATCCCCGCCAACAACACCTGGTCTAACACAAAGAAATCAATCCGAGAGTATATCCGGAGCACATGCGAGAAGTACGAAAACGCATTTGCCCTTGGCCTCAAACTGCCATCTGTCCACCCCCCCTCCCCCCCCCCCCCCACCAATAATAAACACTCACCCACTCCGCAGCCATATTCCTTAAATATAAGAATCTGGCCGTCGTGTATACCCACTTTAGCATCTCCACAGTTCAGTTCATTGTCCCTCATAAATTCACTCGCCTCCTCCGGTGTATCAAAATAAAACTCTGATTCTGGTGTGTGACACAGACGAGCAGGAACAAAACACCCCAAACCTCATCCCTTCCTTGTAGAGGGCAGCCTTGAGCCAATTATAACCGGCCCACCGCTTGGCCAACTCCACACCCAGGTCCTGGTAGATCCTCAGCACTTTTCCTTCCCAGGTACACTTTTTCGTCAGCTTCCCCCCATCCAGCTTCCCCCCATCCTCAGTATTTTCTCCTTATCAAGAAAACGATGCAGCCTCATCACCATCGCCCACGGCGGCTCCTCCGCCATCGATCTCCTCCTCTGCGCCCTGTGCACTCGATCCACCTCGAAGGCGCCCTCCCGCACCATTTCTCCAACATATTCGCCACATACTTTGCGGCCTGCGTTCCCTCGATCCCCTCAGGTAGCCCACGTTCCGGAAATTCGGCCTCCTGGAGCTGTTCGAGGTCTCCCTCAACCTCTTATGGCTATCCGCTATGAGCACCATCGCTGCCTGCAGCGAGGCCTGCCAGTCCTCATGCTCTACCACTGAATCCTTCACCTTCTGGAGTGCCAGACCCTGCACCTCCAGCCTAGGTTCCACTCTCTCAATAGTTGCCCTAAGCAGCTCCACCACCTCTGCCAGGTCCTCCGAGGCCTCCTGCCTCTGCTGCTGGAACTTTGCAGGCAAAAAGTCCACAAGCTGTTCACTACGCCACTGGGCAGGCAACAATGCCCCAGCACACTCTGCCACCTTTTCCTGAGTCGCACCTCAAATAACCTTTCGCTCAAGCTGCTGCCTCTTACTTGTTACACTCCTCACCTAGTAAGCCATACCAGTCCAACCGATGGAGTACTGTAATCTACAAGTGCTCATACACCTCACACCAGCATACACCCCTTGAATCAGGTGGGAAAGGACCAAAACCTTCCACCTTAAGCAGGAGCCACAAATGTGCGACCACTCACTCCATGGCCGCCACAGGCAGTCACCCTTAGCTTTGGTTCATAACCGATGGTTACTTAAGCAATGCTGGTTTCCCCTTCAAAGTAAATATATATTTTGTATGTTGAAGTTTAGGCAAGACCTATAACCATGGGGAGGTTACAGCAGCTTTTACTCCAGAGAATGATGGATACGCTGCTAAGGAACATGCTTTGCGTCATGATGATGTTGACAATGGAATGAATGCATACTTTCAGCCTGGATAATTTTTTTTAAATCACGCCATTCATTTTTGGTACCTAGGCACCGCTGGAACATCCAGCATTTATCACCGACCCCGAGTTGATATATTCGGGTTCTTCTGGAATCACTGCAGACCATGTGGTGATGACCCATTTTTTTCTAATCTCCTAAAATTAGATTAGATTTAAACTGAAATTACGTGCTGTGTATTTAAGAATACCTATGTCAAAATATAACAGTAAAGACCATTCACGTTGCCAGGTAGTTACAAACCTCAGCAAGATATATCTGAAGTCACACCATTTTGGTCCCACTGTTAATAAAGGATTCAGAATCTAGGGACTTCCGGGTGCGGCGATGACCAGCTAGGCCGCACGTTTCGGCAGCTCCCGGTGGAACGGACATTTGGGCTCTTGACAGGAGCCCCAACGGCAATTTTAACGGCAAAAAACACTGCGCTGTAATCCAGAAGGGAATCCCCCCTGGACACGGATGGAAAAAAGAGAGGAAGGTGGCCGGATTGCGGTGGATCCTTAAGAGCAGCGGCCAGGAAGGCAGGCACAAAGCAAGATGGCGTCGGAAGGAGGCAGTTTAATATGGGGCCCTGACGAACAAGAGTTCCTGCGGCGTTGCGTAGATGAACTCAAAAAGGAGATGAAGAAGGAGCTGTTGGCCCCGATATTACAAGCGATTGAGGGGCTAAAGGAGGAGCAAAAGACCCAGGAACAGGAGCTTTGGGCCGTGAAGGCAAAGGCTGCTGAGAATGAGGACGACATACAGGGCCTGGTGGTGAAAACGGAGATGCACGAGGCACAACACAAAAGGTGTGTGGAAAGGCTGGAGGTGTTGGAGAATAATGCGAGGAGGAAGAATTTAAGGATTCTTGGTTTTCCCGAAGGTGTAGAAGGGGCGGACGTCGGGACACATGTGAGCACGATGCTGCACTCGTTAATGGGATCGGAGGCCCCGACGGGTCCGCTGGAGGTGGAGGGAGCCTATCGAGTTATGGCGCGAAGACCGAGGGCTGGAGAAATTCCTCGAGCCATAGTGGTGAGATTTCTCCGATATAAGGACAGAGAGATGGTCCTCAGATGGGCAAAGAAAACTCGGAGCAGTAGGTGGGAGAACGCGGTGATCCACGTATATCAAGGTTGGAGTGCGGAGGTGGCGAGAAGGAGGGTAAGCTTTAATCGGGCCAAGGCGGTGCTGCACAAACGGAAGATTAAATTTGGAATGCTGCAACCGGCAAGACTGTGGGTCACACATCAAGGGAAACACCACTACTTCGAAACGGCAGATGAGGCGTGGACATTTATTGTCGAGGAGAAACTGGAGTGAGCGGGCCACAAAAAGAACGTTTGGGACAAAGTGGGGGGGTGAATATGTGGGATGAAGGGGGGGAAAAGAGGGAAGAGATGACTTCCCAAGTTGTTAATCCTGCGACCCTGTAACTTTTCTCTCTTCCCCATGTCGTGGGGGAGGGAGGATGAGGAGCTGAGGGCGCCGGCCATTGGGGGCGGGGCAAAAAGGGAAGCGCGGGCTTTGTTCCCGAGCTATGGTAATCACGGCGGGAACAGGGAAGCAGGAAGGAGGGGGCCTTGCACAGTGTGAGCCGAGGTCACGGGGGGAAGCCGAGGTCGGCCAGAGTTTGCTGACTTCTGGGAGCAACATGGGGGGTGCAATTACGCTAGTTTGGGATCTAGCGGGGCGGGGGGGTTAACTGGGTTGCTGCTGCTGGGGAGAAGGGGGAGCTGGTATGGGGGGGGGGGTCGGGGCGGGAGGGGGGCGCCGCTTGGGGGAGATACGGCCACGTGGGAACCGGGTGAGGAGCTGGATTGGAAAAGGAGATGGCTAGTCATCAAGGGGGGGGGGGGGGGGGTAAAAAGCCCCCCAACCCGGTTGATCACGTGAAATGTGAGAGGGCTGAATGGGCCGATTAAGAGGGCACGGGTACTCGCACACCTAAAGAAACTTAAGGCAGATGTGGTTATGCTTCAGGAGACGCATCTGAAACTGATAGACCAGGTCAGACTACGCAAAGGATGGGTGGGGCAGATGTTTCATTCGGGGCTAGACGCAAAAAACAGGGGGGGGTGGCCATACTAGTGGGGAAGGGGGTAATGTTTGAGGCAAAGACTATAGTGGCGGATAGTGGGGGCAGATACGTGATGGTGAGTGGCAAATTGCAAGGGGAGGCGGTGGTATTAGTGAACGTGTATGCCCCGAACTGAGATGATGCCAACTTTATGAGGCGTATGTTAGGACGAAACCCGGACCTAGAAGTGGGGAAGTTGATAATGGGTGGAGATTTTAATACGGTGCTGGTCCCAGGGCTGGACAGGGCGAGGTCCAGGACCGGAAGGAGGCCGGCTGCAGCTAGGGTGCTTAAGGGCTTTATGGAGCAGATGGGAGGAGTAGACCCCTGGAGATTTAATAGAGCTAGGAGTAAGGAGTTTTCGTTTTTCTCCTATGTCCACAAAGTTTATTCACGGATAGACTTTTTTGTTCTGGGAAGGGCACTGATCCCAAAGGTGATGGGGACGGAGTACACGGCTATAGCCATTTCGGATCATGCTCCACATTGGGTGGACCTGGAGATAGGGGAAGAAAAACAACAGCGTCCACCCTGGAGAATGGACATGGGATTATTGGCAGATGAGGGGGTGTGCTTAAGGGTGAGGGGGTGTATTGAAAGGTACTTGGAACTCAATGATAATGGGGAGGTATAGGTGGGAGTGGTCTGGGAGGCGCTGAAGGCAGTGGTTAGAGGGGAGCTGATATCTATTAGGGCACATAAAGGAAAGCAGGAGGGTAGGGAAAGGGAGCGGTTGTTGAAAGAACTTCTGAGGGTGGACAGACAATATGCGGAGGCACCGGAGGAGGGACTGTACAGGGAAAGGCAAAGGCTACATGTAGAATTTGACTTGTTGACTACGGGTAATGCAGAGGCACAATGGAGGAAGGCACAGGGTGTACAGTACGAATACGGGGAGAAGGCGAGCAGGTTGCTGGCCCACAAACTGAGGAAAAGGGGAGCAGCGAGGGAGATAGGGGGGGGGTGAGAGATGAGGAGGGAGAGATGGAGCGGGGAGCGGAGAGAGTGAATGGAGTGTTCAAGGCATTTTACGAAAGATTATATGAAGCTCAGCCCCCGGATGGGAAGGAGAGAATGATGTGCTTTTTGGATCAGCTGGAATTTCCCAAGGTGGAGGAGCAGGAGAGGGTGGGACTGGGAGCACAGATTGAGACGGAGGAAGTGGTGAAAGGGATTGGGAGTATGCAGGCGGGGAAGGCCCCGGGACCAGACGGATTCCCAGTTGAATTCTATAGGAAATATATGGACTTGCTGGCCCCGCTACTGATGAGAACCTTTAATGAGGCGAGGGAAAGGGGGCAGCTGCCCCCGACTATGTCGGAAGCAACGATATCGCTCCTCCTAAAGAAGGAAAAAGACCCGCTGCAATGCGGGTCCTACAGGCCCATTTCCCTCCTGAATGTGGACGCTAAGATTCTGGCCAAGGTAATGGCAATGAGGATAGAGGATTGTGTCCCGGGGGTGGTTCATGAGGACCAAACTGGGTTTGTGAAGGGGAGACAGCTGAATACAAATATACGGAGGCTGCTAGGGATAATGATGCCCCCACCAGAGGGGGAAGCGGAGATAGTGGTGGCAATGGATGCCGAGAAAGCATTTGATAGAGTGGAGTGGGATTATTTGTGGGAGGTGCTGAGGAGATTTGGTTTTGGGGATGGGTATATCAGGTGGGTACAGTTGCTGTATAGGGCCCCGACGGCGAGCGGGGTCACGAATGGACGGGGGTCTGACTATTTTCGGCTCCATAGAGGGACGAGGCAGGGATGTCCTCTGTCCCCGTTATTGTTTGCACTGGCGATTGAGGTGTCCCAGGAAGTGGAGGGGAGTACTCGGGGGGGGGGGGGGGGGGGGGGAAGAAGAACACCGGGTATCTCTGTATGCGGATGATTTGTTGCTATATGTGGCGGACCCGGCGGAGGGGATGCCAGAGATAATGCGGATACTTGGGGAGTTTGGGGATTTTTCAGGGTACAAACTGAACATGGGGAAAAGTGAGGTGTTTGTGGTGCATCCAGGGGAGCAGAGCAGAGAGATAGAGGGTTTACCGTTGAGGAAGGTAACAAGGGACTTCCGGTACTTGGGGATCCAGACAGCCAAGAATTGGGGTACATTACACAGGCTTAATTTAACGCGGTTGGTGGAACAGATGGAGGAGGACTTTAAGAGATGGGACACGGTGTCCCTGTCATTGGCAGGTAGGGTGCAGGCGGTCAAAATGGTGGTCCTCCCGAGATTCCTTTTTGTGTTTCCGTGCCTCCCGGTGGTGATCACGAAGGCTTTTTTCAAAAGAATCGAGAAGAGTTTTGTGTGGGCTGGGAAGACCCCGAGAGTGAGGAGGGGATTCTTGCAGCGTAGTAGGGACAGGGGGGGGCTGGCACTACCGAGCCTAAGTGAGTACTACTGGGCCGCCAATGTTTCAATGGTGTGTAAGTGGATGGGAGAAGGGGAGGGAGCGGCGTGGAAGAGATTGGAGAGGGCGTCCTGCAGGGGGACTAGCCTACAAGCAATGGTGACGGTACCGTTGCCGTTCTCACCAAAGAAATACACCACAAGCCCGGTGGTGGTGGCTACATTGAAAATTTGGGGGCAGTGGAGACGGCATAGGGGAAGGACGGGAGCTTCGGTGCGGTCCCCGATAAGAAACAATCATAGGTTCGTCCCGGGGAGAATGGATGGGGGATTTGGAGCATGGCAAAGAGCTGGGGTAGTACAACTGAGAGATCCGTTTGTAGATGGGACGTTTGCGAGTCTGGGAGCGCTGACGGAAAAATATGGGTTGCCCCAAGGGAATGCATTTCGGTACATGCAATTGAGGGCTTTCGCGAGGCAACAGGTGAGGGAATTCCCGCAGCTCCCGACGCAGGAGGTGCAGGATAGAGTGATCTCAGAGACATGGGTGGGGGATGGTAAGTTGTCGGACATATACAGGGAAATGAGGGACGAGGGGGAGATCATGGTGGATGAGCTGAAAGGGAAGTGGAGCTGGGGGGAGGAGATTGAGGAGGGGCTGTGGGCTGATGCCCTACGTAGGGTAAACTCATCGTCCTTGTGTGCCAGGCTAAGCCTGATACAATTTAAGGTGTTACACAGGGCGCATATGACTGGAGCACGGCTCAGTAAATTTTGGGGGGTAGAGGATAGGTGTGCGAGATGCTCGAGAGGCCCAGCGAATCACACCCACATGTTCTGGTCATGCCCGGCACTACAGGGGTTCTGGGTGGGGGTGGCAAAGGTGCTTTCGAAGGTGGTGGGGGTCCGGGTCGAACCAAGCTGGGGGTTGGCTATATTTGGGGTTGCAGAAGAGCCGGGAGTGCAGGAGGCGAGAGAGGCTGACATGTTGGCCTTTGCGTCCCTAGTAGCCCAGCGCAGGATATTGTTAATGTGGAAGGAAGCCAAACCCCCGGGTGTGGAGACCTGGATAAACGACATGGCAGGGTTTATAAAGTTAGAATGGATTAAGTTTGTGTTAAGGGGTTCGGCTCAGGGGTTCACCAGGCGGTGGCAACCGTTCGTCGATTACCTCACAGAAAGATAGAGGGAATGGAAAAGAAGTAGACAACAGCAGCAACCCAGGTGGGAGGGGGGGGGGGGATCGAACGGACTCTCAGAGATGTTATTGTATATGTATAATATGTATAGGTAGTTGTTATAGGTAATTGTATAGTGGATTGTTGGATTGTATTTTTGGAGTGTATTTATTTTGGACAAGGCAGTTGCCATTCAGTTTTGTTTTTGTTTATATATTTATTTAATTGTTTAAAACTGGCCACTGTTATTTATATTGCTTTATTGTTGTGTAAAAGAAACACTACGTACTGTTATGTTTGGCCAAAAATCTCGAATAAAATATATTTTTTTTAAAAAGAATTCAGAATCTAGGAGCAGGAGGAGGCCATTCGGCCTCTTGAACCACGATTCAATAAGATCATAGCTGACCCGATTGTGATCGTAGTTCCACTTTCCTGCCTCTCCCCCATAACCCTTGTCGATCAAAAATCTGCCCAGCTCGGTCTTGAATGTATTCAAAGACCCAGCCTCCACTGCTCACTGGGAAAGAGAATTCCGAACACACAAGACCCTCCGAGGGAAGAAACTCCTTACCATGGTCTTAAACAAGAAACTCCTTACTTTTAAACTGTGCCCCCAAGTGCTAGATTTCCCCATGAGGGAAACATCCTCTCAGCATCTACCCTTCCAGTGCATTCCAAAGCGTCACCACCCTCTGGGTAAAAAGTTTTTTTTCTCAAATCCCCCCCTAACCTCCTGCCCCTGACCTTGAACATGTGTCCCCTCGTAACTGACCCTTCAACTCAGGGGAACAGCTGCTCCCTATCCACCCTGTCCACGCCATTCACCTCGATCAGGTCACGCTTCAATCTTCTCTACTCCAGTGAGAACAACCCAAACTTATCCAACCTCTCTTCATAACTTGGATGTTCTATCCCAGGCAGCATCTTGGTGAATCGCCTCTGTACCCCGTCCAGTGCAATCACATTTTTCCTAAATGTGGCAACCGGAATTGCACAGTACTCCATCTGTGTCCTCATCAGAAGTTCTATAAAAGTCCAACACGACCTCCCTGCTTTTGTAATCTATGCCTTGATTGATAAAGGCAAGTGTCCCATATACCTTTTTCACCACTCTATTAAACTGTCCTTCTGCCTTCAGAGATCTATGGACAAACACACCACGGTCCCTTTGTTCCTCAGAACTTCCCAGTGTCATGCCATTAATTGAATACTTCCTTGTCACATTACTCCTTCCAAAGTGTGTCAACTCAATCTTCAGGGTTAAATTCCATCTGCCACTTTTCAATAAATTTGTCAAATACGATTTCTCTTTCACAAAACTATGTTGGCTCTGCCTGACTGTATTATGATTTTCGAAACTTCTTTAACCAATTCTTCAAGAAGGAATTCTAACATTTTCCCAATGATATTAAGCTAACTAGCTTATAGTTTCCCACTTTCTGTTTCCTTTCTTTCTTGAACAGGGTAATGATATTTGGATTTTCTAATGGCTGGAACATTTCCAGAATCCAGGGAATTTTGGAAGCTTACAATCAATGCCTTCACTATCTCTGCAGTCACTTTTTTCAGGAATGCAGGCCATCAGGTCTCGGGGACTTGTCAGTCTCAAATCCCATTTGTATTACCATTACTTTTTCTCTTATACTGGAGGTTTTAACTTCCTCCATTCCTTTTGCATCTTTATTTTCTACTATTCTTGGGATGCTTGTAGTGTCGTTCACTGTGAAGTCAGATGCAAAATAACGTTCAAAGCCTCTGCCATTTCTTCATTTGTCATTATTAATTCCCCAGTTTCATTCTCGAAGGGATCAATGCTCACTTTACCTTTTCTTTACCTACTCTTTTCCTTTTTATTGTCGGTTTTAATATTTCTTGCTCGGTTCCTCTCTTCCTCCAATTTTTCCAGTAAGAGGTCTTACAACACTAGATTAAAGTCCAACAGGTTTGTTTCGAATCACTAGCTTTCGGAGCACTGCTCCTTCCTCAGGCTCCTTCCTTCACCTGAGGAAGGAGCAGTGCTCTGAAAGCTAGTGATTCGAAACAAACCTGTTGGACTTTAACTGTGCTCACTCCAGTCCAACGCCGGCATCTCCACATCCAATTTTTCCGTCAGTCTTTGCTGGTTTCTAAAACTTGCCCAATCTTACAGTGACGGAGATATAGGCTCGATGTATTTTCTTTCAATTTGATACCACCCTTAACTTATTCAGTTAACCACAGATGGTGCATTCTTCTCAGCGTCTTTCCTTCAAAGACTATATCTCTAAGAGAGCTAGGAAATATTTCCTTAAATGTCTGTCACTACTTCTCACTGAAAATAGATGGGTTCATAAAACAATTGAATTGAAAGCTAGTTAAAACTTTTATTTCTCCCCCATTGGTGCAAATATCTTGACATTTGTACATCAAAACACATCAACCATTTTTGCAAAAAAAAAGGTACAGCATACACTTAACAGTCTAATATTCATCTCGTTAATAGAAACTGAAATCTTGACACTAAACCAAATTTAGAAGTAAATTCAGCAACTAATGCAGAAAGTCACTTTTCAAGTTAAAATTAAAATATCAGGTTTGTAGTTTTGGCGACACATTTACATTTAGCACATTCATTTTATATCAAGAGCAATCAAGGACCTATCAAGGACCTAACAAGAAAACAGCCTAATTAAGTGCCTATTTTTCACACTATTATTCAATTAAAAAGCACTTAGAGACGTAGGTCAACTTCAACAATCTCCTAGTAAAACTGCTTTCAAAAAGAACCTAACATTTGTTCAAATTTTAAGAAGTTGCACTAAAACCTGATGAAAAGTATTAACATTAGAGTTGACTCAGGTAACATTTATTTACTTGAATTCCCCCTCCCTTTGTGCACGCAAGAGAGAATCCCCCCTCCCTTTGTGTGTGCAAGAGAAAATCCCCCCTCCCTTTGTGCACGCAAGAAATGACAAAATATTATGCTGGTGTCATACAAGCCGTATAATTTGAATTTAAGTCCACCAAAAATACAAGCTTGCCCATTCTCAAAACCCAGTAAAAGGCAGAATAATTTATTAAAAATTGGTCAATTGTATGGAAGGGATTTTTTGTTAAATTTTGGTTATATTAAGAAGTGTTTTCCAGATTTTCTTTGTCTTGTCTTTATTAGATGTAGTTTTAACTTGTAGCTTCAAGACCTCTCGAGCAACCCTTACCATAGCAGATGTAAAAGGGTGTTTTAAAAGTAAAACATATTTCCAAAGATAGACAGAGCTAAATGTATGGCTTCATCAACCAATAACAGAGACTGTTGTCGTTGAAATCAAGGAAATTTGGAGTCAACGTGGGACATACACGTGTATGGTGTATTAAGCTGAAGGGCAGCAGGGTAGCACAGTTGCTTCACAGCTCCAGGGTCCCAAGTTCGATTCCCGACTTGGGTCACTGTCTGTACAGAGTCTGCATGTTCTCCCCGTGTCTGTGTGGGTTTCCTCTGGGTGCTCCGATTTCCTCCCACAATCCAAAGTTGCGCAATTAGGTGGATTGGCCATGCTAAATTACCTTCAGTGTCCAAGAAGGTTGGTTGGGGTTAATGGGTTATGGAGATAGGTTGTGGGCTTGGGTGGAGTACTCTTTCCAAGGGCCGGTGCAGACTCGCTGGGCCAAATGGCCTCCTTCTGCACTGTAAATTGTATGATCTAAAGGTCCAAGAGAAACAGATAATACAACCATGATGGGTCTCATCAATTTGAATCATAGAGTTTACAATGAAGGTGGCAGCCATTCGGCCCATCAAGTCTACACCGGCCCCTGAAAGAGTGCCCATACCTCCACCCTATCCCTGTAACCCAGCAACCCCACCTAACTTTTGGACACTACAGGGCAATTTAGCATGACCAATCTACCTAACCCGCACATCTTTGGACTGAGGGGGAAAATGGAGCACCCGGAGGAAACCCACACAGGAGAACGTGCAGACTCTGCACAGACAGTGACCCAAGCCAGGAATCAAACCCAAGTCCCTGGCACTGTGAAGCAACAGTGCTAACCACTGTGCTACCATGCCACCCCAAATTATTCAAATCATCAATTGACCTTTCAAAAGCTATCACTGCTGTCCCACAAGAGAGAGATCAACTCAACCACTCTATCCATGGGTACAAGCACAAGCTTGGACTCCTTGATTGCCAGCAGATAAACTCCAGCTTAATCAGAAGACTCCAGCTTAATCAGAAGACTGGATAGCCAAGGTTGTTAACTTGTCACCTATCTAAGGAGTAGTCTCACCAATTTGCAATAGTCTCGATCACTAAACGAGAAGTAAATTTGGTAATAAGCGATACAGTTGATGGTACATTACTGTGATATACTGAACCGTCCATACATGTTCTTATGCATTGTGTGGAGTAACTATTGCTAATCAACAATTTGTTATTTAAATTGCTACGTGACTCTACCTCTCACCATTTACATTGAATAACTGTTGCATACTTCAAGAATTTTCAAGTAAGTGGTAACTATGATTTTGTAGCTCATAGTGTAATAGCCCGCATGGGGCCTACTAGGCATGAATGATCATCTTCCCTGTGGGCCTTGGGGAGTACGAACTCCCCCGCAACGGGTGGGGGAAAATCGCTATTAACCTTTGTATAAAAGGTCGGCCAGTCGGGCACCGACCAGTGAGGAACCCAGTAGGGATCTGCCGGGCCAAGTATATATTGTGTTGTAAATAAATCTTTGTTCCTTTATTTTACTCAGTTTGGACTCCCCGTGTCCTTATTAAACGAGTGACGAGGGCGATCGATGGTGCGACCTACTCGGCTAAGCCACCTCCCGATTTTCTGGACCTGACCCAGTCAATAATCATTCAAAGATATTGGTTTCATACGGCGGAGAGGTCCCACAGTGAATCCATCACCGAGTTCTTATCACAGCTATGGAAGATCACGGAATTTTGTGCGTATGGAACTGCTTTATCCGATATGCTCTGCAAGGCTATCGGGCAAAATCTCCCTGACCTTTCAGCAGGTACTGCAGATCTCATCGCTCCGGGAGAGCTTGGAGCACACCAAGAGGTACAAGGAATGGAGGTAAGCACTTTGGGGCGTCACACCTCACGTGGCATCCCCATGGCCTGGATCGAATGCCGCGGCGACTCCGGTCTCTGGGCAAAGAACCGGTCACCGAGATGTGCGCTATCACCGGACTCAACTGAAGGCAATTCCAGCCTGTGTGCGACATGTGGCGCTGGTATAGAACACAGAACATACCGTGCAGAAGGAGGCCATTCGGCCCATCGAGTCTGCACCGACCCACTTAAGCCCTCACTTCCACCCTATCCCCATAACCCAATAACCTCTTCTAACCTTTTTGGTCACGAAGGGCAATTTATCATGGCTAATCCAACTAACCTGGTCTGGGCATACTCACAGGCAGCAAGATAGGCGTCAACCCTGGGGCCGGGCCTTGCTTCTGCATGGCCCAGAAGAGGCCAAAGATGAGATCCAGATGCAGCTGAACTGTTTAGCATCGCCCCATGTGGCCTCTATGTGTGTCCCGATACAGGTGAATGGCCAGCGGAGTCTGCACATTCTCCCCGTGTCTACGTGGGTTTCCTCCGGACGCTCCCGTTTCCTACCACAAGTCCCGAAAGACATGCTGTTAGGTGAATTGGACATTCTGAATTCTCCCTCAGTGTACCCGAACAGGCGCCAGAGTGTGGAGACTAGAGAATTTTCACAGTAACTTCATTGCAACATTAATTTATTATTACAAGCTCCAAGTGGAGTTGGATATGGGAGCTACCATTTCTATGGTGGCACAGAGCACCTCTGATCTCATATAACGGGGTGAGCATACTTTGACTTTGGCTGACACGGCAGTTCATTTGGCCACTTATATGGGGAAACAACGGAATATTGTGGGGTCCACCCTTGCTCTGGTAGTTTATGGGCACCAATCAGTTTGTTTTCCCCTCATGGTTGTGCAAGGAAGCAGCCCTAACCTGTTGGGCTGTGATCGACGACCCAGCTGCAATTAAATTGGCAACATATCCTCCAAGTGGGGTCTGGCGGTTTATGCACATCACTGAGCAAGTTCCCTGAGATTTTCCAGCCTGGCTTGGGTACAATTAAAGGGGTCGTGGCCAAGATACAGGTGGAACACAACCCCGATATTTCCATGCCCGCCCAGTTCCCTACGCTTCAGTGGAGAAAGTCATCGTTTGCAGAGTTTGGGCAAAGTTAGGCCTGTGCGCTTTGCCGGGTGAGTGGCGCCAGTGGCCTTTTAATGAAGCCAGATAAGACAGTTCGCCTCTGCGGAGACTATAGATTAACAATGAACATAGCTTTGAGGTTGGACAATTATCCTTTACCACACATCGAGGATCTGTATGCAACATTGGCCGGTGACTGTACATTTACGAAATTGTACACGGCCAACACTGATCTACAGCTGGAGCTCGATAAATCATTGAGGATGTACGTCACGATCAATATGCACAAGGGACTCCGAGTCACCTGGCGTCAGTTTGGAGTATCCTCGGCATGCGCACTCCAGTGTGTCATGGATAACATCCTGCGTGGATTGCCGTGAGTTGCGATTTACCTAGATGACGTGCTGGTCACAAGGACTACAGAACAAGATCATTTGTAGAATCGAGAGGCGGTGTTGAAATGTTTTTCGGAATATGGGGAACACTGTGCAAAGTGCCTGTTTCAATCAAAGGAAGTGGTATATTTGCGGCATAGGGTGGACCAGGAAGCCTGCATCTGGTCGCCGAGAATGTGAGAGCCATCAAAATGGCCCCCTACCCGCGGGATGCCACCGAGCTTTGCTTTTTTCTTGGATGAGTAAATATTGTGGGCGATTTATTCCAATCGTCCCGTTCACTTGCTCCTCAGGAAGCACCAGCCATGGGAATGGAGCAAGGCCCAGGATGAGGTTTTTAAGAAGGTGAAACGGCAATTGTCCTCTTCAGTAGTGTTGACCCATTTCGACTCTTCAAAGTCATTATACGTCACGTACGATACTTTGTCGTACAGCATTTGGGGCAATTCTGTCTCATCGGTTGAGAGGTGGCCACAAATATCTGACCATCTTTGGCTCCCGGACGGTGGCTGCGGCTGAGAGGAAATATGTCCACATAGAAAAGGAAGGCCTGGTGGTCGTATTTGGTGTAAAATGGTTTAAACAGTACGTCTGTGGCCGCCATTTCTTTATTATCACGGATCACAAGCTGTTGCTGGGCCTCTTCCGCAAGGACAAGGTGATCGAACCAATTGCACCTGCAAGGATTCAGTTATGGGCCTTGTTATTGACGGTTTACAAATACTCTATCGAGCGGCACCCAGGGACCCAGATTACACATGGTGAAGCGTTCAACCATTTTCTCTGCAGACCAAATCCGCAAACCTCCCTGCGGCAGATAAAGTAGTCATGGTCTTAAATTTTATGGACTCCTTGCCTGTCACTGTATCGTGTATTTGTGGGAGGATGCAGATGGGCCCCATCCTTGCCAAGGTGGGGTATCTGGTGCTATATGGTGGGCCGCATCAACAGTTTCCAGGGGAATTGCAAGGGGTTCTCCCCCAAGTCTTTGAAGCTGACGGTGGAAGATGGTATCCTCCTGTGGGGCACGAAGGGCCAGGCAATCCTGTTGAAGGGCCTCCACAACGGGCACCTCCCCAACGGGCACCTCCCCAAAATGTCCCAATTGAAGATGTTGGCGCGAAGCTGATTCTGGTGGCCAGGTTGGGACACAGCTATCAAGACGTTGTCCCAACAGTGCTCAATCTGTCAAGACCACCAGAAGCTCTCCGCAGCGGCATCCCTTCACCCTTGGGTTCATGTGCACGTTGATTTTGCCCATCTATTCCTGGGTTCGATGTTCCTCTAGTGGACACCCAAGTGCCTGGAGGGTTACAGAATGCGACAATCAACTCCCGGGCGACAGTCGAGCAATTGCTCATTTCTTTTTTCCACCCATGGAATCCCGAGGTACTGTGACAGATAATGGGGCCTCTTTCATGAGTGAAAAGTTTGGCGCTTTTATGAAAAACAACAGGACTCGCCATGCCCGCACTACCCCATGCCATCAGGCATCAAATGGCTCGACAGGGAACCATGCAAATGGTTAAACGGGGTTTAAAGAAACAGACTTCAGGCTCGACGGACACCAGACTGGCAAGATGCTTGTTCTCATACAGGACCACATTGCACGCAATAACTGGGGTGGCCCCGCTGAGATGTTAATGGATCGTAGGCTTCGTACACGACAGAGTTTGATTACTCCGGACATCAGCGGAAAGGTGTGCCGCAACCAAGATTTGCCAGGGTGTTGCCCAATTCAACGTTGACCTCTTGGACACGCACCTGACGGCTCCATGTTTGTTCGTAACTACAACGACGGTGCTCGCTGGCTCTCCGGGATTATCGTCCGCCAAATAGGACCGGTCTCTTACCAAGTTCAGGTCCGGGAGCAACTGATGCAACAGCATTTGGATCACATTCACTCATGCAGGTTGCGCCCTCGTCAGGTTCCTCAAAAGAAATCGGTCTTCGATCCTCTAACCCCATTGCCGAACCAGCCTGCTGTGATGCCTTGGATTTCTCTCGATGCCAACATGCCCGATGTTGTGTCTTCCAACTCTGAAATGAAGACCTCGGGAGGTCTCGGCTGCTGATCAGTCACCTCCCGTCGATCGTCCACCCCAGCGTTCTTGTCACAGACGACGTTCACCAGAAAGGTATAAGCCAACCAATCCGGCGCATCAGTTCAGTGACGAATTGTCAGGGCCGAAAAGAATCCAAAATCCTTCGCCTGGTCCTCCTCTTCCACCTCATCAGTCATTGAAGGGGTTTCTGGACTTTGAGGAGGGGCGGAGGGAGGAATGTAATAATCTGCATGGGGCGGGCATGATTATCTTACCTGTGATCCTTGAGGAGTACAAGCTCCCCTGCTATCAACCTCCATATAAAAACGTCGGCCAGTAAGGCACTGACAAGTGAGGAATCCGGTTGGAACCTACCGGTCTGTGTATATATGGTGTTGTAAATTTTACTCCAGCGTCCTTATTAAAAATAGTTCTTGGTGCATTGACCTGCCTGACAAGAAAGGATTAATTCATTCACACAGTACATAGAATAAAATCACTATAATGCAGGAGGCGGCCATTCGGCCCATCAGGTCTGCATGACCCTCTGAAAGAGAACCCTATCTGGGCCCACTCCCCTGCCCGATTCCCATAATCCCACCTAACATCTGGACACAAGGATAATTTAGCATGGCCAATCCACATAACCTGTACATCTTTGGACAGTGAGGGGAAACAGGAGCACCCGGAGGAAACCCACACAGACACGGGGAGAAAGTTTAAACTCCACACAGACAGTCACCCAAGACTGGTATTGAACCCAGGTCCCTGGCGCTGTGAGGCAGCAGCACTAATCACTGTGCCCCCCCGACATTACGGGTATTCTAACTGATGAAGGTACGGTGAACTCAAATACAATCAGGACTGGGTAACATAAGGCAATACAATCAACATTGGCATTATTCACACCTTGACATGTAACTGGTGATACACCGCAGACCATTCCTTGGTCAGTTAAAGCAATGGATAAAAAGTTATTTGGCATATGTATGTCAGCATGTCAAGATTCCTAAACGCAACGTCATTGAGCTTTTTTATACAGTAATATAATTCAGGTAGGCAGTGGTAATGTTTTCACACCTGTTTGTTAGTCTGTAAACAATATATCTCAAAAACTACTGGTCGGATTTCAACAAAACTTGTGGCCCACAAGAACCGATTAGTTTTTGGCAAGGATGCAGATCCAGATTGTGGAATTTTTAAAGGATCCGTTAACATTGGGAGTTCAGGTGAATTGACTTTTTTTTTTAAAGAACATAGCTGGTTGTTTTATTTAGAATGTTTTTGACTGTCTCAGCTTCTGTGGTGGAATTTGTCACAGCTGTCAAAATGTAAGCAGATTGTTCCATGCCGATTGTTGGTTGCGGATTGGCCTGAAGACTCTTCAGTAAGATGGAATCTCTTTAAAGAAAATAAATTCAGCTTTGTAGTTTCAGAGTATCAACCAGGCTGAGGAAAGTCGACAGGAAGAGCTGTGTAATTGTAATAACATTGAGTTATCACAGTATGATAGAGGTATGCGCACTATGAGTGCCACCTTCACTTGGATATCAACGCGACTGAAGCAGGTTATTAAAAAACGAGTGAAATTTTAGGTAGAAGTTCTCTGCACTGTGGCTATATTATGATCTTACGGTAGTGTAGGTGAAGATAATGATTTAGAACATCTACATACAACGAATATATATTTTGGGAATAATTACATGCATTAAAATAAAATTTGCATTGATATTGCATCTTTCACAGCCACCAGATGTCCCAAGTGCTTCACAGCCAATGAAGTACTTTTATGAAGTAAAGTAATTATTATAATGTAGGAAACATGGCAGAAAATATTGCACACAGCAGCTCCCACAAACAGTAATTTTGAGAGTGGCCAGTTATTTTGTTTTTTGATTTTGATGGAGGAATAAACAATGGCCAGGACAGCAAGGATAATGCCCCTACTCTTCTTAAAAATAATGCCATGGGAGTTTTTACATTGATTTAACGTCCCATCTGAACGATAGCGCCTCTGACAAAGCAGCACTTCCGTCAGTACTGCACTGAAGTATCAGCCTTGATTTTTGTCCCAAGTGGAACTTCAACCCACAGCGTTCTGGCTCAAGAGGTGTGCTACCAGCTGAGCCATGGCTGACAGAAATATATTAACAAAGACATAAAGATGACAAAATCAAGTGTTTTGGAAAAATTAACTGAGCTCAAAATTAGGTAGTGACATAAGGGATGCTATTTTTTAGTGCAAACTTCATGGGTGGTTTTGTTCAATTTTAGGTCAGGTTTTGTATCCTACAACAGTTGGAAGTACAGACAGTAACTGCTAGTATGCTTTGTGTCACTGATAGAAGACATTCACACTGAAGAATTCATGACTGGAATGTCATTACTGCAAACATCACAAGTAACAACTCCAAACTCATTAGAAGGCATTAGATAGTCTGTGCATTTACTATTTTAAAGCAGTTTATGATAATTGTATGTATTTTTGTGTGGCCAATTCCATTATTCACACACACATTAAAATAAACTGCCATTCAGGAGACAAATAATTAAAGGAAAGTAGAAGCCAGGATTTTTACTTCAACAAAAGGTGAGTTGTGGTAACTGCTGTGATCAAAGTGGCAGGAAGTCCCAGCCCTGCAAAATTATGAAATCAGTCATTGGTTCTCAATATCTGTCACTCAATGTTTTCTCAGGTGTTCTTAAAAAGGAAAAAAAGATGAATGTACACAATTTAAATGGGCGGCACGGTAGCACAGTGGTTATCACTGTTGCTTCACAGCACCAGGGACCCAGGTTCGATACCCGTCTTGGGTCACTGTCTGTGTGGAGTCTGCACGCTCTCCCAGTGTGTGTGTGGGTTTTCTCTGGGTGCTCCAGTTTCCTCCCACAAGTCCGGAAAGATGTGCTTGTTAGGTGAATTGGACAGTCTGAATTCTCCCTCAGCGTACCCGAACAGGCGCCAGAGTGTGGCGACATGGGGATTTTCAAAGTAACTTCATTGCAGTCTTAATGCAAGTCTATTTGTGACACTAATAAAGATTATTATTATAATTCTTTGGAAAGTTTTCTGTTGAAGGTGAAAGTTGTACAAATCGCTTGTTTTTTCTTGGGTTTATGGGAAATACAGTCAGGACAGGCTTCTGCTCATACAGGTGATTCCAATGATGATCAGTACACACTTCCTGGAGCAAGGTGCATGCTTGTGTGTGGCTGTGTGAGAGCATGGAAAAAGTGTGGGGACACATTTGTTCTGGGGTGTTTAGTTCCTGCTCCTGGATGAAGCTCTGCTGGTAGATGGATAATAAATAGCTTTTACCTGCAGCATTTCAAAAGTTGATTTAGCATAGAAGCCCAGGAGTGCCAAAATGCTAACCGAGAAGAGAACAAGGAATCTAGAATGCAAGAGACAGTGAGCGCAAGGATATGCAAGTTTCAAATAAATGCAAATGATTTGCTTTGCCATTAAAAAAGGAATAAAGGGAAAAGGTATTATACCGTTAAATGTAACAACAATATGATCAGACAATATCTAGTCAATTCATGGCAACTAAAAGAAACATACAAATGGAAAAACAGAAAACATGTCTTCCTATTTGCTTGAAAATATTTCTAAATTAACCATGGAATAATGTCACCATCACCTGAGATTCCAATCTGAATATTAACCATGGATTTTCAATATACTAAGTTGTAATAGGTAAATATATCACTGAAATATAGTGTTCTCCAGACCACTTGTGCTCATATAATCAAAGAGACATTTGGATCAGTTAGTTATTGATAAATCTTCAGAATATCCATTTGGTCACAGTATTTCTAGACAGACTACTCTGATAACATTAGTTCAATTGTGCCATGAGAGTTTCTTCTTTTGAGAAAGAATGCACTGTAAACTTCAAATAGCAATTTGTAGAACACCCGAGTTACCTTCTTGGGCATTATTCCTATTCTACTGCAGTTCGGAGGAGCTTTACATAGGAATAAAAAGCAATTACTAAAGTTTACTCATTGCTGGTTTGGGGGCAAAATTTTAATATAAAAATAAGATACATGGTTTGGTGCAATTTTTCATTTGAACCATGTGACAAAATTATCAGTAAATCTTGAACAATAATCAATTTCAAATATACTCTGTTCATATCGTACCCCCAAATTAAAAATTCCAAATACTGCGATTTTAATCTCAGATTTAAATCAGACCAGGGAGGGTATTGCAGGGAGGGGGATTGTGGGGCAGAGAATTTAATACTCCTTTGGTTAAAGCCACATTTCAGATTGCTTGCCATCACTGACAAGTACTGTTACTTACAAGGTTGCTGCAAACAGGAATCACAGACCTTCCATTTATGGAATTGTTGCTGTATAAGTTAGATGTCAGACAACTAAAGGCAACATTAGGATTGTACTTTATGTAATTGCTGTAAAAACTTAAATTACAAAGATCAAATGTGCCCTGCATTAAATTTAAGAAACTTAGTTTTGTGTATCCAAAACAAACATTCTCTTGCTAAGTTATTCAGACCTTATCACACACCCTATGACAGGTAAAACTTTTTTCTCATTTGTGGGTTTAGTGCTGTAAGAACGTAATAAAATTCCCCAAATTATTACAAGGTACAGATCGGAGTCATTTTGCTGATCTAATTCATCTTTCCATGGAAATTTCCAATGAGAGCTTCAACTCATTCACCAACCAGACAGTACTCTGAATATGCACTTTTATTGCAATCAAGTTTGAGTTGTTATGAAGTGGTTTTTGAATGCTGTCTAAATACTGTATTCTCCACACCATCACCTAATATTCTTACTCTCCCTAGGCAGTTAGGGAGAGCAAAGGTATAGCAGCACTAAATTGTAGGTTGCAAGCTCGAGCTATTCCCCAATATCACAGGATTTCCAATTGATCCTGATATTGCAGAAGGCAGACAAACTAATTCTCAGCATAATTTGCTGCTTTGAAGGTAACAGCACTAAAGTTGTCCGACTCAGGTTTTCAACTCTGGCACTTTAGACATTTCTGGTTCTAAACAGACTGGCTGAGAGCAGAAACTCAGGGCGAGGAGAATCACAAGTTCATGGCCACGCCTAACCGTTCCATGACACTATATTTTAGTAAACAATGCACTGTTCCACAAAAGATTCCCAATTTAATCCTGCTTCCATTTTGAGTATTTTCTTTGCAGACAGAGTGCACAAATAATGATCACAAGTTAAGCAAAACAATGCTAACTAGCATTGGTCAAATAACATCCTGGCTATATTTCATTTAAGACTAAAAGAAAATGCATAAAGGACCACAACTTCACAGGGAACTACTAAATTAAAAATTAATGTAAATAATTATTATGTTTAAATACACTCAACATCTAAAAATAGAAATGAAAAGAGTTGATGCTTGTCAGGCATCGAGATATATTACACTTCCTTTGTCATACAGTGGTAATGCTAACAGAAAGTCCAACAGTGATGATGTAAAGTCAATTAAATTGTGGGGCTATTGCCAGTGGCCCCTTAAAAAATATCAATCCTGGTCATCCCCAAAGTAGCAGAACAGAAATAGAGATAAATGTTGTCTCTAAGTTCAAAGACCACATTTTTTCTGGCCAGTAAGGGGAGCCAGTGAGTTCAGCCTGCCCCTACAGGCATCAATGTGGCTTTCAGAAAACTGGCCTACACAGCCATATCCCATACATCATGGAGTTTCAGTAGCATTAAGTAAATAAAGCTATGAATTGTGACTTTTAAACAAACTGTTGTGGAACCCATCCATCAAAGTAAATGAGCTGGATTACACAGCAGTAATTGCCGAGGATATGACAGAGTTGTGTTTTGTTTTTTTTAAACGGTGGAGAGGAGGTACAGTGTAATAGAACACTGTCCTTTCACCTCTTCAGCCTCTAGGATTTGCACTGAGATATCTGTTGGCTGTACATGTAGGTGGATTTTATGAAATAGCACTCCCAGTGCTCAGCTTCAGGAAATTTAAGAACAGAAATCAACACATCCACATTTCTTTTATCAATCAAAATCGCTTCACAGAAAACAAAGCTGCACACTGACCTATACATCGCCAACGCACTCATCCACTGCTTAAAGTGCAGCATCAAAGGCACTGAAAATTCAGCCCCCCCCCCCACCCCCAAAAACGAGTTGTGCAGTTTTGACCCAGTTCCTAGTGGGTGCAGACATACATGTTACTTCTTCCAAAAGTCCAAACTTCCTTCATAATCAACCTATAAATTAGGAGCATCAGTAGGCCACTCAGCCCTTCGAGCCCGCTCTGCAAGTATTAAATTAGCAATCTCAGTTAAGATGGCAGGAAGATATCTCTATTTAGACAGTACATCAAAGCAAAAATTAAATTTGTGAACCAAACTGATGAGTACCACACTAAAGAATACTAACAATAAAAGTGACAACCAAAAGTTCCAAAAGAGTGGATCAATCAGGAGGTGCCACGTAGCAGTGATATCCTAGAACAAAAAATCTTTTGATGTTCAGAATACTCAAGTAGGCAGGTTCAGGAACGTCTAATGCCAAAAAGAAAAACCGTGATCTCAAATTGCGGCTCCGATCGGGTTGTAAGACCAGGTCTCCCTTCAAGTCATTAGACCAGAATGGGCAAGTATAGAAATACTTGAGACAGAGACACGAGGAGAAATACAAAGAAAACCCGCCTGATGGATAGAGAAGAGGAAAGCAAGGTCAGAGCAAGATAGAGAAACAAAGAAAATAGTGGAAATCGCAGAGAAAAGGTCAAAATAAACTAAAAGACAAAAGATTATTTCAAACACAGTTGTGTGAGGACATAAAAAAATCTTCTCCGTAAGAAATACCAAAAAGGATTTGTAATTTCTCAAAAATAAGTGTATCTTTTTGGTAAAAATACTATTTATCTGAGTCACAAAGGTCATACACGATAAAGAAAACAAAATGCCTACCCTACCAGGAAGTTTATGAGGTTGTCTTGAGCTCCAACTAATAGCTTGAACAGGTAGTAATACTGAAAAGCCATTGCAACCAGAAACAAGCTACAGGAAAATAAAGTGACCATAATGATAAACTATAAAGATTTCAAACATTTCAATGAGCGAGGCAGCATTTTCTGTCACAGCTATTCGCTAAGTATGAAAACAATTGTTCCATGTGGCCTACATTGTAAACACCATTCTCAATCCATTTCACAAAATTATAATAAACACATGAAATAACTTAGTTTGGATTTGTTTATTGTCACGTGTACCTAGGTACAGTGAAAAGTATTTTTCTGCGTGCAGCTCAAGCAGATCATTTAGTACATTTTAAAAAACAAAGTAATAGGACAACACAAGGTACACAGTGTAAATTCATAGACACAGACATCGGGTGAAGCATACAGGAGTGTAGTACCAGTCAGATCAGTCCATAAGAGGGTTGTTTAGGAGTCTGGTAACAGCAGCGAAGGAGCTGCTTTTGAATCTATTTGTGCGAGTTCTCAGACTTTTGTATCTCCTGCCCGACAAGAGACGGTGGAAGAGTGAGTGAGCTGGGTGGGAGGAGTCTTTGATTATGTTGCCCACTTTCCCAAGGCAGCGGGAAGTGTAGATAGAGTCAATGGATGGGAGGCGGGTTTGTGTGATGGACTGGGCAGTGTTCACGACTCTGTAGTTTCTTGCGGTCTTGGGCCGAGCAGTTGCCATACCAAGCAGTGATGCAGCCAGATAGGATGCTTTCTATGGTGCACCTGTAAAGGTTGGTAAGAGTCAATGTGGACATGCTGAATTACCTCAGTTTTGTGAGGAAGTATAGGTGTTTTTGTGGTTTCTTGGTCGTAGCGCCGACGTGGGTGGACTAGGATAGATATTTGGAGATGTGCCGCCTCGGAATTTGAAGCGGTCAACCATCTCCACCTCGGTCTTGTCGATGCAGTCAGGGGTGTGAACAGTACTTTGCTTCCTGAAGTCAATGACCAGCTCTTTAGTTTTGCTGGCATTGAGGGAGAGGTTGGTGTCATTACACCACTCCACTAGGTTCTTATATCTCCCTCCTGTATTCTGACTCATCGTTGTTCGAGATCTGACCCAGTGCAGTCGGGTCGTCAGCAAACTTGTAGATGGAGTTGGTGCAAGATTTTGCCACGTAGTCATGCGTGCATAGGGAGTATAGTAGGGGGCTAAGTACGCAGCCATATGGGGCCCCGGTATTGAGGACTATCGTGGAGGTGTTGTTGTTTATCCTTACTGATTGTGGTCTATGGGTCAGAAAGCAGAGGATTCAGTTGCAGAATGAAAGCCAAGACCTAAGTTTTGGAGCTTTGATACGAGCTTGGCTGGGGTTATGGTGTTGAAGGTGGAGCCGTAGTCAATAAATAGTAGTCTGATGTAGGAGTTCATGTTGTCAAGATGCTCCAGGGATGAGTGTAGGGCCAGGGAGATGGCGTCTGCTGTGATCGGTTGCAGCGGTATGCGAATTGCAGTGGATCTAGGCATTCTGGAAGCATGGAGTTGATGTGCCTCATGGCCAACCGCTCGAAGCACTTCATTACAAATCGTTGTTAGGGTCACCGGACGGTAGTCATCGAGACACGTTGCCTGGTTCTTCTTTGCCACCGTATGGTGGTGGTCTTCTTGAAGCAGGTGGGGACCTTGGACCGGAGTAGGGAAAGGTTGAAGATGTCCGCGAACACATCCGCCAGCTGGTCCGCGCAGGACCGGAGTGTGCGACGGGTCCCATCCGGACCCGTCGCCTTCCGAGGGTCCACTTTCAGGAAGGCCGATCTGACTTTGGAAGCTGTGACATTGGGTCTGGGTGTGTCCGGGGCTGCTATGAAAGTTGACAGCAGTTTGATGGTTTCCTGCTCAAACCAAGCATTGAACGCGCTGGGTTCATCGGGGAGCTACTGCCGGAGATTCTGCTCGGCTTCGCTTTGTAGCCCGTTATGTTGTTTAGGCCTTGCCAAAGCAGACGAGAGTCTGTAACACTAGTCTGTGACTCTAGCTTGGTCTGATATTGTCCCTTGGCATCACGGATGACTTTGCGGAGGTCGTACCTGGATTTCTTGAATAGGTCAGGGTCGCCTAACTTGAATGCCTCAATGATGTGGCAATGTCGGCGTTGGACTGGGGTGAGCACAGTAAGAAGTCTTGCAACACCAGGTTAAAGTCCAACAGGTTTGTTTCGATGTCACTAGCTTTCGGAGCGCTGCTCCTTCCTCAGGCGAATGAGGAAGGAGGAGCGCTCCGAAAGCTAGTGACATCGAAACAAACCTGTTGGACTTTAACCTGGTGTTGTAAGACTTCTTACTGAATGCCTCAGACCTGGCTTTCAGTAGGGAGTCAATCTCCCGGTTAAGTCATGGTTTCCTTTGGGGAATGTATGCACTACTTTCTTTGGCACGCGGTCGTCCACACATTTGCTGATGAAGTCTGTGACAGTGGTAGCATACTCGTTTAGGTTGGTCGCTGAGTTCTTAAATATCAGACTGAGTCCACTGACTCCATGCAGTCATGTAGGAGTTATTCTGTTTCCTCGGACCAGCACGGCACAAACTTCTTTGTTCTCTCCAACTGACCAGTTCCATCCTACTCCAGAAGCACATTTCACAACCTTCCAGAATTTGGATGTCCACTCACCATACAGCGAATAAAACCAGAAAATGTCCATGTGGAAGGTCACCCGAATGGCCTTTCTACACAAGTCTGCAACCAGCACCCAGATTTCCTACTTCTGTGATGCCACCAGGTCCCTGCTCACACTTTGAACATTCCTTTGAGGGTTGAGTGTCCTTAAAGTTCAGTATTTTATAGATGTGTAAGGAGAACAAAGTGATGAGGAATCGCAGTGATATACTGTACATTCCAGAAGATTATGATTTTACTGTTCATTCAGTGACTGAAATTATAGCAGTGTCAATACTGCGCGACTGCACAAAGTGTGAAACTTTCTCAGGTTAGTTTAAAATTTCACACCTGGTTGGAACGAAGAAGCTGCCATGATGAAAATACAATGAAAATTAACTTTGCCTCTGAAATTTGCAGACCCTTCAAGCAGTTTTCTCACTTCCACCTCCAGTATCTTCTTTCCTCACTCCAAACCAGTTTTGTAGCTGGGAAGCCTTCAACGGGTTTGCTCTCCTACACACAACTGTTAAAGAGTTTTAGAAATGTCCAGTCACGCAGATTGCTCTTTTATGCGGTGGCTCCCATTATTAATAATAATAATAATTCGGGGAGGCCGGTACGGGAATTGAACCCTCGCTGTTGGTCTTGTTCTGCATTACAAGCCAGCTGTTTAGCCCACTGTGCTAAAGCAGCCCCTTGAATGATAACATATTCATGCAGAGTGGCTTAAATTATTATATTTGCAACAAGTAGCCTCAATTCCAAAGCATTGTGCTATTTACACTTGGGTTTGTTTTACATATTGCCGATTTAATAACGTGGGAGAGCATCATCAGTATTTAAAAATCACATTGATCTGATTGTATTGTAAATCCTGTCGGTCGTTTAACCATAAAAGGTTATCAATGGGCAGGACTTACCGAGCAACTCGCTGTGTGTTTTTTGACGGCAGGAGGTGACCCGCCATTGGCCGCCGGCAGAATCTGCTGGTCCCGCCATTTACAACATTGAATAAGCCCCTTATCATAGAACTTACAGTGCAGAAGGAGGCCATTCAGCCCATCGGGTCTGCATCAGGCCTTGGATTGAGTGCCCTACTTTTTTTTTCTTTTAAATTTAAAGTACCCAATTATTTGTTTTTCCAATTAAGGGGCAATTTAGCGTGGCCAATCCACCTAACATGCACATCTTTGGGTTGTGGGGGTGAAGCCCAGGCAGACCTGGGGAGAATGTGCAAACTTCACAAGGACAGTGACCCAGGGCACGAACCCGGGTCCTCAGCGCCGCAGTCCCAGTGCTAACCACTGCGCCACATGCCTCCCTGATTGAGCACCCTACTTAAACCTATGCCTTCACCCTATCCCCGTAACCCCACCTAACCTTTTGGAGACTAAGGGGAAATTCAGCATTGACCAATCCACCTAACCTGCACATCTTTGGACCGTGGGCGTTGAGCATCCAGAGGAAACACATGCAGACACAGGGAGAAAGTGCAAACTCCACACGCACACAGTCACCCATGGCCGGAATTGAACCGGAGGCCCTGGAGCTCTGAGGCAGCAGTGCTAACCACCGTGCCGCTCCCCCCACCCCCCCACCCCCGGGCCAGGAAACCTAAGGCGGGGAAAGTTCTGGCCATTAACTCTGTTTCTCTCTCCACAGATGCTGCCAGACATGCTAAATATTTCCATTATTTTCTGTTTTCACTTGTAATCATGGTGGTTTTAGATTGTTGGCATTTAGGATTGAAATAAATGAAGCATAGTGCTGTTTAGCAAATTTTGCTTGCATAATTTGCGTAAGTAACTTCAGTGAACTGGCTCCACCCTTGTCTGGCACACTGCCATCAGTGAATCTGAGTGCAAATTAATCAGCCAAAACTATTTTAATGTCCAGACTGCTATATTTCATAAATATAGGAACAGGAGTAGGCCATTTGCCCCTTTGCAGCTGCTCCTTCATCAGCTAGATCATGGCTATCATCTACCTCCACGCCAGGTTCATAGAATTTACAGTGCAGAAGGAGGTAATTCGGCCCATCGAGTCTGCACCGGCCCTTGGAAAGAGCACCCTAATTAAGCCCATATCTCCACCCTATCCCCGTAACCCCACCTAACCTTTTGGGACCATAAGGGGCAATTTAGCATGGCCAATTCACCTAACCTGTACATTATTGGACTGTGGGAGGAAACTGAAGCACCCGGAGGAAACCCACGCATTCACAGGGAGAAAGTGCAAACTCCACACAGACAGTCGCCCGAGGCCGGAATTGAAGCCGGGTCCTTGGAGCTGTGAGGCAGCAGTGCTAACCACTGTGTCTAATCTACCTCTAATTTTTTTAATACCTAGACACATTCAGTCATACTGAATGACTGAGCTTTCACAGCTCTCTGTAGAGAATTCCAAAGGTTCACCAGCCTCTGAATGGAGAAATTCCTCTTCAACTCAGTTCTAAATGGCCTGCCCCTTATTCTGGGAGAGTTTCCCCTGGCTCGAGACGCCCACCCCCAGCCAGGGGAAACATCCTTCCTGCATCTACTCTGTAGGTAATTTTGTCTGTTTCAATGATAACACTTCTCATTCTTCTAAATGCTAGGGGTTAAAAGGTAAAGTCTTCATAGTTCCAGGTGCCTTCCCCTTTTGAGGGGCAGAGCTGACTGGTGGTGATTTAACCCGAGGATCACCACACCTCAGGTGAGGGGCAAGGTTGAGAAGGTGGGCCTTCATGAATAACCTCAGCCGGTACAGGAATTGAACCCACGCTGCTGGCCTCGCTTTGCATCACAAACCCGCTCTTTAGCCAACTGAGCTAAACAGGCTAAGGAATACAGATGCAGTGTCCTCATGGAAAACCCTGACATCCCAGGAATCAATCTGGTGAACCTTTGTGCAATCCCTCTGTAGCTAGTATATCCTTCCTTAGGTAAGGAGACAAAAACTGTGCATGATACACAAGGTACGTTCTCACCAAGGCTCTTTGCAGCAAGACTTTACTCCCAAACTCAAATCATCTTGCAACAAAGGACAACATATCATTTGCTTTCTTAATAGCTCCAACCTGGAGCCTATAACATAATGGAGGTAAACAGTAGTATACTGGCAACATTGCTGGACTACTAGTCCAGAGGCCTAAATTAACAATCCACCGATGGGAGTAGTACGATCCCGGACCAGACCCTGATAGTTGCTGGAATATCGGTCAGGAGCCCTAATATTTTATTTAATTTTTAAAACCGTGAGGAAAGGGTACTGCGTTCCAAGAATGATTCCACAAATAGGGATATGGTATATTTTTTAAAAACTTTATCACAAACACAGTATTACTAACTTTAACATTATAAAGACAATAACTTACAATTACCTGTTAAACAATGCTTAACAATTAAATAAAACCCTCCTAACTGCAATCGTTTATCTCCACTCAAACAAAACCCATCTCAAGTCAAAATCCTCTTTCAATATAGTTAGCAAATGCAGGATTACTTGCCAAACATTAGATAGAGAACTTTTGAGATTGTTTGAAGAGATAGATCTGAACCCTGTCAAAATAATGCAGAAGCTCTGGCTTTATTCTTCAGAAACTGCTTCTCAGCTTGCCTTCCGGGGAAACCTAAACTCTGCCTGCCTGCTAGAGACCTGGTGCAGCCCTAGCTCTCTCCCTCCTCCTCTTCCCCCCCCCCCCCCCCCATTAGTTACATTGTCCATATCTCATCAAATCCCATGATCTGATCATGTAAGTTCAAACACAATGTTTCTAATTATCTACTCCCCAAGGAACCCCTTCATATAAACAAAATTCCATTAGCCCAACTTCTACGATGCTTTAATTGTACCGCTGTCTCCAAAAGGTCTACAGCCTTTCCAACCAGGATTTTTAAAACATGACTGCAGCTGTCACATACTAACACAGATTTCTAACCCTTACAGCACCAACTACGTACAATACAGCATATCCGAAATTCCTACATTCATCACAGGAGTTTAAACCTCACTGCGTGTCTGAATTGGGAGAACTGTTCCAAGGACTAGCCAAGCAACAACAGTCTAGGTCATACTCACAGAATCATATCTATCAGCTAACATCTGAGACTTCTCCATCATTATCTCCAAATGTTCTCTTCCACAGCTGGACAGATAGAACAGAGGTGACAGCACAGCAGGAATACTCAACATTGACTGTAGACCCTAAGGAGTCTCATGGCATCAGGTCAAAGATGGGCTGCTTACCATCTACCACTCTCCCTCTGCTGATGCATTGATGCTCCGCTTGGAAAAGCGCAGACTGCAAGGCGACACAAGGTAAATTCTGACTGAATCAATATTCTCAAAAGTGGCTTGGTAGCACCTCCACTGAGTAGTACCATAAACTTGTTCACAATCTATTAATGTTAACGTGCAGTCGGCAGTTAGGAAGGCAAATGCAATGTTAGCATTCATGTCAAGAAGGCTAGAGTACAAGAGCAGGGATGTACTTCTGAGGCTGTACAAGGCTCTGGTCAGACCCCATTTGTGAGCAGTTTTGGGTCCTGTATCCAAGGAAGGATGTGCTGGCCTTGGAAAGGGTCCAGAGGAAGTTCATAAGCATAGTCCCTGGAATGAAGAGCGTGTCGTATGAAGAACGTTTGAGGACTCTGGGTCTGTACTCGTTGGAATTTAGAGGGATGAGAGGGGATCTTATTGAAACTTTCAAGATACTGCGAGGCCTGGATAGAGTGTACGTGGAGAGGATGTTTCCACTTGTAGGAAAAACTAGAACCAGAGTACACCATCTCAGACTAAAGCGATGATCCTTCAAAACAGAGATGAGGAGGAATTCCTTCAGCCAGAGGGTGGTGAATCTGTGATACTCTTTGCCGCAGAAGGCTGTGGAGGCCAAATCACTGAGTGTCTTTAAGACAGAGATAGATAGGTTCTTAATTAATAAGGGGACGAGGGATTATGGAGAGAAGGCAGGAGAATGGGGATGAGAAAAATATCAGCCATGATTGAATGGCGGAGCAGACTCGATGGGCCGAGTGGCCTAATTCTGTCCCCATGGACTTATGGTCTACAGGAGTGATCAAAGTCCGGTCTTAATATTGTACTAAATGAATCACAGCAGTTCTAGCAGCACAAAATTTGACATCTATGAGGGCCATCAGCAGTAGAATATATTCCACCACAATCCGTAACCTCGTGGCCTGACATATCCCCAGCTCACGCATTACCTCAGACCAAGTGAGTGTAGAAGAGTATACGAGGAGCAGAACCAGGCAGACATGAAAAAGGGGCGCCAACCTGGTGAAGCTACAACAAAAGACTATGTCCATGCTCAACAGACCCAAGTCAGCTCCCAACCAACGGATCAAATCAAACCTCTACAGTGCTGCCACACCCAGTCATGAATGATTATGGGCAATTAAAACTATTGTCATGGGAAAAGGAGGAGGCCTCCTGAATATCCCTACCCTCAAATGATGATGAGGTCCAGTATGTGAGTGCAAAAAATAGATGAAGCATTCACAACCTTCTTCAGCCAGAAATGCCGAGTAGATAATCCATCATGGACTGTCGCAGATGCCAGTCTTCAGTCAATTTGATTCACCCCACATGATATACAGAAATGGTTGAGCACATTGTATAGAGCAAAAACTATGGGCTCCGACAACATCCTGGCTGCAGTGCTGAAGACTTGTGATTCAGAGCTAACTGTGCCATTAGCCAAGTGCTTCCAATACTGCTACAAGGCTGGAATCTGCCTGCCAGTTTAAATAGAGTTTACAAGCACTGGGCTTCTTCTGTGATTGCCATGGTCAGTACAAGGTAGGAAAGAATACTATAATATCAAATTATCTACAAGAGGGAGAAGCTTTAGTGAGCCAGCTTGCTTCTTCTCACTCCAGTGTACAATCTATCACAAATATAAATGAGCCATTTTGATTAAACTCAAGTATCCAGCTTATACACCCTTAACAGTATACTGCAATTTGACACAAAATATTGTGATCAATGTGAATCTGGGCTCATTATGTGGTGCTGTATGGCATGGGGCCCTGTACATTAAATAATTCACCCAGTGACAGTGACATCAGGAATCACCCAGTGGCAAGAGAATATATTCATTCATGCATGGACCATTCTGCCAACACGTGAGAAGCTTCATGTGTGGGCATTTTACAAAGTGCCTCAAGTAAGCACATGTACATCAGGTACAGCAAGTACGTTTTTTGTTTCAATTTCAAGGAGCATAGCAGCAAATATGGCTTCAATTTCCTCCAGACAGAACTGCAGTTACAAACTGCCTTATTTAGTTTTGGGGCTTCTGGTCTCCCATTAGCATCAAAGCCAATGAGAAATGTTACACCTTTGTTCAAAAAAAAAGGTGCAAGGATAAATCCAGCAACTGACAGTCAGTTTAACTGGTTATGGGGAAGCTTGAGGAAACAATAATCCAAGACAATATTAACAGTGATTTGGACAACTGTAGGTTAATTATAAGTAAAGTCACCATGGATTTGAGAAAGGCAAATCACGTTTAACTAACTTGATTGAGTTTTTTTTTTTAAATGAGGTATCTAAGTGAGTTGATGAGATTAATGCAGTTGATACAGTGTATATGGACTTCTAAAAGACCTTGGTAAAGTGCCACATAATAGAATTGCCAGCAAAGCTGAAGCCCATGCAATAAAAGGGACAGAGGCAAAGTTGACTGGGCAATGGGAAACAGAGGGCGGTAGTGAATGGTTGCTTTTCAGACTCGACCCAGATGTGCAAGGCATCATTTCAAAATTTGCAGGTGACACACAACTTTGAAGTATTATGAACTGTAAAGAGAATGATGATAGACTTGCAGAAGATATAGACAAGTTGGCAGAATGAGTGGACAGGTAACACTAAGAAGTTCAATGCAGAAAAGTGTGAAATTATATATTTTGGTGGAAAGTATGACGAGAGGCAATATAAAATAAAAGGTTCAATTCTGAAGGCAGTGCAGGAACCGAGAGATAGAACATAGAACACAGAAAAATACAGCACAGAACAGGCCCTTCGGCCCACGATGTTGTGCCGAACCTTTGTCCTAGATTAATCATAGGTTATCATAGAATTTATAGTGCAGGAGGCCATTCGGCCCATCGAGTCTGCACCGGCTCTTGGAAAGAGCACCCTACCCAAGGTCAACACCTCCACCCTATCCCCATAACCCAGTAACCCCACCCAACACCAAGGGCAATTTATCATGGCCAATCCACCTAACCTGCACATCTTTGGACAGTGGGAGGAAACCGGAGCACCAGGAGGAAACCCACGCAGACACGGGGAGGATGTGCAGACTCCGCACAGACAGTGACCCAAGCCGGAATCGAACCTGGGACCCTGGAGCTGTGAAGCAATTGTGCTATCCACAATGCTACCGTGCTGCCCTTAAGAACAAATTAATCTACACTATATCATTCTACCGTGATCCATGTATCTATCCAATAGCTGCTTGAAGGTCCCTAATGTTTCCGACTCAACTACTTCCACAGGCAGTGCATTCCATGCCCCCACTACTCTCTGGGTAAAGAACCTACCTCTGACATCCCCCCTATATCTTCCACCATTCACCTTAAATTTATGCCCCCTTGTAATGGTTTGTTCCACCTGGGAAAAAGTCTGTGACTGTCTACTCTATCTATTCCCCTGATCATCTTATAAACCTCTATCAAGTCGCCCCTCATCCTTCTCCATTCTAATGAGAAAAGGCCTAGCACCCTCAACCTTTCCTCGTAAGACCTACTCTCCATTCCAGGCAACATCCTGGTAAATCTCCTTTGCACCTTTTCCAAAGCTTCCACATCATTCCTAAAATGAGGTGACCAGAACTGTACACAGTACTCCAAATGTGGCCTGACCAAGGTTTTGTACAGCTGCATCATTACCTCACGGCTCTTAACTTCAATCCATCTGTTAATGAACGCGAGCACACCATAGGCCTTCTTCACAGCTCTATCCACTTGAGTGGCAACTTTCAAAGATGTATGAACGTAGACCCCAAGATCTCTCTGCTCCTCCACATTGCCAAGAACCCTACCGTTAACCCTGTATTCCGCATTCATATTTGTCCTTCCAAAATGGACAACCTCACACGTTTCAGGGTTAAACTCCATCTGCCACTTCTCAGCCCAGCTCTGCATCCTATCTATGTCTCTTTGCAGCCGATAACAGTCCTCCTCACTATCCACAACTCCACCAATCTTCGTATTGTCTGCAAATTTACTGATCCACCCTTCAACTCCCTCATCCAAGTCATTAATGAAAATCACAAACAGCAGAGGACCCAGAACTGATCCCTGCGGTACGCCACTGGTAACTGGGATCCAGGCTGAATATTTGCCATCCACCACCACTCTCTGACTTCTATCGGTTAGCCAGTTCGTTATCCAACTGGCCAAATTTCTTACTATCCCATGCCTCCTTACTTTCTGCATAAGCCTACCATGGGGAACCTTATCAAATGCCTTACTAAAATCCATGTACACTACATCCACTGCTTTACCTTCATCCACATGCTTGGTCACCTCCTCAAAGAATTCAATAAGACTTGTAAGGCAAGATCTGGAGGTTTCTGTGCATAAACCGTTGAAGCTTGCAGGACAGGTTGAGAAAGTGGCTAAAAGGACCCATGCAATCCTGGACTTTATAAATAGAGGAATAGAGTACAAAGGTAAGGAGGTTATGCTGAAGCTTTATAAATCATTGATTCCGGCTCAAGTGGAGGACTGTGTCCAATTCTGGGCACCATGTTTTGGACGGATGTGAAGGCTTTAGAAAGGGTACACAAAAGATTTACGAGAATGGTTCCACAGATGAGGGACTTCAGTTATGTGGATAGAATGGAGAAGCTGGGTTGTGAAGAGATTTAATAAAGGAGTTCAAAATCATGAAGGATCTCGAGTGTAGGTGGAGAGAAACTGTTTCCACTGACAGGTGGATCGAGACCAGAGGGCACTAGTTTTTATTTAAATCTAAATTTAGAGTGTCCAATTACTTTTTTTCTTCCAATTAAGGGGCAATTTAGTGTGGCCAATCTACCTACCCTGCACATCTTTGGGTATTGGGGCTGAAACCCACGCAAACACGGGAAGAATGTACAAACTCCACACGGGCAGTGACCCAGAGCCGGGATCGAACCATGAGATCCATTGTGCCACCGTGCTGCCCTTTGGCACTAATTTAAAGCAACTGGCAAAGGGGCCAATGGCGACACAAAGAAAAGCTACTTTTTTCTTCTGCAACAAGTGACCTGGGATGCATTGTATGAGAGGATGGTACAGTCAGATTCAATGGTGGCTTTCAAAAGGGAAATGAATTGCTATCTGAAGAGGAAATGATGTAGGGCTATGGAGAAAAGGCCCTTTTGAGTGGGAGTGGGACTAACTGAGATGGCTTTCAGTAAGCCAGCACAGACACGATGGCGGGAACGGCCTCCTTGTGCTTTAACTCTATGATTCTACAATATTAAAATTAGAACATTAACAATTTAGAGTGAAATCTGGAAGCATTTATTTCCATGGTAAAAGGTATCGGAAATGTGAAATTCCCTCCCCTAAAAAGCCGTGGTAGCTGGGTCAACTGAAATTTGAGGCAGAGATGATAGACGTTTTAGTATCAAGCAATAAGATCAAAGGCTGGTAAATGAGGTTGAGATCTATCCATGATCTAACTGAATGGCAAAACAGGGTTCGAGTGGCTGACTGGACTACTTCATGTAGTATGGTCCTTCATTGACAAAAGAGGTTTCTGTTATACAATGCAATGCAAAAGAATTGGTCAGAAACTACATTAGTTTAATGAACCATGTAAATACCAGTTAAACTAGTACTGCAGATTTGTTTATACCAAGTGCACACTTCTGGGCAGTTCAAATCACCAATACATACTTATTTCTTCTGAAAATCAGTTCACATAAAAACTGGCATAACTGAAGTGTTAGGTCCAGAATTGCTGGATCAGGTTAATTTGCTGTTTTCACAAACTTCAAAATCACAATGTAATGGAAACCTCATTTAGCATTATCAGTTTTAGAACAATAGAAAACTCCAGAACATACCTGGCCTTGTGATGTAACAAGGAAATTACTCCAGGCTCCACTAAGATACCCACATTGATGCAAATCATGTACATATTAAGAGCATATTTAAACTTTCCTAACCTATATAAACTAATGCATGCAACTTGCATGCTGCAATAAATACATTCCCCATGCTGCCCTATATTCTGCACAGGTTAAATATAGAGTCATAGTTTTACAGCACAGAAAGAGGCCATTCGGCCCATCGCGTATGTGCCAGCCATCAAACACCGATCTATCTAATACCATTTTCCAGTACTTGGTACATAACCTTGCATGCTATGGTGTTTCAAATGCTCACCTAAATTTTTCTTAATGGTGTGCGGGTTCCTACCTCTCCCACTCTTTCAGGCAGTGAGTTCCAGATTCCAATCACCCTCCAGGTGAAAACATTTTTCCTCAAATCCCCTCTAAATCTTATGTTCCTTACCTTAAATCAATGCCCCCCCCCCCCCCCCCCGAGTATTGACCCCTCTACTCAGGGTGAAGGTTTCTTGATATCTACCCTATGTCCCTCACAAATTTGTACACCTCAATCAGGTCCCCCTTCAGCCTTCTCTGCTTGAAGAACAACCCCAGCCTATCCAGCTTTCCTTCATAGCTGAAAAGCTCCAGCCCAGGCAACATCCTGGTGAATCTCCTCTGCATCCTTTCTAATGCAATCACAACCTTCCTGTAGTGTGCCGACCAGAACTGCACACAGTACTCTAGCTGTGGCCTGATGAGCATTTTATAAGCTCCATCATAACCTCCCTATTCTTATAGTTAATGCCTCAGCTAATAAAGGAAAGTAACCCATATGCCTTCTTAACCATTTTATTTACAGATCCTGTTGCCTTTTAAGATGTTTGGGCATAAGCCCTCTGGTCCTCAGTACTTCCTAGAGTCCTATCGTTCATTGTGTGCGCCCTTGCATTATTACTCCTCCCAAAATGCATCACCTCACACTTTACAGGGTTAAATTCCATTTGTCAATATTTGAAAATATTATAAATATATTAAATACTAATAAACCGATTTCCTCCCACAGTAGAAATCAGGTCTCCACCAGGGTAAATTTGCCAAGTCCTGTGGTGATGGGGAATTTGCAACAGGTTCAGGGCCATGAACCTGGGAGTCCCCAATAAAGAATTTGCATACAGGCAACAAATGCATGGAAGGTCATTGGACATTTGTGTTGAGACAGAGGTACCTTTGGGCTACAGCATCAGTAACTGAGCAGTCCTGTTCAGAATACCCTCTGCTCACCCCAAATAGGGGTGGGATAGGGGAGGGAGGGGAGGGGGAGAAAGAGTGCCCAGAAGCACAAATATAAAACCACATGGAGGCAATCTAGGTCAAAACACTGGCAAAACTCCTGGGTTATGTAATTGTTTGAGTACAAGATCTAAGTGATATCTACATTGCTTGATCATGTTGGGGGCTTATGCCTACTCGACTGATCATAAAAACTGGTTTGATCGGTGATGAAGATCCACCTAGAACCAAGGTATTGCAAAGCCAAAAAGGTCCAAGAGGAAGAATTCCAGAACAGGGAGATGAAATAAAGTCATTTGTACTAAACTCCATGATCAGACCACTGGGTTTGAGCATTGTCATCACCAGGACTGGTTCGATAGAAATGATGCTGAAATATGTGACCCCCCTACTACAAAAATGAGCAGCCTTCATTGCCTGGCAGAACACCCAAAGTCACCAAGTCAAGAAGGCAGCATTCCAACAGCTCAAGACTGATACCCAAAGACAAATCTAAAATATAAAGAACACGTGGTTAGAAGAGAAAGCTCAAAAGATCCAACAATATGCTGACCATTATGATGTGTAAAGCTTTTTTGACAGGCTACGGTCAAATGGACAAAATTCCCTTTGCTTGCCAGATGGTGTTTCTCTTCTTAAAGGATGACAATGCTGACCATCAACATTGGAAAGAACATTTTCAACAATTCCTCAACTGTGAATTCACACTGCAGTTAATATTCTCCAGGCTATTCCCAGGTGCCCTTGTGGTAGAATCCATGGGTGAACCATCAGCAGTAGGAGAGCTTAACAAGCAATCAAACAGATGAAAAACAACAAAGCCTGGGGCCTCCACCGCATTCCAACTGAGCTCTTCAAAGCTTTGTCTCATCACACTCCATGCACTCATCCTGTGGACTGGAGGAAAAATAACTTTTCCCCATTTACAAATGCAATATTAACTTCCTTCAGGAAGGGAAATAGATCATCCTATGGAAACTATCAAGGTATTTCCTCCTTTTCCAGAACAGGAAAATTCCGGACATATGTTCTCCTGAATAGCTGACATCCTTTGGCTGGGAACATTCTCCCAGAGATACAGTATGGTTCAACACCTTCCAGATAAACTTCAACATTGTCTTGGGTGCCAGACAAATCCAAGAAAAATGTTGCAAATACCGTTAGGTGCTCTATTGATTGTATTCCAAAGATTTGGATGTCCAAGAAACATCATCATAATCCTACAACTGCTTAATGATGATGTTACATAACTGTCTTGACTGGGGGATCTGAAACAGACACGCTCAAAATTCAGATCAGGGTCAAACAAAGAATTTCTGATAGCCCTCATGTTATTTACAATCTACCTGCCAGTGGCTATTCACCTCAACTGCTCTCATGTCAGTACTAAATACCCCTTTGATGGAAAATTCTTTGAAGCTCAGTCGCCCCCATCTCAAAACTAAAGTGACCACCATACAGATACATGATCTACAGTTTGCAGCTGACTGCAGTGTCATTGCCACTCTACACCAGATTTCCAAGCCACTCCTAATATCTTCAACTCTGCAAACAAGAAACTTGGCCTGTCCTTGAATGTTGCCAAAACAAAACTCATACCAACCCATATCTAGTGGAATATATTGAGCACTTCTAATACCGTGGCAATCAGATGGCCACCACTGACGCGTAGATCCAACACTGATTGGCTGCACTAGATCAGCTTTCTGCAATGTACGCAAGTGTTTGCAAAGATCTCCGCAAGTCAACAAAGGTCCTAGTGTACAGAGCAGATGTTATCATCACACTTTTGTACTCCAGTGAGACCTGGACCATGCGTCAATGACACACAAGAGCATATTTTCTCAGTAATGCCTCCGCTGGATCCTTGAGATTCAATGGGAGGGCTGTTGAGCAAATGCTTGTTTCCATTTTAAAGACAGCTTCAAAACCGTCCATGTAAAATTCCTGCAAAACCAATTTTGATGGACTGGACAGTTTATATTGCTGAAAAGCATCTCCACTGCCAGGTCCTGTTTTATCAACTCTCAAATGGCCAGTGTTCCAGGGGAGGGCAAAGAAAAGGCATCAAAATCAATCTAACTTAAAGCACAGCAGACCTGATGTTAATAAGTGGGAAGAACTTGCTGCCAATTGTTCAAAATGGCGTCAACTTGTCCATCAAACTACATCACTATTTGAGTCACAACATCTTAATGATGAAGTAGCATAGCGGCAGGGAAGGAGAGGAAAGCAAATCCTGCGTTGGAGATTCCACTACCTCATGGGACATCCTGCCCCAGGTGCCCAATGATCTGTGGACTGAGAATGGGCCTATTCAGTCACATGAAGACCCAACTTGTGACTCCGGGTAGACCTCACCCCGGAATTGAGGGACTGCCGACAACAGTTTTCAAAGCTCAGCTGCTTCACCAGCTGAACCTTTTGGGGAAAGCTTATTTTATTTAAATTACCAGTAACCATCTTGAATTACCGGCGCACTTCAGTGTATAAGAACGTGGATTCCCATTACTGCTGCTTTCAATTTGCCATCTTACAAAAAGTGAGAATGAATGCAGTGTGACAACAAGGGTGTTACTTCAATATATTTAAGATGATTCTACTTTTTTTGGTCTACTGATGGTCAGACACATGTCGAAGTACATCACCACACCTACAATTGCTGAAATTAGCCTACTAAGAAATAATTAGAAATTCAGGTTACTAAAGGGTGTGCAATGCAGGTTCAAAGGGAAGACTTGCATTTATATAGTGCCTTTCACGAGTACCCAAAGCTCTTTAGGCCCAATGAAGTACTTTTGAACTTCATCACTGTTATAATGCAGGAAACGTGGCAGTCAATTTTCACACAGCAAGGTTCTACAAACAACGTGATAATGACCAGATAATCTGTTTTAGATACATTGGTTGAGTGTCAGAAATTGGCCAGGACACTGAGGAACAATCCCTTAGTCAACTTCAAAACTTCATCTTTTCCACACAAGAGTACATTGGGTGCCTCAGTTTGGCATCTCTTCAGAAAGACAGACACTGATAATGCAGCACTTCTTCAGTACTACAGTGAAGTGTCAGCAAATGTGGCTACAAGTTCTGCTCAAGGTAAAGCTACTGAAACTGCACCTTGCACTAACACAGTAATAATCTTCACACACAGGGCAGATGTTTGCAGGGTTATTTTAGTGCAGGTGGTAAAAGTTTGGAACTCAAGTCAAACTGAAATCGATGCGACATAAATTGATCACTTTAAATCGGAGCCCGATAGATCTTTGTTAACCATATGTATTAAGCGATGTGAAGCAAAGTTGAATTTAGGTCAGAGATTAGCCATGATCTCATTGAATGGGGGAAGCGGCTCGAAGGGGCTAAACAGTCAATTCCTGTCTGTGTATTCTTGTATTTCAAGCCAAATGAGCAAGTGGCAGGACAGATCCTATCAACAAGCTAGGTTGGCTGGTCAATCATTAATATAGCTTCTTGGAGTATAACAGTTGAACCTCAACTAAGTTTTGGATGACAGAAAATCAACTTCATCCCAATCTCCCATTGCCAGGCATGACTTTGGAGTAAAACTCAACAACAACACAAAACCCATGCCCTTGCTCTAAACTACCCAAGGATAGAAGTCATGGTTGGTTCTTATAGATTTTGGTTGTGCCATTACTCAAAAGAGAGCAGATTCCCGAAACTCATTGCAAGCACCACAGTGAGCATTAAAACTCACCACAAAGTGGATGAGCATACTGGCAATTGATCACAGTATGGATACACATCATACCTCAACAAATGTAATTTCCACTAATTTGAGTAAAGCTTCAGCAGCAATTTCTAACTTATCTGCAACATAATGTAAGTAGGCACTGAAACCTGGACCAATGATATACAACTGTAGGCTCATCTTCCAGATAACCTCATCCAGCAACCGATCCTGAATCCCGATTCTTTTATTTTATCATTTATACAATGAACATCTGTCTATAGCTCAATGGGCAATGCAGAGTAACTCTCTCTACACAATGCAGAATAACTCTCATGGACAATGCAGAGTAACTCTCAATGTGCTAACCATTCCAATGTTTAAACTTACAAATCCAACATCTCATACCAGCCATACTTAATACGAATTGCTTAACCAAGCCTTCATGTTAGATACTTTAGGAAAGGAAAATGCCTGTCATAAGCCAACAATTCGGTTTAAGACAGAGCCACTTTTACCTCCTATGTTTTTCCCTTTTGCCACTAATCCACATTGGTCCTGCATCTTTCACAACTAGGAGCTGATGTCAAGAAGAACTATTTGAAAACATGTTACATAAGACAGAAGCTTAGTTCATATTATCAAAGAAAGACAAGACACCTGTATCCTTTGGTCTTTCACAGAAACATCAGATACTAATTTGGATCAATAATTGGGACAAAGCCTCTTATATCTTCCAATCAATATCTTCAGAACCCCTTCTTGTTCTGTGCAAAGCCATAATACTACACATATGGCAGCATTCACAACAATATCTTGCTGCTCAATAGCAAACAAGGAGGTTCACCAAAATGAGACTTGTGAAAAGAAATGTCAAGACTGGGCACTTCAAGACCATTCTCTTTCAATTGGACCTAACATTATCTGTGAAGACCACCTCAAGAGGATGTGCGACAATGTGTAATCTTACCTTAAAAGCATATTGATGCCCTTATATAGATCTTGGAGCTGGGCTACATAACCCCAGATAAAGTCCAAAATTTGGACACGTGGTCCCTTTCGCCTCTTTGAGCAGGGCTGTACAAAACATTAGGTTGAAAGCCTTATGAAAATTAATAAAAACAATGCAACTGAATTTTGAGTCATTCAATGTTTGACAAACTTGTAGAAAGTCGTAACCATGCATTCCTCAGGGGAATAAGATTTACCGTTTTCCTATGACATAGGCCTCACGGCATACATATCAGAACAACACAAAAAAGCAAGTGCCACTGATATCAACACGATTACCCAGTGATTTTCACTTTCACTAGGGTCCCCCTCCTTAAGGATAGATTCTGCAATTGTGCATTCATACGCTAAGGTACAAATACCTCAATCAAATTCCTTTTCCCTAGCTCCCTTTTCAGTTGCCAGTTTTGGAAATTACTCGGATAGTTGCCAGTTTTTCTCTCCCTCCCTACAACAGTTTTTCACAATTTGACATAAATGCCACTTACACCTTTAAATGTTACTATCAGCTAGCTAGGCAATTCAGTGTGGAATCCACCTTCTCAAAATGAACTTGTTCATTAAGACCATCAGCATGTGTAGGTTTTTACAGGTTGGCACCACTACTACAACCATTAAAATGCCTTCAATTATTAACACTGGGCCAGCATGATTGACCACTCTTTAGCCAATAGAAAAATTATTCAGGAATACTTAAGGTGAACCATGTTGCAGTTAAAACACTGTAACACAACCTTTTCTTGTAGCCACAGTGGTTCACAGAGATTCTGGCAGCATTGACATTTTCACAGAGTTGAGAAGGCTGAGTGGTGCAACAGGAACATAGCATAATGTACCTATAACTTGGAATAAGTACTTAGAATAAAAAGTAACATTACCAGAAAACCTAAATTATGGATTCTTCAAATAAATAATAGGATTATATGGAACAAACGGCACAGAAAGAGGCCATTCAGCCCCACCTGTCCATGACAGTGTTCATGATCCACAGGAGTCTCCGCCCATCTTTCCTCATTTAAATAGACAATTTTAACTTTCTCATTCATAGACTTGTCCTTCTTACTCATAAATGCATCTCAACTATTTGCTTAAACCACTCCCCGGTGATAGCGAGTTTCATTTTCTCATCACTCTTTGGGTGAACGAAATTTATTCTCAATTCCACCTTGGATTTTTGGTGAATGCCTTATATTGATCGCCTCCAGTTACTCCTTTCTCCACAAGTGGAAGCATACTCTCTGTATCCAATCAATCAAAACCTTTTATAATTTTAAAGACCTCAGTTAGTTCACTCCTCACGCTTCAAGAGAAAAGAGATGCAAGCCCATCAATTCTTTTCTGCTACGTATACCCACACAAATTTGGTAACAATTTTCTACACCTTCTCCAGTGCCTCCATATCCTTTTTCTAATAAGGTGAGAAGAACTGCAGATACTATTCAAAACGTAAATGCTAGACAAAGTGATATTAAATGATAGCAAGTCGATGCATTGCATTGATCCCAGATGCCAGTAATATAACTGCTAGTAAATACTAATAACAGTACTTTGAGTATAGAATGCGGTTTAAAATTTTCAAAACATGCAGATGTTTTAATTCATTCAAGATATTCAAAACTAATAGTTGGAAGTTGTGATATCTTTGAGAGCAGAATCAGGAGCAATGTTTTCATAAAATGGCATATATTAGTACACACTATCACTTTTAACTAACATGCATTTGAATTTGTTTTTTACTTTTTAAAAATAAATTTAGAGTACCCAATTCATTTTTTCCAATTCAGAGGCAATTTAGCATGGCCAATCCACCTAGCCTGCACATCTTTGCTTATGGGGGTGAAACCTACGCAAACATGGGGAGAATGTGCAAACTCCACATGGACAGTGACCGATCGAACCTTGGACGTTCTATTTTAAAATACCACTGTCATCCTAAAGTCATTGCAATATCTGGAATACACAATTGCATGCTAAAAGGTATCGCAAACGGTCTTAGGAATAAGGTATAGTTTACATCTTATCTAACAAAGTACATTAACACTTCAATTATAAACTTCAAATCTGCCCAACCACTGTTCTCATTGGCAATTTTTGTGACTAATGGCGAATGGCTGAAGTTCATGCCCCTCCTGAGGAAGACCACTAACAAATTACACACAAATTATCACTTGTGGGTTAGATTATTTTCATCAATTGTGAAATTAAATCACTTTATAAACAGTCATTTTCGGTTGAGAAGCCAATTGCAAAATAGTTTATTTGATTCCTTTGCCTTACTTTTTTTTCCAACAAGAACTCCTCACTTCCTTGATCTTCCGCCTATTATTCCATTCGAAGAACTGAAGTTTTGAAAACAAACAGTATACCCTGGGACTTCTGACATACTCATCTACATTCCAGTATCACACCTGCATTCAACAGAAATATGAATTAAAACTGTGAACTAAAAAGAATCACGGTGGAAGTCACAAATATCACAAATGGGTGGACAATATTATTTGCACTTATGTTAGTAAGTCGAAGTGCGACCAATTTTGCTGCAGATCGACTTTAAATCTTGCACTAGCTATTGGCTCACTCGCCCCAGCCAGTAGTTACAGGACCTGTCAGCTCCACACGGCAGTGCTATACATACTCGGCACATGGGACGTACACTACGCCTTACGTATTAAAATAGTAGAATATACTGTCATTTTAGTTTTCGGTGCCGAGAATGATTAGAAAGTGTAAAAAATCAATCACTTTGTGAGATAGCAACACAGGTACATTCAACCCACACGTCAAAACACGGGGTGTTCCGGAAAAGGACTACTTGCAACAACACACACAGGGGGGGGGGGGGGGGGGGTAAGAGAGAGAGAGAAATCTCTTTGATACAGGCAACTCGACAGAACCCAAATGCAACAAAAAAAGTACAGTGACCGAAGTTACGACTTAAAGGCGATCGCCGTTCAGAAACGTTGTTGAGTTTTCCTTCAATCCCCTCACACTATTTGCAGTGTAAAAGTAGGCCAAGCTCAAGTTTGCATCGCAGTGCAAAATGTCGATCTAAGGCTGACAAGACACAGCGAGAGAGAGAGAGTCCATCTTGCTTCGGGGAAACCAAGTGCAAAAAAGAAGCCCTCACTCGTACAGAAAGAGAGGGAGAGAGGGGAGGAGGAGGGAGGATTAAATAAAACTACCCCCTCACGCCACCCCCACCAAACAACAAAAAACAACGAGCTGCCATTTCAGTGCTGGTTACTCACTCCATCCTGCTTCACCCAAACTCCCTCTTTAGTTACCAAGGGTAGAGATCTCTCTGGTGGATTATCACCATCAGGCCATCCAGTGGTCTGCCACTCTGGTTTCTGTCTGCACACTAATTTGTTTTAAAACAAAAAAAAAAAGGGGGGGGGGACGACGACACAATAAAGAGGAAAAGGTTGCCCTGGTCTGGAGTGAGTCGCTTCCAACGTGTCGTTTGCAGGACATGGAATGGTTTCAGCTTCCCACCTCCCCTCAGCAATCGAGGGAGGAGGGAGGAGGGGGGGTCCCAGTCACCACCAGAATTATGCTTCCTGGGAGAGGGAGGGGGGGGGTGCACTCGTTTTAAGCGATAATAACAAATAAACAGCCGTGCGTTTCGAGCTGAGGTATCACAGCACCACCGCACGATTAAACAGCAAGTCCCCCGTGTGAGGCGGCGGTGGGGGTTTGATCGGGAAAAGAGGGAGCAGGGCAGGGAAAAGCAGGTACGGAGACTACACGGCGCGATGCTGGGTCTCTCTACCTTATTCATCCATCAGGTTTAACCCTCACTCCCCTCGCGGCGGTGCGGGCCGAAACTCTTGCAAAAACGGCAGGCAGAGCCGGCTGCAGATTTCTAGATGTTAATCGGGGTTTTTCCTCTCTCTCTCACTGAGGCACTTTCCTGTACTGAAGGAACCAGCTGATCCTTTCGCCGTTACACACGGATCTCCCTCTGATCCAGTCACCCCCCCCCCCCCCCCCCCGGCCTCCATTATTTTCTTGTTTTGTTTTTTCATGACAGAAAACCGAAAGCAAAAAGCCCGTTCTTGAGCCCCCGAGCCGATTCCCCCCACTCCACCATTACCGGGAGGGAGGGAGAGAGCGGGGTTTAAAAGGACTAGGCCGCTCTCCCTCCCTCTTAAGTTATTGACAACATCACATTATTGTCCAGCACGGGAGACAGCTCGCCGCCTGTAATCCCGGCATTTAACCCCCTTCCTCCACCCCTCCCCGGCACTCACCCGTGGCCAAAAGCAGGGTTTATGTCAGCACAAATCCCACTTTGCCCTGACTGAGACACAATCCTCTCTCTCTTCCCCCTCTGCCAACAGTTTTCCTTTCATTATTCTCACTTGCCTACTAGTCTCTCCCTGTTATAACACTGGCCTAGCTCTGCTCTCTCTCTCTCTCTGGCCTACTTGGGTCACACACACACGCCACAGAATGATTAGTATTTTTTTCCAAAGCCAGAGATTTTTTTCTAAATCAATGAAAAGTTTCGAGTCGGTGCGGAATGGTGGTTCTGGTACACACCTGGTGCCGGGGGGGGGGGGGAAGAGGGTCCCGTCCGTCCGGCGGCCCTTTTAAAGCCTCTCTCACTGTGTCTGCCTGCTTCTCTCTCTCTTTAATGAGTGCTCTCTCTCTCTCTCCTTCCCCCCCTCCACACCTACCCACCCCCGGCTCGGGGTGGCGTCGGGTGAGAGAAGTTGTATGTTTAAAAAGTCGCTGCTTGTTCTGTTGCTGGTTGTTGTCTTGCGAGTGACAGTCAGTCAGCAGGGTTGAAGGAGAAGTTGCTGCTGCTGGCCCTCTCTCTCTCTCACACTCACTCACTCACTCACACACTCCCTCTCTCTCTCCGGCTGTTTGGACGAGGGCGAGAAGCTGCCACTACAACAGGGACCCTCATTGGTTGCCAGGCCCGAGCAAGAGCCGAGAGCGACCAAAGAGACAGACTGTAACAACTGGGAGAAACATACACTGTTTAACTAACCTTCTCTCGCTTATAAAAACATCTCTATATCAACGTGTGCGCACATACACCAAGCCTGCATCTCTTCATACCCCCCAGCCCCTGTGTTGGTGTCACACACGGGCATGCAGAAAGGACTGACTTGTTACAAGAACTCGTTGTTTTTACTTTGCTTTAAATACGAACTACAGCGGCAGAAAAGGAAAGGGAGGGTTGAAAGAGAAACAGCCAGTCCAGAGGTACATTGTTCGCCTCCTTCTCTCTTCCTCCCCTCCCTCCCCTCTTCCCCAACAACGTACAGGGTTTAATAAGATTTCTGTAAAATGTGAGAGCGATGGAGGGAAACAGACCTAGCGACTGGAATAGGAACTCGTCAGCGGGCATATTGCATGCGGTTTAACTACAGGGAGCTTAGCACGGGAAGGGAGCAAGCCACAGAGAAACCATTGGGACATTTGCAACAGATGCAACATCCAGTATGCAACTAGATCTCTGAAAAACCAATACATCCCAGACAAAGAACGATCTCCCAAAACCGTGCAGGGGAGGAAAAGTAACAACGTTTGGTGCTGCTAAAGTAATCATCGGATGTGTTGCATGCTGTGTGTGAGAAAAGATCAGGCTGCTCGAAATCACATAGAAAGTAATAGCATTCTAAAACATGTTCGAGACATACATTATGTTTGCAAGAGCTTAAAAAAAGGTGTATTGCGTTTAATGACATCATTATAATACCAGGAGACAGCAGCCAAAGAGAAAATATTACAACACTGGAACTGTTGAGCCCCATTTATCCCAAGGAGAAACTAACATATGCTGTAAATTTTGAGTGTGTTCTGTCAAGCTTGTGGCAAGGTAGGCCTGAAGTATCTTTACAATGCTCCCATTAAGTGTAATTGAAGACATTTTACCAGGTAGAATTGTCCAAGATATTTTCTCCATGTTGGCACTAGAATTAGGAAACTAATGCTGGCTATAGCCATACAAAGTTGTTTAATATTGATAGATTTTAGACCAGGTGAGTGCTTCCAATGCTCAGTCAAAGAAATCAGTATTTATTATCAACGCAATGTCAATGAGAAGACCAAGTACACTTCAGTCATATCAATAAGAGATTGTGGCAATACAGTGAGGAAGTTTAATGGTATTTAAAGGAACATTTTTTCATTAAAAAGTCAGGAAAACTTACTTTGAAGAGAAAGAATCATGAATATTTTTTGTCACAACATAATAAAACACACGCAGTTCCTTCCAGGATAAGATTGTGATATATGTTTTTTAAAAATTTTAAAATCCTTTAAATAATTTGCAATATTTATATCCAACCTGATTGAAGTAAACTTACAAAATAACTATCAAAATATGTTCCTGCGTTCTCTATTAACAATGTACAGAAGAAAAGCAAGCAAGCATATTTGTTTGGGAATAATTCCCATGTTCGTGCCACATATTGTGGCCAATCTCTATGAATTCTAGAAACTAACAGTGTATAAGGAGGCCATTCAGCCAGCCATGCCTCTGTTGGATCTTTGAAGGAGGAGTCGTACTTTGTTCAAGACGCCAGTTTTTGTCTGAAACCCTATAACTTCCACAGCTTCAAGTTCCCGTCCAATCCCCTTCCAAATGGATTAATGGAATCAGCTCCATCTAACTTCGGGTAGATTAGTCTAGATCCTGACAACTCTTGAATGAGAAAAATCTCTTCATCTGCCCTCTGGAGTTCTTGCAACTGATTTTGAATGTATACACCCTAGTTATTCTTTCGCAGGAGAGAATTTTTGTCTCAAATCTATCTATCAAAATTGCTCATCATCATGAAAACCTGTATTAGATGAACTCTTAACTTTCTCTATTCCAAGGAGAAGAGTCCTAACTTTCAAACCTGCTCTCATAACTGAAGTCCCTCTTCACTGGTAATGTCCTGGTAAATATTCTCTATCCTTTTCTAAGATTTTTACATCATTCCTGAAGTGTGGTGCCCAGAAGTGTTCAGAATACTCCAGCTGAAGCTAAACCACTGATTTATGATGTTGAAGCACAATCTGTTTGCCTTTACGTTCTATTCTATCCATAAACTCAAGAAACCAATATAATTTTTAACCACTTTATTAAATTACCTACAAGGACTCCATCTGCCATGCTTCTGCCCATTTCACCATTCTGTCAATGTCATCCTGAAGACTTTAACTATTCTCATCATGACATCCAATTTCATCAAATTTTGTATCATCTGCAAACTTTATAATGCTGTTCCCTATACCACTAACAATGTAAAATGGAGTAAAAAGTTTCAGTATGGAAGTAAAATTTAATATAAAATACATTGTTTGTTTTAACTAGATCAGTTTTATCAAGTTTACCTAATAAAGATAGTGTATAGTTGTGAAATCTCATTTTTATCAATGTAAATTTACTGTACAATCACCCAAAAATGTAAACATATGCATAAAAAACTATAACAGCAATACTTATTATTAGATGTTAAATATTTTCCTACGTCATCACTTCATAGAGAACTGTTAGACTTGAATTTTATAGTAGTTGATAAAATAAAAAACATTTTTATTCATAATTTTACTGACATCTGTAATTTTCTCTCGCAGATAACTTAACGAACTGCAGAGCTGTCTGCTGATAAAAATAACCTAACTATCTTGAACCAATGGAAACTGGTCAAAGACATTCGACATGGATCTGTGAAAGGTAGGTCATGTCTGACTAATTTAGTTAAATGTTTTGATGAGGCCTTTGACATTGTGGATAGCAGAGAATCTGTGGATGTTATCTATATTAACTTTCAAAAGGCATTTGCTAAGGGTCCTCAAAAGAGATTATTATTAAAAATGAATTTGCATGGAATTGAAGGTAACTTTGTGACATAGGTTTTCTAATTAGTTGGGAGGTAGGAAACAGAGGGCATAAAAATAAAACGTTACAATTTTGAGATTTATAAATTAGTTGTTTTGGAACTGTGTTTTTAAACTAAAATACAATGGAGGGGATCTTGTGACCAGTTCTGCGGTCTTCTTGACAACTGGCCCCTCAAAGAGAGACCCAGACTTTCACCAAAAGAGGGCAAAAGTGTGAGACATTCACGATTGGAGACAATGACAGCAGACCCTGGGTTCACAATGGTTAGATCTCCCAAAGTCCCAGAAAGTTGTTCAAAGTATCAGACTGTAAACAGTCGTTCTATAAACTGCCCATTATTTTGAAGAAAAAAGAGAGTTGGGGATCAAGAATAGCTAATCAGTAATTCTACCTGGCTAGGAGGCTAATGTATTTCATGTTGCCATGGGGAACAGGATAGTGGAAGCCATTTTTGAGATCAGGCTACTGGCTTCCCTACAAATCAATAATTATCACAGACAGCAATTTTGTTTGGTCAGCAGAAAGAAGAGACTACTTGGCTTTGTGATTTACCATATCCAGATGCAAGAGGGAGACAGTCTCCAGTCGAAGAGATACATCCCATCACTGTCTAAGATTTCCGGGAGACCCATACTGGTATGGCTAGAGGAGAAGGATGATTGAGACAGGCTTTACTTCTAGTACTGGATTTAGGGAATGCTCTGAAAACTAAAGGAAGTCCCTGAAGGTGATCAGTCGAACTAACAACTTGGAAAAACAGGGAGATGCAAATCCTTTGGAAGCTGGGAGCAACTTGAGACTGTTTTCTCTAAGGAATGTAATTCTGTGGATGCTGTGATGTATGATAAATATAAAACTGGCAGGTTCCTTTCTGTGGTTTAAAATATATGTTGCACATAAAGATAGTATTTAGGTAATCATATTTTTAGGTGTTTGTTGCAATAAACACCTGAAAATGTGAAATCTTGATGTGCCATTCTTTCAACTATTAATTGTAAGTTCAAACTTATTTTTAAAAGTATTCCATCTCTACGGAAATCATAACAATTGCCTGATTAGCAGAGTCCAACAACTGGATCTGAACTGGGGCCTCTGCCTTTTTTCATATTTATTAATGACTAAGTTTCAAGAATAAAGTGTTATTTATTCAAGTTTGAGATTACATTAAGATAAAAGCATTGTTGATTGTATAGATGAGAGAAGGACATTGAAATTGGACGTACGCATACTAAGTGAAGAGTTTACTGTAAGGAAATGTGAGGTGGGATGTGATCCAGGAAACACACGTTTAGCTGTTTTCTTAATGGCAAGAGTCTAGGAACTGTGAAGGGGCAAAGAGACTTAGCTGTCCATGCACACTGAAGGCTGGACTTGGGTACAAAATGTAATTTACATTGGATAAAAGCAAAATACTGCGGATGCTGAAATCCAAAATAAAAACAGAAAATGCTGGATAAACTCAACAGGTCTGGCAGCACCTATGGGGACAGAAACAGAGTTAACGTTTCGAGTCCATATGAGAAATGTTAACTCTTTTTCTTTCTCCACAGGTGCTGCCAGACCTACTGAGTCTATCCATCATTTTCTGTTTCAATTTACATGGGATATTTCCATGTAGGGGCTTCTCACAGTAACTTCATTGAAGCCTACTTGTGACAATAAGCAATTATTAATTATTATTATTATATTGGGCACAAACCAGGCCATTCTGCCCAAACAGTTCATGCAAGTATTTATGCTCCACTCAAGCCTCCTTCTTTCTTTCCTTAGCTAAATCTGCCATCATAATCTTCGATTCCCTTCCCCCTCATATGCTCTTTATCTATACTATTTGCGTCTGCTCCTGTGGTAGCTAGGTCCATATTAACACCAGACAGTGGACAAAGAAGTTTATTCTGAATTCCCTATTGGATTTCCTGGTAACTATTTTTTATTTTAATAATCTTTATTGTCACAAGTAGGCTTGCATTAACTCTGCAATGAAGTTACTGTGAAAATCCCCCAGTCGTCACATTCCGGCGCCTTTACGGTTACATAGAGGGAGAATTCAGAATGTCCAAATTACCTAACGGCATGTCTTTCGGGACTTGTGGAAGGAAACCGGAGCACCTGGAGAAAACCCACGCAAACACTGGGAGGACGTGCAGACTCCACACAGGCAGTGACCCAAGCCGGGAATCGAACCTGGGACCCAGTAGCTGTGAAGCAACAGTGCTACCCACTGTGCTACCATGCTGCCCTTCTTATATTGATGGTCTCCAGTTATACTCTTCCCCACAAGAGAAAATATTCTCTTTATGTCCAACCTGTCAAAACCTTTCATAATTTTAAACACCTTCATTAAGTCACCCCCTCAGTCTTTTTCCATGTGAAAAGAGACCCAGTCTGTGCAATTAAATAGAATAAATGGAATGTTGGCCTTTTTTTCAAGGGGGTTGGAAGACAAGAATGAGGAACTGATGTTTCAGTGGTACAGAGCTTTGGTCAGACCCCATCTGGAGTATTCAGTTTTACACTTCAGGAAAGATATATTGGCCTCAGAGAGATAGCAACATATAGTCACCAGAATGGTATTGAGTCTGTGAGGGTTGGATTATGGGGACAAGTTGATGACTTGGCTTGTATTCCATTAAGTTAAAGGGATGAGGAATGATCTGATTGGGTTGTTCACAATTATAAACGGATTCAATACGATGAATACAGAGAAACTATTTCCTCTGGCAAGAGAGTCACGAACAAGGCAGTATAATCATAAAATTATACCAAGGGCAGTAAGGAATGAAAGGAAGATGCACTTTCTCAAACAGAGGGTGGTGGAACTTTAAGAGGTCTCGTCCATAAAATGGTGTAGTACTGGATTAATTGAAATTTTCATGATTGAAATCGATGAATTTCTCTTAGGCATCAAGGGATTAGGAAAAAGCACATGTACATAGTAAGCACAGAACAGCTATGGTTTAATAAGATGACAGACTTCCGGTGGCGGCCATGGAGTGAGCGGTCGCACGTTTGGTCGTTCCCGCTCAAGGCCGTATTTTGTAGTCTTTTCCCTGTCCGAAAAGTGAATTTTTTGATGGCGGGAGTTGCAGGAATACCTGTAGAAGGTGTTACTTCTCTGGTGTAGCTGGTGGATGGATCCACAAACTAGGAGAGGTCGAGAAGAAAGGAGCTGCTGGAACAGGAGAGTCTTCATGGTGTGCTGCAGGATAAGATGGTGGAGGACAAGGGGTCTGTTCTGCCCGCCCAGTGGTCACTGGAGCAGCTAGTGGAGTTTTTGAACGCAAAGTTCAGCCAGCAGAGGAAGGAGGCCCTGAAACACCTGGCCAAAGTGGTGGAACCAATCAAAGCAGGGCTCGAGAGAGTGGAGCAGAGGCTGGAGTCCCACGGCTGGGCGATCCAGAAAGCGGAGGAGACAGTGGGGGAGCACGAGGAGCAGCTAGCCTTGTTGGTGGCTGATGTGGGGGTTATGCAGGAGACCCAGAAGAGGCTGAAGATGAAGGTGGATGACCTGGAGAATCGCTCCAGAAGACAAAATCTAAGGATCGTGGAGCTGCTCGAAGACATCGAAGGTGTGGATGCCAGCAGGTATGTGGCCAAAATGTTGGAGCAATTGATGGTTGAGGGAGCCTTTGACCGGCCCCTGGAGGTTGACTGAGTGTACAGGGTGCTGATGTGGAGGTCGCAAGCGGGCGAGCCGCCATGGGCGATGGTGGTGCGGTTGCACGGCTTTCGGGATAAGGAGAAGATCCTATGCTGGGCGAGACAGATGAGGAAGTGCACCTGGGAAGGGAACAAACTGCGGGTGTACCAAGATGTGGGCACAGAACTGGCGAAGAGGAGGCCGGGTTTAACCGGGTCAAGAAGGGGGTGAAGTTCGGAATGTTGTACCCGGCCCGCCTATGGGTGATTTTCCAGAAGCGTGAGTACTATTTTGGCAAGCCAGAGGAGGCAATGGAGTTCATAAGGGACAATGGACTGGCAGGAGAATGAGGACATTGAACTTTGGAGGAGTTTGTGTGAGTGTTTCTTTGTTTCTTCTCTGGAAATCTTTCTCTTTGAAGTGTTTTTTGTTCTTTGTTCTTTTGTTTTGATGGCAGGGTTTTTGGAGGGTGGGCCCTTCATGGGCCAGCGCCAGCAGGGGAGGCTGGATGTGGGGTTGATAAAAAAAATAAGGTGACAGAACAGGCATGAGGGGCTGAATTGCCAAGTCATGTTCCAATATTCTGATAAAACAAACTGTAATACAATATAACTTTACTATTCTCAGAACTGCCACAATAGTCATGATATTAAAACAAATCTAAAACATTTTAAAATGGCCATGATATATTATATATGAACCTATCTATGCTTTAGCAAATTTCATGCATGAAATGTATACTTCACTGAAAATCCATTGGGCCAGATTTTGTTGTTAAAATAATGGTGAACAACACTCACCGTTATTGATGGGAAAGTGGTGCCGCAACATTTGGTGGTTGTACATCCATACAAAATATGAAAGTTGTGAGGATCCTTCCTGTTTATTCCCTTGTTTCCCCTTTCCTTTATTTTGCCATTTTGATTTTTGATCCAAGGATGATTAATCGACATGTAAGTCAAGCAGAATTAATGGACATGTATCTTAAAGGCAGGCAGCAGAATTCAGACTTTACCGGAGAGCATGCTAGTTCCTGCTGGTTTGACCAGGAGGCCTCAGACTTGTTGGCCCCAAAGAGAGAGAGATGGGGTGGGACTCCGTTTGATTGATTGGCTGATGGGCAATGAATGGGCCCAAAGGGCCTTACTCTGCCTGGTAGTGGGTGGTGATTGGATCCTATCCCAGTAGAAAGCTTTTCAGAGTCCCAAGGAGTTTCAGTTTGATTCCTGGCAGTTGGAGAGGAGATCGTACTCTCTTTCCTCTGAGTTTCTCTTCAGAAGCCTGTGGGTGCTATATTTCTGAACCTACAGAGTACCTGAATGAATCTATCTACAGGAACACCAGTACAGTGTCGACCAGGGGCTTTTCACAGTAACTTCATTGAAGCCTACTTGTGACAATAAGCGATTATTATTATTATTATTATTATTATTATTATTATTACAGGCTGCAAACAAAGACCGGAACTTGCGACTCTCTCCGAAAAGACTGTGACTGCTGTACTTCTAACGTCGCAGAGAACCTGGCTGAATGAACCTTTAGAGAAGACGATTCAGACCTTTTTATTATTCGTTCTTGGGATCTGATTGTCGTTGTCTGGGCCAGCATTTGCTGCCCATTCCTAATTTCCTTTGAACTGAGTGGCTTGCTCGGCCATTCCAGTGGAGGGGCAGTTAAGAGTCAACCGCATCGCTACGTGGGTCTGGTGTCACATGTAGGGCAGACCAGGTAAGGGCAGCAGATTTCCTTCCCAGATGGGTTTTTAAGACAATCAGCAATGGTTTCATGGTCATCATTAGACTTTTAATTCCAGATTTTTATTGAATTCAAATTCCACCATCTACCAAGGTGGGATTCAATCTCAGGACCCCAGAGCATTACCCTGGGTCTCTGCATTACTAGTCCAGTGATAATGCCACTATGCCACTGCCTCCCCTGCAGACAGACTTTAATTTGCAAGCTTGCTGTGAAGGAAGGTGTGCTAAAACCCATCATCTGAAGAAAATATTTTCCTTTTGCTATTTATTTTTAACCCTTTCCACCCCTCTGTGTTCATCTGTCTTGTGTGTGTGTATATAGAGGGTGGGAGGCAAGTTAAAGTGGTGTGTTAGCAATTAGTTAATAGTTAACCAGTTTTATTTGCTGCATAGTTCATTATAATTCTTGTTATAAATAAACAGTAATTGTGTTTAAACTTACACACCTGGTGACTGTAATTATTGGACAGCCAAGGGCCAAAGACTTTGGGTATTTTTAGAAGAATTATTGGTTAATTCACTGGTGTTGTGACTACAGAACAAGTGGGGCTGGAATTGAATGCGCACTTGCCCAAGGTGTCGTAACATAGGTTGTTCAATAGTCCCTGCTCCTCCAAAAGCTTCCCAAAAGTAACATATTCCCATCTGATTCATTATTTAAATGAACCAATTGTGTGAAATTGCAGCCATTACCTCAGAGAAAGGGCTAAATCTGTCTGTAAAGGTTCAGGCTTGTCCATTCCAGTCTCAGTACTTTTTTTAATGCAATGATAAGTCTTAATAACTGCCAAACAACTTTCCTGACATTGAAAAAGTGTGGAGTAAGATTCATTCACTTTTTAATTGTAGTTGAAGATTGTGGTAATACCAGGTATTGCGGTACCTGAGAGGTGGATGACCATTGGTTAGACCCAGGAGTCTACCATTGGCTGATGTACATAGCTCCGCCCTGAGAGGCGGAGTATAAGAACCGGTACCGTCCCAGCAGCCTTCACTTTCTGTATCGAAGCTGCTGGGGAAGAGTTCTAGCAGATTAAAGCCTTCAGTTATGGATCACTTCGTCTTGAGAGTAATTGATTGCGCATCAAAGATATTTTATGAAACAAATTTTATTTTTACCTTTTTTTTTCTCTTTTACCTCTCTCTCTTCATCCAATCTTTATTTACATGCGTATATTCATACAAATTAGGGGCAGGAGTACATCCCTTAGCCATTCAAACCTGCTCCACCAATCTATAAGATCATGGTTGATCTGATTGTAACCTCAACCCCACATTCCTGTCTACCCCCAATAATCTTTCATCCCCTTCTTCATCAAGAATCTATCTAGCTCTGCTTCTAAAATATTCAATATTCAAAAATACTCTGCTTCCACTCCCATTTGAAGAAGAAAGTTCCAAAGACTCACAACACTCTGAGAGAAAAACGTGTCCTCATCTCTCTCTGTAGTGAGCGACCACTTATTTTTTAAACAGTGACTCCTAATTCTAGATTGTCCCACAAGAGGAAACACCCTCTCTACATCCACCCTGTCAAGGTCCCTCAGGATCTTAAAGATTTCAATCAAGTCGCCTTTTACTCTTCTGATCTCCAGTGAATAGAAGCCTAACCTCTCCAACTTTACCTCTAAAGACAATCCGCCCATTCCAGGTATTAGTCTAGTAAACTCTCTGAACTGCTTACAACGCATTTACATCTTCCCTTAAAAAAGGAGCCCAATACTGTACACAATACTACAGATGTGGTCTCATACACATACCCTGAACAACTGAAACATAACCTCCTTACTTTTGTCATCAATTCTCCTCACAATATAATTCTATTATCTTTCCTAATTACTTGCTGCACCTGCATACTAGCCTTTTGCGATTAATGCACCAGAACACCCAGATCCTTCTGAATGCCAGAGTTCTGTAATCGCTCACCATTTAGATAATGAGCAGTAACTTACTCTGTGATCCCGGACTTAAGTCGCTAGTCCGCTGCACGTGCGGGGCACGGTGACCCGGAAGTGTGGACGCACAGCGAAGCGCGCTGCAAGCATGCGCTGTTCAAACTCCCTGTACGTTTTTTTTACCGACTCGATTTCATGCTCTGCGCTGGACCTGCTGCATTAAAAATTCAGGTAATTTTTTACACTTTTGAAGTTTTTTTCCTCGGTTTAGGATGATCAAGTAGAGGCTGGAGAAATCAGGAGCCATTTTTTGGCCGGTTAATATTTTTTATTATTAGTGTTTAGAGTTTATAAATATGTTTAAAATGCAAATAAAGTGAAAGGAAGATATATATTTTTTCACTTTGGTTTGTCATGAGGCTGCTAATTCCATTAAAAAGATATTTTACTGCAGGGCAGCACGGTGGGACAGTGGTTAGCACTGCTGCCTCACAGCGCCGAGGTCCCAGGTTTGATTGGGGCTCTGGGTCACTGTCCGTGTGGAGTTTGCACATTCTCCCTGTGTTTGCGTGGGTTTCACCCCCACAACCCAAAGATGTGCAGGTTAGGTGGATTGGCCACACTAAATTGCCCCTTCATTGGAAAACAATAATTGGATACTCTAAATTTATTTTTAAAAATATATTGTATGAAGTGAGTGTGGAATCACAGAAAGTGAAAGAAACATTTTTTTAACTTTGGTTTGTCATGAGGATGTTATTCCATTAAAGGAACTATAATGGATAGAATGCGGTGATCACTCGCGAACGAGTATAATTGTCCACATAAGATACTCCATGTTACTGGTAATGAGTTCTGTTGGTCCTTGCGTGGCTGATGAGCCTGATCCTCGAGCTGCATCTTCAACCACTCACTTAGCAAGAGTTTCCAAGTGGTGGGATGGGTCCTTGAATGCTAAGTCACGGGTATTCCTTTCTCAGGCTCCTTTTCCAGGCCACCTCTTGCCGTCGGGTGTTCACAGGCCACCTCTTGCCGTCGTGCAGGGTCGGATTAGGACAAGTCAGCATGGATTTAGTAAGGGGAGGTCGTGCCTGACAAACCTGTTAGAGTTCTTTGAAGAGATAACAAATAGGTTAGACCAAGGAGAGCCAATGGATGTTATCTATCTTGACTTCCAAAAGGCCTTTGATAAGGTGCCTCACGGGAGACTGCTGAGTAAAATAAGGGCCCATGGTATTCGAGGCAAGGTACTAACATGGATTGACGATTGGCTGTCAGGCAGAAGGCAGAGAGTTGGGATAAAAGGTTCTTTTTCGGAATGGCAACCGGTGACGAGTGGTGTCCCGCAGGGTTCAGTGTTGGGGCCACATCTGTTCTCTTTATATATTAACGATCTAGATGACGGGACTGGGGGCATTCTGGCTAAGTTTGCCAATGATACAAAGATAGGTGGAGGGGCAGGTAGTATGGAGGAGGTGGGGAGGCTGCAGAAAGATTTAGACAGTTTAGGAGAGTGGTCCAAGAAATGGCTGATGAAATTCAATTTGGGCAAGTGCGAGGTCTTGCACTTTGGAAAAAAAATAGAGGCATGGACTATTTTCTAAACGGTGACAAAATTCATAATGCTGAAGTGCAAAGGGACTTGGGAGTCCTAGTCCAGGATTCTCTCAAGGTAAACTTGCAGGTTGAGTCCGTAATTAAGAAAGCAAATGCAATGTTGTCATTCATCTCAAAAGGCTTGGAATATAAAAGCAGGGATGTACTTCTGAAGCTTTCTAAAGCATTAGTTAGGCCCCATTTAGAATACTGTGAGCAATTTTGGGCCCCACACCTCAGGAAGGACATACTGGCACGGAGATTCACACGGATGATCCCAGGAATGGTAGGCCTAACATACGATGAACATCTGAGGATCCTGGGATTATATTCATTGGCATTTAGGAGGTTGAGGGGAGATCTAATAGAAACTTACAAGATAATGAATGGCTTAGATAGGGTGGATGTAGGGAAGTTGTTTCCATTAGCAGGGGAGACTAGGACCTGGGGGCACAGCCTTAGAATAAAAGGGAGTCACTTTAGAACAGAGATGAGGAGACATTTCTTCAGCCAGAGAGTGGTGGGTCTGTGGAATTCATTGCCACAGAGGGCGGTGGAGGCCGGGACGTTGAGTGTCTTTAAGACAGAAGTTGATAAATTCTTGATTTCTCGAGGAATTAAGGGCTATGGAGAGAGCGGGTAAATGGAGTTGAAATCAGCCATGGTTGAATGGTGGAGTGGACTCGATGGGCCGAATGGCCTTACTTCTGCTCCTATGTCTTATGGTCTTATGGGTGTTCATGAAGAATTGTGTCCCATCAATCAGGAGATTCCTCCAAGTAGGTCTCTTCTAAACAAAGGTCTCCCAGGCATTGACGTCAATGTTCTTTTTCTTGAGGTAAGCTTTCAAGGTGTCTTTGAAGAGTTTCCTTTACCCTCCTCTTATTCAGGATTCTTCCTTGAGCTGGGTGAAGAAGATTTGCTTTGGCAGTCAAGACTCTGACATCCTAAGCATATGGGCGGCCCAGCGGACTTGGTTTCAGATGATCATGGTCTTTAATGGTGTTATTGACTCCTTCAAGGACACTAATGTTAGCATGCCGTCCTCCCAGCTGATACAGAACTGAAGTACATTTGTATTTTGCAATATATTTTAAGCTGTGTTGTTTAAGAGTCTCCCTGATGTATGTTCATCGTTACAAGCCTCAATGATTACTTCAAATGCTTCAACAAAGTTTAATGCCTCAGTTGACATATGCAAGCCTCCTGTAGGCTAATGTGAACTATCTCTCTGACAGGTATTGTAGAATCCAGTCAAGACTCACAATCTGTAGTCGTACTTAACCTCCGCTGGGACATCACACTTATAGCTTGTCTTCTTAAAATCCTTGAACTTCTTTTCAGGCATCAACGTATGTGTAGGGATAATGACAGAAGAGTCAGGTATCATCTATGCCTGACGAGGAAGCAAATCAATTACTCACACCTAAGAGTGTACAGGCAAAGGACATCATATGAAATTATGTCAGAGAGGGGATGTTTGCCAGGAGATTGTGCACAGCAAGTAAGCAATGGGACACCTTTGTGAAATGTTGAAGGAAGACCTGAACTTGAACTCTAACTGCCACACTGCCTTAACAGTGGAAATTAATCTCATGACAGCGCTGAATTCATTTGCATCTAGGTCCTTTCAACATGGCATTGGTGATCTATGTAGCATTTCACAGAATGCTGCTCGGACCTGCATTCACCAGGTAATGAATGCAGTTTATCTCAAGGCTTCAGAGCTTATTATATTTGACACACCCCTGTGAAGATGAAGGAGAGATCCATCGCATTCTACAGGGTTGCTGCTTTCCCAAAATTAATGAGAGCTGACGATGAAACACATATTGCATTGAAGGCACCAAGAAATTACACTGTTTCATTCATCAACATGAAGGGGTTCCATTCTTTAAATGTGATGATTGTGTGCGATACACAAATAAGCATCCTCACTGTAACTGCAAACAACCGGGGAAGTGCCCCTGACTCATTTTTCCTTGAAAGCTCAATGTTACATCGGTCCATGACAGCACCACCAGGAATTAAAGGATGGTTGCTGGGCGATAAGGGATACCCATTGAGAACACGGTTTATTACACCATTCCGAAGAACCAACAATGAATCACAGGAACGATACAACCGTGCGCATGTAGCAACACGTCAGATAGTGGAAAGGACAATTGGTGTTTTGAAATCACGTTTTCAATATCTGGACAGGTCAAGGGGCACGTTACAGTGTGCACCAGTGATAGTCTCAAAGATTGTTATAGTGTTTTGTACATTGCACAACTTTGCCATTCTACATGGACTGAGCATTCACCCGGGAGATGTCTTACCACCAGAATGGACCATTGGAGGAGGGTAATATGAAGCCTGATGCAGGCATACCTCCTGGTGCAGGTGTGCAAACCCAGGCGCCAGGTGATATAAGGGCTATTAGAGATCGCTTGGTAGCTGCTGCTCTCGAACAATGAGCTTATAAAATTAACAATTGATGTGTCAAAACCCTCCCTCCCCACCTTTTCCCACCCATCTCCTCCCTCCCCTTTACAAATAGACAGAACCATTGTGTTTATGTGGAACATATATTTTGTTGACATTTGTGTTTAAGTGAGGAAAAACTTTTTATTGCAAGAAATTTGTAATAGTTGAGGTAGTTTTATGTCATTGTTCAGCTGATAAAGTTAAATGTTAAGTTAAATGTAAACTGGTTTCAAAGTTTTGTACTTATAAAATTATTTTTGTTAATAAATATTTTCCATTAAACTTTACAAGCTTCTACAAATATCTTATTGAAACGTCAAAACACTAAATTTAATTATGAGATAATTATAAATGAATGAGATAATTGACGTAAACAAGGCAGAAACATAAAAACGCAATTAACACAGTGACACACAGGTTATCACTGTTGCCTCACGACACCAGTAACCTGTGTACAATTCGGACCTTGGGTGACTGTGTGGGGTTTGCACATTCTCCCCGTGTCTGCATGGATTTCCTGGAACCATGGCATAGAACCATAGAATTAGTACAGTGAAGAAGGAGGCCATTTATCCCTTCAAGTCTGCACCAAACATCTGAAAGAGCACCCTACCTAGGCCCACTCCCCCACTCTATCCCCGGAAACTAACCTGTACATCCGTCGACACCAAGGTGCCATTTAAAATGGCCAATCCACCTAACCTGCACATCTTTGGACTGTGGGAGGAAACCAGAGCACCCAGAGGAAACCCACGCAGACACGGAGAGAACATACAAACTCCACAGAGTCAACCAAGGCCGGAATTGAACCTGGGACCTTGGTGCTATGAGGCAGCAGTGCTAACTACCGTGCCACCGCCATTTCCTCCAGGTACTTTTGTTTCCTCCCACAGTCCAAAGATGTGCAAGTTAGGTGGATTGGCCTTGCTAAATTGCCCCTTCGTGTCCAAGGGTTAGGTGGGGTTACGGGGAAAGGGCACGGGTGTGGGCCTGGTTTTTTTTTCGGAGCATCAGTGCAGACTCGATGGGCCGAATGGCTATCTTCTGTACTGCAGTGATTCTATGATCCCATAAACACAAATCAAAAAAATATCAGATGTTAAAAGGATAGTGACAGTAAAAAGCACTGAGGCGCTTTTAAAATCTTAACCATAATCTAAATAAAAACATACAAACACTTTTAAGCATGCCACACGTAAAATCACATAATAAGGTAGTGCAGATTTAAATAGTTTCACAGATTTAAAACAATTAACCAAACCTATGTTCACTTATAAATAATCACCTTTAATCATAAAAAATTGTAAAAATTATTTTAAAAGGACCAATAACAACAGCAATGCTTTATAAAAGAAAGAGCGAAACAAAACAGTTGAGAAAACTTCAACATACCTGTAAAACAGTTGTTAAACATGTTGCCTGTTGTCTTCAATATAAATCTACAGTTTAAATGCCTACCCTCAATGGGTGTTCCCAACCTGGCTCTGTAATAAGGGGACGGGGCTGCACTCCTCCTACGCTGGAGACTGTGCAGACCATTGTGTGGAGGCCCAATGCTGCATTTGGAAGAGGAAGGTTCCCAGCGATTTCTGAGGGCAGGCAAGTGGGCATTTTTCTATCTTAGAATGGACGGTCCGTGGCTTTCCGTCGCTAGTCGGAGGTTATGAGCCAATAAGTTTATTTTTATTTTTCCTGACAAAATGAACAATTTCACATTTTCTCACGTTACACTCCATTTGCCAGATCTTTGTCCGCTCATTTAACCCAGGCATTTTCAAAGTCGGGGTCACAGGCCGGGCGTGGATCGCGGAGCTGTCCGTCGCGGCGCTCCAGATTGCGCAAATTCTCACGCAGCAGCTGACTTTTAACAATGCCGGCTGCGAGCGGCCTTCAAAATGACGGCCGCGACCCTATGGTCGCTCGCAGCTGTTGTTAAAAGTCGGCTGTTGTTAAAAGTCGGCTGCTACAGCTGTTGAGCGAGAATTTGCGCAATCAGAGGTGCAGGAGAAGATTTTTTTAAAATTCAATGTAATCTTCCTGCCTCAAGGGAGGCAGAGAACAGGTCACACCACCCGAATGTCGACGTCACGTGCATTGGGCGGATTGTGATTCCTCCATTTTGTCAGCAGCAAACAAGTAAATGAGGACCAAGCAGGCTCACCTCGCGCATTAAAGGTAAGAGAAAATGGCGGGTCGCGTATGTCGGCCGGCGTGCATTGCGAAGGCCGGCCTGCATGATTCGCCAAGGCCGGCCGGCGTGGATCGCGAACGTCGGCCGGATTGGGTCCCGAAGGTTGGCCATTTGGTAAAAATGGGACCCTGGAAAAAAAGTTTGAAAAACACTGATTTAACCTATCTATGCCTTTTGTAGCCTCCTTATGCCCTCTTCACAATTTTCTTTCCTACCTATCTTTGTGTCATTAGCAAATTTCACAATCATATCTTTGGTCCTTTCATCTAAGTCAGTTATATAATTGGTAAAAAGTTGAGGCCACAGCACTGATCCCTGTAGCACACCACTTGTTACATCCTGCCAACCAGAAAAAACACCTATTTATGCCAACACTTTGTTTTCTGTTAGCTAGCAAATCTATCCATGCCAGTATGTTACCCCAACAGCGTAAGCTTTTATTTTCCACAATAGCCTTTGATTTGACATCTTATCAGATGCCTTCTGGAAATGTCAGTACATCCACCAGTTCCCCTTTATCCACAACAAATGTGACTTCTTCAAAGAACTCAAATAAATTGGTTAAAATGATTTTTCTTACACAGAATCATGTTGACACTGCCTGATTGCCATAGAAGCCTATAGATTAGTGCATGCCCCAACAAACCTAGAGCATAATTCGCCCCAATATAAATATTTACAGGTACTTCAGAAGGTGGAGTTGCAATATAGTATTTTCAATGTTAAAGATAAATAAATGTGTGGTACATACCAGCTGCTAGTCAATTGTGCAAAATGTGACACCTCTGGGCCCCAGAAATTGCCCTTTTCATAGTTGCTACCTTTCCTTCATTCTGAAAACCCCATCCAAGGCACCAGCATGGTCCTACAAATTTGGCAGGTATGAGGTGGTTTAATTTTGCATGATTGGGCTGTGATAATTTCAACGATTCTAGACTAACAGCTTTTGAATAATCATATTGCTGATGTTAATTTTTTTTAATGTTTAAAATATAGGAATAAGGAAAAATTAAACAGGTTGGACCTGTACTCATTGGAATTCAGAAGAATGAGGGATGATATTCAGAAACGTAAAAGACTCTTGGGGGGCTAGACAGGGTAAATGTTAGGAAAGTATTCCCAGTCATGGGAGAGTGTAGGACCAGAGGGCATAGTCGCAAAATAAAGTGGTGCTCATTTAAGATAGATTTGAGGAAGAATTTCTTCTCTCAAAGATTGGTGTACCTTGTAAATTATTTACCCCAGGAAGCTGTGGAGGCCGAATCCTTGAACATTTTCAAGGTTGAGAACAATAAGTTTTTAATCCCTCGTGGTATTAAGGGGAATTGGAGATAAGGCAGGAAAGTGGACATAGTGTTAGGTCAGCCACAATCTTCTTAAATGGTGGAGCAGGCTCGAAGGGCTGAATGGCCGACTCGTGTTCCTATTTCTTATGGTCTGATTGTGAGAGTTGGTCACACTGTAATTGTAAAAATGGGTTCCACATTTTATTTCAAGCATTTCCATTTGGGAATATTATCCAGTGCATATAAGTGTGACCCCTATTATGTTAACAACATTAAAATGGATTTTTAAAAACATCAGAAATGGGAAATAAAACCCAAAGCAATGTTTTTTATTAGTAACTGAAATTTTTATTCTCCAAGATAATGAAATGAAAATCGCTTATTGTCACAAGTAGAGTTCAAATGCAGTTACTGTGAAAAGCCCCTAGTCGCCACATTCCGGCGCCTGTTTGGGGAGGCTTGTACGGGAATTGAACCCGCGCTGCTGGCCTGCCTTGGTCTGCTTTAAAAGCCAGCTATTTAGAAATTCAAACAAAATTTTTAAAATTACATATAATGATATCATGATTGAATGTGTCCAATGATGTACCTTTTGTTTATTTATGTTTTCATTAAAGGTTTTAATAGAGAGGCCCACTCTTTACCCACTGCCTGATCTCCAATGTGATATGGTTGCCCAAAGCTGTGACAGTGTGAACTGAAATTAGACTGTGTGACCTGAGTGTGCGCAGTGCCCCTAACTTTCAAATATGAATTAACTGCACTGATTAAATATTTTATTTTAATTTTTCACATCTTCTGTTCAGTAGCTTTTCTTGAAACGATTTCAAAAAACAAAAGGGCAATTTTCAGAAGAAACTGTGAAACATTGTATGTGTGTCTTTGAGCTTAGGGCATTGACAACTAAAGGCAGGTCTACCGATGTACCAATGTCGAAACAATTAAAATCAGGGATGTTTAAGATGCCTAAAATTGAAGGAACGCAGGCATCTCAGAGGATTGTTGGCCTGGAGGAGATTACCAAGATAAGGAGGGATGAAGCCAGGAAGGGATTTGAAAACAAGGAGGAGAATTTTAATATGGCATTGCTTAAGAGGGAGCCAACATAAGTTTAGGGAGCACAGCATTGATCAGGATATGGTTAGAGTAATGTTAGGAAAACAAGGGTAGCTTTAATGGATTTATATTTGTATTGGTAAACATTAGAAATGAGATATAGTTTTAAGTGGGTTGAATTTACAGTTTCTATGCCTGGAAGGGTAAAACCTCTAGTTAGATTCATGCCGAACAAAGGTGTTTGTATGGTTGGGGGGTGGTTCAGTTCCAACACAGTATGTATTTGACCACAGCCAATCTGTCTGCTCAAAGGGACTTTGTGTGAAAGACACCATTGTAGCTTAAGCTGTACTTTGTAAACCGTGGTAATCTTAAAATCTATGTGTATTTGTTAAGGTAAGGTGGAAGTAAAGGAGTATTGAAAAAGAATGCAGTTTTTTTATGTTTAATATATATTCTGATCTGTTAAAACTAATTAGCAGTCCTGTGCTCTCTTCCACCACATTTTCTTTAAAAAAAAGTAAACGTTATGGTCTTTTAAACCAGGTTCTATTCTGGAATCTTTCTGTCCAGTTGTAACACCAATTGGGATCCAACAGTAAAGATATGGGCAGTGGGATTTTGTATGAATTTCAGTTTATAGAGGATGAAAAATGAGAGACCAAACGGGAGTCTGTTATAATTGTATAGAAATATAGACGGAAAAAGTGAATGGATAAAGGTTTCAGAAACAGGTGATCTGAGACAGAGGTTGAGGTGAAACTTCCGATGGCACCGATATGTGGTTGGAAGCTCAACTCGGGACCCCCCACCCCCACCCCGCCACCGCCACTGACGTGTTAGCGCTCTTTAAAGAAGTCAATGAACAGCCTCCACCTTGTAAAGAACCCTTCCGCCACCCCTCTTGTGGCAAACTTGATTTTTTTTCGAGGTGGAGGAACTCTGCCACGTCGCTCCCCCATGCCCCCCACTTTTGGCAGCTCCAAATCCCACCAGCACAGAAAGATCCGCCTCCAGGTTATCAGGGAAGCAAACCATACCACGTCAGCCTTTCACCCCACCTGCATTCCTGGATTTTCCGACACCCCAAATATTGCCACCCATGGGCTCGGCGCCACCTCATCGCTCAAAATCTTCGACATTACATTGGCAAACTCCTTCCAGAACCCCTCCAACCTCGGACAAGCCCAAAACATATGACATGGTTCGCCAGTCTCCCTGCTCACCGCCCACACCTATCTTCCACCCCTGGAAAAAATCAGTTCATCCTAGACCCTGTCATATGAACCCTATGCACCACCTTAAACTGTATGAGACTCAGTCTTGCACACGACGAGGACGGGTTTATGCTCCTCAGAGTCTCGCTCCACACACCAATTTCCATCGACCTCCCAACTCCTTCTCCCACTTGCGCCGGACCTCCTCCACCGGGGCCCCCTCTCTCTTCATCAGCTCCCCGTATATATCTGTAACTTGCCCTCGCCTATCTCCTCCTCGGACAGCAGCTTGTCCTGCAGCTCTGGAGGTGGCAGCCGTGGGAACGAACACAACTCCTTCCTCAAGAGGTCCCTCACCTGCTGGCACCGGAACCCATTCTTCTTCGGCAGCAGGTACACCTCCTAAAGCTCCTCCAATTCCCATACTGGCTTCCCCGAACGGGCACCGGAATGTGGCAACTAGGAGCTTTTCACAGTAACTTCATTGAAGCCTACTTGTGACAATAAGCGATTATTATTATTATTATTATTAATTCCGCAAACCTACCCCCCACAAACAAGTCCTGGAAATACTCTATCCTCAACCGCTCCCACCCCCGAAACCTTGCATCCCGCCCCACCAGGACAAACCTTTGCCACACATCGGTGCCCTCAAGAACAGGCCTTCCATCCTACAGTGCTACTGACATTGATTCCACACCCTCAACGCTGATATCACCACTGGGCTCGTGGAGTACCTGGCCAGCGAAACCGGAAGAGGTGCCAACAATAGCACCATCAGACCGGTTCCTTTACACAAAGCCTTCTCCATCCGTCTCCACACCGACCTCTCCACCACTGCCCACTTCTGAACCATAGCTATGCTCGCCGCCCAATAATAATTCTGCAGATTCGGCAGCCCCAGCCCCCACACCCCCCTACCCCGCACCCCCCCCCCCCCCACCCCCCCATCCCCATCTCTTTCCAGCACCCTCCCCCCAACCCCCATCCCTTTCCAGAAACACCCTTTTTGTCTGGGAAACCTGACCCGCCCACACAAACTCCAGTATCACCTTATTCACCCTACTACAAAAAGACTTGGGCACGAAAATTGAGAGGTTCTGAAACACAGACAAAAACATCGGCAGCACCATCATCTTTACTGTCTGGACCCTTCCAGCCAACGACATAGACAAATGAAGACGCCTTCATTCCCTCCACCATCTTTGCCAGATTCGGCTTCTGCAGCTGGGCCCAGCTATGTGCCACATGTATCCCAAGATAACGAAAGCTCATCCTTACCAACTTCATTAAACTCCACCCTATTCCCAGGGGTTGATTGGAATACTTTTCCCCATGTTGAGCTTATACCCCCAAAAAAGACTGAACTCCCCCAAAATGAGACTGAACTCCCCAAAATCCCCATAATCTTGTCGAACCTTTCAACCAGGTTCGCAATGGATAACCAGAGGTCATCAGTGTATAAAGATACTCGGTGCTCCATCCCCCCTAACCCCACAATGCCTCTCAACCCCCTCTAAGCCCCAAGTGCCATTGCCAACAGTTCAATCGATACAGCAAAGAGCAAAGGGGAGAGCGGGCACCCCTTTCCTCGTCTCCTGGTACAACCCAAAATACTCCGAATCTACACTATTGGTCCTCACACGCACCACAGGAGCCCTATGCAACAATCTCACCCAGTCAGCAAAGCGCTGCCCGAGCCCGAACCACCCCAGCACCTCGAATAAGTACACCCACTCCACATGGTCAAACGCCTTCTCCACCTCCATAGACACAACCACCTCCACCTCCAGGCTTGTCGAGGCATCATTATCGTATTGAATAGCCTCTGAATATTGCCCGATAACTGCTGCCCCTCCATGAACCCCACCTGGTCCTCCACTATCACCCCGGCACACAGGTTTCTACCCGCACTGCCAGCACCTTCGCCAATAGCTTCATATCAACATTATACAATGATATTGGGCGGTACGACCCACACTATATTTGGTATTTGTCTTTCTTCAAAATGTCGAGGTAGACATCTGAGACAGCGTGGGAGGGAGCTCTCCCCTTCCCACCGATTCGTTGTACATCTCCACTTTCAGCTCCGACCCCAAACCTCTCATACAGTTCTGTTGGGAATCCGTCCAGGTCCAGGGCCTTCCCCGACTTAATCGACCCCACACAATCCATCACCTTCCTCAGTCCAATCGGGGCCCCCAGACCCTGTACCTTCCCCTCATCCACCCTCGGGAACTCCAGCCCATCCAGAAACCACCTTATACCCTCATCCCCCAATGGAGGCTCCAAACTGTACAGTTCCTGATAAAAAGCCTCAAACACCCCATTTACTTAACCCAGATCCACTACAGCTTTCCCCACCCATCCCTCATTTGATCAATCTCCCTCTCACCGCCTGCCTCCTCAGCTGATGCATGTCTTATCCCCATACTCGTACAAAGCTCCTCTGGTCTTACGCAGTTGTCCCACCGCCTTCCCCATCCTCATTCGCCCAAACTCCATTTGGAGCTTCTGCCTCTCCTTCAGCAGCACCTCCTCAGGCATCGCCGAGTAACTCTGGACCACCGCCAGAATGGCTTCCACCAGCCTCTGTCTCTCTGCCAGTTCCTGTAGCCACCTAAAATGGCTGATTCCCGATTAGAATGATCAAACCCCGATCTAAAATGGCAAACGGAAGAGGCGGATGGGAAAATCAGCCAACAGGACTCAAACGGACAGCTGCAGGTAAAACAGTGTATTCGGCTCTGGGGAAGTCAGCCCAGACCGATACCTGCAGCCGTCAACATCACAACCCAGCCACCTGCATATTAATCAGCCATCCCCGGGAACAATTGCTACAAATTAGCAATTGAAAGCCAACCCAGACCTTTCGGCGCCAGCAGGGGCTAACACAAAGAAAGGTAAACGACCGCCCCCCCCGATCAAGGAATCGCCCCATTATTGGAGCATATCGAACCAAGTGATTGGGACCAAGTCCAATCACTTGGAACCAGGTACGAGGTCCGCCCCGATAGGCGGGAAGCCCCTGGGGACTATAAGAATAGGGGCCAAGTTCAACTCGACCCTTCTTTTCCTGCTCGCAACCTTCGAGACCCTTCTACAAGAAAACCGTAAGTGTTACTCCAGCGATCGCTACCAGATAGGCCCTCCTGACTATCGACTTGTACCAGCCTTTGAATCCCGCAGGCTCAGAACCAATTCGAAAGACCATTCGTTTCCCTGACCTGGTGGGCCATTTCCAAAGTTAAGTATTGGCCTTTAGTGGTAGGTAGTAGTCTAGAAGTAGGATTATTGTATAAGTATTGATGTGGAGATGCCGGCGTTGGACTGGGGTGAGCACAGTAAGAAGTCTTACAACACCAGGTTAAAGTCCAACAGGTTTGTTTCGATGTCACTAGCTTTCGGAGCGCTGCTCCTTCCTCAGGTGAATGAAAAGGTATGTTCCAGAAACACATATATAGACAAATTCAAAGATGCCAAACAATGCTTGGAATGCGACCATTAGCAGGCGATTAAATCTTTACAGATCCAGAGATGGGGTGACCCCAGGTTAAAGAGGTGTGAATTGCATCAAGCCAGGACAGTTGGTAGGATTTTGCAGGCCAGATGGTGGGGGATGAGTGTAATGCGACATGAATCCCAGGTCCCGGTTGAGGCCGCACTCATGTGTGCGGAACTTGGCTATAAGTTTCTGCTCGGCGATTCTGCGTTGTCGCGCGTCCTGAAGGCCGCCTTGGAGAACGCTTACCCGGAGATCAGAGGCTGAATGCCCTTGACTGCTGAAGTGTTCCCCGACTGGAAGGGAACATTCCTGCCTGGTGAATGTTGCGCGATGTCCGTTCATTCGTTGTCGCAGCGTCTGCATGGTCTCGCCAATGTACCACGCTTCGGGACATCCTTTTCTGCAGCGTATGAGGTAGACAACGTTGGCCGAGTCGCATGAGTATGTACCGCGTACCTGGTGGGTGGTGTTCTCACGTGTAATAGTGGTATCCATGTCGATGATCTGGCACGTCTTGCAGAGATTGCCATGGCAGGGTTGTGTGGTGTCGTGGTCACTGTTCTGAAGACTGGGTAGTTTGCTGCAAACAATGGTTCGTTTGAGGTTGCGCGGTTGTTTGAAGGCAAGTAGTGGGGGTGTGGGGATGACCTTGGCAAGATGTTCATCGTCATCAATGACGTGTTGAAGGCTGTGAAGAAGATGACGTAGTTTCTCCACTCCGGGGAAGTACTGGACGACGAAGGGTATTCTGTCGGTTGTGTCCCATGTTTGTCTTCTGAGGAGGTCGGTGCGGTTTTTCGCTGTGGCGCGTTGGAACTGTCGATCGATGAGTCGAGTGCCATATCCCGTTCGTACGAGGGCATCTTTCAACGTCTGTAGATGGCTGTTACGCTCCTCCTCGTCTGAGCAGATCCTGTGTATACGGAGCGCTTGTCCATAGGGGATGGTTTCTTTAATGTGATGACGATGAACATCTTGCCAAGGTCATCCCCACACCCCCACTACTTGCCTTCAAACAACCGCGCAACCTCAAACGAACCATTGTTTGCAGCAAACTACCCAGTCTTCAGAACAGTGACCACGACACCACACAACCCTGCCATGACAATCTCTGCAAGACGTGCCAGATCATCGACATGGATACTACTATTACACGTGAGAACACCACCCACCAGGTACGCGGTACATACTCGTGCGACTCGGCCAACGTTGTCTACCTCATACGCTGCAGAAAAGGATGTCCCGAAGCGTGGTACATTGGCGAGACCATGCAGACGCTGCGACAACGAATGAACGGACATCGCGCAACAATCACCAGGCAGGAATGTTCCCTTCCAGTCGGGGAACACTTCAGCAGTCAAGGGCATTCAGCCTCTGATCTCCGGGTAAGCGTTCTCCAAGGCGGCCTTCAGGACGCGCGACAACGCAGAATCGCCGAGCAGAAACTTATAGCCAAGTTCCGCACACATGAGTGCGGCCTCAACCGGGACCTGGGATTCATGTCGCATTACACTCATCCCCCACCATCTGGCCTGCAAAATCCTACCAACTGTCCTGGCTTGATGCAATTCACACCTCTTTAACCTGGGGTCACCCCATCTCTGGATCTGTAAAGATTTAATCGCCTGCTAATGGTCGCATTCCAAGCATTGTTTGGCATCTTTGAATTTGTCTATATATGTGTTTCTGGAACATACCTCTTCATTCACCTGAGGAAGGAGCAGCGCTCCGAAAGCTAGTGACATCGAAACAAACCTGTTGGACTTTAACCTGGTGTTGTAAGACTTCTTACTGTATAAGTATTAATTGCTGTATATAATAAATGAGCGTTGATTTAACTCTTACTAAGCGCTGTGTTGCATTATTAATCATTACTTGGACTTGAACCACGTGGCGGTATCAGAAAGATACCTGGCGACTCATGAGCAAAGATGACAGAATAAGAATAAAGTCAACTAAGGCTAAAACGAGCAACACTCTGTCCTCACCTCATGTGCCCTAATCGAAATAAACTCCCCTGTAACCACTGCCTTCAATGCCTCCAATACAGTCGTCGCAGAAACCTCCACCGTATTGCGATGCTCCATATAGTCCAAGATAGCCACCCCTATCTTCTCACAGACCTCCTTATTGGTCAATAACCCCACATCCAAACTCTACTGTGGTCTCTGGGAGCTCACCCCCTCAACCCTCAAGTCCACCCAGTGTGGCACGTGGTCAGACACCAATCACCGAATATTCAGTCCCAAACAACCCCTGCCAACAGTGCCTTGTCCAGGCCAAAAAAAAATCCATCAGGATTTACCCCCTGTGGACATGCGAAAAGAACGAAAATTGCTTCACCCTCAGCCTCTCAAATCGCCACGGGTCCGCCGCCCCCATTCGCTCCATAAATTCCAGCAAGCTCTTTTCCCTTGCCGACACCCTCATAGACCTGCAGCATGACCGTTCCAACCTAGAATCCAGCACCGTATTCAAATCCCCCACTATGATCAGCCGGTGCATGTCCAGGCCCGGGATCTTTGCCAGGGCTCACCTCATAAACTCCACATCGGCCCAATTTGGGACATAAATGTTCACCAGCAACACGGGCAACCTCCCACTCACCATCACAAATCTACCCCAAGGGTCTGCCACTATGCTCCCCACCGCAAAGGACACTCTCTTATTAACCAGCACTGCCACTCCCCTTGTCTTCATATCCAACCCAAAATGGAACATCTGTTCCACCCACCCCTTCCTCAGCCTTGTCTGATCCACCACCTACAAATGAGCCTCTTGCAAAAACACAACTTCCGCCTTCAAACTCCTCAATTCAAATAACATGCGCGACCTCTTAACCGGCCCATTTAATCCCCTCCCATTCCATGAAATAACCCCCTCCCCTCCAGTAAACCATGTCTATGCTTTAACCAGCTCCCCCAGGTCACTCCCGCACCCCCTGAGGGGCTCCTGAAGATATCCACTGTCATCACCCCTTAAGCAACAGTGCCAAACCAGCTCGTACATGTCAGCAACCCACTCCTACTTGTCATGATATCCACATCAGCATATCATGGTGCAATCACACACACACTGATGGACAGGTAGTAGGACCAACCAACACACACACAACATCGCAGCCAATCACCAGTGAGAACACATGCACTATAAAACAGGGAACACCACAGTTCCCGCTCATTCTACCAGGAGATAGCTCAGAGCACAGAGCTCACAGCGCGCCACTCAGACATAGACCATGTGCTGAGTGCCTCACTAAGATAGTGATAGGGCTGGGTCCATAGGGTAGCTGGTGAAGCACCAACCTCAGCCAGCAGTTAGCAGTTGTTATTGTTTAAGACAATAAAAAAGAGTTGTACCATCTACAGCCGTGTTGGATCACTTGTGCATCGGAACACCCAACACGACATGATACTAGTAGTGGAAGCTAACCAGCGACTGTGAGGCCTACCTGCACCCTTTCAGAAATCCGCCATCCTGCTTCATGGAAAACATCAGCCCGCCGCAGCCGCGCCGAATCGCTGGAAATCTTGGCGTCAACTGGAAGCTGTTTAAGCAGCGCTTCCAGCTCTTCCTAGAATCCACAGACAGGGAGAATGCATCGGACACCAGGAAGATCGCCCTCCTCCTCTCCACGGCGGGGCAACACGCCATCCACATCTACAACTCCCTGGCATTCGCGGAAGGCGAGGACAAGACAAAATACAAGACGGTGCTTCTAAATTTCGAGGAAAACTTCAGCGTGGAAGTCAATGAGAGCTTCGAGAGGTACCTCTTCCAGCAGCGCCTGCAGGGTAAGGATGAGCCTTTTCAATCTTACTTGACACACCTCCGTATCCTCGCGCAGTCCTGCGGCTATGAGGCCACCTCCAACTCCATGATATGGGATCAGATAGTTTTTGGGGTTATCTCGGACACCCTGCGCCAGCAGCTCCTCAAAATTCAGCGCCTCACCCTAGCGACTGCCATCGAGACCTGCGTCCTCCATGAGAATGCGACCAGCCGGTACTCCCAAATCCAGGCGGCCGAAACGGCACGGCAGGGGTCCTACGAGGCGGAGCGGGTCCAGTCGATCGAGTTCCTCCCGGCCCGCGGCCCGGACGAGGGCGGCCATTTCACGCACTTTCCGAGGCCTCTCGCGCTTGTACGCGCCAAAAGAGGAGACGTTGACGCAGAGGGACGTGATGCGCAGGCGCGCTCTACGCAGGACCGCGCATGCGCAGTGGCGCAACGAACGCTATGATGTCACGACGCGCGGCAACTGTGGCTCCGCCCACTTAAAGTGGCAATGTCTGGCCAAAGCGCGACAATGCCTCCGCTGTGGCAGGATGGGCCACTACGCTGCCTGCTGTCGAGCAGCTCAACCTGCCAACTCTCAACAATTCCGCCAGCCTCGCAGGGACGTGCGGGCTATTCAGCCCCCATACACTGAATCATATCCTGACAACATGCAGACCAGTGATACCGAAGACAGGGAACCCTTCCACATAAGAACCAGATGTCCCCAAGTCAGAACCACCAGCCGCTGCCAGTGCACAGCATTGATCCGGGCGATGAGTGGTGTGCCACCCTAACGGTCAACCCGAATTCGTCGCCCACCTGATAGACTTGACTTATGAGCCTGTTTGCACATTGGACTCACTGAATTGTTTTACAGTACTGTTAACGTGTTTCTTTCTTGTCGTTCCAGAAGTTCTCTCTCGTCGTTTGCTGATTGCATTTGTTTTGTTATTGGTACAACCTCGTTGCTCTGTTGCACCTGACATCTTCCTCTGTATATAGTCTAGCCTCATGTACATGTTGTAAATATTGCACACACATACTCAGATGCACTCAGTACACACTTCTATTTATTAGCATGTCGGCACATATCCTTGTGAAAAGGGGGGAATGTCATGATATCCACATCAGCATATCATGGTGCAATCGCACACACACTGACACACTGATGGACAGGCAGTTGGACCAACCAGCGCGCACACAACATCGCAGCCAATCACCAGTGAGAGCACACGCACTATAAAACAGGGAACACCACAGTTCCCACTCATTCTACCAGGAGATAGCTCAGAGCACAGAGCTCACAGCGTGCCACTCAGACATAGACCATGTGCTGAGTGCCTCACTAAGATAGTGATAGGGCTGGGTCCATAGGGTAGCTGGTGAAGCACCAACCACAGCCAGCAGTTAGTAGTTGTTATTGTTTAAGACAATAAAACAGAGTTGTACCATCTACAGCCGTGTTGGATCATTTGTGCTCGGAACACCCAACACGACACTACCCCCCCGCCATCTCTAACAAAGAGAAAGAAAAAGAAATACATTCCCCCAATACCAACCCCCACAAAAGATTTATCCCCCACTTCACTCCAGTTATCTAGCCCATCCGCTAGCATGATGGCCCCCACTCAAGGCCTTCCGCCAACCCTCCCCCCCCCCCCCAATCCCCCATACCCGCTCCTCCACATTCCCACTTATACCAGGGGCTGGTTTAGCACACTAGGCTAAATCGCTGGCTTTTAAAGCAGACCAAGGCAGGCCAGCAGCACGGTTCAATTCCCGTACCAGCCTCCCCGAACAGACGCCGGAATGTGGCGACTAGGAGCTTTTCACAGGAACTTAATTTGAAGCCTACTTGTGACAATAAGCAATTTTCATTTCATTTTCATTGTACCCACAGCCCCAATAACCCACATGATACAAAACATGGTACGACATTCAACCTGGCCAAAAAGTGGCAACACGCCCCCCATTGATATCTCCACTTACAAGTCCCCGAGTTCATGGTCTTGCAAAAGCCTACTCGCCTACACCGGCGTGTCCATGTAGAACCCCTGGCTCTGGTATGTGACCCTCAACCGGGTTGGGTACAGCACCCCAAAGTTCACTCCTCCTTTGACCCTGTTGAACCCAGCACGGCACTTAGCCAGCGCCGCACCCAGATCCTGTAGACCCGAATACCATTCCCTTCCCAGATGCACTTCCTCGTCTCCTTCACCCACTGCAAAATAGTATCCTTGACCAGACATCTGTGCAATCATACCACCATCGCCCTCAGCTACTCCCCCGCCTTCAGCATCCTTCTCAGCGAACTTTTCCCTCGATCCACTCGGGGGGTGTCGGTCGAATTCCCCTTCCCCACCAGCTTCCCAAGCATGCTCGTTACATACTTCGTGGCCTGTGTTCCCTCAATGCCTTCGGGCAGGCCCACAATCCGGAGATTCTGCCTCCTCGACCGATTCTCCAAATCGTCCACTTTCTCCCTCAACTTCTTTTGGCCCTCCGCCTCCAGCAAAACCTCTGCCTACAACCAGGCCAGCCAGTCCTCATGGTCGATCACTGACTCTTCTACATTTTGGAGCAATGCATTATGTGCCTCAAACCTCTGCTCTACTCTCTCGATGGCTGCTCGAATAGGGTCGCCACCTTAGCCAGGTCCTCTCAGGCCTCCTGCCTTTGCTGCCAGAATTTGGCCGTCAAAAAGTCCACCAACTGTTCCGTGGACCACTGAGCGGACAATGATGCCACAGAGCTCTCCCCCATCTTTCCTTCTGCCGCACTTCGTAAAAGCTCCTGGTCTGACTGTTGCCCCTTTACAGTTGCGCTCCTTGTTTGATAGGGCTGAGACATGCCCACTCGAAGGACAATCCTTAGCTCTGCCTGTTCCTGTACTTTGAACCAGCAAACACCCCTATGAATGGGTAACAAGGACAAAACAATTCTACTTCAAGAAGGAGCTACCAAATGTGTAATCACTCAATCCTTGGCTGCCACCGGAAATCCCATTCATTTCAAAATCATTTATATAAACCACAAACAGCAAGGGCCCCAACATTGATCCCTGCGGGACCCCACTGCACAGAGGCTTCCAGTCAGAAAAACACCCCTCAATCATCACGCTCTGCGTCCTGTCACTCAGCCAATTCAAGATTCAATTTGCCAAATTTCCTTTCACCCCATGGGCTCTTACCTTCACTATCATTCTCCCATGTGGAACCATATCAAAAGCCTTGCTGAAGTCCAAGTAGACTACATCAAATGCATTGTCACCTCTTCGAAAAATTCAATCAATTTGGTCAGACATGACCTGCCCATGCCGACTGTTCTTGATGAATCCCTGTCTCTCCAAATGCACATTGATTCTGTCTCTCAGAATTGCTTCCAATAAGTTCCCCACCACTGAGGTTAGACTGACAGGCCTGTAGTTTCCTGATTTATCCCTTCCTCCCTTCTTGAATAGTGGTACCACATTGGCTATCCCCGCCACCTCGCCTGTGGCCAGAAAGGAATTCAAAATTATTGCCAGCGCCACTGCTATTTCCTCCCTTGCCTCACTCAACAGCCTGGGATGCATTCACATTTTCATCCAAATTTACACCCACCAATGAACAATCAACGGTAACAAATACAATGTCAATCCCCTGACCAACAATTCCTCCATCCCACCAACCCCCAAACAACCATCAACATTTTAAATACAAATATCAAAGAAAAGGATTCAGGAATCCACCATCCACCCATACATAGTCATCAACAACATACACAGTCCAACCCCCCCCCACCTCAACCCCCCCCCCCCCATGTTCGATGTCATTCAATTTTTGAAAGTGCATAATGAACAAAGCCCATGAATTGTAGAACCCTTCCATCCTTCCCCTCAACTCAAACGTCACCTTCTCGAGTGTTAAAAACTCCAACAGTTCCCCCCGCCACGCCAGGGCACGGGGTGGAGAGACTGACCTCCACCCCAACAGGATGCACCTTTGGGCAATCAGCGAGGCGAAGGTTAAAACATCTGCCTTTCCACCCACTTCCAACCCCAGCCAATCCAATACCCCAAATATGGCCGATTTGTCTACTTTTAAGCGTGCCAGACCATTCGGAACCTCATCTCTTCCTCTGTTAATCTCTTAAATTTTATGACAGTCCTTCTCTCTGATTTCTAAACCCGCACTGTCCCTCACGCGAGTGAACACCAACACAAAGTATTCATTTAGAACCCTACATACAACCTCCGGCTCCAGACATTAATTACCACTGTGGGCCTTAATGTGTCCTACTCTTCCCCTAGTTATTCTTTTACTCTTAATGTACTTGTAAAATAATTTAGGATTTTCCTTTATTTTACCTGCCGGTATCCTTTTCATGTCCACTTTTTGCTCTCCTAATTTCCCTTTTAAGTTCCTTTTGTACATTCTTTACACCATTCGGGCCTCTGCTATTTTGAGCACTCAATATATGCCATAAGCCTCCGTTTCTCTTCCAATCCAATGCTGTATATCCCTCGATATCCGGGGTTCACTTGATTTGTTGGTCGCATCCTTTTTCTTGATTGGAACATGTTGGCCCTGCACTCTCTCTATTTCCTTCTTGAAAGGGTCCCACAGTTCTGTCACAGATTTACCTAAAAGTGTCCGCTCCGAGTCCACTTTTGCCACATCATATCTAATCTTATTAAAATTGTCCTTGCTCCCAGTTTGGAACTTTGATCTCAGGCCCATCCATTTCAATGTGAACCGAGCCCACCAGGATGCCCGGGCAGCGGGTTTCACTGCCATTGATGGGATGCCCCGAGTCCAGGGGGTGATCGACGGGATACATGTCCCCTATGAGCACCTGCAGGTGACAGGCCGCTCTCCACCAACCAAAAGGGGTACCACTCAATGAACGGGCAGCTGATATGTGACCATCAACTGCACATCATTCACCTTTGCGCCTGATACCCGGGCAGTGTGCACGACGTCTTCATCCTAGCACACTCAATGATTCCTGACATGTTCGAGACGCGCCCTCGGCTGGGCGGTTGGCTCCCGGGCGACAGGGGCTATCCACTGCGGCCATGGCTGATGAAACCTATCTGGAATGCCGAGACACGCAACAATGACACCCATACAGCAACCAGGAGTGTGATCAAGCAGTGCTTCGGCCTTCTGAAGATGCGGTTCAGGTGCCTGGACCTCTTTGGAAGGCCCTCCAGTATGATGCTGAGAGGGTCACCCACATCGTGGTGGCCTGCTGCATTGTCCACAACATCACGCAGCAGGGGGCGATGTGTTCGAGGAGGAGGAGGAACACCAGACCTGATCCGATGAGGAGGATGCGGGCGAGGATGAGGATGGGCAGGACATGGGACCCAGGCAGGCACGGGTGGCTGCACGATGTGTGTGCCAGGGCCAAACACACACGGAACGCTCTGACCGCCCCCAGGTTCACCACCTGGGGGCGGGGGGGGGGGGATCGGGCCAAGGGCACGGAACCCCCAATCCCACAACCACCTCCGTGATACATACTTGCCACACTACAGGGTGGGGAACCTGGGTTGACCATAACAGTGGGTCTGGTCCATGGGATGGAGGATGATGACAACCCGCTCTGCGATGAGCTCTAGTGCTCCACATCGTCTGATAATGTCTGACACCTGCCCACCTTCCACCGTCTACCTGGGATATCCCTGCATGCGAGCTGACCATTCCATCACACGGTCCCATCGATTCCCTGGGGTGACGGTGATGGGGATGCTCGGGGTGGGGGGAAGTCTGGACCTCCCACAGCTTCTGCCCATTCCCCACGCAGCCCACACCTCACAACCTTCTGACAGAGCACCGAGACAGGTAGTAACAGTGGAAACGGGTCTTGAATGTGAACAAATATTTACAGGTTTGTGCCCCAGCCCCTATAACTAAACTGTGCCCTGCACCCGTGCCAACTTTTAAAACAATAATGTTTTTTATTGGGTTTTTGAACAGAGTATATTTTGCCGTTATGTACACAGGATATGATATATCTATATATTATGTAAGTAGGCATCTGTTCGTGCCGGCGAGGCACTTCCGGAGGGCAATCCTCGAGTGGGCCTGGTGCCGGTGTTGCCCCTCGCTTCTCCCGGTCGGATTTCGCCGCCGTTGTCTTCTCGTGCACGCTGCCGCTTCAGCCGGCCCTCCCGTCCTCCACCTGTGTTCTCCTTTTTCTCTGTTCCTGTGGATGTCAGGTTGGTTAATGTTTCCTTGTACCCCCACCTCCCTGACTCTCCTCTATTGTTCCCTGTCTCTTCCCTGCTCCCCCCCCCCCCCCCCCTCCTCCCCCCCACCCATGGTTCGCCTTTCCTTTCTCTTAGAATTTGTTGGCCACAAACAAGTCCCGGAACAATTGGGTGAATGGCACCCACGTTCTGTGGAAGCCGTCATCTGACCCTCGGATGGCGAATTTGATTTCCTCCATTTGGAGAGATTCTGGGAGGTCGGACAGCCAGTCTGTAGCTTTGGGTGGTGCTGCTGACCGCCAGCCGAACAGGATTCTACAACGGGCGATCAGGGAGGCAAAGGCAAGGGCGTCCGCCCTCCTCCCCAGGAATAGGTCTGTCTGGTCTGAAACCCCGAAGACCGCCACTTTCGGGCATGGCTCCACCCTCACCCCCACCACTTTGGACATTGCCTCGAAGAAGGCAGTCCAGTACTCCACAAGTCTGGTGCAAGACCAGAACATGTGGGCATGGTTGGCCGGGCCTCCTTGGCACCGTTCACATCTATCCTCCACCTCCGGGAAGAACCTACTCATAGGGGTTCTTGTTAAGTGGGCTCTATGTACCACTTTTAGTTGCGTCAGGCTGAGCTTTGTGCACGTGGAGGTGGAGTTGACCCTATGCAGTGCTTCGCTCCAGAGTCCCCACCCTATCTCGATCCCCAGGTCCTCCTCCCATTTCCTTCTTGTTGCGTCCAGTACGGTGTCGGCCCCTTCTACCAGTCGGTTGTACATGTCGCTACAATTTCCTCTCTCTAATATGCTTGCGTCCAGTAACTCTTCCAGGAATGTCTGTCGTGCGGTTGTGGGTAAGTCCGTGTCTCCTTTCGTAGGAACTTTCTGAGCTGCAGGTACCTTAGCTCGTTCCCCCTGGTCAGCTGGAATTTCTCCGTCAGTTCGTCCATTGTCGCGACCCTGCCGTCGGTGTACAGGTCCTTGACTGTCAGTGTCCCTCCGTCCTGTCCCCACCTTTTAAAGGTGGCGTCAGTCAGTGCTGGTGTGAACCTATGGTTATTACAGATGGGAGCTTTGTCTGACATTTTGGTCAGGCCAAATTGCTGCCGTAGCTGGTTCCAGGACTGGAGGGTGGCTATCACCACCGGGCTGCTGGAGTGTTTTTTGGGTGGGGATGGGAGTGCCGCCGTGTCGATGGCCCAGAGGGAGGTCCCCTTACAGGAGGCCTCCTCCGCGCGCACCCACTCGGCCTCTGGCGCCTTGATCCATCCCCTTACTCGCTCGGCCGTCGCCGCCCAGTGGTAGAATTGTAGGTTTGGGAGGGTTAGGCCTCCCCTGGATTTTGTTTTTTGTAGGACCTTCTTTGTGACCCTAGCATTCTTCTCCCCGCCCCCATACGAACGCCATGATTAGTTTGTCTAACGCTTGGAAAAAGGCCTGGGGATGTAGATCGGGATGGATCTGAATAGGAAGAGGTACCTGGGCAGCACGTTCATTTTGATCGTCTGGACTCTCCCCGCGAGGGACAGTGGGAGTGTGTTCCATCTTTGCAGGTCCTTTTTTACTTCCTCTGTCAGACTGGTGAGGTTCCATTTGTGGATCCCTTTCCAGTCGTGGGCTATTTGGATCCCCAGGTAGCGGAATTTGAGTCGGGCTTGTTTAAACGGCAGTCCCGTTAGTGCTGCCCCACCTACTTGTGGGTGTACCGGGAAGATCTCGCTTTTGCTCATGTTGAATTTGTAGCCCGAGAAGGCGCCAAACTCTTTCAGGAGCGCGATGATTCCGTCCGTGCTGCTTTGTGGATCCGAAATGTAGAGGAGCAGGTCATCTGCATATAGTGAGACTCTTTGCTCTCTGCCGCCCCTTCGGATCTCCCTCCGGCTTTTAGCCGCTCTGAGCGCAATTGCTAGTGGCTCGATCGCTAGGGCGAACAGCAGCGGGGACAGTGGGCATCCTTGTCTGGTGCCCCTGTGCAGCTGGAAGTATCGGGAGTTGGTGTTGTTTGTCCGTACGCTCGCCATGGGAACGTTGTATAGGAGTTTTACCTAGGAGGTGAATCCTGTTCCAAGCCCGAACCGCTCCAGTACCTCTGTGAGGTATTTCCATTCGACTCTGTCGAAGGCCTTCTCTGTGTCTAGGGAGACGATCACCTCTGGTGTTCTCTCCCCAGAGAGGGTCATTATCACGTTCAGCAGGCGCCTGCTGTTGGAGGTAAGCTGTCTACCTTTGACAAAGCCCGTTTGGTCTTCTGCGATCACCTCTGGCACGCAGTCTTCTAGCCTTTTGGCTAGAATCTTGGCCAGTATTTTGGCATCTGCATTCAGCAGTGAGATGGGTCTGTATGACCCACATTCCGTTGGGTCTTTATCCTTCATAGGTATCAGCGAGATTGAGGCCTGTGCTAGCGTGGGTGGCAGTGTGCCCTTGGCCAGCGAGTCTGTGAACATCTCCTGCAGGTGCGGGGCCAGTGCTGTCGCAAATTCTTTGTAGAAGTCCGCCGGGAACCGGGCCGGTACCCGTGCCTTCCCCGCCTGCATGGAGCTTATGCTGTCCATGATCTCTCCCAGTGCTAGTGGTGCTTCCGTGCCCCGTTTTCTGCCCTCCCCCACGACTGGTATGTCCAGTCCATCAAGGAACCGTTTCATCCCGGACTCCCTCGTTGGGGGCTCTGAGGTGTACAGCCCTTGGTAAAAGGCCCTGAATGCCTTGTTGATCTTTTCTGGCTCTGTTTGTAATGCGCCACTAATAGCCCTGATTTGTGCAATTTCTCTGGTGGCCGCCTGCTTTCTCTCCGTGTTCGTATAGGGTCTCCACATGCTTGGCGGAGTTGAAGCACTGCTTTCCTGGTGGAGAGCAGATCAAGAATTTGCAACTCTTTCCTCTCCGCCAGGAGCTCTACGGTCGGGGCCTCGGAGTATTTACGGTCTACCTCCAGTATGGAGTCGACCAGCTGCTGCCTAGCCACCCTTTCCTCCCTATCTCTTTGCGCTTTGAAAGTGATGATTTCCCCTCTTAGTACGGCCTTTAGCGCTTCCCAGAATGTGGAGGGTGAGACCTCCCCGTTCTGATTGTTCTCCGTGTATTCTGCTATGGCCCGCGATATCTTTTCATTGAAGGACTTGTCAGCTAGTAGGGCAACGTCCAACCTCCATGTGCGGCGTTGGGCCCTGCCCGTCTCCAACCTCACGTCCATGTAGTGTGGAGCGTGGTCTGATATCACAATTGCGGAGTAATCCACTTTGTCTATCCCCGGAAGCACCGTTTTCCCCACCACAAAGAAGTAAATTCTGGTGTATACGTTGTGTACTGGGGAGAAGAAGGAAAACTCCTTCTCCCCTGGGTGGGTAAACCTCCAGGGGTCCACCGCTCCCATCTGTTCCATAAAGTGACTGAGCTCCCTTGCCATGTTTGCAGTTTTCCCCGTCTTGGGGGTTCGATCTGTCAGTCGTTGGGTCCTCTACACAGTTGAAGTCCCCCCCCCATGATTAGCCGGTGGGTCACTATGTCAGGGATTTCTGCCATGGTCTTCTTGATGAAGCTCGGGTCGTCCCAGTTGGGCGGGTACACGTTAACTAGTACTACCGGTGCCCCATCCAGGGTCCCGCTAACCATGACGTACCGTTCCCCCTGGGTCCGCAACAGTCTTTGTCGCCCTAAACATCGTCCATTTGCTGACCAGTATTGCCACCCCCCTGGCCCTCGTCCCATAACAGGAATGGTAGGTTTGTCCCACCCAGCCCTTTCTTATCCGCAGTCGGTCCTGCCCTCTCAGGCGCGTCTCTTGAGTGAAGATTATGTCTGCCTTCATGTTTCTTAGGTGGTTGAAGACTTTGGATCTTTTCACTGGGCCGTTGAGTCCCCTTACGTTCCAGGTGACTATCCTGGTGGGAAGCTTCTGTCCCCTCCTGTGGGATTAACCATATTCACCTGGTGGATGCGCCCCTGCCCTCCGGGGTTCCCCCTTGTTAGGGGGCCGTCCTGGATGGTCGCTGTCACTGCTCTCTCCATGCGGTCGGGCCCCTGCGCTCCAGGGCTTCCCTCCGTTGTGCGGCCGCCACGCGGGTAGCCCCCTTCACTTTGAGGTTTCCCTTCGCCCAGAGGCCGGACTGGGTGGATGCTTGCAGCGATTCCTTGTTCCGAGCCCTTGGTTGTGGCACTCTGAACCCGATTGCTGTTCCTTTTCTAGCCTTGTTTGTCCCTCCGTCCCTGTGTTCCACCCCCCTGTGCCCCCCCCCCAGTCCCTCCCTTTCCTCCCCCTTTCTCCCCCTCCCCCGTATATCCGTCCTTTGTCCCTCTTTCCCCTGCTCCTGTCCCCATTTGCCCTCCCGCGTCTGTTCAGTGGTCCCACCCGCCCTCTACCTGGCGCCGTCCCCTCTGTTGGGGGCGCGCTGCGGCCCTGCTTTTGTGCATGTCCCCTGTGCTAGCTTTCTTGCTAGTGCGGCGACCCCCCTCTAGGGAGTTACTGTCTTGGTTCTTCCCTGCCCAGCTTCTGCGTTTTTTCATCCACTCTTCCCCCGCCCTACCCTGCGCTCCCCCTGTTTGCTCACCCTTCTCCGCTACTCTCATAGCGGTTTGCTTTTCGCCATGTTGGGGATGGGGGCGGGGGGCCTGGCATTGCCTCAACCCCCCCTCCCCCCCCTCGGCGCGTTGTTGCCCCTTACCAGGGACCCCATGTTTCTACCCTCGCTGTTGGCTTTCCAGCCCATGTTCGTCGATGAATTTGCTTGAGTCGGTGGGGGATATGAAGAAATACTCCCTTTCTTGTTATGTGACCCAGAGTTTAGCTGGGTACAACATACCAAAGCGCAACTTGTTCCTGTGAAGGGCTGCTTTTGAACTATTGAATTTGGCCCGTCTCCTGGCGAGGTCTGCCCCAAATGTCTTCGTACGCTCTAATGAGGTGCCCTTCCCATCTGCAGGTTCTGTTTTTGCCTGGCCCAGCGCAGGATTGTTTCCATGTCTTTGTACCGCCGCAGTTTGGCTATAACTGCCCTCGGGTGTTCCCCTGCCCTGGGTTTCGGGCGCAGTGACCAGTGCGCTCTGTCCATTTCTGGTGGGTTGGGGAAAGTTTCCCTCCCCACTAAGTTGCCCAGCATTTTGGCCACGCAGGCCGTGGGGATTCTACCCTCGATCCCCTCTGGTAGGCCCGCTATCCTGACATTCTGTCTTCTTGAGCGGTTTTCCTGGTCGTCCACCCTGCCCTTCAGGCTCCCCTGCGTTGTGCCCAGTCTCGCCACCTCCTTCTCCAGGGCCGTGACCCGGTCGCTCATGTCAGTCGCTGCTTTCTCCAGCTCCTTAAAGGTCGCCTTTTGGGTTTCCAGTTTCTCCTCCTGGGCTTCCAGTTTCTTCTCTGCTCTGCCCAGGGCGAGCTGCACCTCCGCCAGGGCCTTGGCCATTGCTGTCTGTACTGCGGCCTCTATGTCTGCTTTGGTCCCTGCCTTGCTTTCTTGCTGGTGTTCCCTTAGCGCCTCGGCTAAAGATGCCTTCCAGTTCCCCTACGGCCAGTGGGAGAAAGCTCCTGTTTGCCCAGTTCTTTTAGTTGTGGTGAGGCTTCCATTCCGCAGCTTCGTGTGTCAAATAGCTCCTCTGAGCGGGCTCGTGTATTGCCACGTTTGCTCTTGGTGCCCTTTCTCCCTCTGCTTTGGCTCCCTTCTCGCATTTTTTTTTTTTTGAATTATTTTTTTAAAATTCCCTTATTCTCCCCTTCCCCTCTTTTTCTCTCCCCCCTCCCTTCTCAAGAAACTTTTCTCAGGTAAGTTTGGTTTTCATTTTTGAGAAGCGTGGAAGTAGAGGGAGCGTTCTGTCCCTTTAACACTTTAACAGTTTTCTTTTTCTCAGTCTTTCTTTTTTTTTCACTTTTTCCCCCCCTTTATTTTTTTTCCCGCTCAAAAAGAGGGAGTTTTTGTTTTCTTTTTTAAACCCCCCCCCCCCCCCCCCCCTCCTCCTCCTCCTCCTCCTCCTCCTCACCCAGCCTGGAACCAGAGAGAGAGAGAGAGAAAGGCTTCTCGGGCTGGGGGTCCCCCTTTGTTCCGCCACTGCCTGCCTCGTGGTGGTTGCCGCCCGTGGGGTGGGGGGCTGGCTCGGTTGGTCGGACCGGCTCGCAGGCCCACGCTCCGCTGTGCCGTCTCCGCTCGGGGGGGGGGGGGGGGGGGGGGGGGGGGGGGCGACTCTCTCCGGTCGCTTCTATGTTCCCCCCCCCTCTGGAGCTCCTCTATGTGCGACCGCTCCCCTCCGCCGCTGGAAGTCGAATCCAGTTGGGTCGCACCCGTGCCAACTTAACTAGTGTCTAACTTTCTGGCCATACGGGCACTAACGCTACGTCTAAGTGGGTCCCCAGATGCTTCAAGCAGGAGTGGAGGTGGCCTGCTGTGCTTCCTGTCCTTCCACCTGGGTCCCCATTGATGGCCGACTTCTGGAATGACGGGCCTGAATGCGCCGCCCGGCTGCTGTGCCAGGTGGCAAGTTGCCGCCCTGTTCTGCCCGCTGCCCACCAGATGCACCAGGGACAGGAGTCTGAGGTGCTGTGGTGTTCCGGCACCTCCCCTGCAGGAGTCACCAGCATGGGCGCCATCACCTTCTCCTCCCTCGGGGTGCCTAATGGCCCCCAGGCTACTCCATGGGATGGGATGGGGGTGCAAGCGGAGCTATCCCCAGAGCCCCCCCCCACCCCCCCCAACCACCTACCGCTGCCAGGCCTTGGCGGCCTTCTCTGATCTCGACCAGGGTCCGCATACTCGGCGCCTGGAGCACAGGGAGTGGATCAGCGGCATCTGGACTGTGCCACATCACCCATTGACTGTGGCATCACCTTCTGGGTTTGCATCACATTAGCCAGTGACAGGGCCATCTCCCTCTGTGACTGTGCCACGTTGGCCAGCGCCTGGGCAATGCCGCCGACGTTCCCAGCCATGGTCTGCTGTGACTGGGCCATGTTAAGGAGCACTGGTGCAATGTCCAGGTAGCACATGGTTGCCTGTGAGACGGCAACCCTGCCCTGGGCCTCGGCCAGCACCTTCATAGAATGCCCCAGGCCCTGGGCACGCTAATCCATAGCCAAAACCATTGCCCCCAAGGCCTGCACCGCGGACACCACCTGGGTGGCATGCATGGTTGGCACCACCTCCTGCTGCTGCACGCGGTTGGACCTGGAGGTGCTGGAAGCTCACCGACAACCCTTCATGTGGTCCCTGACTCTGCGACTGCATCTGCACGATTGATGGGACTAACAATTCCAGAACATCGAAACCCGTCTGGACGGCAGCTAGTCCCTGGGATCAGCCTGCCCTCTGACCGTCCGCCCCCTCGGGAGTTCCTACCTCCACCCGCTGTGTGGTGCGGCACCAGATAGTGCCTGGTCACTCCAACCGAGGTGAGTGTCTCTGGGATGGTGGAGGGTTTTGGAGACAGCTGTGATGGAACGCCGATGTCATTCTCCGACCTGAGTTCCGGGGTGTCCTGAGTCTTGGGAGGAGGGATGGTGTCAGAGCTGCTCCCATCACTGCTCGGCTCACGGGGGTGGGGGGGGCTCTGGCTGTGGCACTGACTGGGGGCGGGGGACCTACCCCATCACCAGCAGGCCCTGCAAGACAAGCCGCCAGCCGGGGTGTGGTGGGTGGTGAGCGTGTGAGTGGGGGTGGTGAGGGTGGGGGTGGTGTAGGGTGAGGGTGGTGTTGGGGGAAGTGGTAGACACAAGTCTCATGGGGAATCGCAACTAAGCGGCGTCTCACTTCCTCACCCGTGGATGGACTCCGACCCGGCGATCTCCCTTTCCTCCGTGCTGCCAACCATGTCCAGGGCCCTCTGCTCAGCAACAGTGAGGGGCCGCAGGGCTGGCAGTCCCCCTCCTGTCTTCTCCCGCTCCCAGCAGTTGTGGGCGGCCTTCTCCTGCGCGGGGGGGGGGGGGGGGGGGGATGTGGGGGGGGGGGAGCAGTGGTGTTGGATTACGGGTGTGTGGCACAGGGGTTGGTGCCAGAGGCACGGTACTGCCTACTCACCCTGGCTGCCCTGAGGAGGTCATGCAGTTTTTTGCGGCACAGCTGGCCATTCTGGACGATGTTGCCCATGGCACTCACCGCCTCTGCCACCTGCACCCTGGCATGGCGAACGACAACGGTTGGCAGCCTCCTTCCAGGGCCAGGGTACAGGGTCAGCCTTCTCTCTTCCATGGCATCCAGGAGGGTCTCCAGCTTTGCGTCCGCGATCCTTGGGGCTGTTCTCCTCACTGCCATCTTGTTGGCTGGGCTGGCGTGTGTGGGGAGTGAAGTGTGTATGTGTGTCTGCAGCTTGTCAGTCTCCTAGTGTCAATCGCGAAACCGGCGAATCCAGCACCATTTCTCATTAGAATCGATTGTGTTCCATGTGGCGCGGTCCTAGCCCCTTAAAAGTAGCGGAATTGGTCCAGGTGTGGCGCCAGTTTAGCAGTCGTGAAGGTCCACAAATTCTGCGTCGGTGTCAACACTTAGTCTCAGAAATGGAGAATCCCGCCCCTGTAGTTGTTTGTCCTATATTGTGCAAGGGAAGCTGTGAATCATAGAAATTACAGTTCAGAAGCAAGCCATTCGGCCCATCGAGTCAGCACCAGCCCTTGGAAAGAGCACCCTACTTTAGCCCATGCCTCCACCCTATCCCCATAACCCAGTAACCCCACCTAACCTTTTGGACACTAGGGGACAATTTAGCATGGCCAATCTACCTAACCTGCTCATCTTTGGACAGTGGGAGGAAACTGGAGCACCCGGAGGAAACCCACGCAGACAAGGGGAGAACATGCAAACTCCAAACAGTTACCCAAGGCTGGTATTGAACCCAGGTCCCTGGAGCCTTGAGGCAGCAATGCTAACCATTGTGCCGCCGTGCCACTATTTGGTGCTCATTCGCACAAATCGAAGCCAGCCCTTGATGATAGATCCATAGCAAGAGAACAACATATAGGGTATTTAAGCCCTATTCTGCCCAGAACTGCACAATTCATTTTGTGCAATGTGTCAATGAAGAAGGTGATGCGCTGATGCACACCTTGTGTGTTAACGTGATTTTACACAAGTTTAGATGTGACATAAAGCAATTCCACGAACAGAATATTAACCAAAGAAAAGAAAAATGGCAAAGCAGCAAGTGAATGGCTGCCATTTTGACATTGTTTTGGTGAAGGGTTATTTGCCGATAAAGCCATGAGTATTATGGAAACAAAACACCTCCAGGATTTGTGGGTGTTGGGTTTATTATGCTGAGTGGTCTAACAGCGTTCATTAATGTTTTTATAACCAACTGTTGTGTGAAGACTAAAAGAATTTTAAGTCCCAATCTCAGACAAACTGAACTCTGACAACATCACTGACTAAAACACATTCCGTATTAACTGCCTTTTTCTAGTCCACCACTGCAGCCACTATGGATTAGTTAGTTAATAACAACAAGCAGCAGGTTCAACTCCTGGAACAGCTGAGAATTCGGAATTCTCCCTCAGTGTACCCGAACAGGCGCTGGGAATGTGGCGACTAGGGGCTTTTCACAGTAACTTCATTGCAGTGTTAATGTAAGCCTACTTGTGGCAATAATAAAGATTATTATTATCAGAAAGCACTTTTGCGGTAAACATTTCACTGCTGCATTTCAGACCAGAGGAAGAGAAAGGCAGAAACCTTGCACCGTAAATGGTTACACATAGAAGGAGGCCATTCGGCCCATTGTGTATGTGCCAGCTTTTTCCTGAAGCTAATAATACTGATCTGCTCTCCCCAGTGCCATGTATCTTCCTTTTCTTCAAATATTTATTAACTTTTCCCTTAAAAGATGCAATGGTTTCGGACTGAAACACTCCTTGTGGCAAAGCATTCCATGTTCCAAAAATGTTCCATAAATTTAAATAAATAAATATAAATATAAATGGAGGTACAGGGTGCAAACCAAGGAAGAATCTTTACAAACCACTGGTTAGGCCTCAATTGGGGTATTGTGGCCAATTCTGGTCATTACATTTTAGGAAAGATGTGAAAGTATTTGAGAGGGTGCAGAACAGGTTCACGAGGATGGTTCCAGGGCTGAGGGATTTCAGTTACATTGATAGGTTGGAGAAGCCCAGCCTGTTCTCCGCAGAGAAGAGAAGGTTTAGAGGAGATCTGATAGTGGTGTTCAAAATCTTGAAGGGTTTGGTTAGAGTAGGTAAGGAGAAGCTTTTCCGCTTTTGGCAGATGGTCAAGAACCAGAAGTCACAGATTTAGGTGAATGACTAAAGAACTAAACGGCAACATGAGGAAAGGCCTTTTTTCCACAGTGAGATGTTTGTTTCTTGAATGGACTGCCCAGAAGTGCAGTGGAGCCCAATCCAATTGTGGCTTTCAAAGGGAAATGATTGATAATTATTTGAAGGAAAACCTTGCAGAATTAAGCGAGGGGTGTTTTTCAATTGTTCTTGAAGAGAGGCGACATGAACACAATGGGTTAAATGGCATTCTTCTATTCTGTGATTCAATGAAAATATTTTCCCCTAACCTCTCCCCTCACTCTCTCTAAATTCAGGACACTTGTCAGATGCCTCAACCAGAGAAAATAGTCTTGTCCTATTGACCTTATTGAAATCCTTCATTACTTTAAAAGCTTCTATTGAATTATCTCTTAGCCTTCTTTAGCCCTGTGGCAATAGCTAAATTATCTCAACTCTCCTTTGTTCCTATCATTTATCATGCCTGGCAATACTCTGATGAATCTACACTTTTGTACATTTTCTATGGCTTTAATGTTCTTTCTCTTCTAAAATACCAAAAACCACAAACGTACTCTATTTATGACTTAAGCATTGCTTTGTACAAATTTATCACAACTCCTTTGCTCTAGTATCTATGCCACCATGTATAAAGGCTAAAAAGCTATTGGTCTTTTTTTTAAGGGCTTTCCAATTTGCATTTGTACGGAAATATGTATCTGCACCCCAGGTTTTCTTGGGGCTGCACACCTTTCAATGTCTTGCTATTGAGTTTACACTTTACTTCCTTGTTTTTCCTCCAAAGTGTATCAGCTAAGATATGTTTTTGGTAGCAGCCTCCAGCAGTTCCGTTAAGGACCATTAGTTATGTCACAAGAGGAACCAAAACTAAGCAGCGCAGGCCTGCCGTCTCCTGTACCCACCACAGACCGGTTTCCCAGGGAGGACCTTAAACAGAAGTTAGGCCTCTTGTTAGCATATGCAAACAACCTAACACCTGTTTCCGACAGCTACCAGGGGTGTTTGAATATCACCTAAGCCAGTATGGTGTGAGGTTTGTTTGCGGATATGAACAAGTGGTTGATATGTGTTCTGCCTGAAGGCAGGTCCCTGAGTTATTTTCTTGGCAATGTTTTTTTTTCCCAGTGGTGGTTTGCCATTGCCTTCCATATACTACCAAGCAGCACGAGAGATCAGGAATTGAACTCATGCTGTTGGCATTATTCTGAATCACACACTAATCATCGACCCGACTGAGCTAGCTGACTTCCTATTTGAGGATATACTCCATGACATTAAACAGTTTTTGCACCTGAAAAACCAGTCCCATTTCCCACCTGTCTGTTTGGAAATGGGTTTTCAGGAAGGATTCTTGCAACATGGAGTTCCTATGGGAACGCTGCACTTTTTGACATATTAGGAGGAAGAGAACTGGCCTGGCCCTTGAGGTTTCAGATGTCACAAGAGGATTGTTCAGAACCACTCTCACCCTGGTCCTCCCTAACTAAATGTGCAGATCAAGGAGAGCTTTGTGCTTCAAACTGAAAAGCTAAGTGAATGTAGCATCCGACGAGCGAGAAACACGAAAGAAATGTATTCAGATACGCTACTAAACTCCCCCGCCCTGAAGGATCACCCTCTCTGAACTACACCCAACCCGTGATTTCTACACTGTGGAGCATTCCCTGTTAAGGGAGAATCTCAACCCTCACAATTACCAGGGGAGTTCATACTCGTTATGAGTTAATGGGATCGGATGGTGCACACTCCCCTTTTTACCAGGGGGTCATAACACTCTCCTCCCCGCACCCCCCCCTCCCCCACCTCCAAGCCCAGAGAAATGTCCTATATTTCTGACCGATCCGTGGGACCCTCTGTCCGTTTTGCCTGGTGTCGGCGTTCCGGTGTTGAAGGATTGGCCCAGGATGCATATACCTGATTGGTGAGTGGTGCTTCCATGCCAAGCGTCGAGCCTGGACTGTGGGTGGTGTTGGAGGAGGAGTGGACGCGGGTATCAGCGTGGGTGTCGATGGCCGTGGATCTGCGCTTTCCTGCAGCTGGATGTCCATGTTAGAGTCCACGTCAGGATCCGATAAAGCAGCGTCAGGCATTTACATCCATAATGTTGCACCATGTGGTGGACTCGGGACAACTGTGGGTCCTCCTGCGTCCAACCCTTTATTCGGGCCGCAGTCACCGGCACTGAGTCCATAAAGTGGAGAGCAACCACCACTTCCTCCGCGAAGGGAGGGTGTCAGTTGCTTTCTGGGGAGGGGGAAGTGGCTTAACCCATCCGCCTGCGGGATCTTCGCACCGGGGCGGTCTTCCAAGCTGTACTCATATGCCGACAGCAATAAGGCCCAACGCTGAATCCTGACGGAAGGAATCGGGGGAATTTCTCGATCTTCTTTGAATAGGCCCAATAATGGTTTATGGTCAGTGTAGACCGTGAAAGTGTGCTCGTAAGCATATTGATGGATCTTACGGACGTCAAAGTCAACCACCAACCCTTCCTTTTCGATCTGCGCATAATTGCGCTCAGCGCCGGCAATCGATTGATCTGATCCATTGGCCACGCAATGGGCGAGGACTGTGCCCATCCCATAAGTGGATGCATCATATGTTAACAGCAGCGGCTTGGTGGGGTCAAAGTGTGTTCGAGGTTTCAAGAACGACAGTGTAGTGACATGCCCTGCAAGCAATATCAGAGACGGCTGGTGGTGCGACTTCCAACCAGCAGGTGGTGGTACAGGCACACCGTGCGGTCTCAAGACAGTGGTTCTGTGACAAGGCACTCCAATGTTAGTGTGGGGCACATCTGGCCATCAGCAGTACGTTATAAGACGTACAAGAGGACAGATGTGCACTAGGGGTAGTTCCAGAGGAGTACAAAGGAACACCATGAATCTTACTCTGTAACAGATCCTTATCTTACCACATGTGATTTAATAAAGATCCTAGTTTGGACAAGTCACAAGTTGTTTTGGTAGATTCCATGCTAGACATCGAACACCGAACACGACAGACAGCTGCCGCTTTACCTCATCGAATGCCCCGCTGCTGAGACAGTGTCTAGTCCCACGGTTGACCCTTCTTTAGCAAGAGGTGGAGGGGACTGAGGAGGGTTGCCAGGTTCGGGATGAATTTCCCGTAATAATTCACTAATGTGAGGAAAGAACGTAGTTCAGTCTGGCTGCCGAGGATGGGGGCCTAATTTCTCACCCTCACCGTTGCTCTACAGGGTGCCACCCGTTCTGGTCCATTTGGTACCCCAAATAGGTGACCTCGGGCGCCTGCCTGCTCAAAGTGCTGGAGGACCTTGGCCAGGTTTGCCAAGATGTTCCTGGTCGGACTCCCTGGAGATGAGGACATCATCCACACAGGCGGTCAGTCTGGGTAACCACCACAGGATGTGCTTCATCACAAGCTGGAAAATAGCGCATGCGGTCAAGACCCCAAACAGCAACCTGATATATTCATATAAACCCCAGTGGGTGTTTATGGGGATGAACCGGTAGGAGTCCAGTCCAATATTAACTGTAGAAATGCCAGAATCATGTCCAGTTTTGTGAACGTTCGTCCTCCGCTCAGCTTTGCATAGACGCTCTCGATGAGAGGTACCGGGTATCAGTCCAAACAGGAAGCGTGGTTCACCATCATCTTATAGGCCCCGCAGAGACGCATGGAACCATCTGGTTTGAGTAATGGCACGACTGCGGCAGCCCAATCGGCGAACGTTACAGGGCAGGTGATCAGTAAATGTTCGAGCCGGTCCAATTCGGTGGCGACTTTTGGCCGCAATGCAGAGGGGACCAGGCGGGCACAGAAATAACCAGGCTGTGCATGTAGGTCTATGCTGATTTGGGCGATGGCCCCTTTGATTGTCCCCAGTCCGCCTGTGAAGACCTTAGGGATTCTTGCCATGACCCCCTTGGAAACCGTGCGGGCTCATGCGGCGTACCCTCTGCCAGTTGAGTTTCAAATGTCACAGCCAGTCCTGGCTCAGCAAACCTGGTCCCCCACCACGGACTACCATCAATGGTAGGTTAGCGTATTTGTGCCCATAAGTCACTGGCACTTGGGCCAACGGTTCTCAGGGGTAGGTGGCCAACCTGGCCTCGGTGACATGGAGAGCAAATGTGAGGAGGCCAGTGCGGATGCCTTCAAATGTGCGGTAGCTGATCTCGAACAGAGCTGCTCGAGTGTCCAGCTCCATGTCAATGGGGTGCCCATTTACCAAAAGGGACATTGGAATTGGGGCGACTCAGATCCCACAGACAAAATGTTCACAAGGGCTCCGCTCAGGGTAGGCCCGAACTTGCAAGTCTCAGCCAGCTTCCCTCAACGCGCCAAAAAATCGTTGCTTGACTCATCTTGGGCTTGGGTGGCAGTGTGGAAACGGAATCAACAAACGATGAATGGTGGTTTTGGAGTTAATGGTTTTCTACCAAGGCTACCAAAGCTGCAAAAGACCAGGGGCGGGATTCCTTGTTGCTGCAGCCGGCAATGGGATTTCCCATTGTGGCCACCCCAACGTCGTCGGGAACCCGCGGGTGTGGGTGTGTTGCCGGCAAAGCGGAAGATCCCACCGATGGAGAATCCCACAGCAGGAGTCAGGCGCATCCGGGTATGTCAAGCTTTTGATAAGTGCATAATGTGGCCCACCAACCACTATTAGTAGGGTTATGGTCTGCCGCTCACCTCCAATTATGGCGTTGATCCGAAAAATTATTATATATGCCCTTTGTATTGAGCCCAATTATCGTTACTCACATCGATGGCCTCCAGCTTTCCTACATAAGGCATGTCGGACCGTTGGGTTAAGGCCTCTTGTGGCCTAGACAAAGTGCTCCATGTATGGAACACGTGGTGTTGGCAGCCTCGTCGCCAGTGTACAATCTGATGGGTGGGAAACACTCATAGGACGCACGGTAGGATATAAAGAAAGAGATTTATTAGGATACACTACTAAACTCCCCGCCACGAAAGGTCACCCTCCCTTGATTAGATGTTCATCCCTGCTGGGTGAAAGCAGCAGCAAACTGTTGGGTAATTGAAGGTTCAACATGCCAGAGGCTGCCCACAATTTCATTGTGTGGTCGAGGTCGATATGGGGGTTTTGGGGATTGTCTATTCTCCCAAAGAATTCTGTGATGTTAACCATTTACTTTTGATCTCCCCACAAGTTTTTATCTCTATCTTGGGCTGAATTATCCGCCGGCCACCCCCGGTAGCTGAGTTCCTGATGTGGTGGAGAATCCAGAGTTGGGCAAAAAACAGGATAGGTGCTAGGCGCTGATCCCGTTCCAATGCTCCATTCCCCCCTTCCCCCGTCGGCGACATCGAGGTGCATGCCCCTCGCAAGAGGGAGGATGAAAATGGGTCTAATTAACGGGCTGGGCATCATACTCTCCAAGTCCGCTTGATTCTCCAGTCCTCTGGCCTGGGATTCTCATGGGGAAAAGTTTACAAACACAGCCCTGACGGGGTGGACGTCACAGTGGACCAAGGGGATAACCCTTTCAGGAGTTGCCCCCAAAGTCCATCTGAGAGCCATCCTGCCCCCCATAATGCAAATCCTGCCCACCCCACCCTCATCAGAACCCCCCACCAGAGACCCCCCAATTACAGAGTCCTCAACCAGAGACACCCCCATGAGAGAGACCGTCACCAGAGACCCCCAATTACACAGACCCCCACCAAACCCCCCGCCCCCCCCAAAGGAGAGACCCCTGCCTGAAAGCCCCCATTCCAGAGATCCCTGTGTCGGAGCCTCCCCATAATAGAAACCCTTGCCTGGAAGCCCTGCAAAAGAAAGGAGGCTCCCATAAGAGAAACCTATGCCTTGGGAGCCCCCATAAGATAGACCACTGCCTGGAAGCCCCCAGAAGAAAGACCCTTGTCCGGAAACCTCTATAAGAGAGACCCCTGCCTAGGAGCCCCCAATAAGAGAGATCTCTGTCTGGAAGCTGGAGAGCAGTCCAGACAGAGGCAGTGAAAAGACTCGCTGCTTTTAAACTCACCTATCCAATACACCTGCTGGTTCAGGCAGAGGAAGCAGCACCGGAACATTCCTGGAAAAGAAACGCAGTCAACTGGGTTTAAACTCCCTCAGATCTTTCAGCTACAAGGCTTTCATTCATATCTGTGACATTACTTTAACTAGGCTGTGATTGACAGCTTGCATACACACCCAGCTGTCTGCATTGTTTCATTCATCTCCCTTCAGGCTTGAGTGACTTTCAAGTAGTCAGCTGTTAAACTAACCAGTTAAGTGCATTACCCGCTCTCACTTCCATTTCTTCTCAGCAGAAAACACTGAAATGTCTTTGATACGGTCCAGGAGCTGTCAATCATAGATAGATGTTTACAAAAAAAGTTAGTTTCACAGCCCATTTGCTGCATAAAGGCCTTGGTCAGCGACTATGGTCAGTAATTCTGGGTCATAATGTGGCATGTTTTCAGAAGAGATTAAAAAATATTTCATTCTTTTGAAAATATTTTGCTGGTCCACATACCAGCACCATTGTTGACTTTGTTTCAACAGCTGTCTGAAGTGTTCAATGTCCTCTGCTAAATTTGGTAGGAACTTGCCTACTTGTTTGATCATCCCGAGCATATTCGAAGCTCAGTTATTTTCCTGGGTGGTGTAAATTCTCCCATTACTTTCATTTTTTGTTGATCGACCATGATTTCAGTGATTTGTACAATGTGAGGTAGAAACCTGATCATAGTTTGTCAAACTCAGATTTCACATTGCATCTTCTAAGACTCCCTGGACGGCTCTGACTCTGCGATCATGCTCTTCTCTTGTGGAGCCATGCATAAATTTATCATCTATGCGGCAAATTACGTCTGCACCTTCTCCCCGTGTCTGCGTGGGTTTTCTCTGGGTGCTCCGGTTTCCTCCCACAGTTCAAAGATGTGCAGGTAGGTGGATTGGTCATGCTATGTTGCCCCGTAGTGTCCAAAGGTTAGGTAGGGTTATTGGGTTATGGGGATAGGGTGGGGATGTGGGCTTGAGTGGATGCTCTTTCGAGGGCCAGTGTGGACTTGATGGGCTGAATAGCCTCCTTCTGCACTGTAAATTTCATGATTCTACTCCTTCCATGTCCTCTGGAGTGTGAGACATGATTCTCTGGAAAATTTCTGGAGCAGATGCTATTCCAAAGGTAAATTTATTGAAACAAAATGATGATAACAATAACAATGGTGTTATAAATGTGGTCAGCGATCTGGATTCTTTGTCCAGAGGCAAAGGTCAAAGCTCACTGTTCGCATCCACTTGGTAAATAAAGTGCTCTTGGCTGGTTTGGAAAGACTCTCATCCACTGAGGCTATTGGGTGGGTCCCATGTTCCATTGATTTGTTTAACTGAGTTAAATCCACGGAGATTTTTACAGAGCATTTTGGCTTTGGAACCGTAACCACTACTGAACCCCAACCTCTTGCTGTTGTTTATTTTGAGTTTCACCCTTGGCTTTATCCCAGAGTGGGTGAGGGACTTTCCTCAGTGTAAAGAAGCAAGTTGGTTTAGCATCAGCTTGTAGTGCAATATGGTACTCGGTCTTTAACCTCCCTAGCCCTGTAAACAACTTTGGAAATTAGTTTCAAAATTTACTTCTGTGGCTGTCATCAGAAACTTTGTCCACTTTGTATATTAATTTCAGTTTTAGCCTATCTGCTTAATAGAGAGCACTCTTGATTTAAAATGACATAGAAAGATTCAGGGATATCTCAGCCTTTACATTTCAACTTTGCTACGAGTTGGCTTTTCCCTCTTAAAGTTCCCACCAGGATCTTGTAATTTAATAGTTGAGGGTTGCAATGTAATCTGTTTGAGCCATTTAACTTCATCTGAGAAAACAGAAACCCTTGCTCCCGAGTCTAGTTTAAACTCTGTGGGATCTCCATCCACTTAGAGTTTAATACTCTAATACTCATTATCATTTACCTCCCCAAGTAGGTCAATTCCTTTCCTTGTGGTTCTTTCAGTTCTTGTATTTGGCTCTGTTTTAAAATTTTCTACCTCTTATTACAGGTTGTCACCATTTTTGAACAACAAGCAGTTTGAGGCAGCCTGTTTAGCATGGTTAGCACTGTTGCTTCACAGCGCCAGGATCCCAGGATCGATTCCCGGCTCGGATCACTGTCTGTACGGAGTCTGCATGTTCTCCCTGTGCCTGCGTGGGTTTCCTCCGGGTGCTCCGGTTTCCCCCCACAAGTCCTGAAAGATGTGCTGTTAGGTGAATTGGACATTCTGAATTCTCCCTCTGTGTACCCGAACAGGCACCAGGATGTGGCGACCAGGGGCTTTTCACAGTAACTTCATTGCAGTGCTAATGTAGCCTACTTGTGACACCAAAGATTATTATTATTTTGCCACAGTTGAGGCACTATGCAACCCTCCCGCTTGACATTCTGCTTGCCGTGCTGCTTCGGTCCTCTGTTCACTGCTGTCCGGTCTCCGAGTGTGTGTCTCAGTTTGCTCCCATGATGTTCTGATGACTTGCAGAGTTTTAATTTTTCTTCTTTTACCCTTCCTGTGAGGATGTATTTCCTTGCCAGCCCTTTTCCTTGCCAGCCCTGTATCTCCATTTTAATGTTCACTGGGTCTTTTACTCATTGCCACCAACTTTTCTTGTGTGGTGAGAAGCTGGAAGGAGGATTTGCGGGGGGGGGTTGTCTATTCTCCCAAAGTATGCTGCTTGAGTCTGTAGTTTCTCAAAACCATTACTCTTTATTTACAGCACGTATTTACACATTTGGACCCTTACACGAGCTTGGAGCTTCACTTCCTTTCAGATTGCTCTTCCTTCTCAGTCATGTGATCTGACATCATTATTCCATCAATATCATGTATGCTTCTGAAGCAAAGACGCCACATCCACCACCACCAAGAGGCAGTAGCACGGTAGGTCTGCTTATTGCAAGCGACAGGGGGAGCAGATTGGGAGAACAGAAGCTCGGATATATCTTGTGTGACCTGAAGGAGCACTCCTGCTCCTCTTGACCTCACTAAGAAAAGATTTTGGTAAGAAGTAAGTCCATCCATCACAAAAGCAATGCAATTACAGAACTGTGGACACCATGTGGGAAGATCTGGCACACCCTTGCTGCTCCTTCCCTCGTGATCTGTAAGTTGAAATCCAACTTGTGTTTTTCCGGGGAGGCAGTCACAGCCTTGTGACATATCGTGCGGCCAATCGCTAGGAGGAGCGTGGCACTCCGAGTTCCAGCAGCCCCATTTCCTTCCAGGCTACCAAAAGAGACATAAATACGATTAATCATTCTGCAGTCCATCCAACCATAAATCAGCTGGCTGCAGAAAATACTTCCATCATCATTCTCATGGCCACCTGGAAACAGCAGAAGAAAGCTTGAGGGGTTTATTAAGTTTCAGGATATCCCAAAGTTCTTGGCATCACCAATTTCACAGGTGTTACCTTGCATGAGATGATATGAGGCGATATGAGAGCTTCCATGAATTGTAAAGACTTTCATTTCATCAATATGCAACTATGTTGTTGTCATCTGCACAGGATCATACTGATCACTTTCTTTGCACTTACCATGATGCCCATATGTATGTCAGTTTCTGTTTTTATTTTAAACCAACCTGCAGGCCTGGTTTATGAAATGTATGTGTGGTAAACACCACTAGTGTTATATTGTGTGTATTACAGCACTGCCCGTATATTACAGGTACGACGGTAAATCCCTGCCTGCTGGCTCCGCCCAGTAGGCGGCGTATAAAAGTGTGTGCTCTCCTGCGCTGCAGCCATTCTGGTTCCAGCGACAGGAGGCACAACATCTCGTTCAATAAAGCCTCGATTGATCCACCAATCTCGTCTCGTGGTAATTGACGGTACATCAATTTATTGAACAAGATTTTAAAAGATGGATTTCCTCATCAAGTCTGATCGCCTGCAGCTGAGCCCTCACGTAGCCAATGCCACCTTTGACCACTGGCTAGCCTGCTTCAAAGGCTACCTCAGAGCAGCCGCTGAAGAACCCTCGGACTTGCAGAAGCTCCAAGTCCTCTATTCATGGGTGAGCCCTGACATTTTTCCCCTCATCCGGGATGCGCCCACCTACTCCGAAACGATGACGCTCCTGAAGGGACATTACGTTAAACCGGTGAATCAAGTGTACACCAGGCACCTCCTGGCCACGAGACAGCAACTCCCTGGGAGACTCTGGATGATTTCCTGCGGGCCCTATAGAACCTCGGTATGAACTGTGACTACCAGGCAGTTTCGGCACCCAACTTTTAATTAGAGATGCTTATGTCATGGGCATGAAGTCTACGTATGTCCGCCAGCGACTACTGGAAGGGGGTACGCTCAATCTTGCGGGGACTAGGCAGCTCGCTAATTGATTAGAAGTGGCCTCCCGTAACGTGCAGTCCTACACCCCCGACCGCGCGGCACCCTTGTGGGCATCGTGGGCCCCACCAGCTGCCCACTCCAGGTCACCGCAAGCCTGCGCCGCGCGGCAGCCAGCCAACTCTGGGGGGCCCAAGTGTTATTTTTGTGGACAAAGCAAACACCCCGGGCAGCGCTGCCCGGCACGGAGCGCGACCTGCAACGCGTGTGGGAAGGAAGGACACTTTGTTTCCATTTGCCAGGCCCGGTCGGTCGCCACTGTTTCCAGGCCCGACATTTCTACACCCCCCAGAATTTGAGGATTGTGGGGCTGCCCGAAGGAGTTGAAGGACCGAAGCCGACTGAGTATTTTGCCGCGATGCTGGCAAAACTATTGGGGGAGGGGGAGGATCCCTCCCGATATGAACTGGATCGGGCTCATCGGTCGTGGAGGCCTGTACCAAAGGCGAGTGAGCCGCCAAGGGCAGTGACTCTGTGCTTCCGTAGGTACAGTGTGAAGGAGAAGGTCCTGAGCTGGTGTCAAGCAGAAGCGGGTGGTGCAGTGGGCTGGAGCTGGTATACGTGTATACCAGGACTTTACGGTGGAGCTGGCGAGGAGGCGGGCTGCCTTCGACCGGGTGAAGAGGGCACTGTACATTAGCAAGGTGCGGTGCGGCATTGTATATCCAGCGAAGCTGAGGGTGACTTACAAGCTCAGGGACTTTTATTTTGGAACGGCGAAGCAGCGGAGGAGTTTGCGAAGGCAGAAGGACTGTGGCAGAACTGAGAAATTGAGAAATGGCCATGTGCCAATGTGACCTCATGACTGTATTTTCTTCTTTTTTGTTTCACTTTGTGTATGGGCTAAAGGAGCCAATGTTGTATATATTTGGACAAGGGAAGTGATGGGACTTTCACTCGAAATGAGGGCTCTTTGGGGTGTAGGTGGATATGCGGGGGTTTGTGTGCTAAAAGGGATTTCTGGGCTTTCCTGGGGCCGGGCAAGTGGGAAAGGGACCGGGCGGGGGCCTCCACGCTGGCTGGTTTAAGCCGGCCAGTGAACGGGAGTGAGGTGGGGGAGGGGCTGCGGCCATCGGAGCCTGGCAGAACAGGGTCCGAGTGGTCTAGCCGGGATGGAAAGTTGGGGGAAGGAACCGAGGTTGGAGGAGGGGTTTTACAAGAGGCAGTGGACGGGAGGAGTTGGAGATTGGCGGGGGCGGGGGGGGGGGAGGGTATAACTCTCGGGTATCATGTGCGGTACTCTTTCAGAGGTTGGAGGGCATTGAGTGTATGGGGGGAGGGGGAGTGGACTCTATAGGTCAATGGTGACCATGGGCGGTCCCGGACTCCTTTGTCTTTTTCTCCTTTGTTTTTTTGTCGCCAGCGAGGGACGGTTTGTTTTATTGGATGCATATATTGACAGGTGGGCCGTTGTTGGGGTGGTGGGAAGATGGATCGTTGGTATTGTTAAAGGGATTGATTTTGTATTTGTTACCGTTTACTGTTTGTGGGTCGGGTGTAAATTTTGAAGGAAAATGTGAAAATGGAGAATAAAAAATAAATAAATAAATAAATAACTTCTGCCACGGTAATCAAAGCCCTGCACAGCATCTTCACTCTGTTCAGTTTCTTCATCCACAGCGATCGGGATCCTCTTTTATGAGCGATGAGCTGCGTCAGTTCCTGCTCAGCAAGGACATTGCCTCGAGCAGGACGACCAGCTACAACCACCGGGGAAACGGACAGGTGGAGAGGGAGAACGGGACGTCTGGAAGGCCGTCCTGCTGGCCCAGCAGTCTAAAAATCTCCTGGTCACCCGCTGGCAGGAGGTTCTCCCCGACGCGCTCCACTCCATCCGGTGCTCCTCTGCACTGCCACTAGTGAGACCCTTCACGAACGTGTGTTTGCCTTCCCCAGGAAGTCCACCTCTGGGGTCTCGCTCCCAACATGGCTGACAGTTCCTGGACCCGTCCTCCTCCGGAAGCATGTGAGGAGCCATAAATCGGACCCCTTGGTCGAGAAGGTCCACCTCCTACACGCAAACCCGCAGTACGCCTACGTGGCACACCCCGACGGGCGCCAAGACACAGTCTCCCTCCGGGACCTGGCACCTGCTGGGTCCCCACTCACGTCCCCCGACCTGACACCGCTCCTTTCCCCCCGGTTGCCTCATTCGCCCCTGTACCACCCACCCTCCCTCCAGCGAACCTCACCGCAGCCCCACCCCAGCAGGATCTGTCCTCCCACTGGATCCACTCAGAGATGACGAAGACGAGGACAACACGCTCCCGGAGTCGCATGTGACCATGTCGGCACCCACATCACCACCAGGACTGAGGCGATCGCGGCGGAGGGTCAAAGCCCCCTACAGACTTAAATTGTAATGTTTTCATCACCCCCGCTGCACTCATTTTTTAACAAGGGGTGAATGTGGTAAACACCACTAGTGTTATATTGTGTGTATTACGGCACTGCCTGTATATTACAGGTACGACGGTAAATCCCTGCCTGCTGGTTCCGCCCAGCAGGTGGCGTATAAATGTGTGTGCTCTCCTGTGTTGCAGCCATTCTGGTTCCAGCTACAGGAGGCACAACATCTTGTTCAATAAAGCCTCGATTGTTCCACCATTCTCGTCTTGTGGTAATTGACAGTACATCAGTATGCATCATTCCTATACATTTGCTGAACACTGCTTTAATGAGATCAATGTTTCTTTGTCATCATTGAGTACACAATTGCAACCTTAAGGCACCAATTCCAATGTGTTGATAAGTCTAAGAACCAGTATAGTTCAAGCACAGTGTCATGCATGGTGGTATTTTGCTACATGTTATGTAACATGGAATACACTTTGGGCTGCCAAGTTTGACTATGGTTTTTCTGAGGTGGAAGACACTGTTTACATTAAAACTACTGAAGAAGATACAATTGTCCAACCAGTAGAACTGAACAGCAGGATCTGCTTGTGTGCTTGATATAATAACCACTCTGACCTTAATGTCTCGAGGACTAGATTATAGCGGAGTAGAAGTCACGTTTCAGCAATGCAAAGCCTGCCTAGAACACATCAGAAGTAAGGTAAACAATTTTGGGCAGAACACTTTAGGAAGGCGAAGTTGACCTTGGAAACGTGCATCATAGATTTGGTATAATGATCAGGGCCCATTGCAAAGGCAAAAAATCCGAGATGGACCTTCAGCCTGTCACCTCACCCCACACAATTAATTTTCAAAAATGGATACAGTTGAAATGGTTTCATTCTCACACAATCACTAAAAATGGTCAAACCCATGGATAGTTGCTACCCACAGCCTGCCCTCAGCCCTCGCTCCAGTCTTACCCTCCCTCAAACATGCTTACCACCTTCTGCAGAACCACATTCTCTCGGACTTGGCACCACACAGCTTCGCACACGAGACTTCAACTTACATCACAAGATCATCGCCCAGGAGTTTTCCTGGTTTCTGAATGGGTAATTTGAAAACGCAGATCTTTTAGCTTAGGTAACTGGCATTTTTAACTGGCAGCACCATTCCTGGCAGATGATGGCGGATAAAATTAACTAGATTGTGCACGTAAAGATTCTGCTTCCAATACCCACCAGTCCCACTCTTATACAACCGCCTGCTAAACATTGCCAAACAACTCATGGCGGGTGATTGAGTTATCCGCAGCCTGCCCGCCTCAGCTCTCAGTCTAATGGCCTCAGCTTCCCAAGTCTCGCATCACCACATTCCCTCTTGGTGCCATGTGGATTCATATGCTCCACCCCCACATCTTTAGCAATACCTCAACCCGCAACATGGAGATCATCACCCAGGGCGAGGTGAGCTTGCCTCTCTGAGTGATTGAACTTGAAATCATAGAACTCTAAATTAGGGAGCCGACATTTCAACTGGTGGCACCACCTATATTCCCTTCCTCACGCATGCCGGATGGAAATTAATTGCATTTTACATTAGCGTAGTATTCTGCATTTATAAATAAATTACAGATATATTTTACAAGAAAAAAGGAATAGATGATGTTGCTAATTATGCATAACATTCCCATTGTTCTCTACCCTTTTTACAGGAAATCAAATGTACAGTGCACATGCATTCACGTGTAATATTTGGCTTGCATTGGCTTGCAATTCACTACACCAATTTGAAGCATTTGGAACCTCCATGTTTTAAAACTTGCTCGAGTTTCAAGCAATGCTCCATAGTCTGCTTTGATCTGCAAAATATAGAGGAAGCCAAAACAATTGTATTGCTGTATCATGGACTGCAATGTCCTTGCCCACTTCAAATTTTTCCATGGGGTTCCGAATAGAGTCATAGTCTGCTTTATATGTGAACTGCTTCCTCTCTCCTAAAATGCACTGGGTCTGTTTCTAAATCCTCAGCAAGTTCACGTTCACCTACCAGAGTTTTCTCAGACCCTTCATCACTCCTGCAGTTCACAAGGAAAATCTTGGTTTCTCTCAGTTTCTTAAAGCTATCACGTATGTCAAATTTCTTCAGCTGAAGTTGTTTGCGAGTCATATAGATCTCAAAGACGATGTCATACCACCCAACAAAGAGAAACAAACTTGAAACTAGAAATGCCTTTTGCAAGATCTTGTGCATCTATTTGTGAGGTATTGCCAGATGCTCCTGTGAGGGGTGTGTCATCAGAAATTTCAATTTATACAACATAGGTATCACCCAGCTGACAGCGAAGAGGTTTCAACATACTAATTCAACTTTCCCATCTTGTTTCACTCAATGGTTTCACTGCAAGATTAGGCATGTGAAGCATGAGCATTTTGCAACAAAGTGTTGAAACTGAGAAATGCCCATAAGCACGTTGTACTAGGTCAAAGAAAGCCATTGCCTCCAAGTGACACTTGGCAGCATCATTAACAATCAAACTCAGGAATGTACATAGCAAGGAACAAACACAGCGCGTGAATTAACATTCAGAATTCTTTGTCACACACCATTTTCATTACCCTTCATGTTGCTTCCAATTTCATAGCCTTGCCCAAGTAAGTTTCCTGAGGCAATGACATCCCTTCTAACTGGCGAAGGATAGTGTCTGTGATACCAACACCAGTTGTCTCCATTAGTGGCACAAAACCCAAGTAATGTTCCTTTGTGCATTTGCTCACAATTATCAGCGTCCGAAGCTGTGTCCACAAAAGTAATAAGCATGGTCATTTGTTCACATGACCTATATCTGGTGTACAATCTGGAATGATTGAAAAGTATTTGCAGCATCAGCAGATGTTATGTTTTTTTTTCTTTGACGGTGTTGGATAAGAGCTGAGTCTGTTCATTCTGTATGTCTTTCCAAGGTAATCGCATACATATGTCTCGTACGACAAAATCTTCTGTTTTTGCTGGTGGCGGGCTTGGAGGTGGGAAGGGCAGGTAATTAGGCAGAGTGGTGGCATACAAGTACCCTGCCACCTTCCCTCCTCTGCCCAAATTAAGTTCTGGGCAGGAAAGCCTATAGCTGCCAATTAATGACCAGTTATGGGGCTCATCCTGTCAACACTAATATTAATCCACCCACAGGCAGGCATGTCACCATACATCATTGTGCTCAACAAGTAAACCTATGTGGGCTGCTTGTCACCTTCTTAGGGAGGGGGTGCGGTGAGCTCCTCGATCGAAAGCACTTGGTGCCTGATCGAAGGACTGGACATTGGAAAGGAGGGACCTGCAGCAAGCTAGCCTGAAGTCCTTGCTGTTGAAATCTTTCACCCCCCTACCACATGATCCCTTCACAGGTGAGTGATTTTGAAGTGCTCAGCTGGAAATTGACAGCACCCTCAATTCAAACCCTCTTTGAAGTGGTTAATATTTGCAAACATTGTGATCAGAGCACTTTAGAGTGCTACCATGAACATGAAGGAAGGTGAATGAAGCAAGGCTCATAGCTGTGGATGTGTGGAAGCTGTCAATCACAGCCCACTAAGGGACATGAATGAATGGCTTGATCTAGGTGGTTTAAACACAGGTCATTGCTATCTCTTTCCAGGAATGGACACGTGGTGCTTCCTCTGTCTGAGCCAGCAGATGTATGCCCAGGTTTGAGTTACAACATTTATTTTTTTCACTGCCTCTGTCTGGACTGCTCTCTAGCTTCCAGACGGGGATCTCCTTTCTGAGGGAGGTCTCCATGGGGGGGGGGGGGGTCCATTTATTTAAGGGGTCTCTGGGGGTCCCTTTCATTAGGGAGTCTTTGGAGGGGCCCTTTCTTTAGGGGGTCTCTGTGGAGGGGTCCCCCTATTTAGGGGGTCTCTTGGGGGGGGGGGGGGGGTCCCCCTATTTAGGAGGTATCTGGGAGGGCTGTGAGGAGGTCTGGTGCGGGTGGGGTGGGAAGGTCTGTCATTTTGATGGGGGAGGGTCGCCCTCAAGTGGACTTTGGTGGCAACTCCCTCCATTTCTAAGTAAAAGCATTACATTAGCATTTTTCCAATCCACTGGAACCTTTCCCACATCCAGGGAATTTTGGAATATTATCATCAATGGATCCACAACCTCCGCTGCCACTTCCTTTAAGGCCCTAGGATACAGGTCATCAGGCCGTGCGAGCTTGTCTCCCTTCAATCCCAAAAGTTTGTTTAGTGCTTTTTCCCTTTTGATGATGATTGTTCGAGGTTCCTCCCTTTCTATTACCTCTGCATTACCTGTTACTATTGGGATGGTACTACTGTCCTCCACAGTGAAAATAGGGGCAAAATGCTGATTTAACATCTGCCATTTCTGTGTTCACCACCATTTACCCCTGGGACTCATCCTCCAAGGGACGAACATTCACTATATCTACTCTCCTCCCGTTTATATACTAATAGAAGCTTTTGCTATCCTTTTTTATATTTTGCACTAGTTTTCTTTCACAATTTACCTTTGCTCTTTTTATTACTTTTTTAATAACCCTTTGTTGATCTTCCCAATCTTCCATCCTGCCACTGGCCTTTGCAATATGGGATGTCTTAGTTTTTTGTCTTTATGTTGTTTTTAACTTACTTGCTTAACCATGGATGTAGTTTCTCCCTCTTACAATCTTTCTTCCTCTCTGAAATATATTTTAGTTGGGAGAAATTGAATATCTCCTTAAATAACTGCCACTGCTCATCAACTCAATCCTAACCATTTAGTTTTCCTGCCCAGTCCACTAGGGCCAAATCTGTCCTCTTGCCTACGTAATTACACAGCACCAAATCCAGAATAGCTTACTTGCTGGTTGGTTCCACAACATATTTCTCCAAGAAACAATCTCTAATACATTCAACCCTCGCCAATTTGATTAATCCAGTCTATGTGCACATTAAAAACACCCAGGATTATTGTGGTACCTCTCTTACAAGCCTCCATTATTTCCTGGTTTATACTGTGCCCCATCGCGGAACTACTGGTTTGGTTACTCCCACGAGGGATTTCTTTCCCTTACTATTTCTTATTTCTGCCCAGACTGATTCACGTCTTGATCTCCAGTGCACATATAATTTCTCACTATAGCATTGATCCCTCCCTTTACTAGCAAAGCTCCACCACCTCCTCTTCCTTTCCAGCTATCCTTCCGAAAAATACGCTTGGATATTCAACTCCCAGACCTGGTATCCTTGTAACCATGTCTCATTAATCGCCCCCAACTCATACCCCTTTGTCGCTATTTGCGCTGTTAACTATTAATTTTGTTCCGAATACTTCATGCATTCAGACACTTTTAAGTTTATTCTATCATCAAATTTCGCCATTCTGTCTGATTCCTTGGAGAAATTTGACATTTACATATTCTGTCCCTTCCTTTTATCGTCTGGTAACAATCCACCACATCACTAACCTGCAGTCTCACCTTCTCCTTTAACTAAGGTTTTCTCATTTTCCATACAACTGAGCCCTCCCCCCACTATTTAGTTTGAAGCCCTATCTACAGCCCCAGTTACGTGATTCGTCAAGACTTTGTCACAACATGATTCAGGTGAAGACCATCCCATCAGAACACCTTCCTCCTTCCCTAGTACTGGTGCCAATGTCCTATGCCAAACTTGACTTCCAGAAGAAATCAATCAGTAACTAACACGTGAGAAGTGGATGATTTCCATCCTAATGTTAAAGGTGTGTTCATCTGTGTGAAACTTGTTGCCTGGCATCTAACTGCTGTTGTGGTTCTGCCACCCATTATGGAAACCATCCATTCTTCATTTCTGTTTATTTCAGTTTTACAGATGAGCAGAAAGCTGAAACCTTACCCTATGAGTCTCAATCTTTTTTTTATTTTTTGTAAACATTTTATTGAGGTATTTCTGGTTTTACAACAACAATAAAATAAACAATGTACATGAATCTATAAACATAGTGCAAAAGCCGTCTCACTCCCATCCGGGTCCCACCTTTTTTAACCCCCTACTCTAAGCTAAACTAACCCCCCCCCCCCCCCCCCCCCCCCGCCTTCTGCTGACGATTAATTTTCCGCAAAGAAGTCGATGAACGGCTGCCACCACCGGGTGAATCCTAACATTGACCCTCTCAAGGCGAACTTAATTTTCTCCAGACAGAGAAAGCTAGCCATGTCAGATAGCCAGGTCTCCGACTTAGGGGGCTTTGAGTCCCTTCAAGATAATAGTATCCGTCGCCGGGCTACCAGAGAAGCAAAGGCCAGAACGTCTGCCTCTTTCTCCCCCTGGATTCCCAGATCTTCCGACACCCCGAAAATCGCCACCTCTGGATTCGGTGCCACCCTTATTTTTAACACAGTGGACATGACATCTGCAAACCCCTGCCAAAATCCCCTAAGCTTCGGGCATGCCCAGAACATGTGAACATGGTTCGCTGGCCCACCCGCACACTTTGCACACCTGTCTTACACCCCAAAGAATCTGCTCATCCGGGCCACTGTCGTGTGAGCCAGGTGAACCTTGAATTGTATCAGGCTGAGCCTGGCACATGTTGTGGATGCGTTGATTCTACTCAACGCGTCCGCCCATAAACCATCCTCTATCTCTCCTCCCAGCTCCTCCTCCCACTTGCACTTCAGCCCCTCAGTCTGCGTCTCCGCTGACCCCATAAGTTCCTTGTAAATGTCCGAGACACTCCCTTCTCCTACCCACCCTCTGGAAACTACCCCGTCCTGAATCCCCCTTGGTGGTAGGAGCGGGAAGGTTGAAACCTGTCTACGTAGGAAGTCCCGCACCTGCAGATACCTGAATTTGTTTCCCCTCGCCAACCCAAACTTCTCCTCCAGTGCCCTCAAACTCGGAAAGCACCCCTCTATAAACATATCCCCCATCCTCTCAATCCCTGCTCTCCGCCATCTCCGGAACCCCCCATCCATACTTCCCGGGAAAAACCGGTGATTATTACAGATTGGAGACCAGACCGATGCTCCCTCTGCTCCCACATGCCTCCTCCATTGCATTCAGACTCTCAGGGCCGCCGCCACCACGGGGCTGTGGAGTACCGTGCCGGCGGGAATGGCAGAGGCGCAGTTATCAATGCCCCCAAGCTGGTGCCCTTGCATGATGCCGCCTCCATACGCACCCATGCCGACCCTCCCCCATCACCCACTTCCTGATCATGGATCTATTCGCCGCCCAGTAATAATTACTAAAATTTGGCAGCGCCAGCCCATACTCTCCCCGACTCCGCTCAAGCATTACCTTCCTTACTCGCGGGCTCTTGCCCGCCCAAACAAAGCCAGCGATCACTTTGTTGGCCGTTTTTAAAAGGACCGCGGAATAAAGATGGGGAGACACTGAAACACAAACAGGAATCTCGGGAGGACCGTCATCTTCACCGTCTGCACCCTCCCAGCTAGTGACAACAGAAGCGCCTCCCATCTACGAAAATCGTCCTTCGTTTGGTCTCCTAGTCGGGCCAGATTTAATTTATGCAGCCGGTCCCATTCCCGCACCACTTGGATTCCTAGATACCTAAAGCTTTCCCCTACTAATCTAAACGGCTACTCCCCTAATCGCCTCTCCTGGCTCTCGCCTGGACCGCAAAAATCTCACTTTTCCTCATATTTAGCTCATACCCCGAAAACCGGCCAAATTTCCCTAGAATCCTCATGATTTCTTCCATCCCCTCTATTGGGTCCGATACATACAGAAGCAGGTCATCTGCATAAAGCGAGTCTGTGCTCCAACCACCCCCCGGACCAGCCCCTTCCAGCCCCTTGAAGCTCTCAGAGCAATTGCCAGCGGCTCTATAGCTAGTGTGAACAACAGTGGGGAGAGGGGGCATCCCTGTCTCGTCCCCCGGTGCAGTCTAAAATAGTCTGAAGTTGTCCTATTCGTCCGTACGTTCGCTACAGGAGCCTGATACAGCAACCTGACCCAGTCAATAAAGTCCCCCCAAAATCCAAACCGTCCCACTACCTCCCACAGATATTCCCATTCTACTCGATCAAACGCCTTCTCTGCGTCCATTGCGACCACTACCTCCACCTCCCTACCTTCCGGGGCATCATGATCACGTTTAATAGCCTTCTTGGCCACCAAATGCCTACCCTTAACAAACCCCGTCTGGTCATCCCCAATAACGTCTGGAACACAATCCTCAATCTTGGAGGACAAAATTTTGGCCAGTAGTTTGGCGTACACATTCAACAGGGATATCGGCCTGTAGGACCCACACAGCTCTGGGTTCTTGTCCTGCTTAAGGGTCAGCAAAATCGTGGCCTGCGACATCGTCGGGGGCAGCACTCCCCTCTCCCTTGCCTCATTGAACGTCCTCATCAACAACGGTCCCAATATTCCAGAGAACTTTTTATAAAACTCCACTGGGTACCCGTCCAGCCCCAGGGGCTTTACCCGACTGCATGGCCTTCAGACCCTCCACTATCTCTTCCAACCCAATCGGGGCCTCCAGCCTTTCTACAAGCTCCCCGTCCACCTTTGGGAAATTCAGCCCCCCTAAAAAGTGCCTCATCCCCTCCGGCTCCGTTGGGGGTTCCGACCCATACAGCCTACTGTAAAAATCCTTAAACGCCTTATTCGCCTGATGCACTATCAATTACAACTTCTCCTTGTTGTAGGTTAGGTTGAGGAGTTTGGCGGTGTGGAGAAATTTGGAAAGGTTAGCGACGTGGTCCTGCTGGTCATGGCCGCAGATGGTGATGTTATCCATGTACGGGAAAGTGGCCTGCAGTCCGTACCGGTTAACCATTCGGTCCATCTCCCATTGGAAGACCGAGACCCCGTTAGTGACGCCGAAGGGAACCCTAAGGAAATGGTAAAGGCGGCTGTCCGCTTCAAACGCGGTGTACGGGCGGTCCGCCTTGCGAATGGGGAGCTGGTGGTTGGCAGATTTCAGGTCCACTATCGAGAAGACCCGGTACTGTGCAATCTGATTGACCATATCAGATATGCGTGGGAGGGGGTACGCGTCGAGCTGCGTGTACCGATTGATGGTCTGACTGTAGTCAACAACCATCCTGTTTTTCGCCCCCGTTTTCACCACTACCACTTGGGCCCTCCAGGGGGTGTTGCTGGCCTCGATGATACCTACCTGCAGCAGCCGCTGGACCTCAGACCTGATGAAGGTCCTGTCCTGGGCGCTGTACCGTCTTCTCCTGGTGGAGACAGGTTTGCAATCCGGGGTTAGGTTTGCAAACAGAGAAGGCCGGTCGACCTTAAGAGTCGTGAGGCCGCATACAGTAAGGGGTGGTAGGGGCCCACCAAATTTCAGGGTTAGGCTCTGGGGGTTGCACTGGAAGTCCAGGCCGAGTAGCAAGGCAACGCAGAGGTTGGGGAGGATGTAGAGCCGGAAGCCGCTGAACTGTATGCCCTGGACGGTGAGGGTGGTGATGCAGTACCCCCGGATTGCCACGGAGTGGGATCCGGAGGCCAGGGAGATTCTTTGGTTAATGGGGTGTACTGCGAGGGAGCAGCGCCTTACTGTATCGGGGTGGATGAAGCTCTCAGTGCTCCCGGAGTCCAGAAGACAGGATATCTCATGCCCGTCGACCTTCACCTTTGTTGACGCGGTCGTGAGGTTGTCCCATGACCAACTTGTGTGAGTCCAGGTCTGGTATCTTCCCCAGTATCCTCTTTATGAACTCCACATCATCCCAATTTGGCACGTACACATTTACTAATACCACCTGCAGAAACCTCCAGTTTCCCACTGACCATAATGTACCGGCCTCCTACATCCAAAACTATTCTACCCGCCTCAAAAACCACCCTCTTCTTGATCAGGATCGCGACCCCTCTAGTCTTTGAATCTAGTCCCGAGTGAAAGACCTGACTGACCCAGCCTTTCCTCAATCTAACCTGGTCAGCTACTCTAAGGTGCGTCTCCTGCAGCTTTACCACGTCCGCCTTCAGTCCCCTCGGATGCGCAAACATGCGTGCCCTCTTGACCGGCCCATTTAGCCCTCGTACATTCCAGGTGATCAGCCTAGTTCGGGGGCTCATTGCCTCCCTCCCTTCGCTTAAATTCACACAGATGAACACGCCTTTAACATTAGGATGGAAACGCACCAGCACAGTTTAAAGAAATCGGCCACTTCTCACATGTTAGTTACCGATTGATTTCTTCTGGAAGTCACTTTAATTTTACAAGTGTTTGGTGTTTTCTATAGTTGTTTTTAGTTGCAAAAATCTATAGGGAGTAGTGTGGCATGTACTGAAGGAGCCTCTGATGAGCTCCTTCTCTGCAGGAACCAATTACTCCCAGATATAAGTGAATGAGTAGGCATTCCCTTTGGAATACATCATGGCTGGAAGAAGGAACAGCGGTCCCACAAAATACAGGACAAGCTACTTGAAGAGGGGAGAAAACTATCAACAGGAAGCAGCATCCACATAGAGTGATCAGGAAGCATTTCCCCTCACCAGAACTTCAAGAACAAACATATAAGACTATAAGACATCGGAGCAGAATTAGGCCACTCGGCCCATCGAGTCCGCTCCTCCATTCGATCATGGCTGATATTTGTCTCATCCCCACTCTCCTGCCTTCTCCCCATAACCCCTGATCCCCTTATTAATCAAGAAATCCCCTTATTAATTAAGAACACCAGATTTGTGCTTGAGGTGCTGTTACCTACAGGGCGACAGACCAAGAGCTGGAAGGTGGAATTAGACAGGATAGTTCTTTCTTAAAACATAAGGACATAAGAACTAGGAGTAGGAGTCGGTTATTTAGCCCCTTGAGCCTGCTCCACCGTTCAATGCGATCCTGGCTGATCTAATCTCCACCGTCCTGCCCGTTCTCCGTAACCCTTCAACCCATTCCTAATTAAAACTATGTCTAACTCCTCCTTAAATTTGCTCACTGTCCCAGCATCCACTGCACTCTGGGATAGTGAATTCCATAGATTCACGACCATTTGGGAGAAGTACTTTCTCCTCATCTCTGTTTTAAATTTGCTAACCTATCCTGAGACTATGACCTCTTGTTACAGAATACCCCACAGAAGGAAGCATCCGCTTGGAGCTGGGTGATGGCTGCATTGCCAGTGTCTGTGAAGGTGATAGTGACGATGGACTTTCATCCTGCCTCCTTCCATCCTGGTGCTGGAGATATTTGCAAAATCTTGTAGTTTGCATTTCACTATTTTTCAGTCAGGGAGGATGTTTATCCAAAGTGACCTCACCACATTTTATTCCCCCTGCCGGAGAGCAGCAGGTGGAGTGAGCGGAAAACTCCACGATGCTCGCCAGCTTCCTTATGGTGTGGCTGCCATTGATCGTAGTAACATCCATTTGCAGGTACCACATGCTAACTCTCCCATGTCCTGCAACCAAAAACGATTCTCGTCCTCAACGCCCAGCTGGTGTGTGACCATAGGCAGCGAACCATGCAGGACAATGCCCATTAACCTGGCCTCAGTCATGGTGCCTTAATTCTGTGGCAGATCATGCAAACTACATTTGAGCCACCACATAAGAGTATGCAGGGAGAGAAGGAATAGGTGGCCAGACAGTCAAGAAGAAACAGGCAGATCGTGCAGCAATCCCCTGAGTGCATCTCACTCTCCAACCAGTATTCAATGATAAGAAACTCAAATGCTAGGGGAATAGACAGGCATTTCAGCTACCGCAGATGTGAATCCAGGTTTGTATTTTGTCTCCTTGGTGCCAAGACAGAGATTGAGGGGTGACCTGATAGAGGTCTACAAGATTATGAGGGGCAGGCACACTTTCAGTAAGGAGGGCTTTGTTCTTTGTTCTCTTCGGCTCAAGCCTAGGAACAAAGTTACATTGCTCGGTGTAGTCTATAGGTCACCAACTAGTGGGAAAGAACAAAAGAACAAAGAACAATACAGCACAGGAACAGGCCCTTCGGCCCTCCATGCCTGTAGCGGTCATGATACCACACTTGGCCAAAATCCTCAGCACGTCCCAGTGCCGTATCCCTCTATACCCATCCTATCCATGTATTTGTCGAGATGCCTTTAGAAATCCGTTAATGTATCTGCTTCCACAACCTCCCCTGGCAGCGCATTCCAGGCACTCACCACCCTCTGTGTAAAAATCCTGTCTCACATGTCTCATCTAAACTTTGCCCCATGGATCTTAAACCCATGCCCCCTAGTGACTGACCCCTTCACCGTGGGAAAGAGTGTCTGCCCATCCACTCTATCCATGTCCCTCATAATCTTGTAGACCTCTATCAGGTCGCCCCTCAACCTCCGTCATTCCAATAAAAACAGTCCGAGTGTATTCAGCCTCTCCTCATAGCTAATGCCCTCCATACCAGGCAAAATCCTGGTAAACCTCCTCTGCACCCTCTGCAAAGCCTCCACATCCTTCTGGTACTGTGGTGACCAGAATTGTGCGCAATATTCCAAGTGCAGCCGTACCAAGGTTCTATATAACTGTAGTATGACTTGCCAATTTTTATACTCGATGCCCTGTCCAATGAAAACAAGCATTCCGTATGCTTTCTTGACTACCTTGTCCACTTGTGTTGCCACTTTCAAAGATCTGTGAACCTATAAGCCCAGATATATCTGACTGCATTACCTCACATTTGGCCAGATTAAACTTCATTTTGCATTTCTCAACCCAAGTCTCCAACCTATCTGTGTCCTGCTGTATCCTCTGACAATCCTCATCACTATCTGCCATTCCACCAACCTTGCTGTCATCCGCAAACTTACTAAGCAGACCAGCTACGTTTTCCTCCAAATCGTTTATGTATACCACAAACAACAGAGGCCCCGGCACCGATCCCTGTGGAACATCACTAGTCACAACCTTCCATTCAGAAAAACACCCTTTCACTGCTACCCTCTGCCTTCTGTGACTGAGCCAGTTCTGTATCCATCTTGCCACCTCACCTCTGATCCTGTGTGACTTCACCTTTTGTACCAGTCTGCCATGAGGCCTTGTCAAAGGCTTTACTGAAGTCCATGAAAACAACATCCACCACCCTCCTCTCATCAATCATCTTTGTCACCTCCTCAAAAAACTCGATCAAGTTAGCGAGGCACGACCTCCCCTTCAAAAAAACATGCTGTCTATCGCTCATGAGTCCATTTGTTTCCAAATGGGTATAAATTTGGTCACTGGCTATTATGTCAAGTTCTAAATTGCATACTTTGGGGAAGATATGAAGGCACGAGAGAGAGTGCAGAAATGATTCACAAAACCGGTTCCAAGGATGAGGAGCTTCAGTTAAGTGGACAGAATGGAGCTGTTTTCTATGGGGAACGAAGGTTGAGAGGAGATTTGATAGAGTTATTCAAAATAATGAGGGGTCTGGACAAATATTTATAGGGAAAAACTTTTCCCATTAGTGAAGGATCAAGAACAAGATATCACAGATTTAAGGTAATTAGCAAAAGAAGCAATGAAGACATGAGAAAAATTTACGAAGCAAGTCTGGAATGCACTGCCTGAGTGTGGTGGAGGCCAGTTCAATTGAGGCATTTAAGATGGAATTGGACTATTATCTGAAAAGGAAGAATGTGCAGGGCTATGGGGAGAAGGTGGGGGAGGGGAAACAGGTGAACTATGGAAAGGATGGAAATTGGAGGAAAAGTTGATGAAACTTACCAGCTTAGGGCAAGGGCAGGAAAATCATCATTGTACCGGAAGAAAGAGAGGTGGAGGAAAGGGCTAGTGGATGGGGATTGGGTCTCCATTCATGGAAGAAACTCAGAGCCCTCAGGCCATCCCAGTAGGGGCTGGAGATGTAGCGAGATTGAATGTCCATGGTTAAAGGAAAAGGTCAGGGCCAGGATAAAGGAATTAGTTTAAGTGCCAGAAGGGTAGCGAACGTAGGTGGGACGAGACTGAAAAAAGGGGAGGAAGAAATAGAGTTGAGATAGTCAGAAATCAGTTCATTGAGACAAGAACAGGTTGGAATGATATATCTATCAGGGCAGTTCTTTTTGTGGATCTTAGGAAAGAGGCCCAAATCGGCTGTTTACGGTTGGGCGCCTATGAGGTTGGAGACTGTGGTGGAAAGTTCTCCAGAGGATTTGAGGCCAGTGACAATCTTTGAAGTGATGGATTGATGTTTTGGTGGTGGGATCGTGGCCGATGGATTGATGTTTCGGTGGTGGGATCGTGGCCCAGTGAGAGGTAGGAAGAGGGGTGGGAGAAATGACGGGCGCGAGTCTCTAAAATGGAGACTAAGGGACTTCCGGGTGCGGCGATGACCAGCTGAGTCGCACGTTTCGGCAGCTCCCGGTGGAACGGACTTTTGGGCTCTCGATAGGAGCCCCAACGGCAATTTTAACGGCTAAAAACACCGTGCGGTAAACCAGAAGGGTGTTCCCCCTGGACACGGATGGAAAAAGGAGAGGAAAGTGGCCGGATTGCAGTGGATCCTTTAGAACAGCGGCAAGGAAGGCAAGCAGAAACCAAGATGGCGTCGGAAGGTGGCAGTTTCATATGGGGCCCTGAACAACAAGAGTTTTTGAAACGCTGCGTGGAGGAGATAAAAAAGGAAATGAAGAAAGAGTTGTTGGCCCCGATACTACAGGCGATCGAAGGGCTAAAGGAGGAACAAAAGACCCAGGAGCAGGAGCTTCGGGTCGTGAAGGCGAAAGCAGCCGAGAATGAGGACGATATACAGGGCCTGGTGGTGAAGACGGAGGCGCATGAGGCACATCAGAAACAATGTGTGGAGAGGTTGGAGGCACTGGAAAACAACGCAAGGAGGAACAACCTGAGGATTCTTGGCCTTCCTGAAGGTGTGGAGGGAGCGGACGTCGGGGCATATGTGAGCACGATGCTGCACTCGCTAATGGGAGCGGAGGCCCCGACTGGTCCGTTGGAGGTGGAGGGAGCGTACCGAGTTATGGTGCGAGGATCGAGAGCAGGAGAAACTCCCAGAGCCATAGTGGTGAGATTCCTCCGTTTTAAGGATAGAGAAATGGTCCTTAGATGGGCGAAGAAAACTCGGTGCAGTAAATGGGAGAACGCGGTGATCCGCGTTTATCAAGACTGGAGTGCGGAGGTGGCGAGAAGGAGGGCGAGCTTTAATCGGGCCAAGGCGGTACTTCATAAAAGGAAGATAACATTTGGAATGCTGCAACCGGCAAGACTGTGGGTCACATATCAAGGGAGGCACCACTACTTTGAGACGGCGGATGAAGCGTGGACTTTTATTGTAGAAGAAAAACTGGAATGAGTGGATTATGAAAAAGAACGTTTGGACAAAGTGGTGGGGCGAATGTGGGGGGCGAAGAGGGGTTTTATGTTCTAATCCTGCGGTATGGTAACTTTTCTTTCTCCCACAGGTGGTGATGGGGGGAGGTGGGGAGGGAGAGGAGATGGGGCGTTGGCCATGGGAGGCGGGGCCGAGGGAGAAGCGCGGGCTTGGTTCCCGCGCTATGATAATTATGGCGGGAATAGGGAAGCAGGAAGGAGGGGGCGTCGCACGGTGCGAGCCGTGGTCACAGGGGGAAGCCGAGGTCAGCCAGAGTTTGCTGACTTCTGGGAGCAACATGGGGGGAGTAATTACGCTAGCGGGGGGTCTAGCGGGGGGGGTGGGAGGGGGGAATTACTGGGTTGCTGCTGCTGGGGAAAGGGGGGAGTGGGTACGGGAGAGGATAGGCGGGGGGGCACCGCCTGGGGGAGATACAGCTGCGTGGGAACTGGGTGAGAAGCTGGAAAAAGATGATGGCTAACCGGCAAGGGGGGGGGGGGGGGGTGGGAAACCCCCCAACTCGGCTGATCACGTGGAACGTGAGAGGGCTCAACCTCAACGGGCCGATAAAGAGGGCACGAGTACTCGCACACCTTAAGAAACTTAAAGCAGATGTGGTTATGTTACAGGAAACGCACCTGAAACTGATAGACCAGGTTAGGCTGCGCAAAGGATGGGTGGGGCAGGTGTTCCATTCGGGGCTGGATGCGAAAAACAGGGGGGTGGCTATATTAGTGGGGAAGCGGGTAATGTTCGAGGCAAAGACTATAGTGGCGGATAACGGGGGCAGATACGTGATGGTGAGTGGCAAATTACAGGGAGAGATGGTGGTTTTGGTAAACGTGTATGCCCCGAACTGGGATGATGCCAACTTTATGAGGCGAATGCTAGGACGCATCCCGGACCTAGAGACGGGAAAGCTGATAATGGGGGGAGACTTTAACACGGTGTTGGAACCAGGGCTGGATAGGTCGAAGCCCAGGACTGGTAGGAGGCCGGCAGCAGCCAAGGTGCTTAAGGATTTTATGGAGCAGATGGGAGGTGTGGACCCGTGGAGATTCAGTAGACCTAGAAGTAAGGAGTTCTCGTTTTTCTCCTATGTCCATAAAGTCTATTCGCGCATAGACTTTTTTGTGTTGGGTAGGGCATTGATCCCGAAGGTGAGGGGAACGGAATATACGGCTATAGCCATTTCGGATCATGCCCCACACTGGGTAGACTTGGAGATAGGGGAGGAAACAGGAGGGCGCCCACCCTGGAGAATGGACATGGGACTAATGGCGGATGAGGGGGTGTGCCTAAGGGTGAGGGGATGTATTGAAAAGTACTTGGAACTCAATGACAATGGGGAGGTTCAGGTGGGAGTGGTCTGGGAGGCGTTGAAGGCGGTGGTTAGGGGGGAGCTGATATCAATAAGGGCACATAAAGGGAAGCAGGAGAGTAAGGAACGGGAGCGGTTGCTGCAAGAACTTTTGAGGGTGGACAGACAATATGCGGAAGCACCGGAGGAGGGATTGTACAGGGAAAGGCAAAGGCTGCATGTGGAATTTGACTTGCTGACTACAGGCACTGCAGAGGCACAATGGAGGAAGTCGCAGGGTGTACAATATGAATATGGGGAGAAGGCGAGCAGATTGCTGGCACACCAATTGAGGGAAAGGGGAGCAGCGAGGGAAATAGGGGGAGTGAGGGATGAGGAAGGAGAGATGGAGCGGGGAGCGGAGAGAGTGAATTAAGTGTTCAAGACATTTTATAAAAAATTATATGAAGCTCAACCCCCGGATGGGAGGGAGAGAATGATGGACTTTTTGGATCGGCTGGAAATTCCCAAGGTGAAAGAGCAGGAAAGGGTGGGACTGGGAGCACAGATCAAGGTAGAAGAAGTGGTGAAAGGAATTAGGAACATGCAGACGGGAAAGGCCCCGGGACCGGACGGATTCCCAGTTGAATTTTACAGAAAATATTTGGACTTGCTCGCCCCGGTACTGACGAGGACCTTTAACGAGGCAAAGGAAAGGGGACAACTGCCCCCGACTATGTCTGAAGCAACGATATCGCTTCTCTTAAAGAAGGAAAAGGACCCGCTACAATGCGGGTCCTACAGACCAATTTCCCTCCTAAATGTGGATGCCAAGGTCCTGGCCAAGGTAATGGCAATGAGAATAGAGGAATGTGTCCCGGGGGTGGTTCACGAGGACCAAACTGGGTTTGTGAAGGGGAGACAGCTGAACACGAATATACGGAGGCTGTTAGGGGTAATGATGATGGCCCCACCAGAGGGTGAAACGGAGATAGTAGTGGCGATGGATGCCGAGAAAGCATTTGATAGAGTGGAATGGGATTATTTGTGGGAGGTGTTGAGGAGATTTGGTTTTGGAGAGGGGTATGTTAGATGGGTGCAGCTATTGTATAGGGCCCCAGTGGCGAGTGTGGTCACGAATGGACGGGGATCGGCATATTTTCGGCTCCATAGAGGGACAAGGCAGGGATGTCCTCTGGCCCCATTACTGTTTGCACTGGCGATTGAGCCCCTGGCGATAGCGCTGAGGGGTTCCAAGAGATGGAGGGGAATACTTAGGGGAGGAGAAGAACACCGGGTATCTTTATATGCGGATGATTTGCTACTATATGTGGCGGATCCGGCGGAGGGGATGCCAGAAATAATGCGGATACTTGGGGAGTTTGGTGATTTTTCAGGGTATAAATTGAACATGGGGAAGAGTGAGCTGTTTGTGGTGCATCCAGGGGAGCAGAGTAGAGAAATAGAAGACCTACCGTTGAGGAAGGTAACAAGAGACTTTCGTTACCTGGGGATCCAGATAGCTAAGAATTGGGGCACATTGCACAGGCTAAATTTAACGCGGTTGGTGGAACAGATGGAGGAAGATTTCAAGAGATGGGATATGGTAGCACTGTCAATGGCAGGGAGGGTGCAGGCGGTTAAGATGGTGGTCCTCCCGAGATTCCTCTTTGTGTTTCAGTGCCTCCCGGTGGTGATCACGAAGGCTTTTTTTAAAAGGATAGAAAAGAGCATCATGGGTTTTGTTTGGGCCGGGAAGACTCCGAGAGTGAGGAAGGGATTCTTACAGCGTAGTAGGGATAGGGGGGGGCTGGCACTACCGAGCCTAAGTGAGTACTATTGGGCCGCTAATATTTCAATGGTGAGTAAGTGGATGGGAGAGGAGGAGGGAGCGGCGTGGAAGAGATTAGAGAGGGCGTCCTGTAGGGGGACCAGCCTGCAGGCTATGGTGACAGCCCCATTGCCGTTCTCACCGAGGAACTACACCACGAGCCCGGTGGTGGTAGCTACACTGAAGATTTGGGGACAGTGGAGACGACATAGGGGAAAGACCGGAGCATTGGGGGGGTCCCCGATAAGAAACAACCATAGGTTTGCCCCGGGGGGAATGGATGGGGGATATGGAATGTGGCAAAGAGCAGGAATAACGCAACTGAAAGATCTATTTGTGGATGGGAAGTTCGCAAGTCTGGGAGCGCTGACCGAGAAATATGGGTTGCCCCAAGGGAATGCATTCAGGTACATGCAATTGAGGGCTTTTGCGAGGCAACAGGTGAGGGAATTCCCGCAGCTCCCGACACAAGAGGTGCAGGACAGAGTCATCTCAAAGAAATGGGTGGGGGATGGTAAGGTGTCGGATATATATAGGGAAATGAGGGACGAAGGGGAGACTATGGTGGATGAACTAAAAGGGAAATGGGAAGAAGAGCTAGGGGAGGAGATCGAGGAGGGGCTGTGGGCAGATGCCCTAAACAGGGTAAACTCGTCGTCCTCGTGTGCCAGGCTAAGCCTGATTCAGTTTAAGGTATTACACAGGGCACATATGACTGGAACACGGCTCAGTAAATTTTTTGGGGTGGAGGATAGGTGTGCGAGGTGCTCGAGAAGCCCAGCGAATCATACCCATATGTTTTGGTCATGCCCGGCACTACAGGGGTTTTGGGTGGGGGTGACAAAGGCGCTTTCAAAAGTAGTAGGAGTCCGGGTCGAACCAAGCTGGGGGTTGGCTATATTTGGGGTTGCACAAGAGCCGGGAGTGCAGGAGGCGAGAGAGGCCGATGTTTTGGCCTTTGCGTCCCTAGTAGCCCGGCGCAGGATATTGCTAATGTGGAAAGAAGCTAAGCCCCCAGGGGTGGAGACCTGGATAAATGACATGGCGGGGTTCATAAAGCTAGAGCGGATTAAGTTCGTCCTAAGGGGGTCGGCTCAAGGGTTCACCAGGCGGTGGCAACCGTTCGTCGAATATCTTGCGGAAAGATAGATGGGGGAAAAAAGAAGGCAGCAGCAGCGGCCCAGGATTTGGGGGGGGGGGGGGGGGGGGAGGGATGGGGGGGGGGGGTGGGCGGGGGGGGGGGTGTAGCCTGTGACAAGGCAGTTGCCAATTAGGGCTAGTTTTCATTTTTGTTATTTAATATTTATTTATTTTTTGTTTTTTGTTTATATAAAAAAGGTAATTGTTATCTGTATTGTTATAATGTTGTGTAAAGGATGCACAATGTACTGTGTTGGTTGACCAAAAATTTTCAATAAAATATTTATTAAAAAAATAAAATGGAGACTAAGTGCGCCGTCGTGAATGCCGTCGCGTTTCACGACGGCGCGAACAGGGCCCGGGCTCGACCTATTCTGGCCCCCACAGGGGGCCAGCACGGTGCTGGAGTGGTTCACGCCGCTCCAGCGTCCTTACGCAGTGCCAAACGGGGGCCGCGCCAACCCGCGCATGCGCAGTTGGGCCGTGCCATCCTCCGCATGCGCGGGGAACTTCTTACACACGACAGCCCCTCACCAACATGGCGGCGGTGTTCTAGGGCCGTCCGCGGAAGGAGGTAGGCCCGGGGGGGGGAGAAGCCGTCCCGCCGATCAGTGGGCCCTGATCGCGGGCCAGACACCATCGGAGGCCCCCCGGTGAAGGAGCCCCCCTCCCCCCCCCCCCACAGGCCGCCCCCCCAGCGTTCCCGCAGATTTCCCGCTGGCAGCGACGAGGAGTGGATGGTCCGACGTGCGTGGCGCAGACCACGATGAAGCCGGTCCCGCCATTAGCGTCGGACCGGCGTCGCGCGGGAAAATGGCGTAAACATCGATTCTCTGGTACGGCGCGGCATGGGAGAATCGCGCCCGACGTCCCACTTCAACTATTTACAGGTCGGTATGCCAAACAACAGCATCACTCTTGGCCACAGGCTTGATGAAAAAATTGAATGTTGGACCTAAAAGAATAGAGTTCTGCAAGTTTGGAAGAAGGTAAGTTAGAGTGAGCGAGTGAAGCAGATAAAATGGACGGTATTCTCCACTTGCCGACCCCAATTTTGTTGACGCCAATGGGGCAGAGAATCCTTTTTGCGACTGAATCAGGGGGGGCGCCTATTTTCGGATGCTCTGCCCCTCCAAAATTGCGTCAATGAGGAGTAAGGTGTACACCGTTGGGACGGCCTCAGGATGTTACCTGAAGCCGCTCCCCCGATGCTGTGCCTCCGATGGGCTGAGTTCCCAACAGCGCGGGGCACATGAGCTCTCAGTTTTCGGGAACCCGGCCACAGTCGGGGGGGAGCTGTGCCGCTGGCAGGGAGGGGCTCTGGAGAGGGCTGGGGGGACTGGTGGGGGGGGGGGGGGGGTGGCTCGGGGGTGACGAAGGGGGGTCCTGGGGGGCACTATCTGGCAGGTCGGGTCATTGCGTGGCCACCGCCATGTTGTACGGCGCGACCGCTGCAGGTCGTCGCCATGCACATGCGCGGCCATTACCCGGCAATTCTCCGGCCGTTTATTTTGTGAAGGCCGTGTGTTTTACGTGGTGCGGCTGCTAGCCCTTCACCGGTCGGGGGATTGGTGCTGGAGCCTCACCGATCTTTTCATCGTAGAACTAGACACAGCCTCCGGACATAGCCTCAAAATCGCAGAATCCAGCCCCTTTTCTTTGAAATTGACTGACTAATATTCCTGACTTACTTGAAAGCTATATTGCCCCTGTCCTACATCATTTAATATTTTACATACATTAATGACGTCCTTTTTGACTGTCCTCTTTCTACTCTGCAGTGATTAAATTACACGTTTCTATTCCATAAAGTTCAATGGGGCACAGCATAGCTGAGCTGAACCTAACTCTACTCATAGACGTAGGGAGAAGATCAATGAACACCAGTTAACCATCGTTGTGTATTTTGGAAGGTGTAATTTTTTTAGTCGAGTTGCTGAAATTACACACAGTTGGGGGAGCTGATGTATTTTATTGAAGTATTCTATATTGCACGCTACAGGGACTTCAGTAAAATACAACCCATCACTTGCCTTCACAAAGGCTCAAGAGCTCCTCAAGCAAGGCTACCCTGCTTGAGATTGGATAGCATGGCAGTGAGCTGAAACCAGGAATTATGTTGTTCTCTGTGGCTCCCTCATCACATTACTGGTTCCTGCAACCATTGAGCAATTGGGGAAGCTCTTAACAATGTTTTCCAAATTGATTTTTGACTGTGCATGAACAGAATGGTCCAAATAGTGGGCTGTTGTAATAAAATACAAAACCGTGGTTTTACTGAAGGAAGAGTGGAAAGGTTGTTTGAAATTGCGTAAACAAAGGGTGGTCATTAACAGGGAGTGTTCAAACTGACACCCAGTATTAGCATTCCCCTAAATTCTGTCCTTTATCGTTCAGTATTGTGATCAAAGAGCTTGAGGAGAGCATGAATAATACTATTAGGAAATCAGTAGATGACTCAGAATGTACGGTTAGCAATAAAATTAGATTAGTAGGTAGAAAGCTGATTTCAAGAAGTTAATTGAATGGGCTGTTGAATGGAAGATGTTAGCCACAATCTACCAACCTCATCACGCCCGTGTCGCGTAAGGCCGTTAAAGGTTTAACGGCCTTGTTACACCTCATGAGATCTAACAGGATCTGGATCCAGATTTGTACAATCAAGTGTGCAGTCAGGCAGAATATGTTCGTGCTGGAGCTATCCAAGGAGCGGGATCTAACGTCCGTGCCTCGGAGACCCTGAGTGAGTACCGTTTAGCACTGGTCTCCAGCAACATGGACCAGTTATGCCGGCACTTGGGGGGGGAATCTCCCAGGTGATTGGGGGCCTCCGGGTCCTCAGTCTCTGGGCAGGGTGGTACCCTGCCACCTCTGATACCACCTGGGTATCATGGCACTGCAGCTTGGCATCCTGGCAGTGCCACATGGGTGCTACCTGGCACTGTCAGGGTGCCCAAGTGGCACTGCCAGGCTGACGGGTACTGCCAGGGTGTCAGGCTGGCAGTGCCAAGGTGCCCGGGTAGCATCTTGCCCGCTCCAGGGATTGGGTACGGGGTGCCCTACATTTATGAGGTGGGGTGTGAATGGCTCAAGGACCCCCTTGATGTGTTGGGTATGCCGGGTCTGCGAGGACTGCGTTTGCTGCAGCAGTGAGAGAGACAGGCTTCCAACACTCAAAGAAATGCAACTTGATTTTATTGAACTCTTAACTATCATACATACTTTAACTGTGAGTTGACACTATGCTGACTTGACTGGAGACCTGAGGCTAAGCTGACCAGACTATCTTACTACCACATGGTGTATGTTCACACTGCTCACGGGCTCTGACTGTCTCAGAGGCTGGATCCCAAGAGAGCGGGAAAACTAGTGCCCACTGGCTTTATAGTGATTGTGTCCTGTCTGGTAATTGGCTGCTGTATTCTGTGTATTCACTGGTCATCCTGTGTGTCAATCACTGCCTGTCTGTGCACCATCATATGCCTGTGTGTATATTATGATATCTCCCCCCTTTTTTTTTTCTTAATAAGCATGTGTGTGGGTCAATAACTAGTGAGCGTGTGTGTGTACAGGAGCCTGACTATATACAAAGTATGTTAACATATTCACATGGGAAGGTATCTAGTGCAGATAGCGGGCAGATAACAAATTAGAACGAAACAATATGTACAGATCTATAAACGGATCACAAGGTAATGCAACATTCAGTCTATAAACTGAGTCTCTGTGGCGGGTGATGAGTTCTGGTTGACCGTGAGGTTGGCACACCACTCGTCGTCCGGATCAATGCTCAGTACTGGGAATTGTTTCACCTTCTTCGCTGAAGGCATCGTATGTTTGGTGATGGTGCCTTCCGGAATGGGGATGTGAGGCCCTCGATGTTGGAATCTGGAACCATGTCAGAGTCGGAGTCTGCAACGGGTTGCTGTACTGACCGGACGTTCCTGCGCTGCGACTGGGGTCGCTGTGTATTGGGCAGTTGAGCAGATCTGCACAGGGCTGCGTAGTGGCCAAGCTTGCCACACTGGAGACAGTGTCGAGATTTCGCGGGACATTGCTGCTTTAAATGGGCGGAGCCACAGTTGTTGCACGTCATGGCGTCAGGATGTTCCGTCCGCCACCGCGCATGCGCGGTGCGGTCGAACGATGTGCGCACCTGCGCAATTCGGTCATCGGCCTCGCCGTCCCCTTGGTCGTGGCGCGCATGCGCAGGAGCCCGGGAAAATTGCGCGAAATGGCCGCCCTCATCCAGACTCAGGCCCTGGAGCTGTTTTACGGCCTGCACCCGCTCCGCATCGTGGGGGCCTTCCCGCGCCATCTCTGCCGCCTTGATATGGGAGTATCGGTTGTTGACGTGCTCGTGGAGGACGCAGATTTCGATGGTGATAGTAAGGGTGAACTGCTTAACTTTAAGGAGCTGCTGGCGAAGGCGATCGGAGTGGACCCCGAAAACGATCTGATCGCGGACCATGGAGTCGGAAGTGAAGCCATAGTTGCAGGACTACACGAGAATACGGAGGTGTGTTAAAAAGGACTGGAAAGGTTCATCCTTACCCTGCAGCCTCTGCTGCAACACATAACGTTCAAAGCTCTCGTTGACTTCGATGTCACAGTGGCTGTCGAACTTCAGCAGGACTGTTTTAAACTTTGTCTTGTCCTCGCCTTCAGCAAAGGTGAGGGAGTTGAAGATGTGGATACCGTGGTCCCCGGCTGTAGAGAGGAAGAGATGCGGTTTCCAGGTCAGTGGCATCAAGATACAGCTGGAACTTCTGCTTGACAGTTTTCCAGTTAGCACCGAGGTTGCTGGCGATGCGGAGCTGCGGGGAGGGCGGACGCTGTCCATGTTACCGGATGGCTGATCGCTGGTCAAAGGCAGACTATCTCAAGGTAGGTCCATCAAACTCGAGCATAACTCACTGGTACCATGATGTGTTGGGTATGCCGGGTCTGCGAGGACTGCGTTTGCTGCAGCAGTGAGAGAGACAGGCTTCCAACACTTGAAGAAATGCAACTTGATTTTATTGAACTCTTAACTATCATACATACTTTAACTGTGGGTTGACACTATGCTGACTTGACTAGAGACCTGAGGCTAAGCTGACCAGGCTATCTTACTACCACATGGTGTATGTTCTAGTTGCTGCTCATGGGCTCTGACTGTCTCAGAGGCTGGATCCCAAGAGAGCGGGGAAACTAGTGCCCACTGGCTTTATAGTGATGGTGTCCTGTCTGGTGATTGGCTGATGTGTTCTGTGTATTCACTGGTCACCCTGTGTGTCATCACTGCCTGTCTGTGCACCATCATATACCTGTGTGTATTATGACACCACTCATTGGTAAATTGGGGGGTTGGGGGTGCCCGGAGGTTATGATTGGGGGTTCAGAGACCGGGGTGCCATTTAAAAATGCAGGAAATTGAACTAAGTGCGGTCTCAGTGGGGAAGGCCTCACCGAGGCCCAGAAATGGTGCAGAATCACATTTAATAGCGCAGCCATACTTGGCACTGCCAGCACCGGGAAACACCCGGCTAAACACGCTCAACATGGGACTTTTAGATACATTTACCTCTTTCTTATGCAAAATACAAACTTCCTTGATTTTTTTAACAATGGGCATTTGTTATGGGCCAGCAATTAGAGAACCCCAAAATGTATCATGGAGTTCAACTGACCCACAACTTTTAATAGATTGTGGTATGGGGAGCACACGGCCCACTCTACAGGTGTGGTACAGCACAAATGGAAACATATTTTTTAAAGCAAAACAAAGTTTATTCTATGAACTCAAGTTAACCTATGAAAACATACAGTGAACATCTTAGCAACCGTTAATTCAAATACAACCCCCAAAGAATACAACACTAAGTAATGCTTAATAACTTTCCAACCAACATCCAGAAGCCAAAAGAAACACCTTTTAACAGAAGCACATTAGGTTTACATTCACTACTGAGAACATTTATAATTCTGAATTCACCAAATGATCAAGAGATAGTCTTTTGATGGCAGAGAGAATAGCAGCACACCTGCTTGGTCTGGCTTCAGCTCCAACACTGAAAACAAAACTAAAACACACCCTGCAGCCTGCTCAAAAATGAAAGTAAAAAGCTGACAGACAGCCCAGCTCCACCCACTCTCTGACATCACTGCAGTAATAAACACCCATTTTTTAAAGGTACTCTCACTACAGATATTTATATACACAGTATATTAAAGTTAAAAGCTTTTTTTTAAAGTTACTGTTAACTATATGTTTCCTAGCACTAGATTTCACATTTATAGTAGAAATCTAGCACTAGGAAACATATAGTTAACAGTAATTTTCTTTTTTAAACGTTTTACTTTAATTTACTAATTAATTGACGCAATGTCAGTTAGAGGGGTGCAGTGCTCTGACTGTGAGATGTGGCAGGTCCGGGAGGCTTCCAGCATCCCGGATGGCTTCATCTGCAGAAAGTACACCCAACTGGAGCTCCTCACAGACCGCATGGTTAGGTTGGAGCAGCAGTTGGATGCACTTAGGAGCATGCAGGTGGCAGAAAGCATCATAGATAGCAGTTATATAAATGTGGTCACACCCACACCTTTGGATACTGTCAGGGGGGATAGCCTATCAGGGGAAAACAGCAGCAGCCAGAGCAGTGGCACCATGGCTGGCTTTGATGTTCAGAAGGGAGGGTCAAAGCGCAGAAGAGCAATAGTCCAGGGGACTCTATAGTCAGGGGCACAGATAGGCACTTCTGTGGACGTGAAAGAGACTCCAGGATGGTATGTTGCCTCCCTGGTGCCAGGGTCTAGGATGTCTCCGAACGGGTAGAGGGCATCCTGAAGGGGGAGGGCAAACAGGCAGAGGTCGTTGTACATATCGGTACTAACGACATAGGCAGGAAGGGCCATGAGGTCCTGCGGCAGGAGTTCAGGGAGCTAGGCAGAAAGTTAAAAGACAGGACCTTTAGGGTTGTAATCTCGGGATTACTCGCTGTGCCACGTGCCAGTGAGGCTAGAAATAGGAAGATAGAGCAGCTAAACACATGGCTAAACAGCTGGTGTAGGAGGGAGGGTTTCCATTATCTGGACCACTGGGAGCTCTTCCGGGGCAGGTGTGACCTATATAAGAAAGACGGGTTGCATCTAAACTGGAGAGGCATAAATATCCTGGCCGCGAGGTTTGCTTGTGTCACACGGGAGGGTTTAAACTAGTATGTCAGGGGGGTGGGCACGGGAGCAATAGGTCAGAAGGTGAGAGCATTGAGGAATAACTAGGGAATAGGGACAGTGTGGCTCTGAGGCAGAGCAGACAGGGAGAAGTTGCTGAACACAGCGGATCTGGTGGCCTGAAGTGCATATGTTTTAATGCAAGAAGTATTACGGGTAAGGCAGATGAACTTAGAGCTTGGATTAGTACTTGGAACTATGATGTTGTTGCCATTACAGAGACCTGGTTGAGGGAAGGGCAGGATTGGCAGCTAAACGTTCCAGGATTTAGATGTTTCAGGCGGGATAGAGGGGGATGTAAAAGGGTGGCAGAGTTACGCTACTGGTTAGGGAGAATATCACAGCTGTCCTACGGGAGGACACCTCAGAGGGCAGTGAGGCTATATGGGTAGAGATCAGGAATAAGAAGGGTGCAGTCACAATGTTGGGGGTTTACTACAGGCCTCCCAACAGCCAGCGGGAGATAGAGGAGCAGATAGGTAGTCAGATTTTGGAAAAGAGTAGAAACAACAGGGTTGTGGTGATGGGAGACTTCAATTTCCCCAATATTGACTGGGACTCACTTAGTGCCAGGGGCTTAGATGGGGCAGAGTTTGTAAGGAGCATCCAGGAGGGCTTCTTAAAACAATATGTAGACAGTCCAACTAGGGAAGGGGCTGTACTGGACCTGGTATTGGGGAATGAGCCCAGTCAGGTGGTAGAAGTTTCAGTAGGGGAGAATTTCGGGAACAGTGACCACAATTCAGTAAGTTTTAAAGTGCTGGTGGACAAGGATAAGAGTGGTCCGAGGGTGAATGTGCTAAATTGGGGGAATGCTAATTATAACAATATTAGGCGGGAACTGAAGAACCTAGATTGGGGGCGGATGTTTGAGGGTAAATCAATATCTGACATGTGGGAGGCTTTCAAGTGTCAGTTGAAAGGAATTCAGGACCAGCATGTTCCTGTGACGAAGAAGGATAAATACGGCAATTTTCGGGAACCTTGGATTACGAGAGATATTGTAGGCCTCGTCAAAAAGAAAAAGGAGGCATTTGTCAGGACTAAAAGGCTGGGAACAGACGAAGCCTGTGTGGAATATAAGGAAAGTAGGAAGAAACTTAAGCAAGGAGTCAGGAGGGCTAGAAGGGGTCACGAAAAGTCATTGGCAAATAGGGTTAAGGAAAATCCCAAGGCTTTTTACACGTACATAAAAAGCCAGGGAAAGGGTTGGCCCACTGAAGGATAGGCAAGGGAATCTATGTGTGGAGCCAGAGGAAATGGATGAGGTTCTAAATGAATACTTTGCATCAGTATTCACCAAAGAAAAGGAATTGGTAGATATTGAATCTGGAGAAGGGTGTGTAGATAGCCTGGGTCACATTGAGATCCAAAAAGACGACGTGTTGGGCGTCTTGAAAAATATTAAGGTAGATAAGTCCCCAGGGCCTGATGGGATCTACCCCAGAATACTGAAGGAGGCTAGAGAGGAAATTGCTGAGGCCTTGACAGAAATCTTTGGATCCTCACTGTCTTCAGGTGATGTCCCGGAGGACTGGAGAATAGCCAATGTTGTTCCTCTGTTTAAGAAGGGTAGCAAGGATAATCCAGGGAACTACAGGCCGGTGAGCCTTACGTCAGTGGTAGGGAAATTACTGGAGCGAATTCTTCGAGACAGGATCTCCTCCCATTTGGAAGCAAATGGACATATTTGTGAGAGGCAGCATGGTTTTGTGAAGGGGAGGTCGTGTCTCACTAACTTGATAGAGTTTTTCGAGGAGGTCTCAAAGATGATTGATGCAGGTAGGGCAGTGGATGTTGTCTATATGGACTTCGGTAAGGCCTTTGACAAGGTCCCTCATGGTAGACTAGTACAAAAGGTGAAGTCACATGGGATCAGGGGTGAGCTGGCAAGGTGGATACAGAACTGGCTAGGTCATAGAAGGCAGAGAGCAACAATGGAAGGATGCTTTTCTAATTGGAGGGCTGTGACTAGTGGTGTTCCGCAGGGGTCAGTGCTGGGACCTTTGCTGTTTGTAGTATATATAAATGATTTGGAGGAAAATGTAACTGGTCTGATTAGTAAGTTTGCAGACGGTTGGTGGAATTGCGGATAGCGATGTGGACTGTCAGAGGATACAGCAGGATTTAGATTGTTTGGGGACTTGGGCGGAGAGATGGCAGATGGAGTTTAATCCGGACAAATGTGAGGTAATGCATTTTGGAAGGTCTAATGCAGGTAGGGAATAAACAGTGAATGGTAGAACCCTCAAGAGTATTGAAAGTCAGAGAGATCTAGGTGTACAGGTCCACAGGTCACTGAAAGGGGCAGCACAGGTGGAGAAGGTAGTCAAGAAGGCATACGGCATGCTTGCCTTCATTGGCCGGGACATTGAGTATAAGAATTGGCACGTCATGTTGCAGCTGTATGGAACCTTAGTTAGGCCACACTTGGAGTATAGTGTTCAATTCTGTTCGCCACACTACCAGAAGGATGTGGAGGCTTTAGAGAGGGTGCAGAAGAGATTTAGCAGAATGTTGCCTGGTATGGAGGGCATTAGCTATGAGGAGCGGTTGAATAAACTCGGTTTGTTCTCACTGGAACGACGGAGGTTGAGGGGCGACCTGACAGAGGTCTACAAAGTTATGAGGGGCATCGACAGAGTGGATAATCAGAAGCTTTTCCCCAGGGTAGAGGGGTCAATTACTAGGGGGCATTGGTGTAAGGTGAGAGGGGCAAGGTTTAGAGTAGGTGTACGAGGCAAGTTTTTTACACAGAGGGTAGTGGGTGCCTGGAACTCGCTACCGGAGGAGGTGGTGGAAGCAGGGACGATAGTGACGTTTAAGGGGCATCTTGACAAATACATGAATAGGATGGGAATAGAGGGATACGGACCCAGGAAGTGTGGAAGATTGTAGTTTAGTCGGGCAGCATTGTCGGCACGGGCTTGGAGGGCCGAAGGGCCTGTTCCTGTGCTGTACTTTTCTTTGTTCTTTGTTCTTTGTTCACCCATTTATAAACACCCATTTCTTAAAGGTACACTCACATGACACATTTAACATTGGTCAAAGGACCTCCCCGTGGCCCATTTGCAGTCACAGCCTGCCCTGTTCAGGATTCCATGGCAGCCACCAACTCTGGGTATGTTAAAAAATAAATAAAACCCATCTAGTGGAGCCAAGGGAAACAGGAATAATCTTTCTATTTCAGAGGGGTCATGATTGGATTTCCCACGCAGCAGACTCCAATCCCTCCTCTTGGAGGGTTGCAAACTACAATGCAGGCAGACCAACGTTCAGGCCTTCATTCAGTGAACTGCATGTCAAGCCAGGCATTGTGCAGTAACTTATCCCCAGTATGCTGATGAGGCCTCTTGGTTCAGCCATCGACTGATGCCCCAGCACCAAGGCTGAGCCTAATAAACAGCCATGAGCTTCCTTATGGCCTTCTCCATTTGGGATGCTGCTTTTAAGGTCTTGTGAACCTGAAACCCCTGATTCTTCTGCTCTTTTATATCTCCTCATCTCCCCTTTTTTTAAAGTGTAATTATGACTATTATTATTTCCCAAATGCACTACCTCACATTTAATAACATTGAACACTTTTTTGCCCATACTGCCACTTCATTGAAATGTTCTTGTAGCTTCCTTTGGTCTTCAGAATGATTTAATTTGCCTCCTATTTTATAATCATCTGCAAATTTGGACACTAGTCACTCTATCCTGCATCCAAATCTTTAATGGGCATAGTGAACAGAAGTGGTCCCAAAACAGAACCCTATGGGAGGCCTCCAGTATTTCCAACCATTCTGAGAAAGTGCCGTTAATGCATACTCCCCGTTTCCTTCTAATTATTCTGTCTTCATCTGGAGATTTAGAAATGTTGTTGATAATTGAACTACACATATGAAGCTAAGCATTCTGTAATTACCTAGGTTAGCTCTGTATCCCTTTCTGAAAATAGGTTTTACATTCTGCAATCCTCTGGCACACATCCACTCTTTCAACACTCTTAAATACAAGGGGTGGGATTCTCCGTTTCTGAGACTAAGTGTTGAGGCCGATGCAGGATTTGTGGACTTTCACGATAGCAAAACTGGCGCCGAACCTGGGTTGATTCAGCAACTGTGGAGAGGCTAGCACTGGCATCACGTGTGTGGTGTTGGGTGTTCTGACACACAGATGAGCCAACACAGTTGCATATGGTACAACGCTTCTTTATTTAAACTCACTATTTACAACTTGGTCTTTGCACTCTGCACGTGGGGGGCTCCCTGCTTGTGGTGTTTCAACAGCTCTTTCTGTTCCCTTCTCCCCAGACCTACTGACCTCCAGGTGTCGTGCTCGTGCTTTTTATGTGGTTGGTGTTCTTGTCTGTGATTGGTTGTGGTGTTGTGTACTCTGATTTGCCTGTTAGTGTGTCCATCATGATGTGTGTGTTTGAATATCATGACATCCCCCCTTTTTACAAAGATATGTGCCTACGTGGTAATAAATATGATCGTGACGTGAGTGCATCTAAGAGTGTGTGTGTGTCGTGTGCAGCATGTGTCTATGACGGAACTATGTACATGGGGCGATGTCGAGTGCGTCACATGAATCCAGTTGTACCATAACATAACAGAAATGCGAACGAGAGAAGAAGAAAAAAAATTTGAACAGTTGTCCAGTCAGACGACATCTGGAACGATAAACAACAACAGGTTATCATGTAAAATTGTCCAACTTATTAAACATATGAACTGTATTATAAGTCCATTCTAATGGGTTTGCGACGAATTCGGGTTGACCGCCTTAAGGGTGGATCAAGAACCACCGGCTGCTGTGCAGGCATGGCCATGGGTGGCGATGGAAAGGGCGTGATGTGCGGCAGCTCCACAAAGTCATCCTCGGAAGCCTGTTGAGGATCTGGCGTGTTGTGTGGCTGTGAGCGTGGAAGTCGGCGAAGGGCGCGCCGATTGCGGCGACGCACGGAACCATCCGGCATGCGAACCAGGAACGAGCGGGGAGCCACTTGTCGGAGGACTTCGGCCGGTGCTGACCAGCCACCATACGGTTGATGGACGCGTACTTTGTCTCCGGAGGACAGGGGGGGCAGGTCCGTCGCTCGTGTGTCGTACCGACCTTTCTGGCGATCACGCTGCAGTTGCATGTTCCGAAGAACCGCCTCATGGTCTGTTGTCGGTGCCAGGACGGAAGGTACCGTCGTCCTGAGGGAGCGACCCATTAGTAGCTGCGCTGGCGAGAGGCCCGTGGATAACGGGGCCGATCGATAGGCCAGCAAGGCAAGGTTAAAGTCCGATCCGGCATCAGCCGCCTTGCACAGGAGCCGCTTTGCGATGTGGACACCCTTTTCAGCCTTCCCGTTCGATTGTGGATGCAGAGGGCTGGATGTCACATGAGTGAAACCATATGCTGCGGCAAAGGACGACCATTCACGGCTGGCAAAACAAGGTCCATTGTCTGACATGACAGTCCTTGGAATGCCATGGCGAGCAAACGTTTCCTTGCAGGCCCCAATGACTGCGGACGACGTCAGATCATGGAGAGGCATGACTTCCGGGTAGTTTGAGAAGTAGTCTATAATAACAATGTAATCTCTGCCGAGCGCGTGAAATAGGTCAACACCCACCTTCGCCCAGGGGGACGTCACCATCTCGTGTGGTAGAAGTGTTTCCGGAGGTTGCGCTGGCTGAAACCTCTGACAGGTTGTGCAGTTGAGCACCATGTTGGCTATGTCTTCATTAATACCCGGCCAATATACCGCCTCCCGGGCCCTTCGTCTGCATTTTTCGACGCCCAAGTGGCCTTCGTGTAGTTGACGAAGAATCATCTGGCGCACACTGTGTGGAATGACGATCCTATGCGATTTCATAAGGACCCCGTCTATATTGGTGAGATCATCTCGCACATTATAAAACTGGGGGCACTGCCCTTTTAGCCACCCTTCCGTCATGTGGCGCATCACTCGCTGCAGCAGAGGGTCAGTCGCCGTCTCTGCGCGTATGTGGGCCAGACTAGGATCATCAGCAGGCATATTTGCTGCTGTCAGAGTCACGTGTGCCTCAATTTGACGCACGAACCCCTCTGCATCTGGTGGTGTGCTCACTGCTCGGGAAAGAGTGTCCGCCACGATGAGTTCCTTCCCCGGAGTGTAGATCAGTTCAAAATCGTACCTCCTGAGTTTGAGTAAGATGCGCTGGAGGCGAGGAGTCATGTCGTTCAGGTCTTTGTTAATGATGTTGACCAGGGGGCGGTGGTCAGTTTTGACCGTGAATCGTGGCAGGCCATACACATAGTCGTGGAACTTGTCCAGTCCAGTTAACAAGCCCAGGCATTCTTTTTCGATTTGCGCGTAGCGCTGTTCGGTAGGGGTCATGGCTCGTGAGGCATACGCAACCGGGGCCCATGATGACGTGCTGTCTTTTTGCAGGAGTACCGCTCCAATACCAGATTGGCTGGCGTCTGTTGAGATCTTTGTAGGGCGAGTCGTGTCAAAGAAGGCCAGCACTGGTGCCGTGACCAGTTTGTGCTTGAGCTCCTCCCATTCCCGCTGATGCGACTGGTGCCAGTTGAATTCCGTCGATTTTTTTACGAGATGGCGCATGTTTGTTGTATGAGAAGCCAGGTTGGGAATGAACTTCCCAAGGAAGTTGACCATGCCGAGGAATCTTAAGACAGCCTTCTTGTCAGCCGGTCGTGGCATGGCTGTGATGGCGCTAACCTTGTCTGCATCGGGACGGACCCCGGACCTTGAGATGTGGTCCCCGAGGAATTTCAGCTCCGTCTGGCCGAAAGCACACTTCGCACGGTTGAGACGCAGGCCATTTTGCCGTATGCGGGTGAAGACACGTCGAAGACGATGCATGTGTTCCTGCGGAGTGGTGGACCAAATGATGATATCGTCCACATATACACGTACCCCTTCGATGCCTTCCATCATCTGCTCCATAATGCGGTGGAATACTTCAGATGCCGAAATGATGCCGAATGGCATCCGGTTGTAGCAGAATCTGCCAAAAGGGGTGTTGAATGTGCATAGTCTTCGGCTGGCCGGGCCCAGTTTGATCTGCCAGAATCCTTTGGACGCATCCAATTTAGTGAATATGTTGGCTCGCGCCATCTCGCTGGTGAGGTCTTCTCGTTTCGGGATGGGATAGTGTTCCCGCATGATGTTGTTGTTCAGATCTTTTGGATCTATACATATACGGAGCTCGCCAGAGGGCTTCTTTACACAGACCATGGAGCTGACCCATGGCGTGGGCTCCGTGACCTTGGATAGGACCCCTTGGTCCTGAAGAATCTGCAGTTGTGCCTTGAGGCGGTCTTTGAGAGGTGCAGGAACCCTGCGAGGTGCGTGAACGACAGGGATGGCGTCCGGTCTGAGTCGAATCTTGTACGTGTGTGGCAATGTCCCCATGCCTTCAAAAACCTCCTGGTTGTGAGCGAGGAGGGAATGGAGATTCGCGTGGAACTCAGCATCCGGGAAGTCGGATATCTCATCTGGAGAGAGAGACATGATGCGCTGTACCAGGTGAAGGACCTTACACGCTTGTGCGCCCAGTAACGAGTCCTTTGATGAGCCCACAACTTCGAAGGGGAGTGTGGCCGTGTACCTCTTGTGAGTCACCTGTAGCTGGCAAGATCCTATGGACGGGATAACGTTCCCGTTATAGTCAACCATCTTAAGCCGGGATGGTGTGATGGGTGGTTTGACCTTCATGGCCTGGACTGCAGAGTAAGCAATCAGGTTGGCGGATGCGCCGGTGTCCAGACGGAAGGCGACGCGCGATCGGTTGACCGTCAGGGTGGCACACCACTCATCGTCTGGATTGATGGCATTGACCTTGTTGACATCAATGACGGCAACTCGGAAGTCATCCTGGTCATCTGCATCACTTAATTGGAAGTCTTGATGCGTGGGCTGGACGGTCCTGACTCGTGTGCGAGGTTGTCGAGGATGCGCCGGATCCATGGGTTGAGCCGCACGGCAGCGGGCTGCGTAGTGGCCTATCATGGCACATCTGTTGCACTGTCGGTATTTTGCAGGACATTGCCCTTTTAAGTGTAGACCTCCACAATTTCTGCACGTCATGACGTCACGGCGTTCGTTGCGCCACTGCGCATGCGCAGTGCGATCTTGCGGTGGGCGCGCCTGCGCAGTGCGTCCCTCGTTGTGGCCGTTATTTTTGGCGCGCACCTGCGCGGGAGACCGCGAAAAGCGCGGGAAGCGGCCGCTGTCGTCCGGGCCGTGGGGCGGGAAGAAATCGACGGCCTGGATGCGTTCAACGTCGTGGGCGGCCTGGCTTGCCGATTCGACGGCTGGGGACCCCCTCCGTGCCAACTCGGACGCCTGAAATCGGGCAAAACGGCAGGTAGCATTTTCATGGAGGACACAGGCTTCCACAGCAGACGCTAAGGTGAGGCTCTTTATTTTAAGAAGCTGCTGGCGTAGGCCACTAGAGGCAACGCCAAAAACAATCTGGTCCCTGATCATGGACTCTGTAGTGGTGCCGTAACCGCAGGACTGCGCTAGAATCCGGAGGTGCGTCAAAAAGGGTTGAAAAAGCTCCTCCTTACCTTGCAGGCGTTGCTGAAAGATGTATCTTTCAAAACTTTCGTTTACTTCAGTTTGAAAGTGCTGGTCCAGTTTGAGGATGACCGTGTCATATTTGGCCTGGTTTTCGCCTTCTTCGAACACCAGTGAATTAAAGACATCGTTTGGGTGGGGGCCTGCGTAGAAGAGGAGCATTGCAATCTTCGAATCATCCGAGGCATTCTGTTTTTCGGTGGCACGGATGTACAGGTCAAATCGCTGCCTGTAGAGCTTCCAGTTGGTGCCTAGGTTCCCCGTGACTTGCATCGGCTGCGGTTTGCCGGTGTGGTCCATGTCCAGAATGGCAGGTTAGTAGGCAGGTATCGATCCACTCCTGTACCATGTGGTGTTGGGTGTTCTGACACACAGATGAGCCAACACAGTTGCATATGGTACAACGCTTCTTTATTTAAACTCACTATTTACAACTTGGTCTTTGCACTCTGCACGTGGGGGGCTCCCTGCTTGTGGTGTTTCAACAGCTCTTTCTGTTCCCTTCTCCCCAGACCTACTGACCTCCAGGTGTCGTGCTCGTGCTTTTTATGTGGTTGGTGTTCTTGTCTGTGATTGGTTGTGGTGTTGTGTACTCTGATTTGCCTGTTAGTGTGTCCATCATGATGTGTGTGTTTGAATATCATGACAACGTGGAACACAATCGGTTCAAATGAAAACGTTGTGGGATTCGCTGGGTCTGCGATTGATACTTGGGTGGCTGACAAGCTGCAGCAGGATAAACACATTACACTACCCACACACACTCATCCCAGTCAACAAGATGGCACTGGTTGTCCTGGAGCGCACCCATACAGCTGATGGTTTGGCTGAGGTCAGAGTGGGGTGGCCTGGGCGAACACCTATACGACCCGTAGCCCTAAGTTCACAGTGGGCTGCAAGGCTGCCTTGCCGGCTGGGGCAATGGTTTTCTGTGCCCGTCCACCTCGATCCCACAGCACACCTCCTGGCCATCCCCCGCTACTCCCCCCCCCCGGCCCTAGCAGAAGCCCCCCCTGACCAGCGGCACAACTGTCAGCAAACTATGGTTGCGTTGGACAGTTTCTGTCCCCTCTCTCTCACTCAGCAGCCAAGACGGCAGTTTCACGATTTTTAAAACCACAAGTGAACCGCGTCATCGGGAACTTGGCCCATTGGAGGCGGAGCATTGCGGAGACCCTGGAAAATACCGGCTAATGACGTGAAAACAGTGTTTTCCAGGCCATATTGACGCCGCTGTCAAGGTAACGTAGAATTGCAATTTGGCATCAAATCAGCGCCAGTCGCGATTTTGGCGTTGGAACCTACTCCCCCCCCCCCCCCACCCGGGGTTCCCGATTCCTGCGTCAGCCAATGGAGAATCCCACCCAATATCTCGGATCATTGAATGTATTCTGTGAACATCTGCTACTTTTTCCTTTAGCTAATATAACTTTCTAATATGTTGCTTTTATTTTTTATACTTCGCATTTCTCTTTGTAACCTATTCAATATATATTCAATATATATCTTCCTCTTCCTGAAAGGCTTTTATTGTAAACACTGAAGTGGAGCTGTTAATACACACTGCCAGTTTCTGTTTTCCCACTACTAACACACTGACCTCTAGAGGGCTCACCTCACATTTAATAATTCTTTTCTGCTTATGCATTTAACCATAGAACTGTAGAATTCCTACAGTGCAGAAAGGCCATTCGGCCAACTGAGTCTACCTCGTTATCCCAGTAACCCCACCTAAGCTGCACATCCTTTGTACAGTAAGGGGAAATTTAGCACGGCCAATCGACCTAACTTGCACATTTTTGGACTGTGGGAGGAAACCGGAGCACACGGTGGAAACTTACACTGACACAGGGAGAACATGCAGACTCCGCACAGACAGTGACCCAAGCGGAATTGAACATGACATTGTTGTTTCCAATATTACGAGCCCAATTTCCATACAATTAACGAGAGTCACCCCATAGAGAACAACCTCCCGTCTTTCTTCGGCCTCTCCAGCAAGTGATCACGCTGTTGCTGATCAGTACTCCTGGCGGAAGAGGTTCTGTGGGGACCCGAAGAGGTGAGTAGCCATCTTTTCTCACAGGGAAAGAGCCCGGGGGCGCTGGGCTTGCCGCCGCAGTGCTCGGCGGGGGGGGGGGGGGGTGGGAGACCCCCGGCTGGGGTTGTAGAGGGGAGACCCTCCTCAGGGGTGGGCTGCCATGGGAGAGTGTGGGGGAAGCGCTGGGGTGGAGGTGGGGGGGGGGCAACCGCTCACGGCACCACCATGCCAACCCCTGGATTGTGTGTACCCGGCAGCAACCCCTGTCCCTGCCTGTCTGCCCCACCGAACACCCATAATCGCCACTGACCGCCGAGGCCTCTGGCCGAGCAGCTGAAGGCTATTGCTAATAGGAAATTGGCAATTGTGGTTAAGTGAGCACTTGATACATCACAAGTGGATTACCGTGGGTAGGCGGGCCATGTAACATATGGGAGTCAGTGCCTAGCATCCTAATCAGACCACGATGTCTGGACACTGTGCCTGAACACTGTGGGAGGCAACACCATACACACAACAGCCAACATGCGAACACCCAGAGGATGGGCCCCAGCATTGGGGACATGCCCACAGCCGGAGAGTGGGTGTGTGCAACGGGGAGGGGACCAGTGCTCATTCCAGGTTATGAGTGGGTGTCCGGGGTACAGGGTTTGGAGTTTGGTGAGGGGGGCCCGCTGCGGCTATGTGTGCAGGGCAGGATGTGCGGGTGGGGGGGGAGGATCAATGGGAAATGGAGGGTCCCGGGGTGGGAGCCACCACTGTTTGTCAGTCTAACACCTCTCCCAATTCCTTACAGAAATGTAACGCTGTGGAAGGGACATTGGACACAGAAGTTGCATTGGGGTGCTGCTGCTTGGCCGGGCAACCAGACGCTGGAGGCGGCGGCAGCAGCATCTGCAGATGTTCGAGGCGGTGGCCCATGTGTCGGACTCCACCCCACACCCTGAGGACCCAACCGCCCATCAGGCCAGGTGTAGCCACCTGAGTTGGCCAAGTCCCGATTTAAAATGGAGAACAGCAAAGGCTGAAGGGAAATTCAGCCAACACAGGCAGAAACCAGCAGGTGCAAGTTACTGTGTATTAAACGCTGCAAAAAGCCCAGACAGCATCGATACCAGCAGCCATCTGCATAATAATGTAGCAGCCATCTACATACTAATCAAAACATTTGGGATAAACAAAGCCAAGCCAGACTCCCCGGCGCCAGCAGGAGCCAACACAAAAGAGGTTAACGGACACCTCAAGACCGCCCAACGATCAGGGAACCGCTCCAGCATTGGAGAAATCGAACCAAGCGATTGGAACAAAGTCCAATCACCTAGAACCAGGTACAGGGTCCGCCCCGAAAGGCGGGAAGCCCTTGGGGACTATAAAGTTAAGCCCCCAAGTTCAAATCGTGCTTCTTGACCGGGTCACTCATCAGCGCAAACTAACCCTCGACAGTGACCGGTTCAACTGCCGTCGATATCCAGTCTGTCTTAAGTCAACGCTCGCTACGAGATAGGCGCTCCTAGCTACCAATCCGTACCAACTTCGAATCCCGCAGACTCAGAACCCGAACGAAAGGCCATTTGTTCCCCTGACCAGGTGGGCCAGTCCGACGCTAAATATAGGCCTGTTAGGTATGGAAGTAGCTTAGAAGTAGAATTTATGCATGAGTAGCAATTACTGTGTATAATAAATGTGCTTTGATTTGAATCTTATTAATCGGTGTATTGATCATTACTTGAACTTGAACCTTGTGGCGGTATCATGAAGATACCTGGCGACTCGAGAGCAAAGGTTATAAAACAGAGCCAATTGAACCAACCAAACGTTAGCAACACAGGGAGGGACCCAAAGGGGGAGGCCCAGGGTGTACAGACGTCACTGGTCATTCGAACAGATGATTGACACTGCGTGCCATAGGAGGCTCCGCCTCAACAAGGAGACAGTGCAGCACCTGTACCATATCCTTGTGGACTTGGAACCATGTGGAGGAGAAGGACACCTGCTCCAAGTGGTCGTCAAGGTCACCGCAGCCCTGACCCTTTGCACCTCGTGATCCTTCCAGGGCTCGAGTGAGGACCTGTGTGGCATCTCGCAGGCCACAGTCTACTGGTACATCCGACAGGTTAAGGATGCCCTGTTTTCCTGGGCAGAAAACTACATCAACTTTGACGTGGACCAAGTCCAACAGGATGCCTGGGCAGCAGGATTCTCCGCCATCGCTGGGATGTCCCAGGTCCAGGGGACAGTGGGTGGCATGCACACGCATGTTGGCGTGTGCTCACCGGGCCATCTGGGAGTGCCCTCTGTTAACAGAAAGGTGCTCCACTCTCTCAAAATACAGCTCATGTGCGATCACCAGATGAAGATCATGCACATGTGTGCATGCTTCCTCGGGAGTGTTCGCGACAACTACATCCTGGGGCAGTAATCCAGAGACCCAGGATAATGATCTGCGGGTGAATGGACATGTGGTCAGTGGGAGGGATGGGCCACTCAGTAAGGCAATAATAATTCACGTGTGGCAAGACCTCTGCGTGGGGCCCAGTGGATCCTCACCTCTGCGGCTTCCACCAACCTCCATGTTGGTGACCGCTCTGTCCTCGGCCACCCCCGTCACCTCCAGGGCACACTCCCCGAAGGTGGTGAGGATACCTAAGTCCGGCACCCCGCCGCTATTCTGGGCACTCTGCCAACGGTTATACGAGAGCTCCTCCTGAGGAGACACCGAGAGGGCATCGTTAGACACACGGGTGATTCACAATGGTGGAAGGGAAGTTGTGAAGGAAGGGTTGGGGGGGGGTTGAAGGGAGGGGAGGTAAAGGGAGGGTTGGGGGCTGTATGGAGAGTTGCTGGGGGGGGGGGGAAACGTTGGTATCTACTCACTCATACTGTCCGGTGTAGGTCATTGACCTTTTTACGGCACTGGAGGCCAGTCCTCCTGGTCACACTATCCAAGCTGACATCTGCTGTCACCTCATCCCAGGCAGCACTGGCTGCCCTGTGGCTCACCCTCTGGCACCCTTGGAAGAACAGGACATCCCTCCTAGCCTCCACCGCGTCTAGGACCCTGGCCGAATCTTGGGGCCTGTCTTCTTGGTGCCATGGTTGCGAGCTGACTGGGGTTGGCTGTGAAAGTGCTGTTTAAGCTTGTTAGTGGGGGGCTGGCAAGCACGGTCCCGGCAAATCGTCTGGCGAGCCTTTATTTGCGGCGAGAAGCCTGTGGGGCCTTGTCAAGTGGACCAATTAATGTTGAATAGCGTTGCTGGCCTCGCTGGGCTGAGCGTCAGGAAGCTCGCAGCAGTTCCCGCTCGCTACCACACTTAGAAATCTTTGCAGAGAAATGCGCCTACTATGTACAAACGCTTCAATTATATTCTCCTCATGTCCGTCAACACCACAGGCGTAAGTGTTGTGTCAGCCTCTTGTGACTGACCCTTCTATCATATCCACCTTCGTGAAAATCCTGCATTTCTGCATATGGAATTCACTGCCAAGTGTTGGAGCAAACTATGCTTCTGCAATCTAATATATCACCTTCTCTATAATTTGCAGCATTTTATTTCAGATGATTCTTCTATTGTGGGCCAAACTGCCAATGGCCGTCTTTACATTTTACTTTAGATTTTTAAAATATCTTTCTGTTTTAGTATTCCCAGGTTCGTTGCCAAACACTCCAAATTCAGCTCATCTCTAGATCAACTTTGATTTCTGTCCCCTCCATATCTCCAATTAAACAGCCGTCATTCTGCCACCTGCGTTATTAGCTGCCTTCAAGTCACTGATCATTTTGTAATGAAAGCCTGTTGACTTCAGCAATCTTTTAAACTGCATAAATTGACATGTAGCTTGGTGTAATTTTCCCTTAAAGGTCAGTAGAGGGCAGGGTAGAAAAAGGCGATGTGCATTTCTCAATGCCTGTCGATGTGTCACAGCTTTATTCTACACAGCCGGTTAGACTTCTTGGGACATGAATTGCTCTGATTAGAATAGAGTGACGTAACCACGTCATTCATGATTTCCTCTCGTTTGGTATTTCTAGTATTATTTTTAGAATGTGTTAAATACAGCAGATAATTAATTTCTGAATTAAAATCCAAATGTTCTGACTGCTTTGCTCCATCATTTTAATTTTCAAGTGAAGATAAAGGCTCCAATCTAGAAAAAAAAGGCAAGAGAATAACAGAGCGTTAGCAAGTCTGTTTGTGCCATTACTTCAGAATTATCATGTTACTGGTGGCCGATGCCGAATCTCATTACCAAATTAATCAATTGAGGAAGTGGATCATATCCCTGATCTCCATAATGTAGCCTGCTTCACAGTTTTCACAAAACACTCTGTGCCCAGAAAAGAACAAAGATGGATTTTAAAGGGTGCAGATGGTGGTCTACGAAAGATGAGGCAATATCTGATGTGGATGGACCGAGCCACTTAGTCAATGTTGGAAAGGGGAGCTGATGTGGCAGGCGATGGTGTAAGAACATTTGAACCTGACAACCAATGGGGTTTCAGCTTCATTTTTTAATTGTGTTTGACAAAGATTTTGATGCACACAATAGTCTGGATTTTCCCCCGGGGCAGAAAACTGTTCCTGGATCCCAAGCTCACCCCCTGAGGAAAACAATCACACACGTGGATTTTCACGGAGACAACCTCTTCATCTAAAAAAATGGGAACAGGTTCCTTTTCCAGATGTGGGCAGTCTGGAGAGTCAATAGGAGGCCTTTCATCTTGATAGCACCAGAAGGCTACAATGGAAGTTAAGTAACAGAGATAGTCTTCAATATGGAGGTGCAATCTCACCAACCTTTTTGAAACTTTCAATAAAAATGGTTCCGGCAGTCAGGCCACCACTGTGGGGAAACATTAGGGAATCTCTCCAACAGGGTGGCCGGCTCTCTCACCCAGGGAGGCAAGGGAGGTCTGCAGGTATGCTGCCAAGTGTTAGCCTCCAGGCAGTTAAACTATCCTCACTGATTCAGGAAAATGGAGGCCTGTTCTAGAAAATTCCAATCAACTTCCTTTACTGCAGTAAACAAGGCTCTTAACGAGCCTATTTGACTATCTGCTTTGTTGGGGCAGGTAACCCAGTCAGCCCTGAACCCATCTCAACAAACGTGTTTGTGGCATGGATGAGCCTTAGGAAACCTGCAGAGGTATTTCTGTGAGGTATTCGACGAACGGTTGCCACCGCCTGGTGAACCCTTGAGCCGATCCCCTTAGGGCGAACTTAATCCGTTCCAGCTTTATAAACCCTGCCATGTCATTTATCCAGGTCTCCACACCCGGGGGCTTGGCTTCCTTCCACATCAACAGTATCCTGCGCCGGGCTACTAGGGACGCAAAGGCCAAAACGTCAGCCTCTCTCGCCTCCTGCACTCCCGGCTCTTCTGCAACCCCAAATATAGCCAACCCCTAGCTTGGTTCGACCTGGACCCCCACTACCTTCGAAAGCACCTTTGTCACCCCCACCCAAAACCCCTGTAGTGCCGGACATGACCAGAACATGTGGGTGTGATTCTCTGGGCTTTTCGAGCATCTCGCACACCTATCCTCTACTCCAAAAAATTTGCTAAGCCGTGTTCCAGTCATATGCGCCCTGTGTAACACCTTAAATTGTATCAGGCTTAGCCTGGCACACGAGGACGATGAGTTTACCCTACTTAGGGCATCTCCTCTCCCAGCTCTTCTTCCCATTTCACTTTCAGCCCGTCTACCATAATCTCCCCCTCGTCTCTCATCTCCCTATATATGTCTGACACCTTACCGTCCCCCACCTATGTCTTTGAGATCACTCTGTCCTGCACCTCCTGCGTCGGGAGCTGCGGGAATTCCCTCACCTGTTGCCTCGTAAAAGCCCTCAGTTGCATATATCAGATTACATTCCCTTGGGGCAACCCATATTTTTCGGTCAGCGCTCCCAAACTTGCAAACGTCCCATCTACAAACAGATCTCTCAATTGTGTTACTCCTACTCTTTGCCATGTTCCAAATCCCCCATCCATTCTCCCCGGAGCAAACCTATGATTATTTCTTATCGGGGACCACACCGAGGCTCCTGTCTTTCCCCTATGCCGTCTCCATTGCCCCCAAATTTTCAGAGTAGCCACCACCACCGGGCTTGTGGTGTATTTCTTCGGTGAGAACGGCAATGGCGCCGTCACCATGGCTTGTAGGCAAGTCCCCCTACAGGACGCCTTCTCCAATCTCTTCCATGCCGCTCCCTCCTCTTCTCCCATCCACTTACATACCATTGAGATGTTGGCGGCCCAGTAGTACTCACTCAGGCTCGGTAGCGCCAGCCCCCCCCCTATCCCTACTACGCTGCAAAAATCCCTTCCTCACTCTCGGGGTCTTCCCGGCCCACACAAAACTCATGATACTCTTCTCAATCATTTTGAAAAAAGCCTTCGTGATCACCACCGGGAGGCACTGAAACACAAAGAGGAATCTCGAGAGGACCACCATTTTAACCGCTTGTACCCTCCCTGCCAGTGACAGGGATACCATGTCCCATCTCTTGAAGTCCTCCTCCATCTGTTCCACCAACCGCGTTAAGTTTAACCTATGCAATGTACCCCAATTCTTGGCTATCTGGTTCCCCAAGTAGCGAAAGTCCCTTGTTACCTTCCTCAGCGGTAAGTCCTCTATTTCTCTGCTCTGCTCCCCTGGATGCACCACAAACAGCTCACTTTTCCCCATGTTCAGCTTATATCCTGAAAATTCTCCAAACTCCCCAAGTATCCGCATTATCTCTGGCATCCCCTCCGCCGGGTCCGCCACATACACCAATAAATCGTCCGCGTAAAGAGATACCCGGTGTTCCTCTCCTCCCCTGAGTACTCCCCTCCACTTCCTGGAACCCCTCAATGCTATTGCCAGGGGCTCAATCGCCAGTGCAAACAATAATGGGGACAGAGGACATCCCTGCCTCGTCCCTCTATGGAGCCGAAAATACGCAGACCCCCGTCCATTCGTAACCACGCTCGCCATCGGGGCCCTATACAGCAGATGTACCCATCTAATATACTCATCTCCAAAGCCAAATCTCCTCAACACCTCCCACAAATAATCCCACTCCACTCTATCAAATACTTTCTCGGCATCCATCGCCACCACTATCTCCGCTTCCCCCTCTGGTGGGGGCATCATCATTACCCCTAGCAGCCTCCGTATATTCGTATTCAGCTGTCTCCCCTTCACAAACTCAGTTTGGTCCTCATGGACTACCCCCGGGACACAATCCTCTATCCTCATTGCCATTACCTTGGCCAGAATCTTAGCGTCTACATTTAGGAGGGAAATAGGTCTATAGGACCCGCATTGCAGCGGGTCCTTTTCCTTCTTTAGGAGAAGCGATATCGTTGCCTCTGACATAGTCGGGGGCAGCTGTCCCCTTTCCTTTGCCTCATTAAAGGTCCTCATCAATAGCGGGGCGAGCAAGTCCACATATTTCCTGTAAAATTCAACTGGGAATCCATCCGGTCCCGGAGCCTTCCCCGCCTGCATACTCCTAATTCCTTTCACTACTTCCTCTATCTCAATCTGTGCTCCCAGTCCCACCCTCTCCTGCTCCTTCACCTTAGGAAATTCCAGCCGGTCCAGGAAGCACATCATTCTCTCCTTCCCATCCGGGGCCGAGCTTCGTATAATCTTTTATAGAATGCCTTGAACACTCCATTCACTCTCTCCGCTCCCCGCTCTATCTCTCCTTCCTCATCCCTCACTCCCCCTATTTCCCTCGCTGCTCCCCTTTTCCTCAATTGGTGTGCCAGCAACCTGCTCGTCTTCTCCCCATACTCATACTGTACACCCTGTGCCTTCCTCCACTGTGCTTCTGCAGTACCCAGTGTCAGCAAGTCAAATTCTACGTGTAACCTTTGCCTTTCCCTGTACAGTCCCTCCTCCGGTGCCTCCACATATTGCCTGTCCACCCTCAGAAGTTCTTGCAGCAACCGCTCCCGTTCCCTACTCTCCTGCTTTCCTTTATGTGCCCTTATTGATATCAGCTCCCCGCTAACCTCTGTCTTCAGCGCCTCCCAGACCACTCCCACCTGGACCTCCCCGTTATCATTGAGTTCCAAGTATTTTTCAATGCACCCCCTCACCCTTAGACACACCCCTTCATCTGCCATTAGTCCCATGTCCATTCTCCAGGGTGGACGCCCTTCTGTTTCCTCCCCTATCTCCAAGTCTACCCAATGTGGGGCGTGATCCGAAATGGCTATAGCCGTATACTCCGTCCCCCTCACCTTCGGGATCAACGCCCTTCCCAGCACAAAAAAGTCTATTCGCGAGTAGACTTTGTGGACATAGGAGAAAAACGAAATCTCCTTACTCCTAGGTCTGCTAAATCTCCACGGGTCTACTCCCCCCATCTGCTCCATAAAATCTTTAAGCACCTTGGCTCCAGCCGGCCTCCTTCCAGTCTTGGATCTCGACCTGTCCAGCCCTGGCTCCAGCACCGTATTAAAATCTCCCCCCATTACCAACTTTCCCACCTCTAGGTCCGGGGTGCGTCCTAGCATCCGCCTCATAAAATTGGCATCATCCCAGTTCGGGGCATATACGTTTACCAAGACCACCGCCTCCCCCTGTAATTTGCCACTCACCATCACGTATCTGCCCCCGCTATCCGCCACTATGGTCTTTGCCTCAAACATAACCCGCTTCCCCACTAGTATAGCCACCCCCCTGTTTTTTGCATCTAGCCCCGAATGAAACACCTGCCCCACCCATCCTTTGCGTAGTCTAACCTGGTCTATAAGTTTCAAGTGCGTCTCTTGTAACATAACGACGTCTGCCTTAAGTTTCTTAAGGTGTGCGAGTCCTCGTGCCCTCTTTATCGGCCCATTCAGCCCTCTCACATTCCACGTGATCAACCGGGTTGGGGGGCTTTTTACCCCCCCCCCTTGTCGATTAGCCATCCCCTTTTTCCAGCTCCTCACCCGGTTCCCACGCAGCTGTGTCCCCCCCAAGGCGGCGCCCCCCCCCCCGCCCACCCCACCCCATTCCGGCTCCCCCCTCTCCCCAGCAGCAGCAACCCAGTAACTCCCCCCTCCCACCCCCCCCCCCCCAGCTAGATCCCCCACGAGCGTAGTTACACCCCCCATGTTGCTCCCAGAAGTAAGCAAACTCTGGCCGACCTCGGCTTCCCCCCGTGACCTCGGCTCACACCGTGCGACGCCCCCTCCTTCCTGCTTCCCTGTTCCCGCCATGATTATCATAGCGCGGGAACAAAGCCCGCGCTTCCCTTTTGGCCCCACCCCCCCCATCTCCTCCACCTCCCTTCCTCCCTCCACCACCACCTGTGGAAGAGAGAAAAGTTACCGCATCGCAGGATTAATAACATAAAACTCATCTTTCCCCCCCTTTTTCCCCCCTCTTCGCCCCCCATACTCGCCCCACCACTTTGTTTCAAACGTTCTTTTTTAGGAACCCGCTTATTCCAATTTTTCTTCCACAATAAAAGTCCACGCCTCATCCGCCGTCTCAAAGTAGTGGTGCCTCCCTTGATATGTGACCCACAGTCTTGCCGGTTGCAGCAATCCAAATTTTATCTTCTTTTTGTGAAGCACCGCCTTGGCCCGATTAAAGCTCGCCCTCCTTCTCGCCACCTCCGCACTCCAGTCTTGATATACGCGGATCACCGCGTTCTCCCACCTACTGCTCCGAGTTTTCTTTGCCCATCTAAGGACCATCTCTTTGTCCTTAAAACGGAGGAATCTCACCACTATGGCTCGAGGAATTTCTCCTGCTCTCGGTCCTCGCGCCATCACTCGGTATGCTCCCTCCACCTCCAGCGGACCCGCCGGGGCCTCCGCTCCCATTAACGAGTGCAGCATCGTGCTCACATATGCCCCGACGTCTGCTCCTTCTGCACCTTCAGGAAGACCAAGAATCCTTAAATTATTCCTCCTCGCGTTATTCTCCAGCACCTCCAATCTTTCCACACATCGTTTATGATGTGCCTCGTGCATCTCCGTCTTCACCACCAGGCCCTGTATATCGTCCTCGTTCTCGGCAGCCTTTGCCTTCACGACCCGAAGCTCCCGCTCCTGGGTCTTTTGCTCATCCTTTAGCCCTTCGATCGCCTGTAATATCGGGGCCAACAGCTCCTTCTTCATCTCCTTTTTAAGCTCTTCCACGCAGCGTTTCAAAAACTCGTGTTGTTCAGGGCCCCATGTTAAACTGCCACCTTCCGACGCCATCTTGGTTTTTGCTTGCCTTCCTTGCCGCTGCTCTAAAGGATCCACCGCAATCCGGCCACTTTCCTCTCCTTTTTCCATCCGTATCCAGGGGGGATTCCCTTCTGGTTTACCGCACAGTACTTTTAACCTTTAAAATTGCCGTTGGGGCTCTTATTAAGAGCCCAAAAGTCTGTTCAACTGGGAGCTGCCGAAACGTGCGACTTAGCTGGTCATCGCCGCACCCGGAAGTCTCCGGGAAGGCTTTAACAATGGTGGCTGGGGCCGGATCCGCTCCCATTTCCAGAACTGGTTGAGGGGGCGAAGGGAGGGGTAAGAGTGAGGGGTATGAGAGGAGTAAGGGTGTTTGGGGGTGAAGGGTTTGAGCATGTTTGGGGGGTGTGGGGTGGTCATGTAAAGGCTATGGGGTCCTCACACTGAGCTGCAGAACTGGGTCAATTTCTCTACGAACAAAGGTGGGTCTTTTAATCTGGCCTCCTCGGCCCACCTCCCCGGTGACCTGCCCAATTCCAGGCCAAATCACCTCCACCTGATGAAAATGCCACTGGCTGGCACTGCTGGGTAGGAGGCAGATCTCATGACGTCAGGAAATTTCCCGATTCCCAATGTAACTTCAAACATTAAAATCCGGCACCAGTCACTGGCTTGTTTATCATCTAGGATTTAACCGGTCATCTTAACCCCATTGTCCATTCTCTTGTCTCAACCTCATTTCACAATGTGGTGACAAAAAGAAGTCAATAGACAAAAAACAAAGCACAGATCCTGCACTTTCAGCAGAAGCTAACTAGCGCGGTCAGCTAAATTGTATTCTGACACATTAAACCCTGAAACATCCTGGGAATGAAAAACTTTAACCATTTAATTATTAATAGCTACAGTACAAATCCACTATTTAAGAGCTATTTATAAGCAAAAATAACTGCAAAACCCGTAATCATAGGAGATTAAATCAAATCCTAATCCTGTGTGTGCATGTATATTATATATATACCTTTTATATACAATATGAATGACTAAGGTATCATATAGAGGATGGGATAGCCACCTGACTACATCAGCTGGAAGCCTGATCGGTTTTCAGATGTGGACTTCATTACAATGCATGAGGCACGTTGGCATAGCTTTTCTATTTACCGCAGCCCTCGCTTTGACCTCACATCGTTCTCTAGTTTCTCTCTTATCTCCCCTCATTGCCTCTCAGGGCTCACCTTGGCCATGAGACCCACCTTGTGCTCCCTTAACCTTATTCCCACTAAACTGCCGACCACCCAACTTCAAAGAACAAAGAACAAAGAAATGTACAGCACAGGAACAGGCCCTTCGGCCCTCCAAGCCCGTGCCGACCATACTGCCCGACTAAACTACAATCCTCTACACTTCCTGGGTCCGTATCCTTCTATTCCCATCCTATTCATATATTTGTCAAGATGCCCCTTAAATGTCCCTATCGTCCCTGCTTCCACTACCTCCTCCGGTAGTGAGTTCTAGGCACCCACTACCCTCTGCGTAAAAAACTTGCCTCGTACATCTACTCTAAACCTTGCCCCTCTCACCTTAAACCTATGCCCCCTAGTAATTGACCCCTCTACCCTGGGGAAAAGCCTCTGACTATCCACTCTGTCTATGCCCCTCATAATTTTGTATACCTCTATCAGGTCGCCCCTCAACCTCCTTCGTTCCAGTGAGAACAAACCGAGTTTATTCAATCGCTCCTCATAGCTTATGCCCTCCATACCAGGCAACAGTCTGGTAAATCTCTTCTGCACCCTCTCTAAAGCCTCCACATCCTTCTGGTAGTGTGGCGACCAGAATTGAACACTATACTCCAAGTGTGGCCTAACTAAGGTTCTATACAGCTGCAACATGACTTGCCAATTCTTATACTCAATGCCCCGGCCAATGAAGGCAAGCATGCCATATGCCTTCTTGACTACCTTCTCCACCTGTGTTGCCCCTTTCAATGACCTGTGGACCTGTACTCCTAGATCTCTTTGACTTTCAATACTCTTGAGGGTTCTACCATTCACTGTATATTCCCTACCTGCATTAGCCCTTCCAAAATGCATTACCTCACATTTGTCCGGATTAAACTCCATCTGCCATCTCTCCGCCCAAGTCTCCAGACAATCTAAATCCTGCTGTATCCTCAGACAGTCCTCATCGCTATCCGCAATTCCACCAACCTTTGTGTCGTCTGCAAACTTACTAATCAGACCAGTTACATTTTCCTCCAAATCATTTATATATACTACAAAGAGCAAAGGTCCCAGCACTGATCCCTGTGGAACACCACTGGTCACAGCCCTCCAATTAGAAAAGCATCCCTCCATTGCTACCCTCTGCCTTCTATGGCCTAGCCAGTTCTGTATCCACCTTGCCAGTTCACCCCTGATCCCGTGTGACTTCACCTTTTGTACTAGTTTACCATGAGGGACCTTGTCAAAGGCCTTACTGAAGTCCATATAGACAACATCTACTGCCCTACCTGCATCAATCATCTTAGTGACCTCCTCGAAAAACTCTATCAAGTTAGTGAGACATGACCTCCCCTTCACAAAACCGTGCTGCCTCTCACTAATACGTCCATTTGCTTCCAAATGGGAGTAGATCCTGTCTCGAAGAATTCTCTCCAGTAATTTCCCCACCACTGAAGTAAGGCTCACCGGCCTGTAGTTCCCGGGATTATCCTTGCTACCCTTCTTAAACAGAGGAACAACATTGGCTATTCTCCAGTCCTCCGGGACATCCCCTGAAGACAGCGAGGATCCAAAGATTTCTGTCAAGGCCTCAGCAATTTCCTCTCCAGCCTCCTTCAGTATTCTGGGGTAGATCCCATCAGGCCCTGGGGACTTATCTACCTTAATATTTTTTAAGACACCCAACACCTCGTCTTTTTGGATGACAATGTGACCCAGGCTATCTACACCCCCTTCTCCAGACTCAACATCTACCAATTCCTTCTCTTTGGTGAATACTGATGCAAAGTATTCATTTAGTACCTCGCCCATTTCCTCTGGCTCCACACATAGATTCCCTTGCCTATCCTTCAGTGGGCCAACCCTTTCCCTGGCTACCCTCTTGCTTTTTATGTACGTGTAAAAAGCCTTGGGATTTTCCTTAACCCTATTTGCCAATGACTTTTCATGACCCCTTCTAGCCCTCCTGACTCCTTGCTTAAGTTCCTTCCTACTTTCCTTATATGCCACACAGGCTTCGTCTGTTCCCAGCCTTTTAGCCCTGACAAATGCCTCCTTTTTCTTTTTGACGAGGCCTACAATATCACTCGTCATCCAAGGTTCCCGAAAATTGCCGTATTTATCTTTCTTCCTCACAGGAACATGCCTGTCCTGTATTCCTTTCAACTGACACTTGAAAGCCTCCCACATGTCAGATGTTGATTTGCCCTCAAACATCCGCCCCCAATCTATGTTCTTCAGTTCCCGCCTAATATTGTCATAATTAGCCTTCCCCCAATTTAGCACATTCATCCTCGGACCACTCTTATCCTTGTCCACCAGTACTTTAAAACTTACTGAATTGTGGTCACTGTTACCGAAATGCTTCCCTACTGAAACATCTACCACCTGGCCGGGCTCATTCCCCAATACCAGGTCCAGTACTGCCCCTTCCCTAGTTGGACTGTTTACATATTGTTTTAAGAAGCCCTCCTGGATGCTCCTTACAAACTCCGCCCCGTCTAAGCCCCTGGCACTAAGTGAGTCCCAGTCAATATTGGGGAAGTTGAAGTCTCCCATCACCACAACCCTGTTGTTTTTACTCTTTTCCAAAATCTGTCTACCTATCTGCTCCTCTATCTCCCGCTGGCTGTTGGGAGGCCTGTAGTATACCCCCAACATTGTGACTGCACCCTTCTTATTCCTGATCTCTACCCATATAGCCTCACTGCCCTCTGAGGTGTCCTCTCGCAGTATAGCTGTGATATTCTCCCGAACAAGTAGCGCAACTCCGCCTCCCCTTTTACATCCCCCTCTATCCCGCCTGAAACATCTAAATCCTGGAACGTTTAGCTGCCAATCCTGCCCTTCCCTCAACCAGGTCTCTGTAATGGCAATAACATCATAGTTCCAAGTAGTAATCCAAGCTCTAAGTTCATCTGCCTTACCCGTAATGCTCCTTGCATTAAAACATATGCACTTCAGGCCACCAGACCCGCTGTGTTCAGCAACTTTTCCCCGTCTGCTCTGCCTCAGAGCCACACTGTCCCTATTCCCTAGTTCTCCCTCAATGCTCTCACCTTCTGACCTATTGCTCCCGTACCCACCCCCCTGCCATACTAGTTTAAACCCTCCCGTGTGACACTAGCAAACCTCGCGGCCAGGATATTTATGCCTCTCCGGTTTAGATGCAACCCGTCCATCTTATACAGGTCACACCTGCCCCGGAAGAGCTCCCAGTGGTCCAGAAAACGGAAACCCTCCCTCCTACACCAGCTGTTTAGCCACGTGTTTGTCTGCTCTATCTTCCTATTTCTAGCCTCACTGGCACGTGGCACAGGGAGTAATCCCGAGATTACAACCCTCGAGGTCCTGTCTTTTAACTTTCTGCCTAGCTCCCTGAACTCCTGCTGCAGGACCTCATGCCCCTTCCTGCCTATGTCGTTAGTACCAATATGTACAACGACCTCTGCCTGTTTGCCCTCCCCCTTCAGGATTCCCTCTACCCGTTCAGAGACATCCTGGACCCTGGCACCAGGGAGGCAACATACCATCCTGGAGTCTCTTTCACGTCCACAGAAGCGCCTATCTGTGCCCCTGACTATAGAGTCCCCTATTACTATTACTCTTCTGCGCTTTGACCCTCCCTTCTGAACATCAGAGCCAGCCGTGGTGCCACTGCTCTGGCTGCTGCTGTTTTCCCCTGATAGGCTATCCCCCCCGACAGTATCCAAAGGGGTATATCTGTTCGAGAGGGGGACAACCACAGGGGATTCCTGCACTGACTGCCTGCCCTTTCTGGTGGTCACCCATTTCTCTGCCTGCACCTTGGGTGTGACCACATTTACATAACTGCGATCTATGACGCTTTCCGCCACCTGCGTGCTCCTAAGTGCATCCAATTGCTGCTCCAACCGAACCATGCGGTCTGTGAGGAGCTGCAGTTGGGTGCACTTTCTGCAGATGAAGCCATCCGGGACGCTGGAAGCCTCCCGGACCTGCCACATCTCACAGTCAGAGCACAGCACCCCTCTAACTGACATTGCGTCAATTAATTAAAATTAAAATTTGTCTTTTTTTTTTTGAATACTTAATTACAACTCAATTAATTAAATACTTTCCCCCACTCCCCCGGTCCCTATTCTAGCCAATATGGTTCATGGTTCTCTCTCTTCAGGTGTTTAAATCTCCTTTAAATCTTCGTCATTCCACCCCTCGCCTCGGAAAACCTAACCCTTTGTGGTATGTTTAAAGGACAATCTTGCAGACCACAATGTTACAAACAAACAAAAGCTTTATTGGAAATATGTTTTCTCACAGGCTGCTAGAATAGACTGACCGTAAGCACGCCCAAACTGCCAATGATGTCATCAGTACATCACGTGATCGAACTCTTAAAGTGGCCCAGTTCCAACTCGGAACAAACGTGAATACACAACATTTTCCTCCCCCTTTACATTGTAGTTTCCTGCAATGAAACACAATATAATGTTAGCAATCAAAATTTACAACATGAACAATTAACAAACACAACAGGCAATAAGTCAGACGTTTCAGAGGACATCAATTCCTGTATGGTTGTCGGCAAATCTCAAGCGTCTGCTTTTCGTGTTGATTGAAATCTCTGGTGTTTTTGGTGTAGTTTGGACGTCGTCCATTGTTGCCTCAACCTGAGTCCGCATAGAATTTGGAGGTTGACTCGGTGTTAAACTGTCCTCAACTGAGGAACTGTCTTCCACAGTTGTATCTGGTATTTTCAGGTTCTCAGGTATGTACAGGTCGTAACTTGGCACAGTTTGTTGCGGACTCTCAGTTGACACTGGGTGTGATCTATCGGCCACATCCCGCCCGAATCGGAGTGGGATGTGGCCGGAAGATGCCGGAAGAGGCCTTCCCCAGGCTTCCCGATATCCGTTGCACTCGCGAGATCTAGCCAGATCTAACCAAAGCGTTGTGAAATGCTGAGACCCATTTTAAGAACTCACTTAACTGTACTGATGCGGGATCTAACTGGCTTCGGATATTTATCGGCCTCCCCAGGGAGACCCCAGCCAGGCACCGATTAGTACTGGCCTATGCAAACGTGGGCCAGGCGGAATGGCACCTGGGGGTCTCCCAGGCCACTGAAGGCCCCTGGGTGGTCAGGGATAGGACAGGGTTGCCCCCTGGCTCTCCCCCTGGCATCTGGATCCTGGGCACCTTGGCACTGCCAGGCTGGCACCTTAGCATTGCCAAGGTGCATGGGTGGCACAGAAAGACCAGCAGGAGCACTGCCAGGGTGTCAGGGTGGCACTGCCAAGGGTTAGGGCTTGAGGGGGGCCATGCCCATCAAAAGAGGGATGTGGGGAGTATGAAAGGTGGGGAGCTGTAGGGTGGGGGTACTGGAAGCGTGGTGCCCAAATGGGAGCACGGGAAGGCCTGAAAAGGGGGGGACCTCAGCGACCCCATAGCGGGTGTCCTCACATGGGGGATGTGGGTTAGTGCCCATGTACGTGGGGCGGGTGACATTGCCTGTGACATTTATATATGGCCCCGTGGTATTAAAATGTACCAGGGGATGTTTGTGGCCATCAAGGCGCACTGCATGGTTGTTTTAATGGCATACCTATGGGTTCTCTTTCCTTTGGTGTCCTTTGGTTCCTCTGCCCTGCTTCCCCTGTACTCTGGGTAGTGTCTTCCCTCCTCCATCTCCTATCTCCCCTCCTCCCTTCTCTTCTTCCTTTGTTTGTTTAGGTCCCTCCTCCCCCCTCCCTGCTCCCTCCACCCCCCTTCCCTTATTGGTTGCTGTTCACGAACAGTCCTCAAACAGTTTGGTAAATTGCGTCCACGTGTTGTGGAAGCCTTCCTCCGATCATCTGATGGCCTTGGGTGGCGCTGCTGATCTCCGGCGGGTAATTAGGGAGGCAAAGGCTAAGGCGTCTGCCCCTCTCCTCGTAAAGAGCTCTGACTATTCCGATGCCCCGTGGACCACTAATAGTGGGCTTGACTCCACCTTCACATCCAAAACCTTGGACATGGCCTCGAAAAAGGAAGCCCAATACCAGACAAGTCTGGGGCAGGTCCACAACATGTGGGTGTGGTTAGCCGGGCCTCCCTGGCACCATTCACATTTGTCCTCCACCTCCAGGGAGAACCCGCTCATGCGTGTTCTGGTCAAGTGCGTCCTCTGCACTACCGTTAGGTGCGTTAGGCTCAGCCTTGTGCATGAGGAGGTGGAGTTTGCTCTATACAGTTCCTCAATCCAGACTCCCCCGCCCTATCCCTGTGCCTAGCTCTCCCTCCCACTTTTCCCGTGTTTTATCCAGCAGTGTCCTTACCTCCTCTAGCAGCCGTCTATACCTGTCGACGCAGCTACCATCTGCTAGTCTGTCCAGTAGAGTGTGTCCGGGTCGCTGGAGGAACCTTGCGGACTCCTTGCGGAGGAATTTTGTTGCATTTACCGGAGCTCGTTCCCTTTCGGGAGTTGGAGCTTTTCCTTTAGTTCCACCAGGGTTGCTACCTTGTTGTCTACGTATAGGTTCCCTACCGTCAGTACCCCTTTGTTCTGTCTCCACCTTTTAAAGGAGGCCATATTGTTACAGGGATGCATTTATGGTTTCTGCAAATAGGGGCCATAGTGGAAGTTGCACCTAGATGGAAATGGTGCCTGAGTTGATTCCATGTCCTTAGAGTGGCTGCTACCGGACTTCCGGGTGCGGCTATGCAGAGCTAGGTCGCATATTCGGCAGCTCCTGCTTGGAACGGACTTTTGGGCTCTTTTACAGGGCCCCCACGGCATTTGTTTGACATTTCCCGGTGTGGGAAGAAGGCTGCAATATTCCCCCGACAGTGTCCCCCAGGAAGGGTATGTCTCTTGGTTGCCAGACACACGCAGAAACAGTAAAAGATTTGGCTGCAACTGCAGGATAAACAGGGCCTCTTCCAGCATGCAGGCGGGGGAAGGGCAAGCTTAAAGCTGCAAGCTGACCTGAGGGCCTGTATCAAAAGTGAATTCTAGCAGCAGAGGGAACAACTGTGAAAAGACCTCATCAAGGCCACTGAAGGGACTTCCGGTTGCGGTGATGCCTAGCTAGCCACACGCTTCGGCGGCTCCAGCTCCGACGGACCTTCGGGCTCTTTTAAGAGCCCCAACGGGGAATTTTTCGACGACGCAACCCGGTGTGGGGCGTGTGAGAAGGGAGTCCCCCCCAAACGAAGGAGGAAAAAACCGGCGGCGGCGGCTGCAGCGCGAGGAATCGTCGACCAAAGGGTCAGAAAGAGAGAAGTACAAGATGGCGGCGGAGAAAGCGCAGGCGACATGGGGGCCTGAGCATGAAATTGTGAGACGGTGCGTGGAGCTGCTGAAGAGGGAGGTGCTGACCCCGTTGCTACAGGCAATTGAGGGGCTCAAGGAGACATTAAAGACCCAGGAGACAGAGCTCCGCGTGGTGGAGCAGAAGGTGACAGATATTGAGGACGAGATCCTGGGCCTGGCGGTTAAGACACAGACGCACGAGGCACTTCATAAAAAGTGCACTGAAAGGATCGAAGCCCTAGAAAATGGAGCGCGAAGGAAGAACCTTCGGATACTGGGTCTCCCTGAGGGTGTGGAAGGAGTGGACTGTGGAGCGTACGCAAGTACGATGCTGAGCTCACTGATGGGTGCTGAGGCCCCTACGGGCCCCTTGGAGGTGGAGTGGGCAAATCGGATTCCGGCGAGAAGACCAAAAGCGGGAGAACCACCCAGGGCGATAATCGTGCGATTTTACCGCCTTAAGGATAGAGAAGAGGTCCTGAGATGGGCTAAAAAGGTGCGGAGTAGCAGATGGGAGAATGCAGTGGTACGGGTATACTAGGATTGGAGTGCGGAGGTGGCGAGAAGGAGGGCGAGCTTCAACCGAGCCAAAGAGGTGTTGCATAAAAGGAAGGTGAAGTTCGGGATGCTGCAGCCGGCAAGACTATGGGTCACGTATCAGGAGAGACACCATTATTTCGAGACGGCGGAGGAAGCATGGACCTTTATCAAAGAAGAGAAATTGGATCAGAACTGAGGGACTGATGCTGCAGGAAATGTTATTGTTAATGTTACGGTGGAAGTTAATTGAGAAGTAAACAGGGAAGGGGGGAGACATTGGGGAAATGTGGGCGCCGGTGAGGGGGGAAAGACGGGACATAGTTGGAGAATGGGGAAGTGGAGGGGGAGGGGAAAGGGAGCTGCGCCATAAGAGGCGGGTCAGGTAAAGGGATGTTCCCGCACCAGAAAGAATAAGGCGGGAAGACAGGCGCAAGGCGGAGGGGAGTTCCCCACATGGGGGGGGTCGAGGAGTGAGCAGGAGTAGCCGGGGTCAGTTGAAGTCAGCTGACTTACGGAAGTAATATGGGGGGAGCAATCATGCTAGAAAGAGATCTAGCGGGGAGGGGGGGAGGGAGGGGGAGGGGGGGGACAACTGGGTTGCTGCTGCGGAAATCCAAAAGGAAATGGCTAAAGAGTGGGTGGGCGGGGATGGTGTGCGACGCTGGGGGAGCGAGCGGGAGCGCGGAGGCGGGATATGGGACTGGCCTAGAGAAGGTAATGGCTAGTCGACACGGGAGGGGGGCAGGTAGCCCCCTAGTGAGGCTGATCACGTGGAACGTGAGAGGCCTGAACGGACCGATAAAAAGGGCCAGAGTGCTCGCGCATTTGAAAGGACTAAGGGCAGACGTGGTTATGCTCCAAGAGACGCACCTAAAGGTGGCGGACCAAGTTAGGCTAAGGAAAGGATGGGTGGGACAGGTGTTCCACTCAGGACTGGACGCAAAGAATAGAGGGGTGACCATTTTGGTGGGGAAACAGGTCGCATTTGAAGCAAAGAACATCGTAGCAGATAGCGGAGGTAGATATGTAATGGTGAGTGGCAGGCTGGAGGGAATGGAGGTCGTGTTGGTTAACGTGTAGGCCCCAAACTGGGACGATGCGGGATTTATGAGACGGATGCTGGGGCGTATACCGGACCTGGAGGTAGGAAACTTGATTTTAGGAGGGGACTTTAATACGGTGCTGGACCCGGGGCTAGATAGATCCAGCTCAAGGACCGGAAGAAGGCCGGCAGCGGCCAAGGTATTTAAGGGGTTTATGGACCAAATGGGGGGAGTGGATCCATGGCGATTTCTTAGACCTAGGGCTAGGGAGTTTTCCTTCTTCTCCCATGTCCATAAAGTGTACTCCCGGATAGATTTTTTTGTTTTGGGAAGGTCGTTGATCTCTAGGGTGGAAGAAGCTGAGTACTCAGCCATAGCGGTTTCGGATCATGCCCCACATTGGGTGGACCTGGAATTAGGAGAGGAAAGGGAGCAGAGAACACTCTGGCGATTAGATGTGGGACTGATGGCGGATGAGGGAGTGTGTGCAAGAGTGCGGGGGTGTATTGAGAGATATCTGGAGGTCAATGACGACGGCGAGGTCCCTGTGGGAGTGGTATGGGAAGCACTAAAAGCGGTGGTCAGAGGAGAGCTGATCTCTATTGGGGCCCACAAAAGGAAAACAGAGGCCAAGGAAAGGGAAAGATTACTGGGGGAGATTTTAAGGGTGGATAGGGAATTTGCAGAGACCCCGGAGGAGGAATTGTACAGGGAGAGGAGACGACTCCAGACGGAATTTGACCTTCTGACCACCAGAAAGACGGAGGTACTGTGGAGGATGTGGTGTTGGGTGCTCTGGTGCACAGATGAGCCAACACAGTTGTATGTGGTACAACTCTATTTTATTATAACTCTTATAATACAGTTCGTTCTGGATACTCTGCACGTGCTGTCTCCCTGAGTGTCCCCGGCTATAGCTGTGTCCTGGTTCTCCTCTGCCGCTCTTACTGACCACCAGGGGTTGTGTCTGTGCTTTTATATCTTTCTGTCATTGGTTGTGGTGTTGTGTGTTCTGATTTGTCTGTTGGTGTGTCTATCATGATGTGTGTGTTTGAATATCATGACATCCCCCTTTTTTACAAAGACAAGTGCCTACGTGGTTATAAATACAATTGTGTCGTGAGTGCATCTAAGAGTGTGCGTTTGTGTTGTGTACAGCGTGTGTTTATGACGTAACTATTTACATGGGGCGATGTCGGGTGCGTCACACTAACAAGGTTGTACCATAACAAAACTTGGATGCGAGAGAAAAAAAAAACTTGAACATTGGTCCGGTCAGACGATATCTGGAACAATAAACAACAACAGGTTATAATACAGAAGTGTTTGACTTTTTGAACGTATTAACAGCGTTATAAGTCCAGTCTAATGGGTGACCGCCTCAAGAATGGGCTGGTCCTCAAGCCGGTTCAGCTGTGGAGATTTGGGGTCACACTGGTTCACCTTGGACTGTTGGAGGTGATGCTGTTGCCGAAGTCTCTACTTTACCATTTGTTGTACTTCATGCAGTGCTTGGTTTTTTTCATTCTTGCAAATATAACATTCAACATCTTTGTTAGTGGTGCCCTGGCTGTGGTTTGGTTCTGGTGGCGATGGAAGGGGCATGATCCGTGGCATCTCCACGAAGTCATCCTTGGGAACCAGTGGAGGATCCGGCGTGTGCGTACGGTGCAGTTGCGAGCGTGGAAGGCGGCACAGAGCCCGCTGATTGCGCCTACGCACCAATCCATCCGCCCTGCATGCCAGGAACAAGGTGGAGTCTGTTTTCTTTTTATGTTTGTGGTGGACGGCATCTTGTAGCCGATGGGTCGTTGCCATCGAAGTAGCACCATCACTAATATCATGCAAGGCGATGACTGTGCCAGATGTGGAAGTTGGCCAAGACCGTGTACGCTGGTTCCGGCCACCTGCTGTGCCGGAAGGGCGACTCCGCAGAGAAACGTCGAAGCATGTCGCCTTGGATAGAGAATTGTTGCTCGCATCAACGTCTGGCGATGGCGCGAGTTGGTGTGTCCATCTTGGACCGCCGGTGCTGGTTGCCACTGCCGACCCAGTGGGACTGCCACGCGATCCATCCCCTGTCGCCGTGGCATCTGCCGTCACCCTGAGCGTGCCATCACCGAGGCCGCGACACCGCCCGTCCGGAGCAAGGTCTGGCGTGCGCAGATCAGAGTCGGCGCTTGGCTGCTCCCCATCTGGAGTCCGGTCTGCCTTCCGTCGATGCCCCCCGTCCGGAGTCCCAACAGGTTCACTGGAGGCAGCCGAGATTCCCTGAAGCTGCACTTCTGGAGTCGGAACATGCAGGAATGCACCAACCAGTGGAGAGGCTCGAGCCATCGAGGGTGGAAGCGGTGCGCCGCCACCGCAGTCGTCAGTGGTCCCACCGTGATCGTTGAGTGCCTTGGTACGCACTAGGCGAGGTCTGTCACCTTGCACCTTTTGCATGGGAAGTGGGATGCTGTCGTCACTCGTCTCACATCCCGTGGATAGATCGTCATTAGCAGCTTGCTGTTCACTAGGGTTGGGTAAATTGTCAGAGTTTTCATCTGGTGGTGCACACCATGTCGGTGGACTGTCATTGTCTTGCCATTGTCCTTCATTTGGGCTTTTCTTCTTTGGAACTTTAAATCTTCCCCCAGACATTGCAGAACCTTGTTTATTACCCCCAAATTCTCCCATATGTATGGTCTCGAATATAGTATCCACTGTTTCTATCGACATTGTACCATTTTCCAAAGAACATTCCGTTTCACTTTTCTTCTCAGGTACCTCATATGTAACTTTGTTTGATGTACATGCCTTCATGGTCTCTGGGTCTGATTTTGCTGGGACTGGCATGGTCACAGTCTCTTTTTTACTGTTCTCAATTGCCCACATTATACTCCCCATACATAACTGCTTAAGCACTGGGGTTAGTGTGGTACAATGGATAATCGGGTCGACCTTATCTGCATCTTCATCATTAGTGGAAAGCACACTTGGTTCACTTGAAACTGCTGTGGGTGTTAAATTCGTTATCTGGCTACTCGATGTCGGTGTCCTCAGGATTCTTGCTCCAATGTTCTGCTCAATAATCAGTGGAGTGTGTATAGGTTCAATGCAATTAATGTTCCCCTCCAGGTTTGAAGAGTCATTACTGACTAACTGCTGGTCTCCGAAGTTGGGATTTTGCGGTATTGTGTTGAAGGGAGACATTTGTCCCTGCTGTAGATATGATTCAGGTTGTGTTATTTCCATTACCTGAGGATCAATGTCTTGTCCATTTTTTCGATCCGTACTAAAACACTGGCAATTCTCAGTCTGCTCCTTGCAAGTTAAACATACAATTAATTTCGTTAGCAAATCCTCAGCATCCTTCTGTGGCCGTGCTGCATTATTAATCTCTGTTCGGCTACAATGATCCTGAAGGTCAGCGCATAAACCTTTTTTCTTCGGGCTTGGACGAGGCGATTCCTTTGGCTTGTCTTCAGTTGGGCTTGAACAGTCTTCAGCGCTGTGCCCTTTATTGTAGCGTGAGAGACCGTCATGGTCATGCTGCTGTGTAGTGGAGCATGGTAGGCTGTTATAGCCTTCTTGCTGTTCACGGGAGCATGGCAGACTTGCATCGTCTGCCGCTGGTTGGTCAGGAGAGGTTGCTAGACCCTCATGGTCTTGTTCCTGCAAGGACTGCGCTCTGGAGTCTTGCGTTCCTTCCATCGTGGAGTCCGTCCACGAGCTCTCTGTGGAGGCTTGTGACACTGGAGTCACTTCTTGTTCGTGCAAGGACTGCGCTCTGGAGTCTTGCGTTGCTTCTATCGCGGAGGCTGTCCACGAGCTCTCTGTGGAGGCTTGTGACACTGGAGTCACTTCTTGTTCGTGCAAGGACTGCGCTCTGGAGTCTTGCGTTGCTTCTATCGTGGAGGCTGTCCACGAGCTCTCTGTGGAGGCTTGTGACACTGGAGTCACTGCTTGTCCGTGCAAGGACTGCGCTCTGGAGTCTTGCATTTCTGCAATTGTGGAGTCTGTCCACGAGCTTGCTGTGGAAGCTTGTGACACTGGAGTCACTTCTGGTTCATGCGAGGACTGCACTCTGGAGTCTTGCATGTCTTCTTTCATAGAGTCGGGAACGTTGAGCGGGACGTGGACCACGCTCTGTGTGGCAGCAGGGCACTCTCCGTGTGCTTGCACCGCTCCCTGTCTGTTAATGTCAGGCTGCAGCATCATCCGGTACTGATAAGTTGGAACGTCATATCTGCTGGATTGAAGATCCTCAAATCCGAAAAATGAATCCGCATCTGCGTCGGATTCAATGTGGGGGCCGCCAATGTGCAACACGAAAGGTTCGTCCGAATCATAGTCATATAGGACCACGGAGCTATCATTGGGCTCGCGAGGTCCGGAAACACTGTAAAAATCGTCATCGAAGTATTCAAGGTCGGAATCATCGGCTTGTGCGTAGGTAACTGCTTGTCGGAGGGTTCTTCGGAGGTCAAATTCATCTCCTGGGTCAATTTGCGGCACTGTGCTGTCATTCCAGGTGAGGGAAGGTTGTTTTACAGCTTTAACAGATTTTTGTTTTTTTGATTTGGGACGTTTCCCTTTTAAATTGGATTTGGGACATTTCCTTTTTAAATTGATCCAGTCTTGGGCCTCTGACATCCTGACGCTCGGTATGTAGCACGTAGGAAGCGACTGCGCATGCTCAGATCGCTGTTCCTTTACCGATGGCCGTTTTCTTAACTGCGCATGCGCACCATATTGCGCATGCGCAAACGAAACTTCCGGTTCTGCGCACTTCTCGCGCAACTGTGCTAGCGTTATACCTTTAGCAAGATGGCCGCCGACCTCGACCCAGCCTTTTCTCAGGCCCTGGATTTCGGGCTCCGGGATCCCAGCCACGAGGTGAGTACTGCAGCTTGTCTTACCTTTAAGTCCCCATTGGATTGCGTATTCTTCACAGTACTTGGCGAATTTGCCCATGACTGCCTGGTAATCGTGCCTTTGCTGCCTCCTGAAGAACCTGAACCTTCTGAACATTGCTCTTGCCCTTGCACCGGCGACGATGAGGAGAAATTCAATTTTTTCCTTATCATCCAGGTCTTGGAGTTCAGCTGCCGCCAGGAACAACTCGAACATTTGCCGGAATCGCCGCCAGTTTTCGTGGAGGTCGCCGTCGCACTGGAGCGCCTGCGGAACCGGGAGCTCTTGCATTATGCCTGGGCACTGCTGGTTGTCTCTGTACACTGAGGTATGCCGGCAGGTATCGATCCACTCCTGTACCATGTGGTGTTGGGTGCTCTGGTGCACAGATGAGCCAACACAGTTGTATGTGGTACAACTCTATTTTATTATAACTCTTATAATACAGTTCGTTCTGGATACTCTGCACGTGCTGTCTCCCTGAGTGTCCCCGGCTATAGCTGTGTCCTGGTTCTCCTCTGCCGCTCTTACTGACCACCAGGGGTTGTGTCTGTGCTTTTATATCTTTCTGTCATTGGTTGTGGTGTTGTGTGTTCTGATTTGTCTGTTGGTGTGTCTATCATGATGTGTGTGTTTGAATATCGTGACAGAGGAAGGCACAGGGGAGGAGGTATGAATATGGGGAAAAGGCGAGTCGCCTGTTGGCTCATCAATTGCGAACGAGGGCAGCAGCGAGGGAGATAGGAGGAATTAGAGACGAAAGGGGAGACACGGTGCGAAGGGCAGGAAAGATAAATGAGGTGTTCAAGACCTTCTATGAGGAACTGTATAGGTCTCAACCCCCAGAGGGAGAGGAGGGGATGCGGCAGTTCCTGGACCAATTGAGGTTCCCGAAAGTGGAGGAGCGGGTGGTGGTAGGCCTGGGGGCACCGATTGGGGTGGATGAGGTTATTAAGGGACTGGGAAGCATGCAAGCAGGGAAGGCCCCAGGACCAGACGGGTTCCCGGTGGAGTATTACAGAAAATATGTGGACTTGTTGGCCCCGTTGATGGTGAGGACGTTCAATGAGGCCAGGAAAGGGGGGACTCTACCCCCGACGATGTCGGAGGCGACGATATTGTTAATTTTGAAGAGGGATAAAGATCCGTTGCAGTGCGGGTCCTATAGACCCATTTCATTGTTGAACGTGGACGCCAAATTGTTGGCAAAGGTACTGGCATCGAGGATAGAGGACTGTGTCCCGGGGGTGGTGCACGAAGACCAGACAGGGTTCGTAAAAGGGAGACAACTGAATGTTAACGTGCGACGACTATTAGGGGTGATAATGATGCCCCCAGTGGAGGGGGAGGCAGAGATAGTGGCGGCAATGGACGCAGAGAAGGCATTTGATAGGGTGGAGTGGGAGTATTTATGGGAAGTGTTAAGGAGGTTTGGGTTTGGGAACGGGTTTATTAGCTGGGTTAGACTTCTTTATGGGGCTCCAACGGCAAGCGTAGTTACAGGTCGACATAGATCGGAGTATTTCCGACTATATAGGGGAACAAGACAGGGATGCCCGCTGTCTCCATTGTTGTTCGCGTTGGCAATTGAACCTCTGGCCATGGCGTTGAGAGACTCCAGGAAATGGAGAGGGGTGATTAGAGGGGGAGAAGAACACCGAGTCTCGTTATATGCGGATGATCTATTGTTATACGTGTCGGACCCAGCGGGGGGAATGATAGAGGTTATGCGAATTTTGAGGGGGTTCGGGGATTTCTCGGGGTATAGGCTAAACATGGGGAAGAGTGAATTATTTGTGATACATCCAGGGGACCAGAGTAGAGAGATAGAAGGCTTGCCTCTAAGGAAAGTGGAAAGAAACTTCCGATACCTGGGGATTCAGATCGCTAGGAGCTGGGGAACCTTGCACAGACTTAATCTGACACGGTTGGTAGAACAAATGGAGGAGGACTTCAAGAGGTGGGACATGCAGCCTCTATCGCTGGCGGGCAGGGTGCAAGCAATTAAGATGATGGTCCTCCCGAGGTTCTTATTTGTATTTCAATGTCTCCCTATACTAATCACTAAGACCTTTTTTAATAAAATAGACAGGAGCATCACGAGCTTCGTGTGGGCAGGGAAAGTTCCGAGAGTAAGGAGGGGGTTCCTTCAGCGTAGTAGGGACAGAGGAGGATTGGCACTACCGAACTTGGGCGATTACTATTGGGCCGCCAATGTGGCAATGATACGTAAATGGATGATGGAGGGTGAGGGAGCGGCGTGGGAAAGGCTGGAGAGAAAGTCCTGTAAAGGGACGAGTTTAGAGGCGCTGGTGACGGCGCCGCTACCGATCTCACCTAAAAAGTTTACCACGAACCCGGTGGTGGCGGCAACATTGAATATCTGGGGACAGTGGAGGCGACAGAGAGGGGTGCGGGGAGCCCTGGTGGGGTCCCCAATCAGGAACAACCATAGGTTCGCCCCAGGAAGAATGGATGGAGGATTTCAGAGCTGGTTCCAGTTGGGAATTAGGAGGGTGGGAGATTTATTTATAGATGGGACTTTTGCGAGCTTGGGAGCATTGGAGGAAAAGTATAAGTTGCCCCGGGGAAATTTCTTGAGATATATGCAGGTGAGGGCATTTACTAGACAACAGGTGAGGGAATTTCCGTTGCTCCCGACACAGGGGATACAGGACAGGGCGCTTTCAGGGGTGTGGGTCGGAGAGGGCAAGGTGTCAGAGATTTACCGAGAGATGAGGGAAGAGGGGGAGGAGTCGGTGGGCGAACTAAAAGGAAAGTGGGAAGAAGAACTAGGGGAGGAGATAGAGGAGGGTATGTGGGCTGATGCCCTAAGCAGGGTAAATTCCTCTTCCTCATGCGCCAGGCTTAGCCTGATTCAATTTAAGGTGCTACATAGAGCACACATAACGGGAGCAAGATTGAGCAGGTTCTTTGGAGTGGAGGACAAATGTGGGAGGTGTGGCGGGAGCCCGGCAAACCACGCACATATGTTTTGGACATGCCCGGCACTGGAAGGGTATTGGAAGGGAGTGACGGGAGTGATTTCGCGGGTGGTGAAGGCCCGGGTCAAACCAGGCTGGGGGTTAGCTCTATTTGGAGTTGCGGAAGAGCCGGGAGTGCAGGAAGCGAAAGAGGCCGACGTTGTGGCCTTTGCGTCCCTAGTAGCCCGGCGCAGGATCCTACTCATGTGGAAGGAGGCGAAACCCCCCGGACTGGAGGCCTGGGTAAATGATATGGCGGGGTTCATTAAACTGGAGCAGATAAAGTTTGCCCTGAGAGGATCGGCTCAAGGGTTCACCAGGCGGTGGCAGCCATTTCTCGACTACCTAGGGGAACGTTAGAGGGAAGACAGATGACCAGCAGCAGCAACCCAGGGGGAGGGGGAGGGGTTTTAGTTTAGGTCAAAGATAAAGGGGTTTTGTTACTTGTGTATTGTTTAAAATTTCTGTATTGTTATTGTTGCGTTTGCTTTGTAAGAGGGGAAAAATTGTTGTTTGGGAAAAAATTTTCAATAAAACATTTATTTAAAAAAAAAAAAAAATAAAAAAAAAAAGAGTGGCTGCTACCTCTGGGTTCTTTGAGTACTTGGCTAGGGAAAATGGGAGTGGGGCCGTGGCCAGTGCATGTGTCCCCGTGCAGGAAGTCTCCTCCGTTCTCACCCATTCCGCCTCCGGCTCCTTGATCCATCCCATACCCTTTCTGCGTTGGCCGCCCAGTGGTAAAATAGGAGAGTTGGAAGGGCCAAGCCCCCATGTTCCTCCTTCTTTCCAGGACACTGTTACGTGTCCTAGGGTTCTTTCCCCATCCTCCCCTCCCCCACATCCACAAATGCCATGATTAGTTTATCTACTTTGGTGAAGAAGGCTTTGGGGATGAAGATTGGGAAAGAGGAATCTTGGCAGCACATCCATTTTGATTGTCTGCACCCTCCCCACCAGGGAGAGCGGGAGGGGGTCCCACTTCCACAGATCCCTCTTAATCTTTTCCAATAGTCTCAATAGGTTCCACTTGTGGATCCGTGTTCAGACGTGGACTATCTGGATCCCCCGGTATCGGAATTTGGTTTGGGCCAGCTTGAACGACAGCTCTTCCAGCTCTGATTCCCACCCCCTGCGGGTTCACAGGCAGATCCTGCTCAGGTTGAGTTTGTAACCTGAGAAGGCTTCGAACTGACTTAGGAGTTTCATTATTCCTCCCATGCTGGCTAGAGAGTTTGAGACAGAGGAGCAGGTCATCCACATAGAGTGGACCTCTAGCTCCCTTTCTCCCCTCTGGATGCCTCTCCACCCCTTCGCTGCTCTAAGGGCGATAACCAGTGGTTCGATTGTCAAGGCAAATAGCAGTGAGGACAATGGGCATCCCTGCCTTGTGCCTGTGTGCAGACGGACGTATTCAGAGTTGGTTGCATTTGCCCATGCGCTCGCCATGGGAGTGCTGTACAGTAGTTTCACCCGCGAGGTGAACCCTGGCCCAAACCCAAACCATTCCAGTTCCTCCGTGAGGCACCTCCATTCGACTCGGTCGAAGGCCTACTCTGCATCTTGGGAGATTGATCACTTCTGGTGTCGCCTCCTAGGGTGGGCCTGCACTCACTTGGATCCATTCTTATCTATCTAATCATTGCTACAGTGTCACTTCAAAGGGTTTCTCTTGACACTCCTGCACCGTTACCTCTGGTGTCCTCCAAGAATCTATCCTTCACTCCCCTCCTATTTCTCACCTCTATGTTGCTCCTTGGAAACATCATCTAAAAGCAGAGCTTTAATTTTCTTATATAGACTGATGACACCCAGCTCTCCGTTACCATCATCTCTCTCAACTTCTCCACTGTTGCTAAATTATCAGTATGTTTATCTGGCATTTAATACTGGTTGAGCAGTGATTTTCTCCAAACCTCGGCTGTCCGTGTCTTAACGCACACCAAGTCACATTCAGCTGTGCTTGCTGACTTGTATTGGCTCTTCACAAAGCAAGAACTGGATTTTAAAATTCTCATCCTTGTTTCCAAATCCCTCTGTGACCTTGCCTTCCCCTATCTCTATATTCTCCTTCAACCCAACAACCCTTTGAGATATCTGTGCTCCTTTATAGAACAATGCAGAAGGAGGCTATTCGGCCCATCGAGTCTGCACCAACCCTCTGAAAGACCACCCTACCTACACCCACTCCCCCACAACCCCACCTAACCTTTGGACACTGAGGGTCAATTTAGCATGGCCAAACCATCTAATATGCGCATCTTTTGGACTGTGGGAGGAAAGTGGATCACCCGGAGGAAACCCGCACAGACACAGGGAGAACGTGCAAACTCCACACGTAAGGTCGGAATCAAACCTGGTTCCCCGGCGCTTTGAGGCAGCAGTGATAACCACTGTGCCACCGTGCTGCCCATTTCATTCTGGACTCTTAAGCATTGCCAATTTTAATTGCTCAACCATTAATAGTTGTGCCTTCAGCCAACTGGGCCCAAAGTTCGGGAATCTCTCCACATCTCAACCTTACTTTCCTCCACTAAGAAACACCTTAAAACCTAACTCTTTAATCAAGGTTTCGGTCATCTGACTTAATATCTCCTTTTGTGGCTCGGTGTCTTCTTTTGTTTTATAATGCTCCTGTGAAGTACCTTCATAGTATATTGCGTTAAACGTGCTATATCAGTATAAGTTGAATGAAGATTATAAATTGGAAGTAGAAGGAAGGCTCTCATGAAGAGAAACTGGAAGGAAGTTCATGCACCAATTTTGAATAAATCTGAAAACATCTCCGTATCAGTTATCATACCACAGTATTAGTGGACTATTTTCCTGGAAGTATTTTGAAGAAACATTTGGGGGAAGGAATGCAGTGAACCCTGTGTATTTAAAAAAGGTCTTTTACATTTACACCCTTCTGGTTTGAGTCAAGGTGCCGACTTGGACATTTACAAACAGCCAATTAGTGATGCCTTTGGGCATATAAGAAAACCGATTCAATCAATACCAACTTCTCTTCAGAATGATGGTCTGCACTTTATGAATTTCTTCATAACGGAATATTACATTGCCTCACTGGATTTGATAATGAACTTGATAAGGTTTAAGGTCCTTGTTAAATCAAATTCTCCTGATGTCACAAATATTAATAACCTGTCCTTCAAAATGAATTCTCAATGAATTGGTAAGAAAATTATGTGTTGAGTTGGGATGGGGGTGTTGCGGGGGGGGGGGGGGGGGGGGGACCAGGTGTTGGTTGTTATTCCAAATGCTATAAACCACCAGCTGTATTATTGCTTGATGGCATTACAAGTATTTGGCCTCCGATTAAAAAGCAACAACAGCTTAAGTATATTGAATAAGGAATCTTTGAGATCATTTGTTTCAAAGGCAAACTTGTTTTTAGCCTGTTAACCTGCAGGCGCTTGACTCATGTTAAGTGTCCATTCATTTGGATCAGAGTTTTTTTTTTGATCTGTTGAATGCTGAGATTTTCTTTCCCAAAGGGAAAATTTTCAGCCCCCTGAGCTTGAAGGAAACTTGCACAACCCCGGTAGTTCAGTGAATAAATGGACTGTGGTGGTATGCTAAACCAGGATATTTCCAGATCTGGAAGCAAAATCAAAATGCTGGAAATCTGTCACAGAAACAGAAAATGCAGGAAATACTCAGCAAGTCTGACAGCATCTGTGGAGAGAGAAACCGAGAGCGTTAGCTGCGGGCGCAAATCCCATAACGGCATGAAATCTCGCGAGCGGCCAACAACGGGATTTGCGTCTACAAGATCTCAGTATGAAATCTTCCCTGCCCCTCCGTGGTGGGGGTAATCAGGTTAACGGCTAGACATGAACCTGATTGCCCCACCCACGGGAGCCGGGGGATGGGGAAGATCCCCAGCTGAGATCCTGCAGGTGCAAATCTAGCTTTTGGCTGCTCGAGCGATTTAGCAGCCATTACTGGATTTTAATGAGTTTACATATAATTAGTGGGATTGATGCTGCGACATGCAGCCATTACCTTTTTTCTTCCCCCTCCCACCAGCCCCGGCATTGTGACGTCACGTGGCGCAAATCACTACTGATTTTCAAATAACAAAAACCAGCCACGATGACTACTCCGGGGGACAGAGGTATCTGTAGATCCTGGTGTTTGAGGGACGTTCCTCTGCATTTCCCCCTGGCACCCTGGCAGTGCTCCCTGGCAGGACTTGGGGGAACGCAAGCGAGAAGGGGAAATGGGTGGGGGGGGGAGGGGTGATGTTGGAACGTGGGACAGGAGGGTGAGACAGAGGGCTGGATTCTCCACCCCGTCGCGCCACATTTCTGTTTCACCCCGCCGGCGGGATGCTCCGTTACGCCGGCTGGTCAAAGGGTTTCCCATGGTGGGGCAGCCCCAAGCCATCGGGAAACCCCTGGGCTGCAGGCAAAATGGAGCATCCCGCAGGCGGAGAATCCAGCCCAGAGGCAGAATTGGGGGAGGGGGTCCATTGGCAGGAAGGAGGGGGGACAGAGACAGGACAATGGGGCAGGGAAGGCTGTGAAACATTGGAGGGGCTGGCTGAGACAGGACTGGGAAGTGGGGTAGGGGGCAGGGAGGGGTGGGGTGGGGGATATGGATGCAGGATGGAGGGACGGTGTGGAATATGAGAGGGGAGGAGGGAGATTGAGGCAGGATTGGGAGGGAGGGATTAGTGAGGAGGCGACAGAGGCAGGACTATGAGGGGGGTAGTGTGGAAGACAGAAGAGGAGGAGGAAGGCCAATGTTGGACTTGGATGTGGGGAACACTGAGGCAGATGGGGAGATAAAGACCGGGCCGGGAGCGTTCAAGGAATAGAATGGAGTAGTGAAAGACAGTCATTGGGGAATGAGTTATAAGACAGTCCAAGGAGAAGACAGACACTTTCCTGGGGATGAGTCCATACTGGCGGGGGTATATTTAAGACACTGTCCTGGGGTGCAGGCACACTGTTGGGAGCATATTGTAGAGACTGCCATGGGGCTCTGCGGGTCATGTTAGTGGGCTCAGCATGGCACCCATATCATGCTCTTTGAAAAAGTAACATGTGCTGTGGATAAAGGGGAACCAATGGATGTACTAAACGTAGTTTTCGAGAAGGCATTTGATAAAGTGCCACGTGAAAGATTATTGCAAAAAATAAATGCTCATGTTATACTGGGTAACATATTGACATGGATAGAAGATTGGCTGGCTAACAGGAAACAAAGAGTAGGCATAAATGGGTCTTTATCTGATTGGGGGGAACAAGTGGTGTGCCACAGCGATCAGTTCTTCGACCTCAACTGTTTACAGTTTAAATACATGATTTGGATGAAGAACTTGAAGGCACGGTTGCTAAATTTGTTGATGACACAAAGATAAGCAGGGAAGTAAGTTATAAAGAGGACAGAAGGAGTCCATCCAGCAAAGTGACCACCCCCGCCTGGGAGGCAGTGACCATGACTGTCAGCGCCAGCTCACTCCAAAAGAGGACAGGAAGTCTGTGTCGTAAGAAGATGAACTATCTCCTTTGTGCAGCCAGGGTAAGTCCACCTCCTCATGTCTCCCTCAGAGACCCTTGACACAGCTGTCACACCTCCACGATGAGACCCCATGTTGGAAAAGGTCTTCACGCCCTCGTCCTGGCCATCACCAAACCGAGAGTCAATGAGGACATCCCTAGCCCTGTGCCCCATGCAGACCCCAGCCATTGTCTGAGATCCTTCCTTCCTCCTCCTCCGCGAGTTGCCCGTCGCCACCCTCCTCGATATTCTCCTCATCCAAGGAGATGTGGGGCTCCTCCATCTCCTCCTGGTCCAGCTGCTGTACCACAGCAGTGCCAGGTTGTGCAGAGTGCAGCATGATGCGGGATACCTGTGGGCTGTATTAGAGGAGTCCCTATGACCGGTCCAGGCATTGCAACTGTATCTTGAGCAGTCCAATTGCCTACTCTACCAATGCATGCGTTGTCACATAGCAAGTGTCAGCAGGTGTTTATGGCCTCCGCACTGGCGTCATCAGCCACCTCCTGAGTGGATACCCTTTTTCCAAGAAGAGCCACCCCTCCAGCCACTGCTGTCCCTCAAAAACGGTTAAGATCTGTGAGTGCTCTAAGATGTAATTATCATGGACACACATAGAATAACAGAGTTTACAGTGCAGAAGGAGGCCATTCAGTCCATCGAGTCTGCACCGGCCCTTGGAAAGGGCACCCCACTTAAGCCCACACCGCCAACCTATCCTCGTAACCCAGTAACCCCACCTAACCTTTTTTTGGCCACTAAGGGCAATTCAGCCTGGCCAATCCACCCAACCTGCACATCTTTGGACTGTGGGAGGAAACCAGAGCACCCGGAGGAAACCCACTCAGACACGGGGAGAACGTGCAGACTCCACACAGACAGTGACCCAAGCCGTGAATCGAACCTGGGACCCAGGAGCTGTGAAGATAACTGTGCTAACCACTGTGCTACTGTGCTGTCCTCGGGAAACATGCACACACCTGCATAATGTGCATCTCGGGGTCACAGATGATCTGGACATTGAGGGAGTGATATCCGTTGTGGTTCATTAATAATGCCCCATGCTGCCTTGGGGAACACAGAGGCAAGTGGGTGCATTCCATGACACCCTGCACCTGGGGCATGCCTGCTATACGAGCGAAGCCTATGGTCCTGGTGTCCTGGCTCACCGAGTTCCGCTTCAAGTTGATGTACATGTGGGCCCTTGCAAATAACACATCTATGACCTCCCTCATGCACTTCTGCGCTGCTAACTGGGAGATTCCACGCAGTCACACATGCAGCCCGAAACAAGGCACTGGCACAGACGTTCAGAGAGCAGTAACTTTCAGGGTCACAGACAATGGGTGACCTCCGAGTCCATGTGGTGCCAACACTTACAACACCTGGCACAGGTGGTCAACCGCTCCCCAGGACAGATGCAATCTTCTCCGGCACTGGACCTCTGACAGCTGGAGGTAGGACGTTCTACGTCGGTACACCCGTGGCCAACAGTGTCTCCTCTGTGGCCCTTCTCCCGGAATATCAATGAGCCCTGCCTCTCCCTCCTTGCTGGGCGCTGGTCCTGGCTGTGTACAGCGGCACTTTGATGTCTCTGCTGCTGCTCGATCGTAATCAGCTCAACTGGTCCCATGATTCTCCCGATTCAAAAACTGAATGGAAGACATCATCAAAGTGAGCGATGAGGAGTCCTGACAAAACCCTGACCCACAGCACTATCAGAATCTGGGACATCCACCCATGTGCTCCCCCCTGTGTGAATGCCTTGCCACTGAGCCTCACTCCTTCCTGTCACACAGTAGCCACTTCCCCGCAAGCATCCCTCTCAATTCCACCTGAATGAAGCAGTTGAGTGCATTCAATGGACCTGCATTCTAACCTCATGGGAGACCAAGGCATTGCCCCCATCATCCCTTGACTCAGGCGACTGATGAGCAAATTCACCATAACGCCTTGCATTGGGGACCACATCTCTGTCACCGCTCTCATGCGGTGTAAGTATGAGTCTCGGAGTTCAATGCTTGGGGGTTAGACTTGCAACTATTTGGCATTGAAACCAAGTCAACTAAATCAAATAAACTGAGGATCAACCCCTTAAATGGATACTGCCTCAAAGAAAAACAAATCACAAATGAAGCTTAAAACATCAAACTAAAATGCGGCCAGGCCCAGGAGCAGGTTCACGAGGAGGTCCTCCTCCTTCCCCTCCCTCTCCTTACTGGGTGCCCATAGATCAGGAGCGTGGAGCTGAAGTGCAAATAAAACTCTAACGAAAGATTTTTTAAATAACTAAAAAAGGGAGTACAGTCTAAAGCAACCTATATAAGCAATGTCTACGGACTGCACGAGGCTGCAAAAAGGACAAGCATCTTGGGAGTCCATGAACCGATGCAACCCACGGGTTGTATGGGATTACTGCATGCAACACCTTCCATCCCAGGTCCCCGATGTTAAGGGAGAGGACTCCTCCATTGAAGGTCCTCCACTGGAGACCTCCGCTGCTGGACAGCAACCAGGCGTGTCTGGTCGAGGACAAGGAAGTGACGGGTGTGCAGCAGCAGCCCATACGGGAAACCCCTCCATGCAGTGGGAAAGGGCATGGAGGACATTTCTGTGAGGCAGCTCGGGCTGTGGGGCTCCGGCTCCCAAGGAATGGTTCGGGGCTTAGGCCAATGTGGAATTCCGTCCGAGCAGGGTACACTCAGACAGGTGATCACAGCACACCTGCCCCACCCCGAGACCAAGAGCGTCATCGGGTCTGAGCACGACTGTTTTGAGGTTATGGATGCTGGATACTCACCGTCGCACGATGTGTCAACCTGTGGGGTGCCATCCAGCCCACTCCTCCTCTACCAATCCTGGTCACCTTGGCAGCCACAACCCGTCCCTCCGCCAGCCACTGGAAATGGTATTAGGAGAGGTGCAGATTCCTGAGCAGCGACTCCCTGGTGACAGCTGCTACTCCAGACAGGGAAGAGCTGCTGCGCAAGGCGGCCATGCTCCAAACCTTGAGTGGATCCTGGGAAAAGATTGGCAATGCCTGCAAGGAGTTACAAAGACCTATCTGGTCTATGTACAGGAGCTTTCATAGTTAACATAGATTACATAGAATTTACAGTGCAGAAGGAGGCTAGAAATCAAAGAGTGGGGATTAATGGGTGTTTCTCTGGTTGGCAATCAGTAGCTAGTGGTGTCCCTCAGGGATCAGTGTTGGGCCCACAACTGTTCACAATTTACATAGATGATTTGGAGTTGGGGACCAAGGGCAATGTGTCCAAGTTTGCAGACGACACTAAGATAAGTGGTAAAGCAAAAAGTGCAGAGGATACTGGAAGTCTGCAGAGGGATTTGGACAGGCTAAGTGAATGGGCTAGGGTCTGGCAGATGGAATACAATGTTGACAAATGTGAGGTTATCCATTTTGGTAAGAATAACGGCAAAAGGGATTATTATTTAAATGATAAAAAATTAAAACATGCTGCTGTGCAGAGAGATCTGGGTGTGCTAGTGCATGAGTCGCAGAACGTTGGTTTTCAGGTGCAACAGGTGATTAAGAAGGCAAATGGAATTTTGTCCTTCATTGCTAGAGGGATGGAGTTTAAGGCTAGGGAGGTTATGCTGCAATTGTATAAGGTGTTAGTGAGGCCACACCTGGAGTATTGTGTTCAGTTTTGGTCTCCTTACTTGAGAAAGGACGAACTGGCACTGGAGTGTGTGCAGAGGAGATTCACTAGGTTAATCCCAGAGCTGAAGGGGTTGGATTACGAGGAGAGGTTGAGTAGACTGGGACTGTACTCGTTGGAATTTAGAAGGATGAGGGGGGATCTTATAGAAACGTATAAGATTATGAAGGGAATAGATAGGATAGATGCGGGCAGGTTGTTTCCACTGGCGGGTGAAAGCAGAACTAGGGGCCATAGCCTCAAAATAAGGGGAAGTAGATTTAGGACTGAGTTTAGGAGGAACTTCTTCACCCAAAGGGTTGTGAATCTATGGAATTCCTTGCCCAGTGAAGCAGTAGAGGCTCCTTCATTAAATGTTTTTAAGATAAAGATAGATAGTTTTTTGAAGAATAAAGGGATTAAGGGTTATGGTGTTCGGGCCGGAAAGTGGAGCTGAGTCCACAAAAGATCAACCATGATCTCATTGAATGGCGGAGCAGGCTCGAGGGGCCAGATGGCCTACTCCTGCTCCTAGTTCTTATGTTCTTATGTTCTTATGTTCATTCGGCCCATCGAGTCTACACCGGCTCTTGGAAAGAGCACCCTACCCAACTCCACACCTCCACCCTATCCCCATAACCCCACCCAGCACTAAGGGCAATTTAGCATGGCCAATCCACCTAACCTGCACATCTTTGGACTGTGGGAGGAAACCGGAGCACCCGGAGGAAACCCACGCAGACACGGGGAGGATGTGCAGACTCCGCACAGACAGTGACCCAAGCCGGGAATCGAACCTGGGACCCTGGAGCTGTGAAGCAATTGTGCTAACCACCATGCTACCGTGCTGCCCAAGGGTGTGCACCTGGCAGAAAAATGCGTTGCCCGGGCACACCATCCAGAAGGGAGCTTGATGTAAAGGTATCGCTGCACAGTTCGAATATGGAAGCGTCTCCGGGTGCAAAGGCACACCAGCACCTGACCACCATCCCTAAGCGTGAGACTCAGAACCCCAGCAGCGAACGAGTGCAATCTTTTGCCCCAGAAGAATTGTATGAATATTCTCTGGATGGTTGTCACAAAATCAGTGAGAGGGGTCAAAGTGACCAGCCAGTGGCACACAAGGGGGCAATCAGCTGGTTTATGATGAGAATTCAGCCCCTGCAACACAGTGGTCTGAGCAACCCTGTCCAGCATCTCAGGCAAGCAGTGACCTAGGCTTCCAGCTCCTGCCAATTCGCTGCCCAGGATTCCTCAGCCGGGCAAAGTTGGACTCCCAAGTCGAGGAGACTGGTCCTGCTTCAGGTGAAAGGCCTGAACTCCTTCAGGAGGGAGCCCATCCACCACAGACTGACCAGAGGTTCACATCACTTGGCCCAGTTGATCCTGGCAGAGGATGCAGCAGAGCACAAGAGCACAGAGCTTGGCACTCACGCATCCTCAGGATGCGCAACAGCGCCTAGACTTCCTCAGGAAACTAAGGAAATTCGGCATGCCCGCATTAACGCTCACAAAATTTTACAGATGCACCATAGAAAACACCCTATCTGGCTGCATCACAGCCTGGTATGGCAACTGCTCAGCCCAAGACCACAAGAAACGTCAGAGAGTCATGAACACAGCCCAGTCCATCACACGAACCTGCCTGTCATGATATTTAGATCAGCATATCATGGTGCAATCAAACACACACTGATGGACATGCAGTAGGACCAACCAACACACACACAACATCGTAGCCAATCACCAGTGAGAGCACACGCACTATAAAAACAGGGGACACTACAGTTCCCGCTCATTCCAGCAGCAGCCAGCTCAGAGCACTGAGCTCAGAGCCTGCCTCTCAGACATCCACCATGTGCTGAGTGCCTCACTCAGATAGTCATAGGACAGGGTCCACAGATTAGCTGGTAATGCACGTACCCAAGTTAGCAGTGTGCTGTTATAGTTAAGTAGTAAATAAAATTGAGTTACACCATCTCCAGCCGTGTTGGATCGTTTGTACACCAGAACACCCAACACGACATGATACCAGAAGTGGACACAAGCCAGCGCCTGTGGGACCTACCTGCAACGTATCAGCAATCCGCCGTCCTGCACCATGGAGAACATCAACCCGCCGCCGTTCCGAATCGCTGGCAATCTCGGGGTCAATTGGAAACTGTTCAAACAGCGCTTCCAACTCTTCCTCGAGGCCACAGACAGGGAGAATGCATCGGACACCAGGAAGATTGCCCTCCTCCTCCTCTCCATGGCGGGGCAACACCCCATCCACATCTACAACTCCCTTACATTTACGGACGGCGAGGACAAAACCAAATACAAGACGGTGCTCCTGAAGTTCGACGAACACTTCAGCGTTGAAGTAAACGAGAGCTTCAAGAGGTACCTGTTCCAGCAGCGCTTGCAGGGTAAGGACGAACCTTTTCAATCTTACTTAACACACCTCCGCATCCTCGCGCAGTCCTGCGGCTATGGGACCACCTCTGACTCCATGATACGTGACAGATAGTTTTCGGAGTCATGTCAGACACCCTGCGCCAGCAGCTCCTTCGGGTCAAGCAACTCACCCTAGCGACGGCCATCGAGACCTGCGTCCTGAATGAGAACGCCACCAGCCGGTACTCACACATCCAGGCGGCTGAAACGGCGCGGAACGGGCCCCACGAGGCGGAGCGGGTCCAGACGATCGAGTACCTCCCGGGCCGCGGCCTGGAGGACGCCGGCCATTTTGCGCGCACTACGCAAGACCTCACCGCGCATGCGCGGTGGCACAACGAACGCACTGATGTCACGACGTGCGGCAACTGTGGCTCCGCCCATTTAAAGCGGCAATGTCCTGACAAAGCGCGACAATGCCTACGCTGTGGCAGGTTGGGCCACTACGCTGCCTGCTGTCGAGCAACTCACCCTGCCAACTCGTACCCGTTTAACCAGCCTCGCAGAAACGTTCGGGCAATTCAACCCACATTCACTGAGTCCGATCCCGACGTCACACAGACCAATGACACTAAGGACAGGGAGCACTTCCGTGTTGCTGTCATCAACAAGAACTAGCTGTCCCCGAGTCGAAGGCACCAGCCGCTGTTGGTGCACAGCATCGATCCGGACGACGAGTGGTGTGCCACCCTGACGGTCAACCGATCCCAGATCAGATTCCGCCTGGACACTGGTGCCTCCGCCAATCTCCTCGCATGGTCAGCATTCCAGACCCTGAAGGTTAAACCACCTATTTTGCCATCCAACTGTCAACTCGTTGACTATAATGGTAACGTCATCCCCGCCACGGGGTCGTGCCAGCTCGAAGTGACACACAAATCACGTAAAGCCACACTACCATTCAAAATCGTGGGCTCCTCAAAGGACTCTCTGCTAGGCGCACAGGCGTGCAAAATCCTCCACCTCGTTCGGCGAGTACACTCTCTCCAGAAGGCATGTCCGATTTCCCAGATGCAGACTTTAGTGTGCAGCTCAACTCAATCCTCACGCACAACCAGGATGTTTCGAGGGCATGGGCACACTGCCCTACACGTACAAAATCCAGCTTAAACAGGATGCCACCCCGGTATTCACGCACCTCGCAGGGTCCCAGCACCCCTCAAGGACCGCCTCAAGCAGCAGCTGCAGGACCTTCAGGACCAAGGAGTGCTTTCCCGGGTCACGGAGCCGACTCCATGGGTCAGCTCCATGGTGTGCGTCAAGAAGCCTTCCAGCGAGCTCCGGATCTGTATAGGCCGGAAAGACTTAAATCGCAACATAATGAGGGAACACTACCCCATACCCAAACGTGATGAGATCACGTGCGAGATGGCTCGGGCAAAAAATATTCACCAAGTTTGATGCCTCAAAGGGCTTCTGACAGATTCAATTGGATCAGTCCAGCAGGAAGCTGTGCACTTTCAACACTCCATTTGGCAGATACTGCTACAAAAGGAATCATATCGGCCTCTGAAGTGTTCCATCGCATCATGGAACAGATGATGGAGGGCATCGAAGGGGTGCGCGTCTACGTAGACGACGTCATTATTTGGTCCACCATACCGCAGGAGCACATCAGTCGCCTCCAGCGCGTCTTTAAACGGATACGGGACCAGGGCCTGCGTCTTAACCGAGCCAAATGCTCTTTTGGACAAACCGAGCTCAAGTTCTTGGGGGACCACATCTCCCAGTTGGGAGTGCGGCCGGATGCCGACAAGGTGGCAGCCATCACGGCCATGCAGAAGCCCACAGACAAGAAGGCGGTGCTACGCTTCCGAGGAATGGTCAACTTCCTAGGGAAATTCATTCCCAACCTTGCTTCCCACACTACAGCTCTCTAGCACCTTGTCAGGAAGACAACTGAATTCCAGTGGCTTCCCACCCACCAGCGTGAATGGGAGGAGCTCAAGGTCAAGCTCACCACCGCCCCGGTACTGGTGTTCTTCGATCCTGCAAGGGAGACGAAAATCTCGACTGACGCCAGCCAGTCCGGCATTGGGGCGGTCCTCCTGCAACGAGATGACGCCTCATCATGGGCCCCAGTCGCCTATGCGTCACGGGCCATGACCCCCACAGAGCAGCGTTATGCGCAGATTGAAAAGGAGTGCCTAGGCCTGTTGACTGGCGTTGTCAAGTTCTACGACTATGTGTATGGCCTTCCCCAGTTCACCGTGGAGACTGACCATCGCCCGCTGGTTGGCATCATTCAAAAGGACCTCAATGATATGACCCCTCGCCTCCAGCGCATTCTGCTCAAACTCCGGAGGTACGGCTTTCAACTTGTCTACACCCCGGGTAAGGACCCCATCATAGCAGACGCTCTGTCCAGGGCAGTCAACACACCGTCCGACCCTGAGGGGTTCGTTTGCCAAGTCGACGCACATGTCGCCTTCACTTCTGCCAATCTGCCGGCCACTGATGCACGCCTGGCCCACATTCGACGTGAGACTGCGGCCGACCCCCTTCTGCAACGTGTGATGCACCACATGACGGACGGGTGGCTCAAGGGACAATGTCCACAGTTTGACAACGTTCGGGACGACTTGGCAGTCGTGGATGGTGTCCTCCTGAAGCTGGACCGCATCATGATCCCACACAGCATGCACCGGCTTGTCTTAGAACAACTGCACGAAGGCCATCTCGGCGTTGAGAAGTGCCGACGGAGGGCCCGAGAGGCTGTATACTGGCCGGGAATAAGTGAGGACATTGCTAACACTGTGCTCCATTGGGCGTGGTCCTGTTCCATGCGCTCGGCAGGGACTACATCATCATCATCGACTACTTTTCCAGCTATCCTGAGGTCATATGCCTGCATGACACCACGTCATCGGCTGTCATCCGGGCCTGTAAGGAGACCTTTGCTCGGCACAGCATTCCGCTCACCGTGATGTCACACAATGGCCCCTGCTTTGCGAGTCAGAAATGGTCTTCCTTCGCCAGCTCATACAACTTCACACACGTGACATCCAGTCCTCTGCATCCTCAGCCGAACGGCAAAGCAGAAAAGGGCGTCCATATCGTTAAAAGGCTCCTCTGCAAGGCTGCTGATGCAGGATCTGACTTCTGCCTCGCCTTGCTGGCCTATCGCTCAGCCCCACTGTCCACTGGCCTATCGCCGGCCCAGCTGCTTATGGGTCGCACCCTCAGGACCACTGTGCCATCCATTCACGTCCCAGACCTCGACCATGCTCCGGTACTTCAGCGGATGCAGCAACAGCGTGAGCAACAAAAGGCGACACATGATGCTCGGGCGACTGATCTTCCTGCCCTGGCGCCTGGAGATAATGTCCACATACACCTTCCGGAGGGCGGCTGGTCGACAACCGTTGAGGTTCTCCGACAGATAGCTCCCCGCTCGTTCCTGGTTCGTCTGCCTGATGGCTCTATTCGCCGCAGCAATCGGCGCGCCCTTCATCTGGTTCTGCGCTCGCTACGTGATCCTGCACCGGTGCCACGCCCTCCAGTTGTCCCTGCAATGGACTTTGTTGACCTTCCGGACACCCTGCAGCCTCCTCACTCGACCGTCGCCTGGCCCGTTCCTCAGCCGGTGGATCCTGACCCACCCTTGAGGCGGTCAACCCGAATTCGTCGCCCACTTGAGAGACTTAATTTATGAACCTTTTCATATTGGACTCACTGACTTGTTCTGACATACTGTTTTTGACTTTTTGCCATACTGTTTAAGATTTTGTTATTGTTTGTTAATGACATTGATTTTGTTCTTGGTGTAACATAGTTAGTTTCTGCACCTGGCACCTTCCTGTGTATATAGTATAGCCACATGTACATATTGTTGTAAATATTGCACACACATGATTAGATGCACTCGCCAGACTTCTTTATTTATTGTCATGTAGGCACATATTCTTTGCGAAAAGGGGGGATGTCATGATATTTCGATCAGCATATCAAGGTGCAATCACACACACACTGATGGACATGCAGTAGGACCAACCAACACACACATCACAGCCAATCACCAGTGAGAGCACACGCACTATAAAAACAGGGGACACTACAGTTCCCGCTCATTCCAGCAGCAGCCAGCTCAGAGCACCGAGCTCAGAGCCTGCCTCTCAGACATTCACCATGTGCTGAGTGCCTCACTCAGATAGTAATAGGACAGGGTCCACAGATTAGCTGGTAATGCACGTACCCAAGTTAGCAGTGCGCTATTATAGTTAAGTAGTAAATAAAATTGAGTTACACCATCGCCAGCCGTGTTGGATCGTTTGTCCACCAGAACACCCAACACGACACTGCCTTCCATCCATTGACTCCATCTACATCTCCCGCTGCCTGGGGAAAGCGGGCTGTATAATCAAAGATCCCTCCCACCCGGCTTACTCACTCTTCCAACTTCTTCCATCGGGCAGGAGATACAGAAGTCTGAGAACACGCATGAACAGACTCAAAATCAGTGGGCGGGATTCTCCGACCCTGAGCCGGGTTGGAGAATCAACAGGAGGTGGCGCGATTCCACCAACGCCAGTCTGCCGATTCTCGGGTGACCGGAGAATCGTGTCATTGGCGCTGGCACAGTCCCCTGGCGATTCTCCGCGCGCGATGGGCCAAGTAGCCACCGAGATAGGCCGAGTGCCGCCGGCGCCGTTCATGTGTGGTCCTACCCGGCGGGACCTCAGTGTTCATCCTGCGGGGGGGGGGTGGCCTGGTGGGGGGAGGGTGAGCTGACCCCGGGGGGCCTCCACGGTGGCCTGGCCCGCGATCTGGGCCTACCGATTGGCGGGTGTGCTTATCCTGGTTGGGCCCTATGTTCCTCCGCGCCTTGGCAGGACCTCAAGAGGCACAGGAAAGGCTCCATGCAATACGGTCAGCCAGATAAGGGGCAGCCCTGATGCATTCCTCTCCCAACTATTTTAAGTCAACACAAATAACCAAGTAAACTAAATCAAATAAATTTGCCGACAAATTAAACGGCGAGCCTCTTAAAGAGAAACTGCAACCGAATCAAAATGAAACTTAAAAGGTCGAACAAAAATGTGATTAAAGGGATTAATATGGCATCCCAGGGCTTGGGGTGCCAATGGGCACAGACAGCCTCGAGGATGCCAGTGGACACAGCACGCTCCCTCTCCAGGGCCTCCCAGGCAACAATGTAGCTGCGATAGAGGGACAGACAGTTGGGTGGGACAACCCCCTCGATCGTCCACTGCCTGGACCTGTTGATGTAAGTTTGGCCAAGCCCAGGAGCAGGTTCACAAGGAGGACCTCCTTCCTCGCCTGTCTCTACATCGGCTGCCCATAGATCAGGAGCGTGGGGCTAAAGTGCAAACAAAACTGTAACAAAAGGTTTTCAAGAAATTGAAAAGTGGGTGCAGTCTAAAACAACTTATATAAGCAAAGTCCACAGTGTCCATGATGCACGATCAATTGTACAAAGACTAAAGTTGGGTACAACTGTGGCTTTATTACAGTCAGATGCGTGGCCTCCTGCTGCAGCTGGCGAAATGGCAGGGCACTGGAGGTCATGCATATTTATACAGTTCTCCGTGGGCGGAGCCAGCCGGCAGGAGCTACCGGCGAACCTGTAGTGCAGGTCCTACCTTACATCTCCTTTTACAGTGGATCACCACATTCACCCCCTGTTAAATATGAGTCCGGCGGGGGTGAAACTATATACAATTAGTGCAATTATGTACAGTGGTAGGGAAAGAAATGTCCACGTTGACGGTCCGGAGTCCGTCAAAGGTTCAGCCGGTCCGGTGCTTTGGTGCTTCGTTGGGAGCGGCGTAACGGTGGCGGCGAAGTCGGTGCTGGCGGTGGTGAAGGTGGCAGCGATGTAGGTGCTGATGCTGGCCAGTCATCGGGGAACTCCGGGAGCGTGCCAAAGTGTTCTTCGTCCTCTTGTGCGGAAAAGGGGGGGGGGGTGGTCTGGTGGGGTCAATATTGGCAGCGCTGTGGGAGGTGGGGGGGGGGCGCGCATTGGTGGGGGTGTGTGTTGGGGTGGAACCTGATGGTGCCAGGTCCCTGAGTGAGACAGTATCTTGGCGACCGTCGGGGAACTCAACGTAGGCATATTGAGGGTTGGCGTGGAGCAGGTGAACCCTGTCCACCAAGGGGTCCACCTTGTGGAGTCGGACGTGCCTACGGAGAAGGACCAGTCCTGGAGCAGCGAGCCAAGTCGGGAGCGACACCCCGCATGTGGACTTCCTGGGGAAGGTAAAAACACGTTCATGGGGTGTATTATTAGTGGCGGTTCACAATAGTGACCGGATGGCGTGTAGAGCGTCAGGGAGGACCTCCTGCCAGCGAGAGGCTGGGAGGTTCCTGGACCGTAGGGCCAGCTGGACGGCCCTCCAAACCGTCCCATTCTCCCGTTCTACTTGCCCGTTTCCCCGGGGGTTGTAGCTGGTCGTCCTGCTGGATACCCCTGCTGAGCAGGAACTGACGCAGCTCATCGCTCATGAATGAGGATCCCCTGTCACTGTGGATGTAGGCGGGGAAACCGAACAGAGCGAAGATGGTGCTGAGGGCCTTGATGATGGTGACAGACCTCATATTGGGGCATGGGATGGCGAAGGGGAATCTGGAGTACTCGTCGACCATACTGAGAATGTATGTAATACGGTCGGTGGAGGGGAGGGGCCCTTTGAAATCTACGCTGAGGCGTTCAAAGGGGTGGGAAGCCTTCACCAGGTGCGCACGGTCTGGCCGGTAGAAGTGCGGCTTGCACTCCGCACAGACCTGGCAGTCCCTGGTGACTGTCCTTACTTCCTCGACGGAGTAGGGCAGATTGCGAGCTTTGACCAGATGGTACAATTGAGTGACCCCTGGGTGACAAAGGCTGTCGTGTAGGGCCCGGAGTTGGTCCACTTGTGCGCTGGCACATGTACCTCGGGAGAGGGCGTCTGGGGGCTCGTTGAGTTTACCGGGGCAATACAAGATCTCGTAATTATAGGTGGAGAGCTCGATTCTCCACCGCAAGATTTTATCATTTTTGATCTTGCCCCGCTGTGTGTTATTGAACATGAAGGCTACCGACCGTTGGTCCGTAAGGAGAGTGAATCTCTGACCGGCCAGGTAATGCCTCCAATGCCGCACAGCTTCAACGATAGCTTGGGCCTCCTTTTTGACGGATGAGTGTCGAATTTCAGAGGCATGAAGGGTGTGGGAAAAGAATGCCACGGGTCTGCCTGCCTGGTTTAGAGTGGCGGCAAGGGCGACGTCTGAAGCGTCACTTTCTACTTGGAAAGGCAGTGACTTGTCCACTGCGCGCATCCCGGCCATGGCGATGTCTGCTCTGATGCGGGCGAAAGCGTGTTGTGCCTTGGCCACGAGGGGGAATTGGGTGGACTGGATGAGTGGGCGAGCCTTGTCCACATAGTTTGGGACCCACTGAGCGTAGTAGGAAAAGAACCCCAGGCAGCTTTTGAGGGCCTTGGGGCAGTGGGGGAGGGGAAGTTCCATGGGGGGCGCATGCGGTTGGGGTCGGGCTCGAGAAGTCCGTTTTGGACTATATAGCCGAGAATGGCTAACCGGGTCGTGCTGAACACACATCTCTTTGTTTTAGGTCAGGTTGAGAAGAGTGGCAGTGCGGAGGAATTTATTGAGGTTGGCATCGTGGTCCTGCTGGTCATGGCCGCAGATGGTGACATTATCTAAGTTCGGAAAAGTGGCCCTCAAACCGTACTGGTCAACCATTCGGTCCATCTCTCTTTGGAAGGCCAAGACCCCATTTGTGACACCGAAAGGGACCCTAAGGAACTGGTAGAGGCGACCGTCCGCCTCGAAGGTCGTGTATGGACGGTCCGACTTCCGGATGGGGAGCTGGTGGTTGGTGGATTTCAGGTCAATTGTTGAGAAGACCCAGTACTGCGCAATCTGATTGACCATATCAGACATGCGTGGGAGGGGGTACACGTTGAGCTGCGTGTACCGATTGATGGTCTGGCTGTAGTCCACGACCATCCTGTGTTTCTCCCCAGTTTTAACCACTACCACTTGGGCTCTCCAGGGGCTGTTGCTGGCCTCGATAATACCCTCCTTAAGCAGCCGTTGGATTTCGGACCTGATGAAGGTCTTGTCCTGGGTGCTGTACCGTCTGCTCCTAGTAGCAACGGGCTTGCAATCCGCCATTAGATTGGCAAACAGGGAGGGGGGATCGACCTTGAGGGTCACGAGGCCGCAAACGGTAAGGGGGGGTAAGGGCCCGCCGAATTTGGGGGTGAGGCTCTGGAGGTTGCACTGGAAGTCCAGGCCCAACAGGAGTGCAGCGCAGAGATTAGGAAGATTATAGAGGCGGAAGTTACTAAATTCTACGCCCTGGACCGTGAGGGTGACTGTACAAAAGCCTCGGAATGGGACGGAGTGGGATCTGGAGGCTAGGGAGATCCTTTGATTGGTAGGGTGGACCGCGAGGGAGCAGCGCCTTACCGTATCTGGGTGAACGAAGCTTTCGGTGCTCCCGGAGTCCAGTAGGCACGAGGTCGCGTGGCCGTTGATTTTAACCATCGTCGACGCGGTGGCCAGGTTGTGTGGGCGAGATTGGTCCAGCGTCATCGAAGCGAGCTATGGGTAGCCATCGGATGCTTCGGGTGGCGAGCGTGTGCGGTTCCGATGTCGGGATGTTCGGGGACCCTATGGGGAACAAGATGGCGGTGCCCATGGTGCGCACATTCTGGGGTCGGGACAAGATGGTGGCGCCCATTGGTCGCACTGGACCCGGGAGGAGAAGATGGCGGCTCCCATTGTGCGTCTGGCGTGGGGGAGGGGACGATAGTGGGCGCGATCGGAGCGACTGCGCGGGCCTGGCACACAGCCGCGAAGTGGCCCTTTTTACTGCAGGCTTTACAAACTGCAGTGCGGGCCGGGCAGTGTTGACGGGGTTGCTTCTGCTGACTGCAGAAGTAGCAGCGGGGACCCCCCGGGTGCGCGGATCGGCGCAGGCGCAGGCGTATTGCGAAGGCAGGGCCCCGGCTGAGGAGGTCGTCGGCGGGGTCCAGGAGGGGTAGGAAGGGTGGGCAGTGCGGCGGGAGAGGTACGATTGTACGTTACGGGATGCGACCATCATGGAGAGCGCCAAGGTTTTCGTCTCCGCCAGTTCGAACGTGGCCCCTTCCAGCAATCGTTCTCGGATGCAGTCCGACGCAATCCCCGTCACGAAGGCATCGCGCATGAGGAGATTCGCGTGTTTTGCGGCCGTGACGGCCTGACAGTCACAGTCCCAGACAAGTGGAATTAGGGCCCGCCAGAAGTCTTCGATGGACTCACCAGGTAGTTGCGAGCGGGTGGCAAGTATATGCCTGGCGAAGAGCGTGTTCGCCTTCTGTGTGTAGTGTTCTTTGAGGAGTTCCATCGCTTTTGTGGAGCTCAGTCTGGAGTACAGGACGTTTATCTTCTGAGCCTCCGTTGGCTCGGGGTCCGCCGCATTGATGTAAGCCTCTAAACATGCTAGCCAGTGAGTAAAGTCTTTCCTGGCGTCGAGCGAGTGCGGATCCAGCTGCAGGCAATCGGGCTTAATTCGGATATCCATTCTGTGGAAAATCTGACTGTAATAATTTGATGCACGATCAATTGTACAAAGACTAAAGTCGGGTACAACTGTGGCTTTATTACAGTCAGATGCGAGGCCTCCTGCTGCAGCTGGCGAAATGGCAGGGCACTGGAGGTCACGCATATTTATACAGTTCTCCGTGGGCGGAGCCAGCCGGCAGGAGCTACCGGCGGACCTGTAGTGCAGGTCCTACCTTACATCTCCTATTACAGTGGTTCACCACACTAACCAATAGGAAACATACATTATCTACCAATGGTGTTCCAGCATTACCAGGGACCGTAATACCTCTACACAGACTACCACATTCACCTCCTGTTAAAAAGGAGCCCGGTGGGGGTGGTGGCTTGCTATTACAACATGATAACATGGTAGAAATTATAGTTATGGAGGTACCGTAATACCTCCGTACAGCGTTTTGTCTTATTGTCGTAACTATTTACAATTTCACAGTTAACTACATACACTTTAAAATGAAGCAATCAGTCGATCGGGGGCCTTGGTTATCCTCTGTGATTGTCGAAGCTCTGGGGGTGGCACCGGTGGAAGCTCGGGCGTCTGTGACTCCGGGAGCATGGCCTTGATCTCTGTGGCTGCTTCAACACCCCTAGACGGCGCTGGTGGGGAAGCCGGTTGACGTGGGAAGGGAGCGTCTGCGGGGTGCGTCAGTGGGCGGGGGGGGTCTAGACGGGGCCGGCGGAAGAACTGATCCTCCTGGGAAGGGGGCGGATGTAAGGTGCACCGGTAGGAGGGGACACTCCGGCTTGATTCGGGGCTCCATCCTTTCAAATCTAGCTTATTAAATTGATACGCGATCAATGACTACTAAAGCGAGGTTGTAGTCCAACTGAAGGCTTTAATAAGCTGGATGTTTCCCCCAGCAGCTCAGGTACAGAATGAAGGCTGCTGGGGCGGCACGGGCTCTTATACCCCGCCTTGCAGGGCGGAGCTACCATACAGCTTGACCAATAGGAAACACACAATATCTACCAATGGTGTTCCAGCATTACCAGATACCGTAATACCTCTACACAGACTACTGCACCCGGGCAGGGGGGATAAGGTTGGGGCGTGGGCCTTGGTGGGTACTCTTTCAGAGGGTCGGTGCAGACGCGATGGGCCGAATGGATTCCTTCTGCACTGTAGGAATTCTAGACGTAATTCCTTCCACTTGTCCTGGTTATGATGCTAAAAAGGGAACCAAATTCATGAAGTATATATTTACAGAATGTGGTGAACCACTGTATTAGGAGATGTAAGGTAGGACCTGCACTACAGGTCCGCCGGTAGCTCCTGCCGGCTGGCTCCGCCCACGGAGAACTGTATAAATATGCATGACCTCCAGTGCCCTGCCATTTTGCCAGCTGCAGCAGGAGGCCACGCATCTGACTGTAATAAAGCCACAGCTGTACCCAACTTTAGTCTTTGTGCAATTGATCGTGCATCACAGAAATTAATGAAGCCATCCCTCTTTTTTATTGTAATATTCTCACCTGTAAATAACATAACAGCGCATTTCATTCTAATTCACGCCAGGTGGTTACATGTTTGCGAACAATCCAAAAAACTGATATTCCTTTCATTATTTTGTTCCCACCAATCGGTGAAGCACACTTTGTGAAGCGGTTTCAGTGTAAAATACTTCTCGGTATAATTTGTGGTCTGTTTAACACCCCTATTAAACCATTTCAACTCTCATTCCAGCTGTTACTTTTGATGAATCGGTGTTTCACTTCTTCAATTTTTAATAAGAGCAGCCATCTTCAAATGTGCGTTGTAACCTTTTCAAGCTTGATGATCTCTTCTGCCATTACTTTCAACTACGGGCCTCCGATTGTAGATAATCATCTTTTGCCTTCCCTTAGCTTACAATTTGTTGCTTATTTGGCTTTTTAGCTAGACCAATCTCCAAAGTATGGTTCATTCCCCCTGAATTTTTTATTGGTTCCACTTTTACCCAAGCAGATCTGTTCTTGTTCATGCCTGCATTTTCCTCTATAACGTTCTGGTTTTGTTGAATCTTATTTTGAATAAATTCCTGTCAGTGAAACAAGCTGTCTTTCTTTCAAGCCACACCGTGCGTTAATTAGTTGGTCAAACTGCAGCTTCTCAGCTTTCTTGGGCATTTGTCAATTTTAGTTCAAATCTGCAGACTGCAATTGTTTGGATTTATTCTGTTTGCTCCGTCTTGTCCCTGATGTACCCTCAATAATGACACTTAGAGATTAAACTGTAAAGAAGGCTTTATTAGACTAATAACTATGCAGGAGCTAGAGACGAGAGCTGACTGTTACAGACCATGAGGCAGCCCTTATGTATGGCTCCCAGATGGGCAGAGCCAGAGGCGGAGTCCCCAGGGTTACAAGCCCGGTCTTAAAGGGGACATCACCTTACATGATGATAAGGCAGTAACCGTTCATCACATTCATCCCCTGTTTAAAAAGGAGTCCGGCGGGGGTGAAGTGCCATCATAGGTCAATCCTTCTCGGTGGCCGAATCGTCCTCCTCGACCTCCTCAATTCGGGCGGTGGTGTGGCGGGCACGGACGTCCCGGTTGAGGGCACATCTGGGAGCACAGCAGTCGGAGCTTCGGTCCGGGTTGGGGCAGGGGAACTAGTCAGGGCCGGGGGTAGCGGAGCCGGCGCCGGCGGGGTGTGTAAAGGGGGGGCACAAGGGGCTCACCAATGGGTGGTAGGGCCGGAAGGGGGTGTGTTGTAGGGGGCGACGGGTCCTGCAGGGGAGCGGCGCGGGAAGGGGCGTCTGTGGTGGAGGATCCAGCGGGTGCCAGATCCCGGAGGGAAACTGTATCTTGCCTGCCGTCGGAGTACTCCACGTAGACGTAACTGGGATTGGCGTGGAGCAGTCGGACCTTTTCAACTAGGGGGACCGTTTTATGGCTCCTCGTGTGCCTCCGGAGAAGAACAGGTCCCGGAGCCATCAGCCAAGGTGGAAGCGAGACCCCGGAGGTAGACTTCCTGGGGAAGAGAAACAATCGGTTGTGAGGGGTCTCATTCGTGGCCGTGCAGAGGAGTGACCTAATGGAGTGTAGGGCATCGGGTAGGACCTCCTGCCAGCGGGTGGTTGGGAGATTTCTCGACCGCAGGGCCAGAAGGACAGCCTTCCACACTGTCGCGTTCTCCCTCTCCACCTGCCCGTTTCCCCGTGGGTTACAACTGGTCGTTCTGTTCGAGGCGATGCCTTTGCTGAGCAGATACTGACGCGGTTCATCGCTCATGAACGATGTACCCCGCTCGCTGTGGCTATAAGCGGGGAAACCGAACAGGGTGAAGATGCTGTGCAGTGCCTTAATCACCGTGGCTGAGGTCATGTCGGGGCAGGGAATGGCGAATGGGAAACGGGAGAACTCATCGATCACGGTGAGGAAATAGGCATAACGGTTGGTGGACGGGAGGGGCCCCTTGAAGTCCACGCTCAGTTGCTCAAAGGGGCTCGAGGCCTTCATGAACCGAACCTTGTCTGGCCGATAGAAGTGCGGTTTGCACTCCGCACAGACCTGGAAGGCCCTGACCATGGCCTTGACCTCCTTGGTTGAGTAAGGTAGGTTGCGGGACTTGATGAAATGGGTGAGCCGGGTAACCCACGGGTGGCAGAGGTCATTGTGGATGGCTTGCAGGCGGTCCTCCTGCTCGTTGGCACATGTGCCGCGGGACAGGGCATCTGGGGGCTCGTTGAGCTCCCCTGGACGATACTTGATATCGTACGAGTAGGTGGAGAGTTTGATCCTCCACCTCAAAATTTTATTGTTTTTTATTTTGCCCCGTTGCGTGTTATCGAACATATAGGCGACTGACCGTTGGTCGGTGACGAGGGTAAACCTCCTACCGGCGAGGTAGTGTCTCCAGCACCGCACAGCCTCCACAATGGCTTGTGCCTCCTTTTCTTTTTTTTTTTTAAATAATTTTTATTAAAGGTTTTCATAAAATATCAATAACAAAATGAGAAAGAAAAAAGAACCCAACAGGGTTAAGTACAAAACACAATCTAAAAAAGCAACCCCCCCAAACCCCTCCCCCCGTACCTAAATAATAAATTAATATTAACACCCCGACTTAAGACAACAGGTGTATACACCCCCTCAGACCCGCCAGTGTAAATAACGTAAACAAAAATAAAGTAAACCCCCTCCCCCCCCGGCCCCGAGCTGCTGCTGCCATTGACCAATGTCTATCGTTCTGCCAGAAAGTCTAAGAACGGTTGCCACCGCCTAAAGAACCCTTGTACCGACCCTCTCAAGGCGAATTTCACCCTCTCCAACTTAATGAACCCTGCCATATCGCTGATCCAGGATTCCACGCTTGGGGGCCTCGTATCTTTCCACTGAAGGAGAATCCTTCGCCGGGCTAGCAGGGATGCAAAGGCCAGAATTCCAGCCTCTTTCGCCTCCTGCACTCCCGGCTCCTCTGCCACCCCAAATATTGCGAGCCCCCAGCCCGGTCTGAGCCTGGATCCTACCACCCTCGACACCGCCCTCGCTACGCCCTTCCAATATTCCTCCAGCGCTGGGCATGCTCAGAACATATGGGTGTTGGGCTTCGAACGCTGGGCTCCCTGAGCACCTAACACACCTGTCCTCACCCCCAAAGAACCTGCTCATCCTTGTCCCGGTCATGTGTGCCCTGTGCAGCACCTTAAACTGTATGAGGCTGAGCCTCGCGCATGAAGAGGAAGAGTTCACCCTCCCTAGGGCATCTGCCCACGTCCCCTCTTCGATCTCCTCTCCCAACTCCTCCTCCCACTTACCTTTCAACTCCACCACCGAGGCCTCCTCCTCCTCCTGCATCACCTGGTAAGTTTCCGAGATCTTCCCCACTCCCACCCCCCCCCCCCGAGAGCACCCTGTCCTGTACTGTGTGTGGCAGTAGCCGTGGGAATTCCACCACCTGCCGTCTGGCAAACGCCCTTACCTGTAAGTACCTGAAGGTGTTCCCCGGGGGGAGCCCGTACTTCTCCTCCAGCTCACCCAAGCTCGCAAACTTCCCGTCCACAAACAGGTCCCCCAACTTTCGTATTCCTGCCCTGCGCCACCCCAAAAACCCTCCACCTGTTCTTCGTGGGGCGAACCGGTGGTTCCCCCGTAATGGGGTCCACGCCGAGGCCCTAACTTCCCCCCTATGCCGCCTCCACTGCCCCCAAATTTTGAGGGCCGCCACCACCACCGGGTTCGTTGTATACCTCCTTGGAGGGAGCGGCAGCGGCACCATTGCCAGCGCCCCCGGACTCGTACCCACACAGGACGCCGTCTCCAGCCTCTTCCATGCAGCCCCCTCCCCCTCCATCACCCACTTGCGCACCATTATCGCATTGGCGGCCCAGTAGCACCCACTGAGGTTGGGCAACGCCAGCCCCCCCCTATCTCTACTCCACTCCAGGAACACCCTTCTCACCCTCGGAGTCCCTCGCGCCCACACAAACCCCATTATACTCCTGTTAACCCGCCTGAAAAAAGCCTTCGGGATAAATACGGGGAGGCACTGGAACAGGAACAAAAACCTTGGGAGCACCGTCATTTTGATTGACTGCACCCTACCCGCCAGGGACAGTGGCAGCACGTCCCACCTCTTGAACTCCTCCTCCATTTGCTCCACCAGCCTTGTAAAGTTAAGCCTATGCAGGGCCCCCCAGCTCCTGGCCACCTGGACCCCCAAATATCTGAAGCTCCTCTCCGCCCTTTTTAGTGGGAGCTCGCCAATCCCCCTTTCCTGGTCCCCTAGCTGAACTACGAACAGCTCGCTCTTCCCCATATTGAGCATGTACCCCGAAAAGTCCCCGAATTCCCTAAGGATCCTCATTACCTCTGGCATTCCTCCCACCGGGTCCGCCACATACAGCAGCAGGTCGTCCGCATATAGCAACACCCTATGCTCCTCCCCACACCGCACCAACCCCCTCCAGTTCCTCGACTCTCTCAGTGCCATAGCCAGGGGTTCAATCGCCAGTGCGAAGAGCAGTGGGGACAGGGGACACCCCTGTCTCGTCCCTCGGTGTAACCAAAAGTACTCAGACCTCCTCCTATTTGTGGCCACACTCGCCATTGGGACCTCCTACAACAGCCTAACCCACCTGACAAACCCCTCCCCAAACCCAAACCTCTTCAGCACCTCCCACAGGTACCCCCACTCTACCCTATCGAAGGCTTTCTCAGCGTCCATTGCCACCACTATCTCCGCCTCCCCCTCCCTTGCCGGCATCATGATAACGTTCAAAAGCCTCCGCACATTCGCGTTCAACTGCCTCCCCTTCACAAACCCCGTCTGGTCTTCATGGATGATCTGCGGCACACAATCCTCAATCCTCGTGGCTAAGACCTTCGCCAGCACCTTGGCATCTACATTTAGCAAGGAAATCGGTCTGTAAGACCCACATTGCAGGGGATCCTTGTCCCGCTTCAGGATCAAGGAGATCAGTGCCCGGGACATCGTTGGGGGTAAAGCCCCCCCCTCCCTTGCCTCATTGAAGGTCCTAACTAACAGCGGGCCCAACAGGTCCACATATTTTTTATAGAACTCGACCGGGAAACCGTCCGGCCCCGGTGCCTTCCCCGCCTGCATGCTTCCTATCCCTTTGATCAGCTCCTCCAGCCCAATCGGGGCCCCCAGTCCCGCCACCAGTCCCTCTTCCACCTTTGGAAACCTCAATTGGTCCAGGAAACGGCCCATCCCTCCCTCCTCCCGTGGGGGCTCGGATCGGTACAATTCCTCGTAGAAGTCCCTGAAGACCCTATTGATGCCAACCCCACTCCACATCACGCTCCCTCCCCTGTCCTTAACTCCCCCGATCTCCCTAGCTGCGTCCCGCTTCCGAAGCTGATGCGCCAGCATCCGGCTTGCCTTTTCCCCATACTCGTAGACCGCCCCCTGGGCCTTCCTCCACTGCACCTCCGCCTTCCTGGTGGTCACCAGGTCGAATTCGGCCTGGAGGCTGCGCCTCTTCCTCAACAATCCTTCCTCAGGTTCTTCCGCATACCTCCTGTCTACCCTCACCATCTCCCCCACCAGCCTCTCCCTCTCCCCCCGCTCCCTCCGCTCCTTGTGGGCCCTGATGGAGATCAGCTCTCCCCTCACCACCGCCTTCAGTGCCTCCCATACCATCCCCACTCGGACCTCTCCATTGTCGTTGGTCTCCAAGTACCTCTCTATACTTCCTCGGACCCGCTCGCTCACCTCCTCGTCCGCCAACAGCCCCACCTCCAAGCACCACAGTGGGCGCTGGTCCCTCTCCTCCCCCATCTCCAAGTCCACCCAATGCGGGGCGTGGTCCGAAATGGCTATTGCCGAATACTCGGTGTCCTCTACTCTCGCTATCAGCGCCCTACTCAAAATGAAAAAATCGATTCGAGAATAAGCCTTATGGACATGTGAGAAGAATGAAAATTCTCTCGCCCCCCCGGCCTTGCAAATCTCCAAGGGTCCACCCCTCCCATTTGGTCCATAAATCCCCTCAACACTCTAGCCGCCGCCGGCTTCCTACCCGTCCTAGACCTGGAGCGATCCAGTGCAGGATCCAACAGTTAAAGTCTCCCCCCATTATCAGGCACCCCACTTCCAAGTCTGGGATCCGACCCAACATACGCCGCATAAAACCCGCAATGTCCCAGTTCGGGGCATACACATTGACCAGTACCACCCTCTCTCCCTGCAACTTACCACTTACCATTATGTACCTACCGCCATTATCTGCCACAATGCTCGACGCCTCGAATAACACCTTCTTTCCCACCAAGATCGCCACCCCTCGATTTTTGGCATCTAGTCCCGAGTGAAACACCTGACCTACCCATCCTTTCCTCAGTCTTACCTGGTCTGCCACCTTCAGGTGTGTCCTGGAGCATAACCACATCCGCCTTGAGCCCCTTCAGGTGCGCGAGCACGCGGGCCCGCTTAACCGGCCCAATCAGTCCCCTTACATTCCAGGTTATCAGCCGGAGTAGGGGGCTACCCACCCCCCTCCCCCGCCGACTAGCCATGACCCCTCCTCGGCCAGCCACGCGCCCGCACCCCACACCCGGCCCGTTCCCCACAGCGGCATGCCCCCGTCTTGACCCACCCCACTCGCTCCGGCTCCTCCTTGATCTTAGCAGCAGCAACTCGATTCCCCCCCCCCCCCCGGCTAGGACCCATCCTAGCTGGTTTACTCCCCCCATTGCACTTCCGCAAGTCAGCTGACTGCTGCTGACCCCGGCCACTCCCGCCTCCCCTTCGACTCCTCCCATTGTGTGGCACACCCTCCTCTCCCGCTCCCCATTCACAGGCTCTCCCCCTCCGTTCTAAGCGTGGGAAACAATCCTCGCTTCCCCGCCCCGGTCCCGCCCCCCGCAGTCTTCGGCGCGGGAAGAAATCCTGCGCTCTCCACCTACCAGGCCCCGCCACCAACCACAACAGTGCCCAACCCGCCCCATCCACCCTCCCAACCCGAAAGAGAAAAACACAGAGAAAAGGAAACCCCAAACAATGCAAAGGCCCCCCCCCCCCCGAACCAAAAATAGGCATAACATATCCACCGCAGTCCCCAATCGCCCATCCCGACCCTCAGTCTGTGTCCAGCGTCTCGGCCTGAACAAAAGCCCACGCCTCCTCCGGAGACTCAAAATAATTGTCCCGGTCCTTGTAGGTAACCCACAGTCGCGCCGGCTGCAACATGCCAAACTTCACCCCCTTCCTGTGCAGCACCGCCTTCGCTCGATTGTACCCGGTCCTCCTCTTCGCCACCTCCGCACTCCAGTCCTGATATATCCGAACCTCCACGTTCTCCCACCTGCTGCTCCTCTCCTTCTTGGCCCACCTGAGCACACACTCCCGATCGACGAACCGATGGAACCGCACCAGCACCGCCCGCGGGGGCTCGTTAGCCTTGGGCCTCCTCGCCAACACTCTATGGGCCCCTTCCAGCTCCAGGGGCCCCTGGAAGGACCCCGCTCCCATCAGCGAGTTTAACATGGTAACCACATTGGCCCCCACGTCCGGCCCCTCCAGCCCCTCCGGGAGGCCCAGAATCCGCAGATTCTTCCGCCTCGACCGATTCTCCATCTCCTCGAACCGCTCCTGCCATTTCTTGTGGAGCGCCTCGTGCGCCTCCACCTTTACCGCCAGGACTAAGATCTCGTCCTCATTGTCAGAGATCTTTTGTTGAGCCTCTCGGATCGCCACCCTCTGGGCCGTCTATGTCTCCAGCTGCTTATCAATAGAAGCCTTCATCGGCACTAGCAGGTCCGTTTTAATCTCTCTGAGGCAGCGCTGGATACCCTCCTGTTGCTCCTCCGCCCACTGCCTCCACGCTGCCTGGTCTCCGCCCGCCGCCATTTTGTCCTTCTTCCCTCCCTTCTTCTGGTCCACCACCACCTTTTTGTCACCCCGCTCCTAGTCAAAGCCATATACTGACGGGGAGCTATTATTAACTTCTTCCCACACCGGGAAACGTCGAAAAGGTGCCCTTGGGGGCCCTGAAAAGAGCCCAAAAGTCCGTTTTTGCAGGAGGCGCCGAATGTGCGACTTAGCTCCGCATAGCCGCAACCGGAAGTCTCGAGAGGGAATCCTTTTGGCAGTGTTCGCTTCACCAATCTGCCCCAATCTGTCTAAGAGTCCGTTCCAGATGGGAGCTGCCGAATGCGAGACCTACTCCTCCATGGCCGCCACCGGAAGCCTCGTCCCCGCTTCTTCAGTGGCCTTGGTGAGATCTGTTCACAGTTGTTCCCTCTGCTGCTAGAATTCACCTTTGATAAAGGCCCTCAGGTCAGCTTGCAGCTTTAAGCTTGCCCTTCCCCCGCCTGCATGCTGGAAGAGGCCCTGTTTATCCTGTTGCAGCCAAATCTTTTACTGTTTCTGCCGGGTCTGGTAGCCAAAAGACATAACATTCCTGGGGGACACTGTAAGGGGAATGTTGCAGTCTTCGTGCCACACCGGGAAACGTCAAACAAATGCCGTGGGGGCCCTGTAAAAGAGCCCAAAAGTCCGTTCCAAGCGGGAGCTACCGAATATACGACCTAGCTCTGCATAGCCGCACCCGGAAGTCCTATGCCTCCTTTTTGACTGCAGAGTGTCGAACCTCGGAGGCGGTGAGGGTTCGGGAGAAGAACGCTACTGGTCTGCCTGCCTGATTGAGGGTAGTAGCCAGGACAATGTCTGATGCATCACTCTTTACCTGGAAAGGGATGGTTTCGTCCACCACGTGCATGGCGGTCTTGATGATGTCGGCTTTGATGCGGTTGAAGGCCAATTGAGCCTCAGCCGAGAGGGGAAAAATGGTGGTCTTTAGGAGTGGGCGGGCTTTGTCCGCATACTTGGGGACCCACTGGGCGTAATAGGAGAAAAGCCCCAAGCACCGTTTGAGGGCCTTGAGGCTGCGGGGGGGGGGAGGGAGTTCCTTAAGGGGGCGCATGCGGTCGGGGTCGGGACCTAGGACCCCGTCTTCCACGACATAGCCGAGGATGGCCAGCCGGGTGGTGTGGAAAACGCATTTGCCCTCGTTATAGGTCAGGTTAAGGGCTCCGGCGGACTGGAGGAACATTTTGAGGTTAGCGTCATGGTCCTGCTGATCATGGCCGCAGATGGTGACATTGTCCAAGTACGGGTATGTAGCCCGCAAACCGTACTGGTCCACCAATTGGTCCATCGCCCTTTGAAAGGCGGAGACCCCATTTGTGACACCAAAGGGGACCCTCAGGAAGTGGAAGAGACGGCCGGCTGCTTCGAAGGCAGTATAGGGGCGGTCTTTTGGTCGGATGGGGAGCTGGTGGTAGGCAGATTTGAGGTCAACCGTGGGAAAGACTCGGTATTGGGCGATCCGATTTACCATTGCGAGGAAGGGGGTACGCATCAAGCTGCGTGAATCGGTTTATGGTCTGGCTATAATCCACGTACATCCGTTTCTTCTCCCCGGACCGGACTACCACCACTTGCGCTCTCCAAGGGCTGTTGCTAGCCTCGATGACCCCCTCTCCCAGTAAACGCTGGACCTCTGACTTGATAAAAGCCATACCTTGGGCACTGTAGCGCCGGCTCCTGGTGGCGACGGGCTTACAGTCGGGAGTGAGGTTAGCGAATAGCGAGGGGGGTGCGACTCTCAGTGTCGCAAGGCAGCACACCGTGAGGGGGGGCAAGGGTCCGCCGAACTTCAGTGTCAGGCTTCGGTGGCTGCACTGGAAATCCAGTCCGAGCAGCAGGGTGGCGCAGAGGTGAGGGAGGATATAAAATTTGAAACGGGTGTATTTGGCACCCTGGATCGAGAGATCTGCAATACAGTACCCCGTGATTTGTACCGAGTGGGACCCAGATGCGAGGGCTATGGTTTGGGATGCGGGATGGGTGCGTCGGGAGCAGCGCCTTACCGTTTCAGGGTGGATAAAGCTCTCCGTGCTCCCGAAGTCGAAGAGGCATGCAGTGTCGTGCCCGTTGACCTGGACCTGCATCATGGAGTTCTGCAGGTGTTTTGGCCGAGTTTGATCGCACCCAGTCGCGGGTAGTAGGAGTCGTCATCCGAGTCGGACTCGTAAAATGGCCGCCGCCGCCGGCTGCGCGTGTCGGCTCGAGAGGATGGCCGCCGACAAGATGGCCACTCCCATGATTCGCACGAGGCTGATGACGCGTCAGAAGAGGGCGTGTCGGGTCGGTGCGCAGCAGCATAGCGAGGCCTGCGGGCCTGAGAGCCTGATTTTCGGGCCGGCTGTTCTTTGTTTTTCTGGCCCCTGGGTCTGGCCAGGCAGACCCTCGCAAAGTGCCCTTTCTTCCCGCAGTCGCTGCAGATCGCGGAGCGGGCTGGACAGCGTGGGCGTGGGTGCTGGCCCTGCCCGCAGAAGCAGCATGCTGTGCCCCCCTGGTGAGCGGGTCGCCGCGTGGCGCAGGCCTGTAATACGGTTGAGTCTGAGGAAGTCCGGGGGGGCTGACAGAGTCCGCGGGGTATGTACCCAAGTTATGTCGGGCCACCTCCAGCGAGGAGGCGAGCGTTAGTGTCTCCTGGAGGTCTTTTGCCCCGTTTTCGAGCAGTCGCTGCCGGATGTAGGTCGAGCGGATGCCGGGCACAAAAGCGTCCCTGATGTGCAGGTTCATATGGACTTGCCCTGTCACATCCTGATGGTCACAGACCCTGGCAAGCGCGGTGCGTTTCTCAACAAACTCGTCGAGCGATTCCCCCGAGCGATGCCGGCAGGTAGAGAGCAGATGCCGGGCGTGCACCTCATTGATGGGTTTGACAAACCGCCTGCGGAGCAACTCGATCGCTTCCTCATAAGTCGTCGCCTTTTCGAGCGTGGCGGAGATTCTGTGACTCACCCAGGCGTGGAGTAGACGCAGCTTGCGTGGCCCCAGGATGGGAATCTCTGCGGAGTCCAGGTAGGCCTCGAAGCACCACAGCCAGTATTTAAAAATTTCCTTCGCCTCCGGTGTTTGTGCTTCCAGATTGAGCTTCTCTGGTTTTAGGCCTGCATCCATCCTGAATCTAGTTTAGTCTAATAAATTGAGGTACCCTCAATAATGACACTTAGAGATTAAACTGTAAAGAAGGCTTTGTTAGACTAATAACTATGCTAGAGCTAGAGACGAGAGCTGACTGTTACAGACCATGAGGCAGCCCTTTATGTATGGCTCCCAGATGGGCGGAGCCAGAGGCGGAGTCCCCAGGGTTACAAGCCCGGTCTTAAAGGGGACATCACCTTACATGATGATAAGGCAGTAACCGTTCATCACAGTCCCCTAATTATTTTGCTTTGTATATGACCCTATTCATTTTACATTCAATAGATTTTCATGGGCAGCACGGTAGCACAAATGGATAGCACTGTGGCTTCACAGTGTTCCAGGTTCAATACCCCGCTGGGTCACTGTCTGCATGTTCTCCCCGTGTCTGCGTGGGTTTCCTCCGGGTGCTCCTGTTTCCTTCCACAGTCCAAAGACGTGCAGGTTAGGTGGATTGGCCATGTTAAATTACCCTTGGTGAGCAAAAAAAGGTTAGATGGGGTTATTGGGTTACGGGGATAGGGTGGAAGTGAGGGCTTAATGTGGGTTGGTGCAGACTCGATGGGCCGAATGGCCTCCTTCTGCATTCCATGTTCTATGAAATGAAATGAAAATCGCTTATTGTCACAAGTAGGCTTCAATGAAGTTACTGTGAAAAGCCCCTAGTCGCCACATTCCGGCGCCTGTTCGAGGAGGCTGTTACGGGAATTGAACCGTATCAGTTTTACACCAGTATTGTACTTTGTCAACTCTAGGCTGTAACATTTTCTCAACTGCATTTTCACTTTCTTTTGTAACTCTATGACACCGAAGGCATTTTGCAATGCCTGCTGCTAAATTGCACAACTTAGTTTATTGATTCAAGTTATATTTACTCGTGATCCTCAATATCATTCTGAAAATGATTAGATCTGGATCTATCTGTTTTTAAACTTGTGATTTTAATTAGCCAGAATCTCCACAAATTGCACCTTAGCTTCGGTTATCTGTCACATTTAAGACCATAAGACCATAAGAATAGGAGCAGAATTAGGCCATTCGGCCCATTGAGTCTGCTCCACCATTCAATCATGGCCAATATGTTTCTCATTCTCCTGCCTTCTCCCCATAACCTCTGATTCCCTAATTGATCAAGAACCTATCTATTTCTGTCTTAAAGACACTCAGGGCGTGATCTTCCCAAAAGGGAACAAAGCCACCAAGCGAACAGGACATTTCATCTGTAGAACCGTCACAGCAGTCACCTGCCCCTCTACAAGAGACATACACCACAATGGGTTCAAGAGTTAGTTCAGGCAGGGTTTCACATTCTGGTCCTCACCACAGACACATTCCCACAGCACCCATTCCAAGGTGGCCCGCAGGGCCCTGCAGGCACTGGCGGCAGGAGGGAGAGCTGGAAGCCATCCCGAAGCCTCCCCATAGGGACATGACGGCTTTCACCAGCTCTCCCTAGTCTCCCACCCCTCCTGACAATGGCTCATCTCAGGGTCAGCTGGCGGGACAGGGTGGCACGGCGAGGCATGTGCCACCGGCAAGTTGGCCGGCGCTCTCCGGCTCCAGGCCCTCCAGAGGATGCCCCCAGAGGCTTCAGAAACCACAGGTCTCGCGGTAAGCAGCAGGCTGCCTCCACCTCTGATGTGCATCCTGAAGACACACCCAGACATAACAGCAGAACACAGGAGAGGGGTGGGCAGCACCATCGGTAAGTAGGGACAGTTAGGGTCGCGATTGCACCTCATTGAAACATGTTACACCCGAGACATGCAAAGCCTCTGTCACATTATTCCGTACTGCGGGCCAGCCTGCACACCCCCTCCCCCAAGTGCCCTCTGCCCCCCCAGCCGGCCGCAGCCGGCCCTGGGCACGATGGTCCTAGATCCGCCCCCACCCCCCTCCCCCGAGACATACCACGTGCTGGTGATGCGTGTGAGCGCCCTGTCAGCAGACAGACAGGAGTCAGACGATGGCGCAGATTGAGGAGCACCAAAGCTCAGCTCACAGCGGGTTATCATCACCCACCTACCTTGTACATTGACCCACTGGCAGTGCCGAATGTGGTAGTCACCACTGTTGAATTATATTGTATATATGGGTATTACGGTAAGGCCCCTGTACTACAGGTACAGGGGTAGATCCCTGCCTGCTGGCTCCGCCCAGTAGGCGGAGTATAAATGTGTGTGCTCTCCGAACAGCAGCCATTTCGTCAGCTGCTGTAGGAGGCCACACATCTCTGTGTAATAAAGCCTCGATTACATTCTACTCTCATCTCGTCGTAATTGATAGTGCATCAGTGGAGGAGGCCCATCACCTGGAGTGATGTTATACAGACTCTGGGAGGATAGAACAGGGCAATGGGGGAGGGGAGCGGGAGGTGAGGGAGAGGCGGATCGGGTGGGGGGAGTGGAGCATCGGGTAGATGCTGGTGGAAAGCGGGGAGGGGGGGGGGGGGGAGATGACGTCTGATGTACTGTCTGGAGTCACATCTAGAAAGGGGAGTAGGCCAAGTAAGATAAGAAAGATCGACTCCAGTTAAGTTGGTACGGGTGCAGCACATAGGTTAGAGGCAGGGGTCAGGGTACAATACTGTAAATGGTGACGATTAAACACCTTTGCACCTGGTGGCGCGGTGGCACAGTGGTTATCAGTGCTGCCTACAGCGCTCCCCCCCCCACCCCTGCCAAAAGACATATGGGCCCTTGTGATGGAATGGGCAGCACACATTCAAGGGTCACTCAGGCAGACAGTGGAATGTGATCCTAAGCACATGAGTTAGACTTTGTCAGATGATAGGGAGCTGCAGAGCTCAGCTCGCAGCGAATTATCATCATCCTCCGTCCCGCTGATACTGCCAACCCAGGGGCAACACCCTGCGGTGATGCTGGTAGACCTTTGGAGGAGGAGGGGGACTGGGGTCTTGGGATGGAGTGAAGGGAGGAGGAACATGGAAAGTGGAGTGAAGCGGGAAGGGACAGGGAAGGTGAAGTGAAGGGAGGAGGGACAGAGAAAGTGGAGTGAAGGGAGGAGGGATAGGGAAGGTTGTGAACGGTGTAGCGCACAAAGACTCCATGAGACGAAAAGAGTGAAGTCGATGAGGCTTTATTAAGCGTGTCTGTTCCCCAGCAGCCCGATAGTAAACTGGCCTGCGGGGGAAGGCACCGGCTTCTTATACTTCGCCTTCAGGGCGGAGTATGAGGTCAACGGCCAACCAGGACCCGGGATCTGTCAGCCAATGACATTAGGGCTTCCAGTCCCACATGACCCCCAATACATACTACCACATTCACCCCTTGTCAAAAATGAACCCGGCGGGGTGATGCTTCGTATGGTGGTAAGGGTTTACAGGGCTGGTCCTGGGAGGATAGAACAGTTACATGGTAATACAGTATTGGACAGTATCGTCCTGTTACAACTATTTACAGAGGGTATAGGAAAAACAAAATGTTCATTGAACAGTCCATCTTTGTTTTACATCGACGCCACGAGTCGGTCGGGCGGTCTGGTCGTCCGTGTCGATCGCCTCGGCCCCGGCGGTGGTGGTGGTGCTTGTACCAGCGTTGTCGCCTCCGGGAGCCGCACGGTTTCAGCTGTCGGTGCAAAGGGGAGGGGGACTGATCCTCCTGGGAAGGGGGCGGTCGCGGGGTGCGGCGGCGGCAGGAAGGGGGGCGGTTGGGTTGATGGTGTCGGGGGGGTGTGCGTGGTGCCGGCGGGCGCCAGATTCCGCAGGGAGACCGTGTCCTGTCGGCCGTCGGGGTACTCCACGTAGGCGTACTGGGGGTTTGCGTGGAGGAGGTGAACCCTTTCGACCAACGGGTCCGCCTTATGTGCCCGCACATGCTTTCGGAGCAGGATGGGTCCTGGGGCCGCCAGCCAGGTTGGCAGCGACGTTCCAGAGGAGGACCTCCTAGGGAAGACAAGGAGACGCTCGTGCGGCGTTTGATTAGTGCTTGTACATAATAACGACCGGATGGAATGGAGAGCGTCCGGGAGGACCTCCTGCCACCGTGAAACTGGGAGATCCCTGGACCGTAGGGCCAGTAGGACGGCCTTCCAGACCGTGCCGTTCTCCCTTTCTACTTGCCCGTTCCCCCGGGGGTTGTAGCTGGTCGTCCTGCTTGAGGCTTTGCCCTTGCTGAGCAGGAACTGGCGCAGCTCGTCACTTATGAAAGAGGACCCCCTGTCGCTGTGGACGTATGCGGGGTAACCGAACAGCGTGAAGATGCTGTTCAGGGCTTTAATGACTGTGGCCGCGGTCATGTCGGAGCAGGGAATGGCAAAAGGGAAGCGGGAGTATTCGTCCACTACATTAAGGAAATATGCGTTGCGGTCGGTGGAGGGGAGGGGCCCTTTGAAATCCAGACTGAGGCGTTCAAAGGGGCGGGAAGCCTTAATCAGGTGCGCTCCATCTGGCCTGAAAAAATGCGGCTTGCATTCCGCGCAGATGTGGCAGTCCCTTGTGACTGTACGGACCTCTTCTAAAGAGTAGGGGAGGTTGCGGGACTTGATGAAGTGGTAAAACCGAGTGACCCCCGGGTGGCAGAGGTCCTCGTGGAGGGTTTGGAGGCGGTTAATTTGTGCGTTGGCACATGTGCCGCGGGATAGGGCATCGGACGGCTCGTTCAGCTTTCCGGGCCGGTACAAGATCTCATAGTTAAAAGCGGGCTATGGGGAAGGAGGCACCACTTGGAAAGGTGGGGGATGGGGGTGTGGAGAGGTGCGACAGGGCGGCGGAGAGGCCAGGCCTCTTCGTTGGCACATCGGGGAGTGATACCCAGAGGGTGGCCTGGGTGGACTCCTAAAAGAGGCTCTTTGAACGTTTACAGGACACAGTGAGCAGTCAGCAGAGTGAGCAGCCAGGGGCCTATAACTTGTGCCAAATGGATGTGTTAAAAACACACAGACTGAGCCAGGCCACCCCGATCCCAAGGGGGACACCCCCAGTTCACAGAGCTGTCAGCAATGCATTCCCTGCTACTCCCTCTGGTCCAGGTAGCCACCCCCCAACAAGCCGGACAATTTGAAAGACTTTTTAAAAGTTTGCTTATCTTCTCGCTCCCCTTCAGCAGCCGTGGTGCACAGTCCCCGTTTGTAAATACCTGTAGTGAACCGCGCCGACGTGACTTCCGCCTAAGAGGGGTGAGCATCGCAGAAGGGAGGAGCATATTGTGTTCAACCCGCTAATCACAAGGGCGGCACGGTCGCACAGTGGTTAGCTCTGTTGCTTCACCACGTCAGGGTCCCAGGTTTGATTCCCAGCTTGGGTCACTGTCTGTGCGGAGTCTGCACTATCTCCCCGTGTCTGCGTGGGTTTCCTCCGGGTGCTCCGGTTTCCTCCCACAAGTCCCGAAAGACGTGCTTGTTGGGTGAATTGGACATTCTGAATTCTCCCTCCGTGTACCCAAAAAGGTGCCGGAGTGTGGCGACTAGGGTTTTTTCACAGTAACTTCATTGCAGTGTTAATGTATGCCTACTTCTGACACTAATAAGGAGTATTATTTAAATATATGCAAATGTCCATTTTGCATGCCCTACCAGCGGCGGGCGGAAACCTTGCGCATGACGTCGGATTCTCCGCCCGATCGCGATTCACGGGCGGGATTCTCCGACCCCCCACCAGGTCGGAGAATCGCCGGGGGCTGGCGTGAATCCCGCCCCCGCCGGTTGCCGAATTCTCCGGCACCGGATATTCGGCAGGTTGGCGGCACCCCCCCCCCCCCCCCCCCCCCCCCGGCGATTCTCCGGCCCGGATGAGCCGAAGTCCCGCTGCTGGAATGCCTGTCCCGCCGGCGTGGATTAAACCACCTCTCTTACCGGCGGGACAAGGCGGCGCGAGTGGGCTCCAGGGTCCTGGGGGGGCGCGGGGCGATCTGGCCCCGGGGGGTGCCCCCACGGTGGCGTGGCCCGTGATCGGGGCTCACCGATCCGCGGGCGGGCCTGTGCCGTGGGGGCACTCTTTTCCTTCCGCCTTCGCCATGATCTCCACCATGGCGGAGGCGGAAGAGACCCCCTCCACTGTGCATGCGCGGGGATGCTGTGAGCGGCCGCTGACGCTCCCGCGCATGCGCCGCCCGGCAAAGTCATTTCTGCGCCAGCTGGCGGGGCACCAAAGGCCTTTCCTGCCAGCTGGCGGGGCGGAAATCAGTCCGGCGCAGGCCTAGCCCCTCAAGGTGAGGGCTCAGCCGCTCAAGATGCGGAGGATTCCGCACCTTTGGGGCGGCGCGATGCCGGACTGATTCGCACCGTTTTTGGCGCCGGTCGGCGGACATCGTGCCGATTACGGAGAATTTCGCCCCACGTTCCTGTCACCCTGAGCTAGAGAATCCCGCCTACGGTATTTGTATAAGTATTGTAGCTTCTCGGATCTTTCGCAGCTGTGTTTCAATGAGAAATGATTTGCCTGAATGATGGTATTATTACATAATGAACAGCCATGACCTAGATAATATTAGATGTTACTGTTACTTTCACTGTATGCACCAGCCATGCTTCTCAGTGAAAATAGAAAATATCATTACATATTTTACATTGAAAATAAATTGAAATATCACTCACATGGGGATGGTTTTGACTTTGGCTGACAGTGCCCCGTGGGAGATGGTCAAACGGCAGCCTGTTTTACATCGCTCCCACATTTTATTTCCATGGGCTACAGATTCACTATAACCCATTCAACATTATCAAACAATATCAAAATTACCTCACAGTCCTTACCACAGAATACAGTGTTGTTAGGCTAGATATTCCATCTCCTCTTGTGATCTCTTAATTCTGTCCAATCTGGTTGAAGAGGCCTTCTCCAATCAGAGGAGAATCCATTGTGTAATATTTGAGTTGAGGCCTCTTGTGTAGGATCGTGTTTAAGGATTATGGCCAGTTTCTATGATCAAATTCTCAATGAGCCAGGTGATAGTGGCTCCTTTAAACGTCTGGAACCAATTTAGGCACAATTTTGGACTGGGGGACATGTTGGGCGGGATTCTGCCAACCCGGGCTGGGTCGGAGAATCACCGGGGGGGGGGGCACGATTCACGCGACGCCCCTCCGGCGCCGGTCCGATTCTACACATGCGTTGAGCCGAGTGGCCGCCGATGCCAGCCAGCGCCGTTCACGTGTGGTCCTACCCGGCGGGTCCTCGGCGTTCATCCTGCGGGAGGGGGGGCAGGGAGAGGGGGTCCAACCCACCAGTGGGGGGGGGGGGCACCGTGGCCTGGCCCGCGGTCGGGGCCTACCGATCGGCGGGCCGACTTCTCTTGGCCTATGTTCCTCCGCGCCGGGCCTCTGTAGCTCTCCACCATGTTGCATCGGGGCCGGCGCAGGGGAGGCAACTAGTGCACATCCACGAGTTTGCGGCAGTCGTAGCGTGCATGAGCAAATTCATGTGCGAGTTCACGCTGGCCATAGCGCGCATGTGTGCGTTCACGCTGGCCATAGTGCGCATGTGTGCGTTCACGCTGGCCATAGTGCGCATGTGCGAGTTCACACTGGCCATGGCGCGCATGTGTGCGTTCACGCTGGCCATAGTGCGCATGTGCGAGTTCACACTGGCCATAGTGCGCATGTGTGCGTTCACGCTGGCCATAGCGCGCATGTGCGAGTTCACGCTGGCCATAGTGCGCATGTGTGCGTTCACGCTGGCCATAGTGCGCATATGCGGGTTCAGGCTGGCCATAGCGGGCATGTGCGGGTTCACGCTGGCCATAGCACACATGCGCAGATCCGCGGCGCGCGTTTGACGCCGGTATCGGGACCTGGAGCTGCGTGAGTCCCTCCAGTGCCGTGCTGGCCCCCTGTGAGGCGCAGGATCGCTGCTCCTATGGGCCTGTTGATATCCGTCGTAAAACATGGCGGCGTTTACCACGGCGTCAACACTTAGCCTCAGGATCAGAGAATCCCACCCTTTGTTACTGTCATCAATTTGTGGGAATGATACATTTTCACCGTTGGGGGGTGGATGCAATATATAAGATCTGGAGGAGAGAAGGGGTCAGGAGGTTTAGGAAATTGCTTGTGGAAGGTAGGTTCGTGGGACTGGAGGAGATGAAGGAGAAATTTCCTCTCCCAAGGGGGAGTGCATTTAGGTATTTGCAGGTAAGGAACTTTATTCATAAAAAGTTGTCTTCCTGCCCCCAGCTGGCGAGACCTACACTGCATAGACAGAATATTATCACGGGATGAGATAGGGAAAGGGAAGATCTCCAATATATATGGATGTTTGTTGGAGACAGGGAAAACATCACAAGAGGAGGTGATGAGGAAGTGGGAAGAGGAACTGGACCTGGGGCTAGAAGGAGGGGTGTGGAGTGAGATCTTTCATGGAATGAATTTTACCTCCTTCTGCTCCAGACTAAGCCTGATACAATTTAAAGTTGTACATAGGGTGCACTTGAACAGGGCGCACAAGAATGGGTTCTTCCCCAGGCTGGAGGACAGGCGTGAGCGGTGTTTAATGGGGCCGGCAAGCCACTTGCACATAAAATCATAGAATTTACAGTGCAGAAGGAAGCCATTTGGCCCATCGTGTCTGCACCGGCCCCTGCAAAGAGCACCCTACCCAATCCTATACCTTTACCCTATCCCCGTACCAGATTCACACCAGAAAACCACACCAGTAACACCACCTAACCTATTTTGGACACTAAGGGCAATTTAACATGGCCAATCCACCTAACCTGCACATCTTTGGACTGTGGGAGGAAACCGGAGCACCCGGAGGAAACCCACGCAGACACGGGTAGAACTTGCAGACTCCGCACATGTTCTGTTCCTGCCCTAAACTGCTTGAGTTCTGGTTCTCGCTTTCTGAGATCATGTTGGAGATCATTGGAGTCGAGCTGGAGCCGTGCCCACTGGTGGTGATGTGTGGGGTGCCAGACTTACTGGAGATTCTCGAGGGGAGGAGGGCTGATGCCTCGACCTTTACTTCCCTGGTGGCCTGGAGACGAGTCCTGCTTGGATGGAGGTCGGCGGTGTCACCCAAAATAGGAACACAGGAATTAGGAAGAGAAATAGGCAGTTCAGCCCTTGGAGCTGTGGTGTTGGGTGCTCTGAGGTACAGATGAACCAACACGGTTGCAATTGGTACAACGCTGTTTTATTCCAACTTGTTATTTACAGTTCTGTCTTGATACTCCGCACGTGGTGACTCTCTGAGTGTGTTGTTAATCAGGTCCTGTCCTTGTCCTGGTCTCCAGATGGACTGACCACCAGGTGTCGTGTTTCTTGTCTTATACTGTCTCTGTCCTTGTCTGTGATTGGCTGTTGTGTTATGTGTGCTAATTGGTCTGTTGGTCTGTCTATCATGATGTGTGTGTTTGAATATCATGACATCCCACTTTTTTTACAAGATTATGTGCCTACGTGGTTATAAATATGAATGTGTCCTGAGTGCAGCTAAAAGTGTGTGTGCGTGATATTTACAGCATGTACATGTGGCGTAACTATATACATGGGGCGATGTCGGGTGTGTCATGCTAACGAGGTTGTGCCATAACAAAAAAAGAAAAACTTTGAAGTGTGGTCCGGTCAAACGATATCTGGAATGATAAAACAGTAACATGTTACAATACAATATTTGCTAAACTTTGACGTGTGAACAGTCTCATAAGTCCAGTCTAGTAGGTGTGCGACGAATTTGGGTTGACCGTCAGGGTGGCACTCCATTCATCGGCCGGATTGATGGTGTTGACGCGGTTCACATCAATGACCACAACCCGGAAGGCATCTTGGTCATCTGTGTCGTTGGGTTGGATGTCCTGATGTGTAGGCTGGACGGTCCGCACGTGTCTGCGAGGTTGTCGGAGATGTGTAGGATCCATCGGTTGAACCGCTCGACAGTAGGCAGCGTAGTGGCCCATCCTGCCACAGCGTAGGCATTGTCGGTTTTTTGCAGGACATTGCCCTTTTAAATGTGCAGCTCCACAGTTGCCGCACGTCATGACGTCACGGCGTTTGTTACGCCACTGCGCATGCGCAGTTCGGTCTTGCATCGGGCACCCCTGCGCAGTGCGTCCCTCGATGTTGCCGTTGGTTTTGGCGCGCACAAGCGCGGGAGACCTCGAAAAGCGCGCGAAACGGCCGCCCTCGTCCGGGTCGCGGGCCGGGAGAAACTCGATTGCCTGGATGCGTTCAGCCTCGTGGGCGGCCTGGCTTGCCGATTCGATCGCTAGGGACCCCCTCCGTGCCAATTCGGTCGTCTGAAATTGGGCAAAGCGGCTGGTCGCATTTTCATGGAGGACACAGGCTTCCACCGCAGATGCTAAGGTCAGGCCTTTAATTTTAAGAAGCTGCTGGCGTAGGCCACTGGAGGCAATGCCAAAAACGATCTGGTCCCGGATCATGGACTCTGAGGTGGTGCCGTAACCGCAGGACTGCGCGAGTATGCGGAGGTGCGTCAGGAAGGGCTGAAAGAGCTCATCCTTACCTTGCAGGCATTGCTGAAAGATATACCTCTCAAAGCTTTCATTTACCTCAACGTTGAAGTGCTGGTCGAGCTTGAGGAGGACCGTGTCATATTTGGATTGGTTCTCGCCTTCCGCGAACACCAAGGGGTTGTATACATCGATGGCGTGCTGACCTGTGGTAGTGAGGAGCATGGCAATCTTTGTTTCGTCCGAGGCGCCCTGTTTGTCGTTGGCTCACATGTACAGTTCAAATCGCTGCTTGAAGAGCTTCCAATTGGTGCCCAGGTTCCCAGCGACTTGCAACTGCTGCGGTTTTTTGTTGATGTCCATGGCTCAGGATGGCAGATTTGCCGGCAGGTATCAATCCACTCACTTGGTACCATGTGGTGTTGGGTGCTCTGAGGTACAGATGAACCATCACAGTTGCAATTGGTACAACGCTGTTTTATTCCAACTTGTTATTTACAGTTATGTCTTGATACTCCGCACGTGGTGACTCTCTGAGTGTGTTGTTAATCAGGTCCTGTCCTTGTCCTGGTCTCCAGATGGACTGACCACCAGGTGTCGTGTTTCTTGTCTTATACTGTCTCTGTCCTTGTCTGTGATTGGCTGTTGTGTTATGTGTGCTAATTGGTCTGTTGGTCTGTCTATCATGATGTGTGTGTTTGAATATCATGACAGGAGCCTACTCCGCCATTCAATCATATCATGGCTGATCTCTTCCTGGTCTCAAAGCCACCTCCCTACCTGTTCCCCATATCCCTTTGACCTGTTTTTCAAAATCAGAAATATATCTCTCCTTCTTGAAACCATTTAATGATTCAGACTCCACCTCATCATGGGGCAGCGAGTTCCACAAATTCACCACCCTCTGCGAGAAGTAGTTCCTCCTCATCTCAGTTTTAAATCCACCGCCTCTCAACCTATATCTGTGACCTCTCATTCACAAGGCCTCGGCATGGTGGGGAGACTTGGCAGACTTCCCGAGTTTGGAAATGATTAAGTATGCCTTGAGGGGGTCGGAGGAAAGACTCCATTCTGGGTGGAGACAGTAGGAGGAGAGGGGAAGAGGGAACAGTTGGGCTGAGGGGGTTGGGGGTTTAGGGCCGTTACTGTTACTTTGTTAAATATAAATGGCACACCGTTTGTATTATATAGTTATGCCTTCGTCTGTGAGAATTTGATAATGTTTGGAATAAAATATATTTAAATTTTAAAAAATTGAGTTCAGAATAAGCTTCGGGGAAAGAAACATGAAAGTTATTTGTCTCTGCTGCAGTTTTGTTTAAGAGATAGGTGTCCGACATTTTGGGGCACTGGATCTCATGCATGGAGCGGAACCATTAAATTGGCGGCTGTGACAAAACATATTTAAAACCTCTGCTAAATAAACAAGTGTACCCTGCACTAAAAATCTGTGCTGCCAAGCATGCAAAATACGCCATCCCGCCCTGTCCAAAAGAAAACTGCGCCCCACTTTCCTTTTGCTTTTGCTGTTTTGGTATGTTCTGCTCTCTGCACAACTGTGATTGATGTGTCCACGGGTACGTCTCTCCCACAGTCAAGATGTGCTGGGCTGGGAGGTTTGTTCGATTTTTGGATTTAAAAAAAAAATATTTACAAAATGTTCTGGAATTTGTAGCAGTCAATTCTGACCCCTGTGTGGATTTCAGTATGAATGATTCAAATGCGACTGAATGTTACTAAAGTCTGCCACCTACTGTAGAATCACAGATACTGCAGTGTTGTATCTGGGTTGATCCTCTATCAACAGTAACGATGATGAATCAATCTTTGGCATGTGCCAAAGTCACAGAAGTCTTCCACTGATTGGAGTTCACCGAGGTTGTGTAGGTAGATTGAGTGGATGAATCCAGGAGGTGAATTGCTGACTGTAGCCTCTGAACTTGCAGCTGTCTTGATACACACCAGGCTAAAAGCGACAATCACAGAATTAGGTAGATGTGGCCATTGGGAGAAATTCTGTGCTTTTGCTCTTCTTTCCTCAGTGGACAATTGTACCAGGCCAGGTGATGTCCCACAACGAGGGCATTGTTTGCAAATGTCCAAGTTATTTTCCTCTGGAAAAGAATGCCTTCGGAACCTGCTGGTCTTAAATGGTTTTGTCAGCAGCTTAATCTTCACATCCCGTTCCTTGTGCTTACCTCCTTTGGAGAATGGCGTGCATTCTGAATTCGCCATTGGCAAACCTGTTCCTCCAGATCACCCAGGCGTCTCAGGAGTTTTTCCAACGCTGTTGTTAAATTTACAAAGGGATATCTTTAGGGAGCAGCACGGTAGCATAGCCATTATCACTGTTGTTTCACAGTTTCAGGGTCCCAGGTTCAATTCCCAGCTTGGGTCACTGTCTGCGTGGAGTCTGCACATTCTCCCTGTGTCTGCGTGGGTTTCCTCCGGGTGCTCCGGTTTCCTCCATGAAATACTGTATGTATAGCCACCAGTGTTATTAATTGGACTGTTGAAGTCCTCCTTCTCGTGTATTTTTCTTTAATTGAAAATATACAATACTAAGAACCAGTGTTCCAAGTTACCCTTCTGGGTTTTGGAATACCCTCGCATTTAACATCAGCGGAGTTCTTAACACAACTTACTGCTGAGCATTGCTTCATCTTTATGAGATAGACCTGTGTCAGATGTTTCCATTGGTGTACAAAGATGTGCCTGTTTGGTGGGTTGGCCATGCTAAATTGCCTCTTAATGTCCAAAGATGTGCTGGTTTGGTGGGGTTATGATGATAGTGTGGGGGAGTGGGCCTAGGTAGGGTGATCTTTCAGTGAGTTGGTGCAGACTTGATGGGCCGAATGGCCTCCTTCTACACTGCAGGGATTCTGTGGATTCTATGGAAGTGTTTTCTTCACTACACTTCACCTGTATTCTATCGTGCAGTTTCAACGTTGACACTCTGGAACCTTTCACACATCCTCAGACACAACGATTGATGTGTGACAAGAGAGTTGACCATATTATATTTTTAAATGCCTGTAGAATAGCAGCAAATTGCAGCAGCTAATTTCCACACAGTAACAATACCTGACACACAGCAATGACATATGGCCTAGATTTTGCGGTTAGTGGTGACATGACAACATTCGCTGCTAACCTGGAAGAAAATTAACCACAAAGAGTGAGTGAGCTCTGTGACGTGAATTTTACTTTTCCCAGCATTCTAGTTCTAGGGGATCTTGGCATTCAGCTACAATGATGTTGTCAAGCAGGACAATCATCACATCGAGGAATTCTCACAGACAGCAAATCAGGAAGTAACATCCTCTCAATCCCCGCTCTCCACCATAACCGGAACCCCCCGTCCATACTCCCCGGGGCAATCCGGTGATTATCACCGATTGGGGCCCAGACCGATGCTCCCACTGCTCCCACATGCCGCCTCCACTGGCCCCAAACTCTCAGGGTCGCCACCACCATGGGGCTGGTGGAGTACCGTGCTGGCGGGAACGGCAGAGGCGCAGATACCAACGGCCCCAAACTGGTGCCCTTAGATGAAGCCACCTCCATACGCACCCATGCCGACCCCTCCCTCACCACTCACTTCCTGATCAAGGCTATATTAGCCGCCCAGTAATAGTTGCTAAAATTTGGGAGGGCCAGCCCGCCCTCTCCCCGACACCGCTCAAGCATTACCTTCCTTACTCGCGGGGTCTTGCCCGCCCAGACGAAGCCCGTGATCACTCTGTTGACCCGCTTAAAAAAGAACCGCGGAATAAAGATGGGGAGACACTGAAATACAAACAGGAATCTCGGGAGGACCGTCATCGTCACCGTCTGCACCCTCCCAGCCAGAGACAACGGAAGCGCGTCCCATCTCCGAAAACCGTCCTTCATTTGGTCCACCAGCTGGGCCAGATTCAATTTATGCAGCCGGTCCCATTCCCGCGCCACCTGGATGCCTAGGTACCTAAAGCTTCCCTCTACTAACCTAAACAGCAGCTCTCCCAGTCGCCTCTCCTGTCCCCTCGCCTGGACCACAAACATCTCACTCTTTCCCATATCATATACCCTTTTTTAATAAGTCTAGTTCCACATCATTCAAAGTTTTTCAACGGTTTTTATCAACAGGAATAACAGCATAAAAGGTGGCAGTTTATGTCAATTCAATTATTTCGGAATGATTTCCATCAATGAGAACATAAAGCACGCTCTGTGGTACAAGGAATCATCGACCACAACTTCTGAGTTTTCCCCGTTATGAATTCGATTCATTGTGACTCTTGGTGCTCAATTCGCAGTCTGTGGAGATTGTAACATTTAAGGTACAGGATGTTCCAATGCTTGTTACATTGGTTCCTGCCTAGCAACAAGGGCGCGGCCCTTTTGAAGTGTTTTGTTATGTCCTCAGATCAGCTCAAGGGTCAGTTTGTGGAGAGGCAGGAGCCAGGGAAGAAACTCCATGCAGGCATAGTGCCAGTGTTAGCCCTGAGCAGGAGCTGAGAAGAGGCTCAGGGGACGGTGATTGACAGCTCACCGCAGTTAGCTGCTTAGCGAAGAGCTGAAATTGTGTCAGTACGCAGAGGCCGAAGTACAGACACGGAAATCCAGGCAGAAGGAATCTCGGAAAACGAGATTGAAACCCTGTGCGGTGGACCATTGCTAAAACTGTCCGAGTGGGAGCGACTTTTGGAGAGAATTCCAAGGAGAAATCTTCGAAGATGAAGTTGGGGATCTCTCGTGAGACAGAATTTCAACGAGATTGTTTAGCTTCATGTCATTGATGTCTGGGTAGGTTCTTGAGAAATCCATGGACGCTGTCTTGGTTGCATTTATCATTTAGTCTGTAGCGTGATGTGTTCACCCACAGTTCATCTGTTAATTCACATTTACCTCATGATGCACGATCAATTATGACGAGACGAGAGTAGAGAGTAATCGAGGCCTTTCTTACACAGAGATGTGTGGCCTCCTACAGCTGCTGCCGAAATGGTTGCCGTTCGGAGAGCACACACATTTATACTCCGCCTACTGGGCGGAGCCAGCAGGCAGGGATCTACCCCCATACCTGTAGTACAAGGGCCTTACCGTAATACCCTCGTATGCAGTGCAGTATATACAATATAATACAACAGTGATGACTACCACACCTCATACTTATGCTGAATGTTGGAGTATAAGATGTAACTAGTAGAGTTGACCAGGGTAAACTGATGGATGTGGTTTATTTAGACTTTCAGAAGGCTTTCAACAAGTCTCACATAGCAGATTAATATGTAAAATTAAAGCGCATGTAGTGTCTTGGGATGGAAAGAAAACTAGTTGGAATAAATGGATCTTTTTCTGATTGGCAGGCTAACTGGTGGGGTACTGCAGGGACCTGTGCTAGGACCCCAACTGTTCTCATTATATATTAATGATTTTGACACGGGAACTAAATGTATTATCCCCAAATTTATAAATGATACAAAGTTGGGTGGAAGGGTGAGCTGTGAGGAGGATGCAGAGATGCTTCAACAGGATTTGGACAGGCTGAGTGAAGGGGCACATGTGTGGCAGATGCAGTATAATGTGGATAAATGTGAGGTTATGCTTTGGGAGCAAAAATAGGAAGGCAGATTATTATTTGAATGGGTGTAAATAGAGCGAGGTGGATACTCAGCGAGACCTTGGTGTCCTCGTGCATCAGTCACTGGAAGTAAGCGCGCAGGTACAGCAGGCAGTAAAGAAGGCAAATGATATGTTGGCCTTTATAGCGAGAGTACAGTAATAGAGATGTTTTACTGCAATTGTATAGGGCAATGGTGAGGCCACACCTGGGGTATTGTGTGCAGTTTTGGTGTCCTTATCTGAGGAAGGATGTTCTTGTTATGGAGGGAGTGCAGCAAAAGGTTTACCAGACTGAATCTGGGATGGCGAGACTGTCATATGAGAAGAGACTAAATCGGTTAGGATTATATGAATTGGAGTTTAGTAGAGTGATGGGGATCTCATAGAAACTTATAAAATTCTAACAAGATTAGACAGGGTAGATTCAGAAAGAATGTTCCCAATGGTGGGAGAGTACAGAACTAGGGGTCATAGTTTGAGGATAAGGGGTAAACCATTTAGAACTGAGGTGAGGAGAAATTTCTTCACCCAGAGAGTGGTGAATCTGTGGAATTCGCTACCACAGAAAGTATTTGAGGCCAAAAAAGGAATTAGATATAGCTTTTGATGCTAAAGGGATCAAGGGATATAGGGGGAAGGCTGCCCATAACCGCTGGGAGCGGGGGAAGACAAGAGGGGGACCGTCGGACCTGCAGCTCCTAACCATGGTGCTAAACGAACATCAAGGACGCCTACCGATCCACCACCCGACCACAATTCAGAACATCGGACCATAGGATGGTGCTCCTTCTCCAGTCATATAAGCAGAAACTTAAGCGGGAGAACCCGGTTAAGAAGGTCGTGCAATGCTGGTCCGAGGCAACGGAAGAACTCCTACGCGACTGCTTGGAGTCAGTGGACTGTCCATATTCAAGAACTCAGCGGCCAACCTGGACGAGTATGCCACCACCGTCACAGACTTCATCAGCAAGTGTATCGAGGACCACATGCCAAAAAAAGTAATATGTACCAACCGGAAACCATGGTTTAACCGGGAGGTTCACTCCCTACTGAAGTGCAGGTCTGAGGCGTTCAAGACAGGTCACCCTGACCTGTACAAGAAATCTAGGTACGACCCCTGCAAAACCATCAGGGATGCCAGGAGACAATGTCAGACTAAGCTAGAGTCACAGACTAACGACACGGCCTCTCGTCGGTTGTGGCCAGACTTAAACAACATAACAGGCTACAAAGCGAAGCCGAGTAGAATCTCCGGCAACAACACTCCCCTCCCCAATGAATTCAATGCAATCTATATTTGTTGTGAGCAGGAAACCAACAAACCGTTGCCAACTGCCCCAGCAGCCTTGGACACACCCATACCTACCGTCCCAGCTTCCGAAGTCACATCGGCCTTCTTGAAAGTGAAACAGGTCTTGACGGAGTCCCTAGTCGTGCACTCAGATCCTGCGCGGACCAACTGGCAGGTGTGTTCGTGGACATCTTCAACTTCTTCCTACTCCGTTCCAAGGTTCTCACCTGCTTCAAGATGGCCACCATCATACCGGTGCCAAAGAAGAACTAGGCAATGTGGCTCAATGACTACCATCTGGTAACCTTGACATCTATCATTATGAAGTGCTTCGAGAGGTTAGTCATGAGGCACATCAACTCCATACTCCCAGAATGCCTAGATCCACTGCAATACGCATACTGCCACAACCGGTCCACAGCAGATGCTATCTTTCTGGCCCTACACTCAAACCTGGAGCATCTCGACAACAAGGACTCCTATATAAGGATCCTATTCATTGACTACAGCTCCGCCTTCAACCATATTCCCAGCCAAGTTCATATCAAAACTCCAAAACCAAGGACTTGGCTCTTCCCTCTGCAACTGTATCCTCGACTTCTTGACCCATAGACCACAATCAGTATGGATAAACAACAACATCTCCTCCATGATAGTCCTCAATACTGGGCCCCGCAAGGCTGCATACTTACCCCCCACTATACTCCCTATACACACATGACTGTGTGGCAAAAATCTGGCTCCAACTCCATCTACAAGTTTGCTGATGACACGACCATAGTGTGTTGCATCTCGAACAATGATAGGTCAGAGTACAGGAGGGAGATAGAGAACCTAATGGAGTGGTGTAACGTCAAGAATCTCTCCCTCAACGTCAGCAAAACTAAGGAGCTGGTCATTGACTTCAGGGAGCAAAGTATTGTACAGACCTCTCTCTGCATCAAGGGGGCTGAGATGGAGGTGGTTAACAGCTTCAAATTCCCCTAGGTGTGCACGTCGCCAACAATCTATCCTGGTCCACCCACGTCGACGCTACGACCAAGAAAGCACAACAGCACCTATACTTCCTAAGAAAACTAAGAAAATTCAGCATGTCCACATGGACTCTCACCAATTTTTACAGATGCATCATAGAAGGCATCCTATCGGGCTGCATCACAGGCTGGGTTTACAGGAGATACAAAAGTTTGAGAACACGCACTAACAGATTCAAAAACAGCTTCTTCCCCGCTGTTACCAGACTCCTGAATGAACCTCTTATGAACTGAACTGATCTCTCCACGCATCTTCTCTACTGAGTAGTACTACACTCCGAATGCTTCACCCGATGTCTGTGACTATGTATTTACATTGTGTATCTATTGTATGTCCTGGGCTGGATTCTCCGCAGCCTGACGCCGTAATCACGGCTGGCGCCGGGGCAGAGAATCCACTTTCGCGCCATAATCGGGACCGGTGCCGGTCCGCTGATTCTCCGGGCACCGAAAATTGGCGTCACCGCGGAGTACGTCGCACGGAGTACGTCGCGCGGAGTACGTCGCACGGAGTACGTCGCGCCCATTGCCAGCGGCCCGCTCAGCAAACCTCCGCTTCTGACCAGCCGAGTTCCCGACGGCGTGGAACTAACCACCTATTGTCGATCGGGATGATCATGTGACGGCTACGGACTCACTCCACGGCCGCTGTGGTCGGGGGCAGGCGGATTGGAGATCAGGGGGAACCTTATAGGCGGCCGGCGATTAAAGGCGCGGGGTTTGAGGCTTGGGCGCACGGCCGATCGAGGGGGTTTATTTTTTTTCTCTGGCTCCGCAGTCCGAGTCTGCCGCCGCTGGAGTCAACTTCCCATCCTCCAGCTGCGAGATTCAGTCCAGGTCCCTGCAGGGCTGTGAATTCGTCAAACTTTTTTCAAGGAATTTCGGGAGTAAAACTTCACCGATTGTACGCCGGTGTGGGGACATAGTCTCATTTTGGGAGAATCTGGCCCCTATATTTTTTCGTGTATGGAACGATCCGTCTGGACTGTACGCAGAACAATACATATCACTGTACCTCAGTACACATGACAATAAACCCAAATCCAAATGTCTTTTCTGGGGAGGTCTGTGGAGGGTCCCTCTAGTTCTGGGGGGTCTGTGGGGGGTGTAATGTTCTGGTCCCTAGCCAGACAGAGTCAGTGCACTGGTTTGTGACTCGTTGAATGTTCAATAACGTGGGTCAGATAACAATATGAAAACTCACTTCCGGGTGCGGCTATGCGGAGCTAAGTCGTACATTCGGCGGCTCCCGCAAAAACGGAGTTTTGGGCTCTTTTCAGGGCCCCCAACGGCACTTTTTCGCCGTTTCCCGGTGTGGGAAGAAGATTATAACAGCTCCCCGATAGTATATGGCTTTTACCAGGAGCGGGGCAACTAAAAAGGTGGTGGTGGACCCGAAGAAGTTGCGAGGGAAGAAGAACAAAATGGCGGCAGGCGGAGACCAGGCAGCGTAGAGGCAGTGGGCGGAAGAGCAGCAGGAGGGTATCCAGCGTTGCTTCAGAGAGATTAAAGCGGACCAGCTGGAGCCGATAAAGGCTTTTATTGTTAAGCTGCTGGAGACACAGACGGCCCAGGGGGTGGTGATCCGCAAAGCCCGACAAAAGATCTCCGATAACGAGGACGAGATCTTAGGCCTGGCGGTAAAGGTGGAGGCGCACGAGGCACTCCACAAGAAATGGCAGGAGCGGTTCGAGGAGATGGAGAATCGGTCGAGGCGGAAGAATTTGCGGATTCTGGGCCTCCCGGAGGGGCTGGAGGGGCCGGACGTGGGGGCCTATGTGGTCACCATGTTGAACTCGCTGATGGGAGCGGGGTCCTTCCAGGGGCCCCTAGAGCTGAAAGGGGCCCATAGAGTGCTGGCGAGAAGGCCCAAGGCTAACGAGCCTCCGCGGGCGGTGCTGGTGCGGTTTCATCGGTTCGCTGATCGGGAGTGTGTGCTCAGGTGGGCCAAGAAGGAGAGGAGCAGCAGGTGGGAGAACGCGGAGGTTCGAATATACCAGGACTGGAGTGCAGAGGTGGCGAAGAGGAGCGCCGGGACAATCGAGCGAAGGCGGTGCTGCACCGGAAGGGGGTGAAGTTTGGCATGTTGCAGCCGGCGTGACTGTGGGTCACCTACAAGGACCGGCACCATTATTTTGAGTCTCCGGAGGAGGCGTGGGCCTTTGTTCAGGCTGAGAAATTGGACACAGATTGAGGGTCGGGATGGGCGTTTGGGGATTGCGGTTGATATGTTACTTTTGCAGGGGGGGGTCCTTTGCTCTTGGTTTCTTTTTATTTCTTTTGTGTTTTTCTCTTTCTGGTCGGTGAGGGTGGTTAGGATGGGTTGGGCACTGTTTTGGTTGGGTTGGTCGGGGGGGGCTCTTGGAGGGGGGTAAGCAAAGGGAACAGGAGTGGATGGCCGGTGGTGAGATGGGGCCCCACGGGGGAGGGGGAGGCCCGAGTTGGGGGTGAGGGGACTGCGCCTGTTAAAGGAGCTGCGGCAGAGATGGCGGGGCCGGGTAGGTGGAAAACGCGGGCTTTTTCCCGCGCTGAAGACTGGAGGGTATCTTGTGTGGGTACGAGTCTGGGGGCGCTGGCATCGGCGCCGCTGCCGTTCCCTCCAAGGAGGTATATCACGAGCCGGTGGTGGCGGCTGCCCTCAAAATTTGGGGGCAGTGGAGGCGGCACAGGGGGGAAGCTGGGGCCTCGGCGTGGACCACATTACGGGGGAACCACCGGTTCGCCCCAGGAAGAACAGGTGGAGGGTTTTCGGGGTGGCGCAGGGCAGGGATACGAAAGTTCGGGGACCTGTTTGTGGACGGGAAGTTTGCGAGCTTGGGTGAGCTGGAGGAGAAGTACGGGCTCCCCCCGGGGAACACCTTCAGGTACTTACAGATAAGGGCGTTTGCCAGACGGCAGGTGGTGGAATTCCCACGGCTACTGCCACACACAGTACAGGACAGGGTGCTCTCGGGGGGGGGGGTGGGTGGGAGTGGGGAAGATCTCGGAAACTTACCAGGTGATGCAGGAGGAGGACGAGGCCTCAGTGGTGGCGTTGAAAGGTAAGTGGGAGGAGGAGTTGGGAGAGGAGATCGAAGAGGGGACGTGGGCAGATGCCCTCGGGAGGGTGAACTCTTCCTTATCATGCGCGAGGCTCAGCCTAATACAGTTTAAGGTGCTGCACAGAGCACACATGACCGGGACAAGGATGAGCAGGTTCTTTGGGGGTGAGGACAGGTGTGTTAGGTGCTCAGGGAGCCCAGCAAATCACACCCATATGTTCTGGGCATGCCCAGCGCTGGAGGAATTTTGGAAGGGCGTAGTGAGGACGGTGTCGAGGGTGGTAGGATCCAGGGTCAAACCGGGCTGGGGGCTCGCAATATTTGGGGTGGCAGAGGAGCCGGGACTGCAGGAGGCGAAAGAGGCCGGTATTCTGGCCTTTGCGTCCCTGGTAGCCCGGCCAAGGATTCTTCTTCAGTGGAAGGATGCGAGGCCCCCAAGCGTGGAATCCTGGATCAGCGATATGGCGGGGTTTATTAAGTTGGAGAGGGTGAAATTCGCCTTGAGAGGGTCGGTACAAGGGTTCTTTAGGCGGTGGCAACCGTTCTTAGAAAATAAAAATAAAAATATGAAAACTACTAAACACTACTAACTACTAAATTACTATTATAAATTATCTAAGAGTTACTACAAATGCGATTATCCAGTATGACGACTATCTCTAGACTCCTCGAGGTAACAGTGGCACGTGGTTGTTCTTTACTGCCACCTGCTGGTTGGAGGTCGTATCTGTTAATATTTACATCCTTGCTTATGCATATCATCACATCCCATTTCCTTTGGAAATGAACTAATATTCACATACATTCTTTAAATTCAATACACAATATATATGATATGCATAATACTATTTACATATTCAATGTCCATCACAAATTCTTTTTTAAAAAAAAACATTTTTTTAAGGGATTTATAATTTTTAAATAATAACAGTAAACAGTGCAAATACAAATATAAACATTGTGCAAAGACCGCCTCCCTCCCTCACAGGTCCCACCTCCTCCAAACAATAATCTAACTCCACCCACACCTCTGCTGACAGTTAGTTTTCTCCAAAGAAGTCGACAAACGGCTGCCACCTCTGGACGAACCCTAGCATTGACCCTCTTCGGGCGAACTTTATTTTCTCAAGTCTGAGAAACCAAGCCATGGCACTAAGCCAGATCTCTGAATTCAGGGGCAGTCCGTCACAAATTCAACCTGTCTGGCTTTCTTCTGTGTCTTGTCGACCTTCTTTTTAAAAAAATATATTTTTATTCAAATTTTTTACATATTTTCAACAAACCCCCCCTCCCCCCCACTTACAGAAATAAGAAAAAACAAAGAACACATAAATAAATATCTTATAGCTATGTCACGTATTCCCCCACTACACAAGCACCCCATTAAACGATAATAAACACAGTAGTAAACACAAAATTTACCTTTCAGCTCCTCCACCGAGGCCTCCTCCTCCTCCTGCATCTCCTGGTAGATCGCCGAGACCCTGCCCTCTCCAACCCACACCCTCGAGGGCACCCTATCCTGGATCCTGAGTGCTGGAAGCAGCGGGAACTCCCTCACCTGCCGTCTTACAAACGCTCTTACCTGCATGTACCTAAAGGCATTTCCGGGGGGAAGCCCAAATTTTTCCTCCAACGCCCCAAGGCTCGCAAACGTCCCATCTATAAACAGGTCCCCCATCCTTCTAATACCTGCCCTGTGCCAGCTCAGGAACCCCCCATCCATTCTCCCCGGGACAAACCGATGGTTCCCTTGGATCGGGGACCACACCAAGGCCTCTGCCTCCCCCCTGTGGCGTCTCCACTGCCCCCAAATTTTGAGGGTCGCCGCCACCACTGGACTCGTGGTGTACCTTGCCGGCGGGAGCGGCAGCGGTGCTGTCACCAGCGCTCCCAGACTCATGCCCACACAGGACGCCATCTCCAACCTCTTCCATGCCGCCCCCTCCCCCTCCATTACCCACTTGCGTATCATCGCTACATTGGCAGCCCAGTAGTACCCATACAAACTCCATGATGCTCCTGCTGACCCGCTTAAAAAAGGCCTTAGGGATCAGGATGGGGAGGCACTGGAATAAAGGAACCTTGGGAGCACCGTCATCTTCACCGACTGTACACTACCCGCCAGGGAGAGTGGCAGCATATCCCACCTTTTAAACTCCTCCTCCATTTGCTCCACCAACCTCGCCAAGTTAAGCTTGTGTAGGTGAGGTACCCTCAATAACGACGCTTAGAGATTAAACTGTAAAGAAGGCTTTATTAGACTAAGAACGATGTTAGAGCTGAGACAAGTGCTGTCTGCTACACAGCCCATGAGGCAGCCCTTTATATATGGCTCACAGATGGGCGGAGCCAGAGGCGGAGTCCCCAGGGTTCCAAGCCCGGTCTTAAAGGGGACATCACCTTACATGATGATAAGGCAGTAACCATTCATCACATTCACCCCCTGTTTAAAAAGAGTCCGGCGGGGGTGAAGTGCCATCATAGGTCCATCCGTCTCGGTGGCCGGATCGTCCTCATCGACCTCCTCAATTCGGGCGGTGGTGCGGCGGGCACGGACGTCCCAGTTGAGGGCACATCCGGGAGCACAGCGGTTGGAGCTTCGGTCCGGGTCGGGGCAGGGGGACTAGGCAGGGCCGGGGGTAGCGGTACTGGCGCCGGCGGGGTGTGTAAAGGGGGGGCGGAAGGGGTAGGTGCTCACCAACCCCTTAGGGCGCCGGGTCCTGCAGGGGAGCGGCGCAGGAAGGGGCGTCTGTGGTGGGGGATCCAGCGGGTGCCAGATCCCGGAGGGAAACTGTATCTTGCCTGCCGTTGGGGTACTCAACGTAGGCGTAACGGGTTGGCGTGGGGCAGCCGGACCCTTTCGACCAGGGGGTCCGTTTTATGGCTCCTCGCGTGCCTCCGGAGAAAAACAGGTCCCGGAGCCATCAACCAAGGTGGAAGCGAGACCCCGGAGGTAGACTTTCTGGGGAAGACAAACAATCGGTTGTGAGGGTTCTCATTCGTGGCCGTGCAGAGGAGTGACCTAATGGAGTGTAGGGCATCGGGTAGGACCTCCTGCCAGCGGGTGGTTGGGAGATTTCTTGACCGCAGGGCCAGAACGACAGCCTTCCAAACTATCGCGTTCTCCCTCTCCACCTGCCCGTTTCCCCGCGGGTTATAACTGGTCGTTCTGCTCGAGGCGATGCCGTTGCTGAGCAGATACTGACACAGTTCATCGCTCATGAACGATGTACCCCGGTCGCTGTGGATATAAGCGGGGAAACCGAACAGGGTGAAGATGCTGTGCAGTGCCTTAATCCCAGTGGCTGAGGTCATGTAGGGGCAGGGAATGGTGAATGGGAAACGGGAGAACTCATCGATCACGGTGAGGAAATAGGCATAACGATTGGTGGACAGGAGGGGCCCCCTGAAGTTCACGCTCATTCGCTCAAAGGGGCCCGAGGCCTTCACGAGCCGAAACTTGTCTGGCCGATAGAAGTGCGGTTTGCACTCCGCACAGACTTGGCAGGCCCTGACCATGGCCTTGACCTCCTTGGTTGAGTAAGGTAGGTTGTGGGACTTGATTAAATGGACGAGCCGGGTAACCCCCGGGTGGCAGAGGTCATTGTGGATGGCTTGCAGGCGGTCCTCCTGCGCGTTGGCGCATGTGCCGTGGACAGGGCATCTGGGGGCTGGTTGAGCTCCCCTGGGCGATACTTGATATCGTACGAGTAGGTGGAGAGTTCGATCCTCCACCTCAAAATTTTATTGTTTTTTATTTTGCCCCGTTGCGTGTTATCGAACATATAGGCGACCGACCGTTGGTCGGTGACGAGGGTAAACCTCCTACCGGCAAGGTAGTGTCTCCAGCGCCGCACAGCCTCCACAATGGCTTGTGCCTCCTTTTCGACTGCAGAGTGTCGAACCTCGGAGGCGGTGAGGGTTCGGGAGAAGAACGCTACTGGTCTGCCTTCCTGATTGAGGGTAGCAGCCAGGGCGATGTCTGATTCATCGCTCTCTACCTGGAAAGGGATGGTTTCTTCCACCGCGTGCGTAGCGGCCTTGATGATGTTGGCCTTGATGCGGTTGAAGGCCAATTGAGCCTCAGCCGAGAGGGGAAAAATGGTGGTCTTTAGGAGTGGGCGGGCTTTGTCCGCATACCTGGGGACCCACTGGGCGTAATAGGAGAAAAGCCCCAAGCACCGTTTGAGGGCCTTGAGGCTGCAGGGGAGAGGGAGTTCCTTAAGGGGGCGCATGCGGTCGGGGTCGGGACCTAGGACCCCGTCTTCCACGACATAGCCGAGGATGGCCAGCCGGGTGGTGTGGAAAACGCATTTGCCCTCGTTATAGGTCAGGTTAAGGGCTCGGGCGGTCTGGAGGAACTTTTTGAGGTTAGCGTCATGGTCCTGCTGATCATGGCCGCAGATGGTGACATTGTCCAAGTACGGGTATGTAGCCCGCAAACCGTACTTGTCCACCATTTGGTCCATCGCCCTTTGAAAGACGGAGACCCCATTTGTGACACCAAAGGGGACCCTGAGGAAGTGGAAGAGCCGGCCGGCTGCTTCGAAGGCAGTATAGGGGCGGTCTTTTGGTCGGATGGGGAGCTGGTGGTAGGCGGATTGAGGTCGACCGTGGAAAAGACTCGGTATTGGGCGATCCGATTTACCATTTCCGCGATGCGAGGAAGGGGGTACGCATCAAGCTGTGTGAATGGGTTTATGGTCTGGCTATAATCCACGACCATCTGTTTCTTCTCCCCGGACCGGACTACCACCACTTGCGCTCTCCAAGGGCTGTTGCTAGCCTCGATGACCCCCTTCTCCCAGTAAACGCTGGACCTCTGACTTGATAAAAGCCATATCTTGGGCACTGTAGCGCCGGCTCCTGGTGGCAACGGGCTTACAGTCGGGAGTGAGGTTCGCGAATAGCGAGGGGGATGCGACTTTCAGTGTCGCAATGCAGCATACCGTGAGAGGGGGCAAGGTTCGCCGAACTTCAGTGTCAGGCTTTGGTGGCTGCACTGGAAATCCAGTCCGAGCAGCAGGGGGGCACAGAGGTGAGGGAGGATATAAAATTTGAAAGGGTGTATTTGGCGCCCTGGATCGAGAGATCCGCAATACAGTACCCCTTGATTTGTACCGAGTGGGACCCAGATGCGAGGGCTATGGTTTGGGATGCGGGATGGGTGCGTAGGGAGCAGTGCTTTACTGTTTCAGGGTGGATAAAGCTCTCCGTGCTCCCGGAGTCGAAGAGGCATGCAGTGCCGCGCCCGTTGACCTGGACCTGCATCATGGAGTTCTGCAGGTGTTTTGGCCGGGTTTGGTCGAGGGTGATCGCACCCACTCGCGGGTAGTCGGAGTCCTCAGCCGAGTCGGACAAGTAAAATGGTCGCCGCCGTCGGTCGCACGTGTCGGGTCGAGAAGATGGCCGCGCCAAGATGGCCGCTCCCATGATTCGCACGAGGCTGATGACGCGTCAGAAGGGGGCGTGTCGGGTCGGTGCGCAGCAGCATTGCGAGGCCTGCGGGCCTGAGAGCCTGATTTTCGGGCCGGCTGTTCTTTGTTTTTCAGGCCCCAGGGTCTGGCCATGCAGACCCTCGCAAAGTGCCATTTCTTCCCGCAGTCGCTGCAGATCGCGGAGCGGACTGGGCAGCGTGGGCGTGGGTGCTGGCCCTGCCCGCAGAAGTAGCACGGTGTGCCCCCATGGTGAGCGGGTCGCCGCGTGGCGCAGGCCTGTAATACGGCTGAGTCGGAGGAAGTCCGGGGGGGGGCTCGCAGATTCCGCGGGGTACGTACCCAAGTTATGTCGGGCCACCCCCAGCGAGGAGGCGAGCGTTAGCGTGTCCTGGAGGTCATTTGCCCCATTTTCGAGCAGCCGCTGCCGGATGTAGGTCGAGCGGATGCTGGACACGAAGGCGTCTCTGATGTGCAGGTTCATATGGACTTCCCCTGTCACATCCTGATGGTCACAGTCCCTGGCAAGCGCGGTGAGTTTCTCAACAAACTCGTCTAGCGATTCCCCTGAGCGCTGCTGGCACATAGAGAGCAGATGCCGAGCGTGCACCTCATTGACGGGTTTGACAAACCGCTTGCGGAGTAACTTGACCGCCTCATCATAAGTCGTCACCTTTTCGAGCGTGGCGGAGATTCTGTAACTCACCCGGGCGTGGAGTTGACGCAGCTTGCGTGGCCCCAGGATGTGACTCTCTGCGGAGTCCAGGTAGGCCTCGAAGCACCGCAGGCAGTATTTAAAAATTTCCTTCGCCTCCGGTGTTCGTGCTTCCAGATTGAGCTTCTCTGGTTTTAGGCCTGTGTCCATCCTGAATCTAGTTTAGTCTAATAAATTGAGGTACCCTCAATAACGACGCTTAGAGATTAAACTGTAAAGAAGGCTTTATTAGACTAAGAACGATGTTAGAGCTGAGACAAGTGCTGACTGCTACACAGCCCATGAGGCAGCCCTTTATATTTGGCTCACAGATGGGCGGAGCCAGAGCGGAGTCCCCAGGGTTCCAAGCCCGGTCTCAAAGGGGACATCACCTTACATGATGATAAGGCAGTAACCGTTCATCACAGTAGGGCCCCCCCAGCTCCTGGCCACCTGGATCCCTAGGTACCGAAAACTCCTTTCCGCCCTCTTCAGTGGAAGCTTGTCTATCCCCCTTCCCTGGTCCCCTGGGTGTATCACAAATAGCTCACTCTTCCCCATGTTGAGCTTATACCCGGAAAAGTCTCCAAACTCCCTGAGGATCCGCATCACCTCTGGCATCCCCCCCACTGGGTCCGCCACATACAGGTCGTCTGCATACAGCGAGACCCCGTGTTCCTCCCCCCACCCCCTACCGCACCAGCCCCTCCAGTTCCTGGACTCCCTCAAAGCCATCGCCAAAGGTTCAATTGCCAACGCAAATAGCAGCGTGGATAGGGGGCACACCTGCCTCATCTCCCGGTACAGCCGAAAGTATTCCGACCTCCTCTGATTTGTGGCCACACTCGCCACCAGGGCTTCGTACAGTAACCTAACCCAACTAACGAACCCCTCCCCGAACCACCTCAACACTTTCCACAGGTACCCCCACTCCACCCTATCGAAGGCATTCTCTGCATCCATAGTCGCCACTATCTCCACTTCCCCCTCCACTGCAGGCATCATGATTACATTTAGGAGCCTCCGCACATTGGTGTTTTGCTGCCTTCCCTTCACGAAACCCGTCTGGTCCTCGTGGATCACCCCGGAACACAGTCCTCAATTCTGGTAGCCAACACCTTCGCTAACAGCTTCGCATCCACGTTGAGGAGCGAGATTGGCCTATACGACCTACACTGTAAAGGGTCCTTGTCCCGCTTCAAGATCAGCGAGATCAGCGCCCTGGACATCGTCGGGGGTAGGGCCCCCCCTCCCTCGCCTCATTGAAAGTCCTCACTAGTAGTGGGCCCAACAGGTCCATATACTTCCGGTAAAATTCCACCGGGAACCCATCTGGCCCCTGTGCCTTCCCCGCCTGCATACTCCCCAGCCCCTTAGTCAGCTCCTCCAGCCCTACCGGTGCCCCAAGCCCCGCCACCTGCCCCTCCTCTACCCTCGGAAACTTCAGCCGGTCCAGAAAACGACGCATCCCCCCCTCCTCCATCGGGGCTCAGGCCTATACAGCCACTCATAGAAGTCTCTAAATACCCCATTTATTCCCACCCCACTCCGCACCGTGTTCCCCCCTTTATCCCTAACTCCCCCAATCTCCCTCGTCGCCTCCCGCTTCCGAAGCTGGTGTGCCAGCATCCGGCTAGCCTTCTCTCCATATTCATACACCGCCCCTTGCACCTTCCTCCACTGCACCTCCGCCGTCTTGGTAGTCAACAGGTCGAACTCGGCCTGGAGGCTTTGTCGCTCCTTGAGTAGTCCCTCCTCGGGGACCTCTGCATACCTCCTATCTACCCTTAAAATCTCCCCCACAAACCTCTCCCTCTCTCTCCTCTCCTTCCCCTCCTTGTGGGCCCTAGTGGAGATTAGCTCTCCCCTAATCACCACCTTCAGCTCCTCCCAGACCACCCCTGCCTGCACCCCCCCCATTATTGTTCACCTCTAGGTATCTTTCAAAGCACCCCCAGATCCGCCCGCTCACCTCCTCATCCGCCAGCTAACCCACCTCCAGGCGCCACAGCGGGCACTGGTCCCTCTCCTCCCCTAGCTCGAGATCCACGCAGTGCGGGTCTTGGTCTGAGATGGCTATGGCCGAATACTCCGTGTCCTCCACCCTCGGGATCAGCGCCCTGCTCAAAACAAAGAAGTCTATCCGGGAGTAGGCTTTATGGACGTGCGAAAAGAAAGTGAATTTCCTGGCCCCCGGCCTGACAAACCTCCAGGGATCCACTCCTCCCATCTGGTCCATAAACCCCATCAACACCTTGGCCGCCGCCGGCCTCTTACCCGTCCTGGATCTAGAGCGGTCCAATGCTGGATCCAATACCGTATTAAAGTCGTGTCCCCCCCCCCCCCCCGTTATCAAGCTCCCTGCCTCCAGATCCGGAATCCGGCCCAACATGCGCCGCATAAATCCGGCATCGTCCCAATTCGGGGCATATACATTCACTAATACCACCCGCACCTCCTGCAGCTTACCGCTCACCATCACGTACCTACCTCCATTGTCTGCTCAGCGCCTCACACGACACCCGCTTCCCCACCAAAATCGCCACCCCTCGATTCTTTGCGTCCAACCCCGAGTGGAAAACCTGCCCTACCCACCTCTTTCTCAGCCTAACCTGATCTACTACCCTCAAATGCGTCTCCTGGAGCATGACCACATCTGCCTTCAGTCCCTTCAGGTGCATGAACACACGGGCCTTCTTGACCGGCCCGTTCCGGCCTCTCACATTCCAAGTTATCAGCCGGATCAGGGGGCTGCGCTTTCCACCAAGCCGGCCCCGCCCCCTCAGGCGCAGCTCCCTTTCGCGGCCTGATCCCAGCTCCCCCACCTCAGGCCTCCCCTCTCCCCTCCCCCAATGGGGCCCCCTCTTCCAACCACCGACGCCCACCCTCTCACCAAACCTCCACTACGAACCATTTCACCCTACCCCACCCAGCATCCAAAAGAAAAATAGTACCAAACAGAACAGAACATCCCACAAAACACAACAATCACATCAATCCCCTCTCAACATCCCCTCGCAACCGACCCTCAATCCGAGTCCAACTTTTCGGCCTGGATAAAGGTCCACGCCTCCTCCGGCGTCTCAAAGTAGTGGTGGTGGTCCTTGAAACTGACCCACAGTCGCGCCGGCTGCAACATTCCAAATGTCACCCCCTTCCGATGCAGAGCCGCCTTAGCCCGATTGTACCCGGCCCTCTTCTTGGCCACTTCCACGCTCCAGTCCTGGTGTATCCGGACCTCTGTATTCTCCCACCTGCTGTTCCACTCCTTCTCTGCCCACCTTAGGACACACTCCCTTGCGCCTCCTCGCCAGGACTCGGTGTGCCCCCTCCAGCTCCAGGGGCCCCGGGAAGGCCTCCGCACCCATCAACGTGTTCAGCATCGTGACCACGCATGCTCCAACATCCGACCCCTCCACTCCCTCCGGGAGACCCAGAATCCGCAGGTTCTTCCTCCTCGACCGGTTCTCCATGTCCTCGAACTTCTCCTGCCATTTCTTATGCATCGTCTCGTGCGCCTCTACCTTCACTGCCAGGCCCAAGATCTTGTCCTCGTTCTCCAAGGCCTTTTGCCGCACCTCCCGGATCGCCGCCCCTTGGGCCTTCTGGGTCTCGAGCAGCTGGTCTATCGAAGCCTTCATCGGGTCCAACAGCTCTGCCTTCAATTCTGTGAAGCAGCGCTTGAGAAACTCCTGCTGTTCCTGCGACCACTGCGCCCACGCTGCCTGGTCTCCACCCGCCGCTATCTTGATTCCTCCCTCGCACGTTTCGCTGCTCCAAAACTACTTTTTTCACTGCTCCACTCCTGGTCCAATCCATACAGCGCCGGGGAAATGTTACTATCACCTTCCCACACTGGGAACCATTGAACAAATGCCGCTGGGGGCCCTAAAAAGAGCCCAAATGTCCGTTTCTGTCTGGAGCTGCCGAACGTGCGACTTAGCTCCGCATAGCCGCAACCGGAAGTCGTCTTGTCGACCTTCTAAGTACTGGTTGAACTTGTGAGTTTGACTGGCTTTCAACTGTTTCTGAAGATGGTGCTTGCTGTGTTTTTGTGCTTTGCACATCTTCAGCTTGTTCTGTTTCTGTGTGCTGAGGTAGCATTTGTTCAGTTGTCCTGAGATTGCTTTCTACATCATCTGGTGGTTCTGAAACAAGGGGTTGCTGAACCTTCAGTAAGGCTCTCCTCTTTCTTCGTCGAACTTGCCCTTCCTCCGTGACAATGATGTTTGACTGCAGATCTGATCGTTGTATTACCTTTGCACACTTCAACCATCCAAACCCATCAGGATCTTCTATGGAGATCTATCATAATATTTCCTCTGCCTCTTTTTTTGAAATGTGAGCTTCTTCACAAGTTTCCAATTGGTTGCTGTGAGATACATGGTAAGGTGGTTCTGGGTTGTCGATTCATCAACAACTGGGACCGTGAGAGTCCATTGATCAATGGTGCTGCTCTCTAGCTATGGATCTTTCCCACTGTCCATAGCTTTTTTGAGTTGCTGCTTAACAATGTGAACAGCTGAACTTCCGGGTGCGGCGATGACCAGCTGAGTCGCACGTTTCGGCAGCTCCCTGTGAAACGGACTTTTGGGCTCTTGATAGGAGCCCCAACGGCAATTTTGACGGTTAAAAACACTGTGCGGTAAACCAGAAGGGAATCCCCCCTGGATACGGATGGAAAAAGGAGGAGAGAGTGGCCAGATTGCAGTGGATCCTTTAGAACAGCGGCAAGGAAGGCAAGCAAAAACCAAGATGGCGTCGGAAGGTGGCAGTTTAACATGGGGCCCTGAACAACAAGAGTTCTTGAAATGCTGTGTGGAGGAGATCAAAAAGGAAATGAAGAAAGAGCTGTTGGCCCCGATACTACAGGCGATCGAAGGGCTAAAGGAGGAACAAAAGACCCAGGAGCTTCGGGTCGTGAAGGCAAAGGCAGCCGAGAATGAGGACGATATACAGGGCCTGGTGGTGAAGACGGAGACGCAGGAGGCACATCAGAAACGATGTGTGGAAAGGTTGGAGGCACTGGAAAACAACGCAAGGAGGAACAACCTGAGGATTCTTGGTCTTCCTGAAGGTGTGGAGGGAGTGGACGTCGGGGCATATGTGAGCACGATGCTGCACTCGTTAATGGGAGCGGAGGCCCCGGCGGGTCCGTTGGAGGTGGAGGGAGCATACCGAGTGATGGCGCGAGGACCGAGAGCAGGAGAAATTCCCAGAGCCATAGTGGTGAGATTCCTCCGTTTTAAGGATAGAGAAATGGTCCTTAGATGGGCGAAGAAAACTCGGAGCAGTAAATGGGAGAACGCGGTGATCCGCGATTATCAAGACTGGAGTGCGGAGGTGGCGAGAAGGAGGGCGAGCTTTAATCGGGCCAAGGCGGTGCTTCATAAAAAGAAGATAAAATTTGGAATGCTGCAACCGGCAAGACTGTGGGTCACATATCGAGGGAGGCACCACTACTTTGAGACGGCGGATGAAGCGTGGACTTTTATTGTGGAAGAAAAACTGGAATGAGCGGGTTATTAAAAAGAACGTTCGAACAAAGTGGTGGGGCGAATGTGGGGGGCAAAGAGGGGTTTTATGTACTAATCCTGCGATGTGGTAACTTTTCTCTCTCCCACAGGTGGTGATGGGGGGAGGAGGGGAGGTGGAGGAGATGGGGCGTTGGCCATTGGGGGCGGGGCCAAGGGAGAAGCGCGGGCTTGGTTCCCGCGCTATGATAATCATGGCGGGAATAGAGAAGCAGGAAGGAGGGGGCGTCGCACGGTGCGAGCCGAGGTCACGGAGGGAAGCCGAGGTCAGCCAGAGTTGCTGACTTCTGGGAGCAACATGGGGGGAGTAATTACGCTAGCGGGGGATCTAGCGGGGGGGGTGGGAGGGGGGAATTACTGGGTTGCTGCTGCTGGGGAGAGGGGGGAGCTGGTATGGGAGAGGATGGGCGGGGGGGCACCGCCTGGGGGAGATACAGCTGCGTGGGAACCGGGTGAGGAGCTGGAAAAAGGTGATGGCTAATCGACAAGTGGGGGGGGGTAGGAAGCCCCCCAACTCGGCTGATCACGTGGAACGTGAGAGGGCTGAACGGGTCGATAAAGAGGGCACGGGTACTCGCACACCTTAAGAAACTTAAGGCAGATGTGGTTATGTTACAGGAAATGCACCTGAAACTGATAGACCAGGTTAGGCTACGCAAAGGATGGGTGGGGCAGGTGTTCCATTCGGGGCTAGATGCGAAAAACAGGGGGGTGGCTATATTAGTGCGGAAGCGGGTAATGTTCGAGGCAAAGACTATAGTGGCGGATAACGGGGGCAGATACGTGATGGTGAGTGGCAAACTACAGGGGGAGACGGTGGTTTTGGTAAACGTATATGCCCCGAACTGGGATGATGCCAATTTTATGAGGCGGATGCTAGGACGCATTCCGGACCGAGAGATGGGAAAGCTGATAATGGGGGGAGATTTTAATACGGTGTTGGAACCAGGGCTGGATAGGTCGAAGTCCAGGACTGGAAGGAGGCCGGCAGCAGCCAAGGTGCTTAAAGATTTTATGGAGCAGATGGGAGGTGTAGACCCGTGGAGATTTAGCAGACCTAGGAGTAAGGAGTTCTTGTTTTTCTCCTATGTCCATAAAGTCTACTCGCGAATAGACTTTTTTGTGCTGGGTAGGGCATTGATCCCGAAGGTGAGGGGAACGGAGTATACGGCTATAGCCATTTCGGATCACGCTCCACACTGGGTGGACTTGGAGATAGGGGAGGAAACAGGAGGGCGCCCACCCTGGAGAATGGACATGGGACTAATGGCAGATGAGGGGGTGTGTCTAAGGGTGAGGGGGTGCATTGAAAAGTACTTGGAACTCAATGATAATGGGGAGGTCCAGGTGGGAGTGGTCTGGGAGGCGTTGAAGGCGGTGGTTAGAGGGGAGCTGATATCAATAAGGGCACATAAAGGGAAGCAGGAGAGTAAGGAACGGGAGCGGTTGCTGCAAGAACTTTTGAGGGTGGACAGACAATATGCGGAAGCACCGGAGGAGGGACTGTACAGGGAAAGGCAAAGGCTACATGTAGAATTTGACTTGCTGACTACAGGCACTGCAGAGGCACAATGGAGGAAGGCACAGGGTGTACAGTACGAATATGGGGAGAAGGCGAGCAGGTTGCTGGCACACCAATTGAGGAAAAGGGGAGCAGTGAGGGAAATAGGGGGAGTGAGGGATGAGGAAGGAGAGATGGAGCGGGGAGCGGAGTGAGTGAATGGAGTGTTCAAGACATTTTATAAAAAATTATATGAAGCTCAACCCCCGGATGGGAGGGAGAGAATGATGGGCTTCTTGGATCGGCTGGAATTTCCCAAGGTGGAAGAGCAGGAAAGGGTGGGACTGGGAGCACAGATCGAGGTAGAAGAAGTGGTGAAAGGAATTAGGAGCATGCAGGCGGGAAAGGCCCCGGGACCGGATGGATTCCCAGTCGAATTCTATAGAAAATATGTGGACTTGCTCGCCCCGGTACTGACGAGGACCTTTAATGAGGCAAAGGAAAGGGGACAACTGCCCCCGACTATGTCTGAAGCAACGATATCGCTTCTCTTAAAGAAGGAAAAGGACCCGCTACAATGCGGGTCCTATAGACCTATTTCCCTCCTAAATGTAGATGCCAAGGTCCTGGCCAAGGTAATGGCAATGAGAATAGAGGAATGTGTCCCGGGGGTGGTCCACGAGGACCAAACTGGGTTTGTGAAGGGGAGACAGCTGAACACGAATATACGGAGGCTGTTAGGGGTAATGATGATGGCCCCACCAGAGGGGGAAACGGAGATAGTAGTGGCGATGGATGCCGAGAAAGCATTTGATAGAGTGGAGTGGGATTATTTGTGGGAGGTGTTGAGGAGATTTGGTTTTGGAGAGGGGTATGTTAGATGGGTGCAGCTGTTGTATAGGGCCCCGATGGCGAGCGTGGTCACGAATGGACGGGGATCTGCATATTTTCGGCTCCATAGAGGGACAAGGCAGGGATGCCCTCTGTCCCCATTATTGTTTGCACTGGCGATTGAGCCCCTGGCGATAGCGTTGAGGGGTTCCAAGAAGTGGAGGGGATTACTTAGGGGAGGAGAAGAGCACCGGGTATCTTTGTATGCGGACGATTTGCTACTATAAGTGGCGGACCCGGCGGAGGGGATGCCAGAAATAATGCGGATACTTGGGGAGTTTGGGGATTTTGGTTGACCAAAAATTTTCAATAAAATATTTAATAAAAAAAAAACAATGTGAACAGCTATTTCAACCTTCCCGTTGGATTGCGGTTAAAAAGGACTGGAAGTAATATGCCAAAAACCATGAGCTGGATTTTCTGATTCTGGGGCTATGTCCCCACGCCAGCGTGGGAACGGTGAAAAATGGTGCAAAACAGCCACCGATTCCCCGTTTTGCTGGGGGCTAGCAGCAAGGCAGCATAGACCCCCATTTTGGTCGGAAGCTCGGATTCTCCGGCCGGTCGCCGAACGCGATTTCGGAGTCGGCGACCGAAGAATCCAGCCCCATGCCTCTGTGCGAACTCTGTACATTAATGACTGCTAAAACATGGGCCATTGTCGTTCATGACAACTTGTGGTATTCCATGACGAGCATGTTTTCCTGGAGTATAAATGAGATTGAATTTGTACCTCTGGAGTTTCACCATCATTCTTGGTGACATCTCATTCAAGTTTTTTTTAATAATTGCTACTAGTGATCTATGATCTGTTTCAACCAAGAATGTTGATAAGCCATATACATCATTGTGAAATTTGTCTGCGCCTTTGATCAGACTTAAACATTCTTTCTCGATCTGAGCATATCTACATTTTGTGTCAGTCATTGACCTAGAAGCATAAGCAATCATTAGCCAATTTTGATCATTGTCTTGCTGCAATAACAGTGCTCCCAACTCATCTTTCGACGCATCTGTCGATATTTTTGTCTTCCTTGTAGGGTCAATAAATGTCAGCACTGGAGCTGTTGTCAATCTTTCCTGTAACATTCGCCACTCTTGCTCATGTCTTTCAGACCATTCGAAAATAGTATCCTTTTTGATTATTTCCCGCAAGCATGGTGTTTTTGCTGATAAATTAGGAATTAATTTATCTCCGAAATTTATCATACCTGGCATCCTGAGGACTCCTTTTTGTCTGTTGGATGTGGCATGTACAATATCGCCTTTATCTTCTCCTGGTTTGTTTGTACACCTCGAGCAGACAACTTGGATGGGATTCTCCGCGAATAAGCGGGGCGGGCAACTCCGGCGGGAAGGGGTGGCGTGAACCACTCCGGCATCGGGCCTCCCCGAAGGTGCAGAATCCTCCGCACCGTCAGGGGCTAGGCCAGCGCCGGAGTGGTTTGCGGCGTGCCGGCCATCGCGGAAGGGGCTTGGCGCCATGCCAACCGGCGCCGAAGGGAACTCCGGCGACCGGCATGAGTTGCCGCATGCGCAGGAGCGCCAGCGTGTGCTGGCGTCATCCCAGCGCATGCGTAGGGGGGTTTAATCTCCGCGCTGGCTATCGCGGACTATTACACCAGCCGGCATAGGCCCGCCCGCGGATCGGTGGGCTCTGACCGCGGGCCAGGCCACCATGGGGGCACCCCCCCAGGGCCAGATCCCCCCGCGCCCTCCAGAGGACCCTGGAGGCCGCCCGCGGAGCCAAGTCCCGCCGGTAAATACCTGTTATAATTTACACCAGCGGGACGGCCGAAAACGGGTGGCCACTCGGCCCATCGCAGGCCGGAGAATCGCCGGGGGGGGCTGCCAATGGCCCCCGACCGCCGCAGCACAATTGCCGCCGCCAAATCCCCGGCGCCGGAGAATTCGGCAGCCGGCGGGGGCGGGATTCACGCCGCCCCCCCCCCCCCCCGATTCTCCAACCCGGCGGGGAGTCAGAGAATCCCGCCCCTTGTCTCCCAAGAATGTAATTTCTTCAACACCAAACTGGGCAGCACGGTAGCACAGTGGTTAGCACTGTTGCTTCACAGCTCCAGGGCCCCAGGTTTGATTCCCAGCTTGGCTCACTGTCTGTGCAGAGTCTGCACGTTCTCCCTGTGTCTGCCTCAGTTTCCTCCGGGCACTCCGGTTTCCTCCCACATGTCCCAAAAGACGTGCTTTTAGGTAATTTGGAGATTCTGAATTCTCCCTCCGTGTACCCGAACAGGCGTCGGAATGTGGCGACTAGGTGCTTTTCACAGTAACTTCATAACTTCATTGCAGTGTTAATGTAAGCCAACTTGTGACAATTAAGATTATTAAACTGGCACTTGGCTTTATTTTACCTGAGACCATACGTTTTTATGCTTCTCAACACTTTGAGAAGCCTATCGTCTTGCTCTTCTTTTGTTGAACCCCAAACAATTATATCATTTACGTCACTCTTAACACCTGGAATTCCTTTTGCAACGTGTTCCATTCTGAGAAAACAATAGCGCCCGAATGGAGTAGTAAAGATGCACAGCTTTGTGCTTTCCTCATCCAACTTGTTTCTTCACACAAGCCATGTAGTTCACCCAATCCATTGGGTCTTCAATCCTTCTTATCATCCCCAGATTTTTGCCAATCCTTTAATGGTGCTGGTATTCGCCTCGGTGCATATATGACTGGTTGTGCATTCTCTTTCAGTTGGATCCGATAAGTGAATGGTAAAACTCCTAATCCTTGAAATATTTCTGGGAACACTTTAAGGATTGAATCCACTGATGTACTTTGCATGGTTAAAGCACAGTCAGCACTGTACACTCTAATTTGAGTGCTTCACATGCTTCCACTCCCAGTAATGATTCACGCTCAGCTTCCACAATGGAAAATTTCACTTTATGCACCATATTCTTCACACTGACATCTAGTTTGCATACTCCTTGAGTGTTAATTATTTTACTGTTATAATCATTCAAAAGTACCGTTTTATTCAAGATGTGCGGTTTAATATTCATTTTGTGCATATTCAATAAACTTATAATATTAGCTCTCGCTCCAGTGTCGAGTTTAACATTGACTAATGTTTTATTAATCATTAGAGGAACTGTCCAGTTATCACTATGAACAATTGTATTTGCATTACTATTACTGCAGATTTGCTTCTTAGACCTTTCAGCTTGCATCCCGTTATAATGCTCATCTTCACTAGATATAACATCAATAAAAAATGTGTCTTCCAGATTTATATCTTCAACTATGTTTATTAATTTATGTATTTCTGATTTTTTATTTGAAAAACATTGTTTTGCAAAGCGATTCTTGCCTTTGTATTTAGCATACACTTTTCCAAATGCTGGACATTGCTTGTTGCCACATCGTTTGCACAAAATGGTTTATCACATATTAATTTTAAATGGCCACCGCTGTTGAGACCACATTTTGTTTCTGGGTGTGTCACAACATTGATGGCATCGGCTGCATCTCTAATTTTCGCGCCAAAATTCTTTAAGTTTAAGGTGCAAATCTGCTGCGCAGCTAGCTCACTGGCATGGCAAATTTTAATGACATCGTCGAACTAGAGTTCATTCACCGTCAACAATCTTTCACGAACTTTGTCATTGATAATACTGAACACAATCTGATCTCAGATCATGGACGATTGCAAAGTTACATGTTTGAGCCTTTAACCTCAAGTTTGTTAGGAAGCTGTCAGACAATTCGCCTGCCTGTTATGTGTGTGTTCGAAAAAGGTACCGTTCAAACGTTTCATCTTTTTTAGGTGCACAGTATCGATCAAATTTTTTTACAACTTCATCAAAATTATTTTTATCAGCTTCGCTATCAAACGTGAAGGTATTAAAGATTTCTATCATCTGTGGACCTGCTATAGTGAGCAACAAACCCCCATTGTACCTCCATAATCCCTGCCAAATTAGTTTAACCCCCCCCTCCCCCGCCCCCACAAACAGCCCTAGCAAACCTTCACACAAGGATGTTGGTCTCATTTTGGTTCAGGTGCAATCCATCCAAGTTGTACAGTTCCCGCATTCCCCAGAATCGGATCCAGTTATCCAGGAAATGAAAAACCTTCCTCCTACACCATCTCCTCAGCCAAGCATTCATCCGCTCTATCCTCCTATTCCGATACTCACTAGCATGTGGCTCGAGTAGTAATCCAGAGATTACAAAACCTTTGAGATCCTGCTTTTCTATCTGCTGGCTATCTCCCTAAATTCTTGTTGCAGGACCTCATCCCTCTTTCTACCTGCGTTGAGGTGCCAGGACCTCTGACTATTCACCCTTACCCTTCATAATGCCCTGCAGCCATTCAGTGACATCCTTGACCCTGGCACCAGGGAGGCAACACACCATCCTGGAGTCATGTCTGCAGCTGCTGAAATGCCTGTCTGTGCTCCTCGCTATCGAGTCTCCTGCCACTATTGCTCCTCCACTCTTACTCCTCCCCCCTTGTGCAGCTGAGCTGCCCTCAGTGCCGTGAACTTAGCTCTGGCAGCACTCCCCAGAGGAATGGTCACTCGCACCATTTTCCAACTTAGAAAAAAGGTTATTGAGTGAGATGTACGCTGGGGCTTTCCTGACGGCCTACATGTCCTTCTTCTACTGACTGGTGACCACCCATTCCCTCTCTAACTGCGATGGATAAAAGAATCCCAATGAAGATACACGGAAATCGTACGTTGGAGCTCGTGTGTAACCATGGAGGTGGCAACAAAGAATGCTTGGGAATTTGGTCCCAAGTAAGTGACTAGCACAGCTCCTGCCAAGTCTAAAGTGGAGAGAACTGACCATAAGCGTGCTGGTGAGAGAGACTTAGTGACTTGTTATCACTGTAATGGCAACCATATGACACAAGCATGTTCACACAGATGCTTTAATTGCTAACAGGAAGACTATATTGGAACTGCAGAGGGTTAAACTCCAATACAAGTGGTTGACCATATCACAGAATCACAGAATTATTACGGCGCAGAGGGAAGCCATCCGGCCATCACGTCTGCACTGGCTCTCCAAATGAACATCATGACTTAGTGCCATTCCTCTACCTTTTCCCTGTACCCTCAACATTTTTTTTATTCAGTAATCATCTAATGCCCTCTTGAATGCCTTAATTGAAACTGCCTCCACCACACTTCCAGGAGGTGCATTGCGGACCTGAACCACTCGCTGTGTGGAAAGTGTTTTTCACACATCACCTTTGCTGCTTTTGCAAATTCTTTAAATCTGTACCCCCCCCCCTCGTTCTCGATCCTTTTACTGGCGGGAACAGTTTCTCCCTATCGACTCTGACCAGCTCCCTCATGCTTTTGAACATCTCTTTCAAATCTCCTCTCAGCCCCCTTCTCCAAGGAGAACAGTCCCAAATTCTCCAATTTATCCTCATAACTGAAGTGAATTCCTGACTTAATAGACTTCAAGATAATTATCTGTACAACTTTTTCCCTCGCAGCCGTTACGTTACATAACAGACACTAACTTTCATGAAGGGAAAAGCAAGCAGTGCCGCAGCATTTGAGTTGCTGCTTTCAGCCAGTACAAGATGAGCAGTGCGAGCTGGAAATGATCTGGCAGTGACATTAACAAAAGCACACATTAACTGATATCAGTTAATATGGATGGTAACAGAGAGGCATTCATGGCTGTGTCTTCTCAATACGCTCAAAGTAAGTATTAAAGTATTTGGGGAAGAAAGGGGAGGGAATATCGGTGTGTGGAAAATCAAACACTGGCTGGAAATCTGATCCTTCTGCTGATGATCCCTAAATGGGAAGTTTCTTGATGTAAACCACTGTTCACAAATCTGGAAATCCAATGTGACTATTTTCTTGAACATATTAGAATGATCTGATATATAAATACATAAATTCACATAACCGCTTCGAAAAAAACTCTCCGTTTTGTAGCTTTTTGTCCACCATATTCCATTGTGGGGAAATAAATCCATCTCGCCTCTTCATAGACATCTGTCAGAGCTGTTTCAAATGACAACTGGTTAAAGGTGTGTGACAATGACTCGGTGTTACTCACTGTCTCTTTTCATCTCATCGTTTGTGAAAAAACTGCCTGACCTCGGTTATTCTTATGCCTTTTCTTCAGTCCCTCTCCCAGTGGTTAGGCATCTACTGAGTCATTAATTGTCTGTTGGTTGTCCTATTACTGCTATTACAGCACACAAGTTGATGCAGCCATCAATTCAGACAAAACCAGGAGTAGAGGTAAAACTGTGGCTTTAATCAACTAGAACAGTGCCTGCCTGCGACTGGTCTGCTAGTGAGAGCCGCCTACAGGGCTTCAAGGGGTGGAGCAAGGGGTGGAGCCCACAAGGCACCAACATGATACATTACAGGTAATACCTTACAATGGCCCATAGGTGGAGCCCACATGGGCAACAGCGTGATACAGTTATATATATGGTGAATGGTTACTGCAAAACATTGATCACACAAGTAAAATGTATTATCATGGGCTGGATTTCACAGGGGTTCAGGGGTGGGGGGAGGGGGGGGCGTGGCGAGTGTATAGTCCGCCCCTCTGTTGCAAGAGTTAGCCATCAGTCGATGCAGCTGAAAGAAGCTTACCCCTCCAGCCATGACGCACTGCCAGTGGACTAAGTGAACAGAGAGTGGTATCTCTGCCTCTCAGTTGGCAGAGACTTACCCTCTAGAGCTGCCAATCAATCTGATTGGCCGGCAGCTCCAGCAGTCCCAGCAACGCTAGAACTCAGTAGTGGGTGCTGCTGGAACTGCAAGAAGGCCCATGGATGACGTGGATAAGATGCCAGAGAGAGGTAAGTTGTGGTATTGGGTGTCGAGGGATCGCAAAGCCTAGCAGGGAGATGGAGGAAAGGGGGTAGGTGGTGTGTTTAGAGGCCAGGTGGGAGGAACAAAGCACCTATCATCATTGAGGGGGTCCCCAATGTGCACAGAGCGTCCCATGAAGGTCCCCAAACTTTAAGTAGTTTCCTTACAGAAATGGCCTATGCCCTCCCGCCTGCACCAACCAGTTTATACTGTAGGCAGTGTGTTATTGCAGACAATTAAAATACAGAAAATGCTGGAAAACCTAACCGGCTTGGCAGCATCTGTGGCGAGAGAAACAGAGTTAATGATTTGAGTCCATATGATTCTTCTTCAGAGCTAAAGAGAGGGAGAAATGTCATGGACTTTATACTGTTTTAAGAGGGGATTGCAGCAAAAGAGAGGGTCAGGGATAGGTGGGAGTTCAGGAGAGATTTGATAAAGATGTCATGGGCACAAAACAAATGGAGTGTTGATAGCAGTGTTAAAGTCTAACAAAGGTGCTGATAAAGGCATGCATGTGTTAATAGCAGCACAGGGGCTGCTCACAATGTGATCTCCGCTATATTCGGGAGGCTAAACGTAGACTGAAGTACATGGTGATCGCTCCACCCCTTCTTAAACAATACAAAATCCATCAAATTTCTCCCTCTCTTTACCTCTGAAGAAGAGTCATACAGACTTGAAACGTTAACTTGTTTCCCTCTCCACATATGCTGCCAGACCTGCTGCCCTTTTCCAGCATTTTCTGTTTGTATTTCTAATTTCCAGCATCTGCAGTATTTTGCTGATAAATTATTGCAGCCAATTAGCTTGGTAGCAAACTCAATTACCGTTGATTATTTATTTTAAAATGGCAGGCGGCTTCCTATTTCAGGGCCTACCCACTTATTGTCTGATGGGAAACACCTCAGGAGTAAGTGGGAATGTGGTGGGCTTGCCTCCCGGTGCCACCTCCCCCCGCCCCCCTTCCCCCCGTCCCCCCCCCCCCCCCCCAACTCCATCTAAACATGCACAGCAAGGGGGCCAGAAAATCCAGGCCCATGTTTCCTTTTCTCTTATTCAGTCTTCAGACTGTGGAAACTCAATATGAGGAGGAGTCTCGCCACCAAATGTCTGAGAAATCTACATAGGTCAGAATTCTGATCTTCTGATGTGAAATGCCCACTCTCTCTCTATAAATACAAATTTACTTAATTCCAAGAGCTGACGCAGGAGCCAAGATTAGGTACCCTAAATGTGTGCAACATATTGCTGCACTTTAACTGACTAAAATCATTAACTTTATTTACCTAATGTTCTTGCTTCTGGCCCAGCTACAAACACCCTACCCAAAATGGTCGCAGGGATATTTAAAACTAGGGTGAGAGAATCCCAGTCCTCACCGACAAAGCAACCAATCTGGCTGGCTGATGAGTTACCAATGGTGCCTTGAAGGTAGCTGAATATTATGTAAATGGAGAAAGACTGCAGAAAGCTGCAGCACGGAGGGAGTTGGAGGATCTCGTGCATAAATCACAAAAAGCGAGCATGCAAGTTCAGCAGGTAATAGGGAAGGCAAATGGAATGTTGGCCTTTGTTTCAAAGGGAATGGAGTGTAAAAGTAGGGGAGTCCTGCTAAAACTATACAAGACATCAATTAGACCACACCTGGGATACTGTGAACAGTTTTGGTACCCTTATCAAAGGAAAGATATACTGGCTTTGGAAGCAGTCCAGAGAAGGTTGATCCTGGGAATGGAGGGATTTTCTTATGAAGAGAGACTGAGTGGGTTGGGCCTTTACTCATTGGAGTTTAAAAGAATGAGAGGCAACCTTATTGAGACAAATTCTCAGGGAGCTTGACAGGGTCGATGCTGAGAGGTTGTTTCTCCTTCAGGGTGAATCTCAGACCAGAGAATATAATCTCAGAGTAAGGGGTCGCCCATTTAAGACAAGGATGAAGAGAAATTTCTTCCCCCAGAGAGTAGTGAATCCACGGAACTCTTTACCACAGAGGGCTGTAGAGGCTGGGTATGTTGAAGGCTCAGATAGACACATTTTTAATCAGTAAGGGAATCAATGATGATAGGGATAAGGCTAGAAAGTGGAGTTGAGGATTATCATATCAGATCAATCATCTCATTGAATGATGGAATGACGGAGCAGACTCGATGGGCTGAATGACCTTCTTCTGCTCTCATTTCTTAAGGAAACACCACAGATCTGCCAGGCTCTAGTATTGTGTTGCTGACCCAGTTCTGGTTTTCAAACCGCAAACATGGTACTGTGGAGCAAATACGATACATGAGGGTTCTAATTATGTACCCCCCCCCCCGCCCTCCCCCCAACACTCCCCCCTGCGCAAGAAGATCATCACTAATTCGCCACTGGACAGAAAACATACTTATTTCCCCTCCCTGTCCACCTCCATAACTGGGATAATACCAGTTTGTGCAATTTCTCTCCTATGTTTTCCCTCACGATTACTCCCTTGCTGTGTCCTGGTTACTCTCCTCAACTTTCTCTCGTTTTTTTTCTTGTACTCTTTCAGGTGAAGTTATTGCATTGCAAACAGGGCAGGGAAGAGTTTTGACTAGTGCCAAAATAGTGCAGTAGGTTACTCCCCACCACTCCCAACCTCTTCCCCCCCCCCCCCCCCCATAAACTACACTAATTAGTGTGCTGTTTAAACAATCCCCTTGCTCTCCAGAACTCCCTGAACAACTGATCAATTTGCATTGAGCAACTTCACAAGGTACAGCTCCATCAGATTTCAGCAATGAGCCCTTGTGCCTAAGGCCTTCTTTGGCCGCAGGATTCATTTTGAGCCAGCGCGCAAAGCTGGCCTTTCTCCAATTCCCTTTTTCCCCACGATCTTGTACATATTTGAAGAGGTAAATATGAGTTAATTTATATGTAAATACAGAGGTGCTCGCATGGATGCTGGACTGACAGACAGTACAGTGTGGCAGTGGAAAGTGAGTTGCGAGGGGTGATCTAACACACTTGTCAGTATTATTTTCATGAAATTATTGTTGGCATGTGGATTATTTTTTATATTTACTTATACTTGTTTTTTATATGGTGAAGCACACTGGCATGAATATTTTAATAACAGTGTTAAGAACCATGCTGCTGATACCTGCGAGGGTGTCTCAAAATCCCAACGGATAACTTGAAACACAGAGGTTCTTGGTGGTGTATATTTATTTGGAATAATGTGAGGAACAATGGACAACCCAGTGAGGAACCAGTCCAGTCGTTGAGTAAACAATTAATAAAGAATATTTATTGACGTAAAAGAAAAGAAAAAACGCAACAAAAGACAAATACACACTATGACACTTAATTATATTAATAACTCAACACACCATTTTATTTGAAGTTACCTCTTGTTCCCAAAATATACCCACATTCTCTGAATTCACTGAGACACCCCTTTTCCCAAGCAACACCCAATTTTAGTAACTCTATAGGTCAAATTCAGCTAATAATTACAACACAATGCCACTTAGGTGACCAGGTTTGGGGAAACGTTGCTTCCTGATTTCAACGGAGCAGATCCGATGGGCCGAATGGCCTAATTCTGCTCCTGTATCTTATGAACAAAACTGCGTCTTTTAGGGGAGAATATCTGCAATCTACCATGGCTCTAAATGTTAGCTGGAACAGGTCTCCAAGGCTCGGATCATGGATGAAACTGGCCTATCTGACTGTTGGATGGAGAACTAGCCTCCTTACCCAATGAGAGTGCCAGCAGTTATACTGTTCCGCCTCTTTCTGTTTTAATGGCGTTGTAGCGCACAAAGACTCACGAGAGACGAATAGAGATGAAGTCGATGAGGCTTTATTAAGCGTGACTTGTTCCCCGCAGTTCAGTAGCAGACTGGCCTGCGGGGGAGAACTCCAGGTTCTTATACTCTGCCTTCAGGGCGGAGCTAGAGGTCAACAGCCAACCAGGACCCGGGATCTGTCAGCCAATGACATCACGGCTTCACAGTCCCACATGACCCCTAATGCATACTACCACATTCACCCCTTGTTAAAAATGAACCCGGCGGGGTGGTGCTTCGTATGGTGGTAAGGGTTTACAAGGCTGGTCCTGGGATGAAAACATTTGCATGTCATCACAGCATGTACAGAGGTTTTTTTTTTTTTTTTTGAACTATTTACAGTAAAAGGGGGAAAAGGAAAACGTTCTCGTTACAGTCCACAATATAGTAGTGTTACATCGATGCCACGAGTCGGTCGGGCGGTCTGGTCGTCCTCGTCGATCGCCTCGGCCCCGGTGGTGGTGCTTGTTCCCGTGTTGTCGTCTCCGGGAGCCTTACGGTTTCTGCTTCCGCTTCACTTCTGGTCGGACCTGGGAGGAGGACCGATCCCCCCGGGAAGGGGGCGCTCGCGGGGCGCGCCGGTGGCAGGGAGGGGGTGATTGGTGTTGGGGGGGGTGTGCGTGTTGCCGGCGGGCGCCAGATCTCGCAGGGAGACCGTGTCCTGTCGGCCGTCGGGGTACTCCACGTAAGCGTACTGCGGGTTCACGTGGAGGAGGCGAACCCTCTTGACCAACGGGTCCGACTTGTGCACCCGCACATGTTTTCGGAGCAGGATGGGTCCTGGGACCGCCAGCCAGGTCGGCAGCGACGTTCCAGAGGAGGACTTCCTGGGGAAGACAAGGAAGCGCTCATGAGGCGTTTGGTTAGTGCTAGTACACAGTAGCGACCGGATGGAGTGGAGAGCGTCCGGGAGGACCTCCTGCCACCGTGAAACTGGGAGGTCCCTGGACCGTAGGGCCAGTAGGACGGTCTTCCAGACCGTGCCGTTCTCCCTCTCTACTTTCCCGTTCCCCCAGGGGTTGTAGCTGGTCGTTCTGCTCGAGGTTATACCGTTGCTGAGCAGGAACTGGCGCAGCTCGTCACTCATAAAGGAGGACCCCCTGTCGCTGTGGACGTATGCGGGGCAACCGAACAGTGTGAATATGGTGTTAAGGGCTTTAATGAATGTGGCCGCTGTCATGTCAGGGCAGGGGATGGCGAAGGGGAAACGTTCAGGAAGTATACGTTGCGGTCGGTGGAGGGGAGGGGCCCTTTGAAATCCAGACCAAGGCGTTCAAAGGGACGGGAAGCCTTGATCAGGTGCGCACCATCCGGCCTGAAAAAGTGCGGTTTGCACTCTGCGCAGATGTGGCAGTTCCTTGTGACTGTACGGACCTCCTCCACAGAGTAGGGGAGGTTGCGGGACTTTATAAAGTGGTAGAACCGAGTGACCCCCGGGTGGCAGAGGTCCTCGTGGAGGGTTTGGAGGCGGTTAATTTGTGCGTTGGCACATGTGCCGCGGGATAGGGCGTCGGACGGCTCGTTCAGCTTTCCGGGACGGTACATGATCTCATAGTTGAAGGTGGAGAGCTCAATCCTCCACCTTAAGATCTTGTCGTTCTTAATTTTGCCCCGCTGTGCATTATCGAACATGAAGGCTACCGACCGTTGGTCCGTGAGGAGAGTGAATCTCCTGCCGGCGAGGTAATGCCTCCAATGTTGCACCGCTTCCACTATGGCTTGGGCTTCCTTTTCCACTGAGGAGTGGCGGATTTCTGAAGCGTGGAGGGTTCGGGAGAAAAAGGCCACGGGCCTGCCCGCTTGGTTAAGGGTGGCCGCTAGAGCTACGTCGGAGGCATCGCTCTCGACCTGGAAGGGGAGGGACTCGTCGATGGCGCGCATCGTGGCCTTTGCGATATCCGCTTTGATGCGGCTGAAGGCCTGGCAAGCCTCTGTCGACAGAGGGAAGGTCGTGGTCTGTATTAGGGGGCGGGCCTTGTCTGCATACTGGGCGTAATATGAAAAAAAACCCAGGCAGCGTTTTAGGGCTTTTGAGCAGTGCGGGAGGGGAAATTCCATGAGGGGGCACATGCGTTCGGGGTCGGGGCCTATTATCCCATTGCGCACTACATATCCCAAGATGGCTAGCCAGTTTGTGCTAAACAAGCACTTGTCCTCGTTGTATGTGAGGTTCAAGGCTTTAGCGGTCTGGAGGAATTTTTGGAGATTGGCGTCGCAGTCCTGCTGATCGTGGCCGCAGCTGGTTACGTTGTCGAGGTACGGGAACGTGGCCTGCAACCCGTGTTGATCAACCATTCGGTCCATCTCTCGTTGGAAGACCGAGACCCCGTTTGTGACGCCAAATGGGACCCTTAGGAAGTGGTATAATCGCCCTTCCGCCTCGAAGGCTGTGTACTTGCGGTCACTTGGGCGGATGGGGAGCTGATGGTAGGCGGACTTGAGGTCCACGGTGGAGAAGACCTTATATTGGGCAATCCGATTGACCATGTCGGATATGCGGGGGAGAGGGTACGCATCTAGTTGTGTGTACCTGTTGATGGTCTGGCTATAGTCTATGACCATCCTTTGCTTCTCCCCTGTCTTTACTACTACCACTTGTGCTCTCCAGGGACTGTTGCTGGCCTGGATTATGCCTTCCTTCAGTAGCCGCTGGACTTCGGACCGAATGAATGTCCGGTCCTGGGCGCTGTACCGTCTGCTCCTAGTGGCGACGGGTTTGCAATCCGGGGTGAGGTTTGCAAACAAGGATGGGGGTTCAACCTTGAGGGTTGCGAGGCCGCAGATAGTGAGTGGGGGTATTGGGCAGCCGAATTGAAACATTAGGCTCTGCAGGTTGCACTGGAAATCTAATCCCAGTAATGTGGGTGCGCAGAGTTGGGGAAGGACGTAGAGCCTGTAGTTTTTAAACTCTCTCCCTTGCACCGTTAGGGTCACTATGCAGAAGCCTTTAATCTGTACGGAGTGGGATCTTGCAGCTAGGGAAATCTTTTGCGCACTGGGACGGATGGTCAAAAAACAGCGTCTTACCGTGTCGGGGTGGATGAAGCTTTCCGTGCTCCCGGAGTCGACCAGGCATGGTGTCTCGTGCCCGTTTATCAGCACCGTTGTTGTCGTCGTCTGGAGTGTCCGGGGCCGTGCTTGGTCCAGCGTCATTGAGGCCAGACGTGATCGTAGTGTTTGAGCGTCTTCCTTGAACCCCGTGGAGCCGTCGACACTGGGGTCCGTTGTTGCCGTCCAAGTTGGCGGCGGGGGTGAACAAAATGGCCGCCCCCATGCATCGCACATGGCTGGGGGGTCACAAGATGGCGGCGGGGGTGGACAAAATGGCCGTCCCCATGCGTCGCACAGGTCTGGGGGATCCCAAGATGGTGGCGCCCCTCCTCCCCTCGTGGTGGCCGGGACCCAAAATGGCGGCGCCTTCGGGTCGCACATGGGGCCCTGGGGGGGTTGGGGAGCGTCAGAAACTTGCAGATCGCCTTGTTCTCCGGGGACAGCGGTAGTCGGGACCCAAACTAGTTGCGCCTGCGGGTCGTACATGGGGCGCTGGCCAGCAGTGGCGGGGACCCAAACTGGTTGCGCCTGCGGGTCGTACATGGGGCGCTGGGGGGGGGTTGGGGAGCGTAAGAAGCGCGCAGGAATCCTTGTTCGCCGGGGACAGCGGCGTCCTCCCGGGACCGGCACACAGCCGCGAAATGGCCCTTTTTCCCACAGCTCTTGCAAATCGCTGTGCGGGCCGGGCAGCGCTGCCGGGGGTGTTTCGCCTGGCCGCAGAAATAGCAGCGGGCTCCCCCGGCACGACTTGGCGTCTGAACCGCGCAAGCCTGTGGGGTGGGGGGGAGGGGGGGTTTGTCGCGACGGGGGTCCACGGAGCCCAAGGGGCTGCCGCGCGGTCGGGGCCGTAGGCGCGGGCGTTTCGCGCGGCCACATCTAGTGAGGCTGCAAGGGCCCGTGCCTCTGAGAGTCCTAGCGACTCTTTTTCTAAAAGTCTTTGGCGGATTTGGGAAGAGTTCATACCAGCCACAAAAGCATCACGCATCAACATTTCCGTGTGTTCCATCGCGTTTACCGGCGGGCAGCTGCAGGCCCGTCCCAAGATTAGTAGCGCGGCGTAGAAATCATCTATCGATTCTCCGGGACTTTGCCGTCTCGTTGCGAGTTGGTAGCGTGCGTAGATCTGGTTCACTGGGCGAACATAGATGCTTTTTAGTGCTGCGAACGCCGTCTAGTAATCCTCTGCGTCTTCGATGAGAGGGAAAATTTCCGGGCTTACCCTCGAGTGCAGGACCTGTAGTTTCTGGTCTTCTGTGACCCGGCCGGGGGCCGTTCTGAGGTAGGCCTCGAAACAGGTCTGCCAGTGTTTGAAAACTGCTGCTGAGTTCACTGTGTTGGGGCTGATCCTCAGGCATTCCGGGATGATCCTGAGCTCCATAGTTCTTTTAAGCACGCTTAATAAATTGTAGCGCACAAAGACTCACGAGAGACGAATAGAGATGAAGTCGATGAGGCTTTATTAAGCGTGACTTGTTCCCCGCAGTTCAGTAGCAGACTGGCCTGCGGGGGAGAACTCCAGGTTCTTATACTCCGCATTCAGGGCGGAGCTAGAGGTCAACAGCCAACCAGGACCCGGGATCTGTCAGCCAATGACATCACGGCTTCACAGTCCCACATGACCCCTAATGCATACTACCACAGGCGTTTATTGAGATTTTACATTTTGTAACAAAATAACGTAACAAAGTTCCAAAATAATACAGCACCCAAAGCAAGGAAGGGGAAAGAAAAGATGCGGCTTAACCCACACAAGCACAGGATGGAACAGGAGAACGACATTGCCATTGGCTTAATACCATCTTTCAATAATCCAGTACAGTCTTCTCTTCCCGGATTCCAGACCATCTGCATCCATGTAAGAGCAGGATTTGTCATACCCACCCTTGCAAAAACAAAAGAAAATGCACGGAAACGCCAGATCTAAGGGGCGTTACAGGCACGAGTTGAACACCAGAGATGATGTGGGAGTAACTGCCCTTGACACCAAGGCCGTATTTGACCAATGGTAGCATCGAAGAGCCCTAACAAAACTAGAGTCAATGGGAATCAGGGGGAAAAACTCTCTGCTGGTTGGAGTCACACCTAGCACAAAGGAAGATAGTTGTGGTTGTTGTAGGTTAATCATCTCAGCTCCAGGACATCACTACCGGAGTTCCTCAGGGTAGTGTCCTAGGCCCAACCATCTTCAGCTGCTTCATCACAGTTCTTCCTTCCATTGTAAGATCAGAAGTGGGGATGACTGCACAATGTTCAGCACCATTCGCGATTCCTGATACTGAAGCACTATATGTCGAAAGGCAGCAAGACCTGGACAATCTACAGGCTTGGGCTGAATAGTGGCAAGTAACATTCGCACACACAGTGCTAGGGACCATCTCCAATGTGGGAGAATCTAACCATCACCCCCTAACTTGCAACAGCATTACCATAGCTGAATCTGTCACTATCAACATGCTTGGGATTGCCATTGACCAGAAACTGAATTGGACTCGTATGTAAATACTGTCGCTGCAAGAACAGGTCATAGGCAAGGAATTCTGTGTGAGTAACTCATTCCCTGACTACCAAAAGCCTGTCCACCACCTACAAGGCACAAGTCACGGGTGTGGTGGAATACTCCCAACTTGCCTGGATGAGTGCAGCTCAATTAACACTCAAGAAGCTCAACACCATCCAGGACAAAGCAGTCCGCTTGATTGGCACTCCTTCCACAAACATTAACTCCCTCCATCACCAACGCACAGCGGTAGCCATGTGTACAACCTATAAAATACACTGCAGAAACTCACCAAGGCTCCTTAGGCGGCACCTTCCAAATCCACGGCCGCCACTATCTGGAAGGACAAGGGAAACAAATACATGGGAACCCCGCCACCTGGAGGTTCCCCTCCAAACCACTCACCATCCTAACTTGAAGCTATATCGTTGTTCCTTCACTGTCACTGGGTCAAAACCCTGGAACTCCCTCCGTACCAGCACAGTGGGTGTTGGACTGCAGCAGTTCAAGAAAGCAGCTCACCTCCATCGTCTCAAGGGCAATTAGGGATGGGTAATGAAGGTTGGCCTGGCCAACAATGCCCACATCGCATAAATAAATTTTAAAAATGAAGGGAAAATAATTAGCGAAATGCAAAAATAATTATATCAGATCTCCAGCACCTAATGATAATTTAAGTGATCATTTTTAGTATTTGACCATTTCTAGCTGCTTTGGTATTTTACAAGTCAGCTCCTATTTAATAACTTTGCACAGCTAAAATTACACAAGCATTAGCAGGTCACAAAGATTCAATTCACTTGATTGTATCACAGTCGCAGCAAATGCAACTAAATGAGCGCTTCAGTCTGTTTTATTTTAAGAGTAATCCCTTCGAGGTACTGAAGGGATATCATTAGCTAAAATACATCCAATGCTATTGGTCTCAGAGCTTGTCACTTCCGCTTGTTCCCTGGAGATTTTTCCTGGAGCTGCTTGCCATCAGTTTGGACAAATTGGCCAGGAATTTCTGCTTTTCCATGTGCCAGCAGGAGAATTTCCACTCATTCACATTAAAGGGCGGGAAGTCATGGGTTGACAAGCACGGCAACAAAAAGATGCTCTGACCATTATCGTAAAAGGCAGACGATCTCCCTCCAAACACTGTAGATTGAAAGCGGGGAAACACAAACATCTGAAAATGAAGGACATGAAATAACCATGTCCATCAAGTCTGTCTTATTTATGCATGGTGCTACTTTTACACACCATCACATCGCTTTGCCAACCCTCCAGGATACCCCTGGAGTCTCCAGCTCGCTGCTACGAGCAGCCCCGTTAAAAACTGGACTTTTGCAAAATAAAAAATTTGGAACATTTTTCTTTATTAGAGATCAAGAAAAATAACATTGTTTTTTTAAAAATATATTTATTGGCATTTTCCAACTTTAAAAGCGTAACAGTTTAACGTATAAAGCACATATGTACAAACAAGCAGTTTGAGTGTGTCTGATATTTACAAACATTCCTACAAGGAAGGCAAAGCATCAGGAGAATGGATGTGTCAGGTGCCCAATGGCGGGAGTGTGGGGGTGAGGGCAGGGCAGTTGGAGGTAGGTGGGTCATGAGATGACACCTCGTGGAATTAGTTCTAACCTTCTCTCCCTTCTCGCCCTACTTACCCCCTCCACATACACAATTTCTGAGGAGATTGGATGGCTACAGTTTGGGCCGGTTCACTGAAAGGCAACAACATGGGCACTGGTGGTGTGGCAGTCATGGGAGCACTATTGCTTTTATCCTGAGGGAACACAGCAGGTTCATGCAATACAGAGCAACTGGCATTCCCATGGGCAGGCACCTCAGCAATGCTAGTAATCTGTTGGAGGAGAGATTGTTGCACTGCTGTGAGAGCCTGCAAACACCATTGAACACTCAGATTTGCAACCATGACAACAGCAGCCTGAGCTTACATGGTTAGTTTAACATCTGTTGTTGGGAAATTGTTAGAATCAATTATCAAGGACATTTGGAAAATCAAAACACTATCCATCAGAGTCAGCATGGTTTCATGAAGGGCAAATCATGTTTGACTAATTTGCTAGGGTTCTTCGATGATGTAACAAGCAAAGTGGATAATGGAGATCCTGTAGATATAATATATCTGCACTTCCGGAAGACGTTTGATAAGGTGCCGCTCGGAAGGTTAATTCACAAGGTTAGATCAGAGGTAATTTATTAGCTTGGATAGAAGACTGGCTGACGGACAAAAGACAGAGAGTCGGCATAAATGGGTCTTTTTCTGGATAGCCAGATGTAACTAGTGTAATGCCACAGGTTTCGGTCCTTGGGCTGTTGCTAACTTTTGGTTGGCTCTTAAATGTTGCCCGTTGCATCTTTACTCAATTTGGTCTGTTTCTATAACTTTTGCTCTAGAGTCGCCAGGTATCTTTATGATACCGCCACGAGGTTCAAGTTCAAGTACTGATCAATAACTCGACACACCAATTAGTAAGATTCAAATCAAAACACATTTATTATACACAGTCAATCACTACTCATGCATAAAACTCTACTTACTAGGCTAAACTCTATCACTAAAAGGCCTATACTTCGCTTGGAACTCGCCCACCAGGTCAGGGGAACAAATGGCCTTTCGTTCGATTCTGAGTCTGCAGGATTCAAAAGCTGGTATGGACTGGTAGCTAGGAGCGCCTGTCCCATAGCGTGCGTTGACTGGAGACTTACTTGGTTGATGCGGCAGCTTAGGCAGTTCACTGTCAAGGGTTGGTTCGCTGCTGAGTGACCCTGCCAAGAAGGACAAATTGAACTTGGGGACTCTATTTTATAGTCCCCAGGGGCTTCCCGCCCCTTTGGGCGGACCCCGTATCTGGTTCCAAGTGATTGGACTACGTTCCGATCACTTGGATCGATTTCTCCAATACTGGAGTTGTTCCCTGATCGCTGGGCGGTCCCTGAGTGTCCGTTGGCCTTCCTTTGTCTTGGCTCCTGCTGGCGCCGAGGAGTCTGGCTTGGCCTTATTCACCTTAAATGTTTCCATTGTTCCCGGGGATCGCTCATTAATATGCAGATGGCTGTGAGTTTCAGTGCTGTCTGGGCTTTTGCAAGTTCTAATACACAGGATTTCTGCACTTGCTAGTTTTTGCCTGTGTTGGCTGAATTTCCCTGTAGTCTTTGCGGATCTCCATTTTAAGTCGGGAAGTGGCCAACCAAGGTGGCTACATTCCCTCCTTGTGATCCCTAACGCGAAGCGTGAAGGATCACATAACTGTGTTGTCTTCACTTCCTGACCCAGCGAGCACTCTTCCACGGCCTCTACACTGACCATAACTATGTATGAAAATTTTTAACTAACAATTCTAAGTGGCGCTATGTCACAACAGGGACATGCATTACAACATTAAAAAAACGGTACCTCTAACTATCTCTCATAAACTACACTCACTCAAACATTCAATCATACCAACTTCCTAACAATACAAAAATAATAGCAGCATTCACATTTTTCCTCTGGCTTGGCAGTCAAGCACAGAGGTGTACAATATTTCCGTTGTAAATGAAACACATTTCTTTGTTTACAAAAGATGCAACACAAATGTTCTTTATTGTAGATCAAGGGGTTCGGGGTCCTGGTGATAACCGAAAATAGGGGATCTTTTCCTGTATACCAGGGTGCGAGAGCGGTAGGCTGTCCTTCGCCATTTCCTCATGCGGATAGTCTGCACGATGCTGCAGAGTATCACCAATACTAGACGGGATTCAATTACGTATGATAGTGAATACCAGGTTATGAGCGTATCACACCATGATGGTGTGTCAGTGACTATCTCGGGATTAATTATTTCAGGGTGTAGTGTATGGTAGGGGTGGGAATCATTAATGGCCTGTGTGGTAGGGGTCAGGGGGTTCGCATTCACGCGGAACCGGATACAAATTACAATAACGACGAAAAGCATGTATGACGTCTTCATTGTTGTCTTCTTTCCTTTTCATCTCTTCCTTTCCGTTTCGTCTCTCTTCCTGGAGCTTCTGGAATTCTGTGGATCAAACATAGTTTCTGTTACTATCTTGGTTAATATCTCGTGCGTTAGCATGTCTGTCTTGTAGTGCCAATTTCCCTTTATAATTTGTCACCATGTGTGACTACATCATTTTTTTAAAAAACGAATAGACAGGACAAGACACACTTAAAAAAAATACTGAAACAGTGCGAGCCATCTCGCAGGCTGTGTGATTTACCATCCAAATGTTTGAGGATGTAAATAGCATAGGGATGGCAACGTAAGGGTTGCCCGAAAACAAAACAAAACTTTTTGAACCAGGAGTGCCGAAATGAGGTGCGTATGGGCCGCGGCGGGTAAGATTTGGATGCAATCCCCGGGTAGGACAGTGATCAATGCCGGATGTGCTCTACCCGAGTGTAGCTGACCAGAGGGGGGTCCTCAGGCAGGGCGGAGACCAATGCCGTTTCTCCACTGCCTGAGCAACCGCCAAGAACGGGCAAAAATGTAGTCATCGTGGGGGGTTGCTGTAAAGGTTCTACCGTCGAACCAGAAGAGCAGTTAAGAACGGGGCTGGCAAGCTCTCAGCGGTTTCTGCCGATAAGCGTGCTGGGAAGTTTTCACAGGTTTCTGCCGACAAATATGGCGTGTGGCTGTGGAACGTCCGAGTGTATAAACAACACTTAACAATAACACTAACAAACAAACATTGAACAACATGCTGCAGGTTCCATCAGAAAGGACACCGTTTCTCCCAAGCGGTTCCCTTTTTAAAACATCATCTGGACACCTCAGTTATCAGTTGCGAACAGGGTTGCAAAGCGGTTCTCGTTTTGGGAGTCAGACTCAAAGTCATCCTCTTCTCCCGGATGCCATACTCTGGAATGGATGAGGGTTGATAAAGCTGCATGGTGTGACTTAGGGTCCATCTCGTCGTTTTGGACGAGCCTGTATGAATTGTCACGGTGCCAAAAGGTTGTGTCTAATTCTGTGGGGATGGAGTCGGGGTCGTAATCGTAGGGTGGTGGTCTTTGGTAGGGTTTGTTGAGGAATGTGATCAGGAAGGGATCACTCGAATCATGTTCAGATTCGCTGGGTGTGGGTCCTGTTGCATGGGGATAGTAGGGAGGCGTGCTGTGGCTATTGTCTGTGTCACAGTCACTGTCGCTGCTGCTGCTGTCTGTGGGCTTTCCGGGGCGGAGTCTTGTGTTCGGAGGTAGAGTCGAGGGTGAGTCCGTGGGTGGGGTGGATGTGTTGAGGGAGGGTAGGGATACGTTGGGTGTGGGCGTGGTGTGGTCTGCTGCGTCGAGCATGACGTGGTGTGTGTGGTTAGACTGTGGGCCATATGTCTTAAGCTGGTTGATATGGAACCACGCAGTCTTTCTGTTGGGGTACTTAATTTAATAGACGGAGGGGCTTATTTTGTCCGCAACGGAGTACGGACCCGAATACTTTGGTGACAGGAATGTGCTGGGGTTGTAAATGGAGAGCATGACCTGCTGTCCTACCTCAAACTCAGTCGCATGCACTGTCTTGTCGAAACAGGCCTTGCTCTGTTTCTTTCTAGTGCCTAATCGTACTGCAGCTGCTAGCTGAGCCGTTTTTACATTTTCGACTAACTGTTTTACTGCGTTCTCGTGTGTGAGGGCCGTCACTTCGGGGTTGGTCAAGTCAAGTCCTAATAGAAATTCTGTGCCTTTCATGGAGCGTCCGGTCATGAGAGTGTGTGGGGTGTATCCTGTGGATGTCGAAACAGTATTTCTCAAAAACATCAGCGCAAAAGGGAGGACTGAATCCCAAGTGGTGTTGTTTTGTTGGACCATTTTTCTGAGGGTTGCTTTTAGGGTCTGATTCATTCGCTCCACGATACCACTTGACTGGGGGTGGTATGCGATGTGGAATTTTTGGGTAATGCCAAATATCGTGAGGACGTTCTTCATGACACGTCCTGTAAAATGGGAACCTTGGTCGGACTCAATGCTGCGGGGGAGTCCCCATCTCGTAAAGATGTGGTGGGTTAGGATCTTGGCTGTGGTCTTTGCCGTGTTCGTTCTGGATGGGAATGCCTCTACCCATTTCGTAAAAGTGTCTGTGATGACTAATACGTACTTGTAACCATTTCTGCAAGGGGGCAATGGTCCTATAAAATCAATCTGGAGGTTAGTCCAGGGGCCATTAACGGGGCGGGTGTGACTAAGCTGAGCTTTCTTTGCGTATCTGTCCGGATTGTTTTGGGCACCGAAAAGGCAATTCTCAACGTCGTGCGTTATGTCTTCTTTTAAACTTGGCCACCAACAGAGCTGCCTGAGGTGGGCTGTAGTGGGATCAATTCCCTGATGCCCATGACTGTCATGGAACAAACAAATAAGCTGATTCCTGTCCTGTTCAGGAACCACATAAAGGGTGTCTTTTAGGATCACACTGTCATGTGTGATTAGTGCATTTTTTAATCTAACGTAAGGTGCTGGAAATTTTCCTTTCAAAATCTCCCTCCGATTGCTATCTTGCTTCTGGGCCTGCACTAAATCCTCGCTATTAGTCTGTGAGACCTGAACTGCATTCACTGGGGTGCTTTCGGGGTGTGTCCAAAAATATCCATGCCTGGATCCTGCTTTAGCCAGTGCGTCGGCTTTTACATTTCCAGGTGGGGAGGAACGGTGGTGACTTCGAACTTTAACAATTCCAAATGTCCTGTCCTGTGCTTTCTCTAAAATGTGGCGGAGCAATGGGGCTGAAGGGAGGGGTTTTCCGTCTGCGGATACAAATCCTCTTGCTTTCCACAGGGGTAGGAATTCTGTAAGGCTGTTGCAGACATAGAGGCTGTCCGAGTATATGTCTGCTGGGCTGGGGATGGAATCTGGGTGATCCACAATGTACGCAATGACTGCTAGTTCTGCCGCCTGCGCGCCTAAGTGTCCTGGTAGTTTTAACGAGATCTCTTCTAGGGCACGTCCCTGCACGTCCTCGACATAGATGCCGCATCCTGTAATGCGCTTCCTGTCTTATACAGTGGAAGAACCATCCACATATATCCTTAAGGGTCCACACGTATCTGTGTGCTGGGGGCTCTGGGGTCCAGTAAAAGTTGGGTGGGGGTGTGTTCCATGAGGATTGTGATGGGGTTTAGTCCCATCACAAGGTTGCTGCTGTTGTGGAATATATGTTATTGTAAATAAATGCTATTTCTTTGTATCCTTGAAACTTGTGCTGGATTCTTCGTGGCCCTCACAAAACTGGCGACGAGGGTTAAAGTGAATAGCTGTCTACACTGCTGAAGCCACCTCCCTGGATTTTTGTTGGATACAGGTTGGAAGTTGTTTTCCATTACACCATGCCTCTGTACAGACATTTGGATGTTTTTGATGCTGCGCTGGAAAGCTGGAACCAGTATGCACAACGGATGTGTTACTATTTCCGGGCAAACAATATCACCGAAAACGAGCGCCAAGTGGTCATATTGCTCACTGCCTGCGGCCCGCGTACGTTTGGGGTGATTAGGAGCCTTACATACCCAGCTGCGCCGGACACCAAAACGTTTGATGAACTTGTGAATTTAGTGGGGCAGCATTTTAACCCAACCCCGTCCATGATAGTCCAACGTTACTGGTTTAATACCGCTGAGAGGACCCCAGGAGAATCCCTTGCCGACTTTCTATCCAGGCTACGCAGGATTGCGGAGTACTGTGACTATGGTGAGACCTTGTCAGAAATGTTACGCGACCGTTTGGTTTGCGGTATTAACAATGCGGCCACCCAGAGAAAGTTGTTAGCTCAGCCAACAATGACTTTTCAACAGGCCATTCAAATAGTATTGTCCCGAGAGAGCGCAGAACGAGGAGTGCAGGAGATACAGGGAATGCAAGTGCATGCCTTGGGGCGCAACCCCTCCCGCCCGAAAACGTTCCCCCGCACTCCTGCGGTACCTTGGGTGAGACGATGTCCAGATCGACGCCAGTGGCCGTCAGACATTCCTCCCCGAAGGGAGCCTTCTCCAGAACCAATGGATGAGGAGCAATGTCTGTGTCAGACTTCTAGGCGCCGACCCCGTTGCGGACGCTGGTCCTGGGGGCGCCAGAGGCGCCGTTGTTCTGACCGAAACTGGGACCAGCCAAGGGGCCGTACTTTCCATGTGGATGAACCTGTGGCAACTACTCCTGAGGACGTGGAGACGGAGGACGACTGCCTGCAACTGCATTGTGTGGCAGCCCCCCGTGTGGCCCCCATTAAGGTGGCAGTACGGGTCAATGGTCACCCGCTTGAGATGGAGTTGGACACTGGCGCAGCGGTCTCCGTGATCGCCCAGAGGACATTCGCCCGCATCTAGCAGGGTATACAGACCCTTACATTAACCGACACACAGGCCAGGTTGGCCACCTACACGGGGGAACCATTGGACATTGCAGGAACTACGATGACCCCTGTTGTTTATGGACGCCAGGAGGGGCATTTCCCACTTATCGTGGTGCGCGGCCATGGGCCCAGCCTGTTGGGTCGGGACTGGTTGCGCCATTTGCGGTTGCAGTGGCAGCACATCCTCCAAACAGTTTCTGGAGGGTTGACTGAGGTGCTAGGACGATACCCAAATGTATTCCAGCCCAGTTTGGGGAAAATAAAAGGGGCCGTAGCCCGTATCCAAGTCGAACCAGGAGGCACGCCGCGCTATTTCCGGGAGCGCCCGGTGCCTTGCGCCTTGCTCGAGAAGGTAGAAGGGGAGCTCACTCGTTTGGAAACTTTGGGTATTATCAGGCCCGTCCATTTCGCTGACTGGGCAGCACCAATTGTACCTGTAATGAAGCCAGATGCCACAGTTCGCTTGTGTGGCGACTATAAACTTACAGTGAATACGGCTTCCTGACTCGACCGATATCCAATGCCTCGCATAGAGGATCTCTACGCGAAGCTTGCAGGCGGATTCTTTCACAAAATTAGATATGAGTCACGCCTACCTACAGTTGGAGCTGGACCCTGCCTCCCGACCATATGTAACGATTAATACACAACGGGGCCTGTTTGAATATACACGTTTGCCCTTTGGAGTATCCTCTGCCTGCACTATTTTTCATCGAATCATGGAGGGCATTTTGAGAGGTTTACCACATGTCGCTGTCTACTTAGGTGACGTTTTGATCACAGGGACGTCGGAGCAGGAACATTTGGAAAATCTGGTTGCTGTCCTTAGACGCTTTTCGGAGGCTGGAGTCCATTTACGATCTTTCAGGCAAAGGAAGTAGTCTACCTGGGTTATCGGGTGGACTGTGAAGGTTTGCACCCCGTCGCAGAGAAGGTGCACGTGATTAAACAGGCCCCCGTCCCGACTGACACTTCGCATCTTCGTTCTTTTCTCGGCCTCGTAAACTATCACTGGAAGTTCCTCCCAAATCTGGCAACTACGCTGGCCCCGTTGCATCTTCTGCTAAAGAAAAATCACACCTGGGTTTGGGATCAGCCGCAAGAAACCGCTTTCCGGCGGGTAAAACAACAATTGTCGTCGTCTGGGTTACTAACCCACTATGATCCTGGAAAGCCTTTGCTCGTCACATGTGATGCATCCCGTATGGTATTGGGGCCGTCCTGTCCCACAAGATGGAGAACGGGGCCGAGCGGCCGATAGCTTTCGCCTCCCGCACATTGACTGCAGCGGAAAAAAAGTACGTGCAGATCGAGAAGGAGGGCCTGGCAGTGGTCTTTGCGGTGAAACGTTTCCACCAGTACGTGTATGGCTGCCACTTCACTATCGTGACTGATCATAAGCCTCTGCTGGGACTTTTCAGAGAGGATAAGCTAATACCGCCCATTGCTTCCGCACGGATCCAACGCTAGCTTTGATCCTCGCTGCATACAAGTATTCTCTGGAGCACAAACCAGGTACGCAGATAGCGAATGCCGACGCACTGAGCCGGTTGCCTTTATCGACCGGCCCCATGTCGATCCCCACGACCGGTGAGGTGGTTGCAACCCTAAATTTTATGGACACCTTGCCTGTCACGGCATCACAGATCCGTGAGTGGACCCAGACGGAGCCAGTCCTGTCAAAGGTTCAGCACATAGTCCTGTATGGTGGGCAGCATAGACAGCTCCCAGGCGAGTTGCGGGCATTTTCCTCCAAGCTGTCAGAATTCAGCATGGAAGACGGCATCCTCTTGTGGGGGACGCGTGTGATTGTCCCGGAAAAAGGACAGGAGCTGATACTAAGAGACTTGCACAATGGGCATCCAGGTGTGATCAAAATGAAAATGTTGGCCCGGAGTTATGTTTGGTGGCCAGGCCTCGACGCCGACATTGAGAAGGTGGCCCAAAACTGCTCCATTTGTCTGGAGCATCAGAAGCTTCCGCCGGCCGCGCCCCTACATCACTGGGAATGGCCAGGGCGGCCTTGGGCGCCCTTGCATGCGGATTTCGCCGGCCCTTTTCAAGGATCCATGTTCCTTTTATTAATCGACGCCCAGTCTAAATGGCTAGAGGTATATAAGATGCCAGGCACAACGTCCTGCGCAACAATTGAGAAGATGCGTTTGTCGTTTAGTACGCATGGCCTCCCCGAGGTGCTGGTCACGGATAACGGCACTCCATTCACCAGTGAGGAGTTTGCCAGGTTCATGAAGATGAACGGCATACGCGATATCCGCACTGCCCCTTATCACCCGGCTTCAAATGGGTTGGCGGAGCGCGCAGTGCAGACATTCAAACGAGGCCTAAAGAAGCAGTCTTCCGGGTCAATGGACACGAGACTGGCTCGCTTTTTGCTTTCGTATAGGACCACCCCCCATGCGGTGACTGGGGTAGCTCCCGCAGAACTCCTAATGGGCCGGAGACTTCGCACCCGCCTTAGTATGGTTTTCCCGGACATTGGCGCAAAAGTACGCCGCACACCAGAACGGCAGGGACAGAGTTTTTCTCGGCATCGGCCGATTCGGCAGTTTGCGCCCGGTGACCCAGTGTTCGTTCGCAATCTTGCTGGTGGTGCCCAGTGGGTCCCTGGTGGAATCTTTCGCAAAACGGGCCCTATATCTTACCAGGTGCAAGCCCAGGGTCGTCTCCAGTGCAAACATGTAGACCACTTTTGGTCCAGAAAACTATCCCTTCCAAAGATTCCCCGCCCCCGGAGCTCATTTTCTACAGCCGCAGAGACCAGAGACAATGGAAAGTAGTCCCCACAATCTTCCTCTGGTGCCTCACTCGGAGCCTACGCAGGTCGTTACAGAACCGCGCGGAGATAGAGACGCCGAGATGACAGAGGCAGCAGACTTTGACTCCGAGATGGAGACTCAGGGCGCATCAGAGGGGGAATCCTCAGGCCCACGGGCCGTGGATGTACAACCGTTACGCCGTTCATCACGGAAGCACCGGTCTCCGTCTCGTTACATGCCGCCCGATCCAGCGCCTCGTGCAAATGGTGTCCGGCCTGTGGCAAAACGAGTCCGACACCCTCCTTTGCCAGGGTCTTCGGTGGATTCCTTGGACTTTGCAGGGGAGGGATGTTATAACCTGCCTGCTTACCATTGGCTGGGGACTAATGACAATCCCACAATCCTGTGGGAGTATGAGCTTCCCCAATGAGGGGGGGGGCGGAGAAATCATTAGCAGACTCCCTGTATAAATAAAGCTGGCCAGTTTGGAACCAGCAGGAAGGAGTAAGCAGCAAGCGAGGTTGCTGCTGTTGTGAATATATATGTTATTGTAAATAAATGTTATTTCTTTGTAACCTTGAAACTCGTGCTGGATTCTTCGTGGCCCTCACAAAAACTACGGATACTGAAAATCTGAAATGCAAACAGAAAATGCTGAAACAAACTCAGCAGCGGAGGCACCATCATCTGTGTAGAGAGAGAGAAACACTCTCTTTAGGACTGTGAACTTTCACCAGAACTGGGAAACATTTGAGGTGTCCTAGAGATTTGAGCAAGGAGTGGGTGGGACAAGGACAAAGGGAAGGGCCGTGATAGGGTGAAAAACAAGAGAGATTGAATGACAGAAGAGTTCGTTTTCCAGGGCCTAAGTGAGTGGAGTTGGGCCACGAAAAGAAACAAAGAAACAAATGATGTGCCTCGAGCAGGTGGGCCGCTAACTGAAATTCAAAAAAATCCAAAATAAGCAGAGAGATGGAAACTAAATGAAGAACAGGGCTTACAGTCTGAAATTGTGCAACAGCTGAGTCCAAAGGGTTATAAAGTGCCGAATTGAAATATGAGGTGCGGTTCTTGAAACTTACATTGAGCCTCACTGGAACAGTGCAGCAGACCAAGGACAGAGATGTCAGTGTGAGAGCAAGACGGGGAATTAAAATGGCACGCAGCTCAGGGTCATTCTCAGAACTGAGGTTCAGCAAAGTGTTCGTCCAATCTGCATTTGGTCCCCACAATGGATAAGAGACGGTGTTGTGAGCAGCAAAGTGCAGCTGTTACATCTCCTGCTTTTAGATGGCAAGGTGCCATGGGAAGGGGATGGAGTGTTGTGCTGACTGAGGAGTGGACCATGGTATCATGGAGGGAAAGGTCCCTTCAGAATGCTGAACAGAGAGTGGGGGGGGGAGGGGGGGGGGGGGGGGGGGGGAGATGTGTTTCGCGGTGGCTTCACGCTGAAGGTGACAGAAATGGTGGGAAATGATCTGTTAGCTCTGGGAAAGAGAAAGGGGTGAGAGCATAAGGGCAGGAAATGTGGTGGGTATGGTTGGGGGCCCTGTCAACCACATTTGGGAGGGTAGGGGGGGAATCTTCAATTGAGGAGGAAAGGAAGACATCTCAGAAGCACCATTGCGGAAGGTTACATTATCAAAACAGATGTGATGGTGTCGGAGGAACTGGGAGAATGGAATGGGCTATTACAGGTTGTAGGTTGTAACGTAGTGTTGTAGAAGCAGCTATGGGCTGTTGTGAATGTATAATTACTGATAATTCACCAGTGCATTGTATTATGTTATGTTATGTTATTAACCCTGTAGGCTCCACCTACGGGCCATTATGTGGCTTCACCCAGAGGGGGATGTGTTGGGGCATGTACGGGCTCTGCCCATGGCTCCACCCCTTTAGAGGAAGTATAAGAGCAGCTGACCTGCGGGGCCGCCTTCAGTTCTGTACCGGTCGCAGGCAGGCTCAGTTCTAAGCTGATTAAAACCACGGTTTACTTCTCCCCGTGTCTTCGAGTGAATTGATGGTCGCATCAATTTAATCAGCTTGAAATACTACTATGGAATCAGCCCTCAAACCTGACAGACTGGAACTCGATCCACAGGCCGCAGAGGCGAAATAAATTTTTTCACATTGGCTTCGATGCTTCAAGGCCTATCTCGCCGCGTTGTCTACGCCACCGTCACTGACGAACAGAAGCTGAGCCACCTCCACGCACGGGTGAGCCATCGCATTTCTGTCCAGCTTGACGAAGCCGCTTTCTATACAGAGGCCCTCACACTACTCGAACGCCTCTACGTGCGGCCTGTGAATGAGGTCTATGCGCGACACATTTTCACCACTCGCCACCAGCGCCCCGGGGAGTCGCTAGATGATTACCTACGCGACCTCAAAGCCCTCGCGCGCAACTGTAACTACCAGGCCGTTACAGCCCCTCAGCACATGGAGCTCGCCGTCCGAGACGTCTACGTGCCGGGGGTCCGATCGAACTATGTGAGAAAGCGCCTGCTCGAAAAATGGGCCCAGGACCTGGGACGACACGGTAAAACTGGCTACCTCTCTGGAGGTCACTATTTAGAGCCTTACTGCGTTCCCGGCCGACCACGCGACCCCCCCTCGTGGGCCTCCGACCAGAGGCTACCCCAGGCCTGTGCCGCGCGGCCACCCGCCCATCATGGGGGGCTTCCCTGCTATTTTTGCGGCCAGTCCCAACACCCCCGACAGCACTGCCCGGCCCGCAACGTGAACTGCAGCAGCTGCGGGCGAAAAGGACACTTCACCAAGGTCTGCCTTGCCAGGTCTAAGAACTCGAACTCACAGACCCTATCCACAGACTCGTGCAAATGGTGTCCGGCCTGCGGCAAAACGAGTCCGACGCCCTCCTTTGCCAGGGTCTTCGGTGGATTCCTTGGACTTTGCGGGGGAGGGATGTTATAACCTGCCTGCTTACCATTGGCTGGGGACTAATGACAATCCCACAATCCTGTGGGAGTATGAGCTTCCCCAATGAGGGGGGGCGGAGAAATGATTAGCAGACTCCCTGTATATATAAAGCTGGCCAGTTTGGAACCAGCAGGAAGGAGTAAGCAGCAAGCGAGGTTGCTGCTGTTGTGTATATATATGTTATTGTAAATAAATGTTATTTCTTTGTAACCTTGAAACTTGTGCTGGATTCTTCGTGGCCCTCACAAAAACTACGGATACTGAAAATCTGAAATGCAAACAGAAAATGCTGAAACAAACTCAACAGCGGAGGCACCATCATCTGTGTAGAGAGAGAGAAACACAGGCCCGCAGACCCCGCAAGGTGGCAGCGTGTCTGCCGACTCTGCCTCCACACAACACGTGCGACTCATGGGGGCCGCCATCTTGGCCATCCTCCCCCACGTGGTCGGCCATGTGCGATCCATGGGGGCCGCCATCTTGGACGCCCTCTTCCTCACCGCCCGCCACGCTCGACCAACGGGGGCCGCCATCTTGGCTGCCATCTGCTACGCCGCTCGATGCGTACGACCTACACGGACAGCCATCGCGGGGCCGCCCCAGCACCTCCGATCACGTCGCCAGCTACCCACAACTCAGCGTGGTCACCCTGGACCAGTCGCGACCTAAGCACTTCCGGAGCTCCATGATGGCCGTCTGGGTTAACGGGTACGAGGCACCTTGCCTCTTCGACTCCGGGAGCACAGAGAGCTTCATTCACCCGGACATGGTAAGGCGCTGCTCGCTCCCAATATTCCCGATGCAACAAACCATCTCCCTCGCCTCTGGGTCACAATCGGTGCAAATCCAAGGGTGCACTACTGCAACCCTAGCGATACAGGGCACTGAGTACGCTAATTTTAAACTATATGTGTTCCCAGACCTCTGCGCTCCTCTCCTTTTGGGACTCGACTTCCAGTGCAACGTCAGGAGCCTAACTCTTAAGTTCGGGGGGCCCCTGCCCCCGCTCACCATATGCAGCCTCGCGACCCTAAAAATCGACACCCCCCCCCCCCCCCCCCCCCCCCCCCCACTCTTCGCAAACCTCACCGCCGATTGCAAGCCAGTTGCCACCAGAAGCAGGCGGTATAGCATGCAGGATAGGACGTTCATTAGGTCCGAGATCCAGCGTCTCTTGCGGGAGGGAGTCGTAGAGACCAGCAATAGCCCCTGGAGAGCTCAGGTGATGGTTGTCAGGACCGGGGAAAAGTTCCGGATGGTGGTTGATTACAGCCAGACCATTAACCGGTTTACATAACTTGATGCGTACCCCCTTCCTCGGATCGCAGACATGGTTAATCAGATCGCGCACTACCGTGTGTTTTCCACGGTGGATCTGAAGTCTGCATACCACCAGCGCCCAATCCGCCAGGAGGATCGCCACTACACGGCGTTTGAGGCAGACGGCCGCCTTTTCCATTTCCTCCAGGTCCCCTTTGGCGTCACGAACGGGGTTTCGGTGTTCCATCGAGCGATGGACCGAATGGTGGACCAGTACGAGCTGCGGGACACGTTTCCAGACTTGGACAATGTCACCATCTGCGGCCATGATCAGCAGGACCACGACGCCAACCTCCACCGATTTCTCCAAACCGCCCAAAAACTCAACCTCGCCTACAACAAGGAGAAATGCGTTTTCTGCACAACCAGGCGAGCCATCCTCGGCTACGCTGTGGAAAAGCGGGGTCCTAGGGCCCGACCCTGACCGTATGCGCCCCCTCCTACAACTCCCTCTCCCTCACTGTCCCAAGGCCCTGAAGAGGTGCCTTGGATTTTTCTCCTATTACTCCCAGTGGGTCCCCCAGTATGCGGACAAAGCCCGCCCACTATTTAAGGCCACCCTCTTTCCACTCGCAGCCGAGGCCTTCAACTGCATCAAGGCGGACATCGCCAAATCTGCGATGCGTGCGGTGGACGAGTCCGTCCCCTTCTAGGTGGAGAGCGACCCCATCCTCAACCAAGCAGGCAGACCGGTAGCGTTCTTTTCACTCACCCTCACCACCTCTGAAATTCGACACTCCTCAGTCGAAAAAGAAGCCCAACCCATCGTGGAAGCCGTACGGCACTGGAGACACTACCTCGCTGGTAGGAGGTTTACCCTCGTCACCAACCAACGATCGGTCGCCTTCATGTTTGACAATACGCAGCGGGGGAAGATCAAGAATGATAAGATCTTGAGGTGGAGGATCGAACTCTCCACCTATAACAACATAAGAACATAAGAACTAGGAGCAGGAGTAGGCTATCTGGCCCCTCGAGCCTGCTCCACCATTCAATGAGATCATGGCTGATCTTTTGTGGACTCAGCTCCACTTTCCAGCCCGAACACCATAACCCTTAATCCCTTTATTCTTCAAAAAACTATCTATCTTTATCTTAAAAACATTTAATGAAGGAGCCTCTACTGCTTCACTGGGCAAGGAATTCCATAGATTCACAACCCTTTGGGTGAAGAAGTTCCTCCTAAACTCAGTCCTAAATCTACTTCCCCTTATTTTGAGGCTATGCCCCCTAGTTCTGCTTTCACCCGCCAGTGGAAACAACCTGCCCGCATCTATCCTATCTATTCCCTTCATAATCTTATATGTTTCTATAAGATCCCCCCTCATCCTTCTAAATTCCAACGAGTACAGTCCTAGTCTACTCAACCTCTCCTCGTAATCCAACCCCTTCAGCTCTGGGATTAACCTAGTGAATCTCCTCTGCACACCCTCCAGTGCCAGTACGTCCTTTCTCAAGTAAGGAGACCAAAACTGAACACAATACTCCAGGTATGGCCTCACTAACACCTTATACAATTGCAGCAGAACCTCCCTAGTCTTAAACTCCATCCCTCTAGCAATGAAGGACAAAATTCAATTTGCCTTCTTAATCACCTGTTGCACCTGAAAACCAACTTTCTGAGACTCATGCACTAGCACACCCAGGTCTCTCTGCACAGCAGCATGTTTTAATATTTTATTTAAATAATAATCCCTTTTGCTGTTATTCCTACCAAAATGGATAACCTCACATTTGTCAACATTGTATTCCATCTGCCAGACCCTAGCCCATTCACTTAGCCTATCCAAATCCCTCTGCAGACTTCCAGTATCCTCTGCACTTTTTGCTTTACCACTTATCTTAGTGTCGTCAGCAAACTTGGACACATTGCCTTTGGTCCCCAACTCCAAATCATCTATGTAAATTGTGAACAGTTGTGGGCCCAACACTGATCCCTGAGGGACACCACTAGCTACTGATTGCCAACCAGAGAAACACCCATTAATCCCCACTCTTTGCTTTCTATTAATTAACCAATCCTCTATCCATGCTACTACTTTACCCTTAATGCCATGCATCTTTATCTTATGCAACAACCTTTTGTGTGGCACCTTGTCAAAGGCTTTCTGGAAATCCAGATATACCACATCCATTGGCTCCCCGTTATCTACTGCACTGTTAATGGCCTCAAAAAATTCCACTAAATTAGTTAGGCACGACCTGCCCTTTATGAACCCATGCTGCGTCTGTCCAATGGGACAATTTCCATCCAGATGCCTCGCTATTTCTTCCTTGATGATAGATTCCAGCATCTTCCCTACTACCAAAGTTAAGCTCACTGGCCTATAATTACCCGCTTTCTGCCTACCTATACTACGAGATAGTATATCGTCCTGGGAAGCTCAACGAGCCCCCAGATACCCTGTCCCGCAGCCCATGCGCCAGCGCGCAAGATGACCGACTACGGGCTATCCACGATAACCTCTGCCACCGGGGGTCACCCGGCTCACCCATTACATCAAGGCCCGCAACCTGCCCTACTCCACCGAGGAGGTCAGAGCTATAACCAAAGATTGCTAAATCTGTGCGGAGTGTAAACCGCTCTTCTATCGACCAGATAAGGCCCACCTGGTAAAGGCATCCCGGCCCTTTGAACGCCTCAATATCTATTTCAAAGGGCCCCTACCCTCCAATAACTGCAACACGTACTTCCTTAACATCATAGACGAGTTCTCCCGCTTCCCGTTTGCCATTCCCTGCCCCGATATGACCATCCCCACTGTCATTAAAGCCCTGCATAGTGTTTTCACCCTGTTTGGTTTCCCCAGTTATGTCCACAGCGACAGGGGCTCGTCGTTCATGAGCGACGAACTGCGTCAGTACCTGTTCAGTAAGGGCATCGCCTCGAGCAGGACTACCAGTTATAACCCCAGGGGAAATGGGCAGGTGGAGAGGGAGAACGCGACGGTCTGGAAGACCGTCCTACTGACCCTACGGTCCAGGAATCTCCCAGTTTCTCACTGGCACTCCACCCTATTAGGTCCCTCCTTTGCACGGCCACAAACCAGACTCCTAATGACCGCTTGTAGCCCCCCCCCGAGGGGGGCTACCGCAGGGGCCTCGCTTCCGCCCTCGCTGATGACACCGGATCCAGTCCTCCTCCGAAAACACGTTCGGAGTCATAAGACCGACCCCCTGGTAGAGAGGGTCCAGCTCCTGCACCCCAACCCACACTATGCGTACGTCGAACACCCCGATGGCCGGCAAGGTACTGTCTCCCTCCGGGACCTGGCGCCCGCAGGCTCCACCACCACTACCACTACTGCATCCCCCACACTATGTCCCGTCCAACCTCCCATGTTCAGCACCCCCACCCCTCTCTGGTTCCCGCGCTCCCTCCCACCCGCCGCACCGGTCCACACGAATGACGCTCCGGAAAAGCCGCTCCCGGAGTCCACGCCTGTACCCGCTCCGGACCCACTTTCACAGCCACCCGAAGCGGCTGCACCACCAGTGCTTTGGCGGTCGCAAAGTACGATCCGGGCACCGGACCGACTGAATCTATGAGCCCGTCACCCCCGCTGAACTTCATTTTTTAAACAGGGGGTGAATGTGGTGAAAGTATAATTACTGATAATTCACCAGTGCACTGTATTATGTTATGTTATGTTATGTTATTAACCCTGTGGGCTCCACCTATGGACCATTGTATGGCTTCACCCACAGGGGAATATGTTGGGGCATGTACGGGCTCCGTCCATGGCTCCACCCGTTTAGAGGAAGTATAAAAGCAGTTGACCTGCGGGGCCACCTTCAGTATTGTACCGGTCACAGGCAGGCACAGTTCTAAGCTGATTAAGGCCACGGTTTACTTCTCCACGTGTCTTCGAGTGAATTGATGGTCGCATCATGGGCGTCAGGGGGATCATAATGAACATTAGTTGATAACCTATCTATAATCTAGGCCCAGTTGTTTTACAATATGTTTTATTCTTGGATTCTGACGTTGACTATGAATTCAGATTGTTTTTGAATTCAATGTATTGTTTGAAATTTAGTATTCAACCTCGGATGAGTGGCTTACAATATTGTGGCTGAGAGTTCCTTTGTACAACCACATTACTGGTGATCAATCCGAGGTTGAATGTAGTCGGACAGTTGATCAAACTGTTGTTTCTGTAGTCTCTGTCTTCCTGTCGACCGTAAGGGCCAGCATCGATTGTTCTCCTGCTCCAGATTTTATACCTTTAGTTGACCATGCTGGAATCCTTTTGAGTGAGAAAGGGGCTAGTTAACCAAATAAACATCATTCATCTGCTTTCAAACATTGCCCACTTGCTCCTCCAATGGTATTCCTGATCTTGGTTCTCGATCTATCAATTTTATCGAATAAGTGCCTGCAAGTCTCGACCATGTGTTATAAGGAAGACATGACACCTTGTTAAACAGTAGTGTCACGAGCATGGCTTTATGATATTACAGATTTTAAGGACAACTGTTTTAAAGGTACATTTTGGGTGTTTACTGGTGGTGGGATGGTTGCTCCCATACTTTCCAGCCATTCTCTGAAGAAGCACAAGTTGGGCATGTGCAGAATGGTCAGGTTCCCTTTGCAAAGCTGCACACAGGCCCTGAAATCCTGGTGTTTCTGTGGGTCCCTGTTGACTAGTGCGCACTGTGATTCTCCTCCCCAATCCTCATGTATGCGTGTAGATCACCCACCTTTTCCAAAATGGAAGTATGGACAGATCTCATGGCACCTGTCTGTGTTAGTTCAAACCTTGTCACACGCATATATCTGGAGCTGGCTACGAAGAGTCATTAAAATGCAAAGGACTCCTCCAGGGATATCCATTGTATCCTGCAAAAGGTGTATAGAATATTCGCAGTAATCCCAAGAAGGCTTAAACTCAAAGGTTGTTGCTAAACCACAGTGTACCATATACGGTGGACAAATGACTACAAATCTGTTTCTTTAAATCAATCAATATTCATTTGCATGCATTCAATGTTATTGCTCCACAATCACACTCTCAACATAAATTACACGACAGAGTAAGTTCATACGAGACCTTAACTTAACTTCAAAGTGACTAGCAAATACCAGACAGATATTGGCCTTTATCTGTATCCTGAATCGTGTAGTCCTCAATGTTCGGTCCTTGATCTGGTCTGTTCCTGCCTCTGGTTTTCCTTCAGTTGGTCAGGTGTTAGTCTTGCCCACGTTGGCTGTTCTGTTGCTGCTGCAGAGAGATTCTAAGGTGGTGCAGCACCTTTTAACTTGCTCGGATTTCGTGCCCTTTTTGGGCGGTCTCTGGGTTATTGCCAATCAATTGATCAGGGTTCGATCCCCCTGATTGATCAAGTCCAGTCAGGGGCTGCCACATCGATTTGAGGTGGGCAATCAGTGACCATGCCTGAAAATGTTGGGGGCAGGTAGGCCCTTCCAAATAAGGAGTTTAGGTGCCGCTGTGCCTGGTAAACAAGTGTGATTGACAGGTTAGTGCTATTGTTCCTGGGATGGTCTGGATATGGCCTTTTTCCTGTGTATTGCTAGAGTCTGGGCTGCAGTTTATTTCTTAGTGTTTATTTGAGCTGCAGCCTGCTTGTCCTCGAACTTGGCCAATTCTCCCAGCATCCTTAGGAGTCTTAGGTGGCCGTTCGGCCACAAGGTTTATTCAGTTAAAGAAATGCAAGGCCGCAACGCAGCAGTACATCCTGTCCTAGTTGGGACCATCCGAAGATGCTTGGTTCCAATCATCGCCGGCCTCCTCCCTTAGTGGGGGAGCCCGTATTCCACGAGCCCCACGGGGAGATCAGTCGGTTCAACTCTGTGGGACTTGTGCGGGTTATTACAGCGTAAAAACCCCTTGACTTCAGAGAGAACAGGAGTCAGGGAAGGGACTTTAAAGGCCTCAGTGTAATTGACCTTTTGGCCTGCTGGAACAAAGATTCATCAAAATTAACAGGGCGGTATGGTGGCACAGTGGTTATCACTGCTTCTACTGCTTTTTCACAGCGCCAAGGACCCGCATTCGATCCTGGTCCCGGGTCACTGTCCATGTGGAGATTGCACATTTTCCCCGTGCTTGCCTGGGGCTCACCCCCACAACCCAAAGATGTGCAGGGTAGGTGGATTGGCTAAATTGCCCCTTAACTGGAATTGGGCACTCTAAATCTATTTTAAAAATTAACATAACAACCATTTCCTGCATGTTTGTGATAAAGAAAGGTTGCAAAAGCCATGAGCTGAACCCCAGGGAGAACTCAGAGAGACATCAAAGAGGTTTTCTCTCTGCCACCGGGAGTCAAAGGTTATCCAGAAATAAACCGCTGTTCTGCTGAGAATAGTTTAGGCAATCTTCAAGTGTCGTAACCGCAGACGGAGTAAGGGAGAAAGCTTCTCTCTCTCCCATAACTCGTCTGCCATGCTGGTTCTACACAGTGACACCGGCCATATGGGCGGAGGGGGCAGCAGAGGACCGGACTGTAGAGGACCGGGATGCAGAGGAACGGGCTGCAGAGGGGCAGGTGGCGGCCAGGCTGGAGAGCCAGCCGCCCAATAGGCCGAGGAGGAGGAGGTGCCAAGGAGGCGCCGAATGAGGCCTCATGTGTATCGACACCACCTGTCATTCGAGGACCTTCGGGACCAGGCATGTCGTCGGAGAGCAGAGAGACACTGCATCACATCTGCCAGATAATGGCACACCTGGCACTGCGGAGGTATGGAGAAGGACACCTGCTCCCAGTGATCGTGAATTTCTATGCGATGGGGTCCTTCCAATCGCCGAGTGTGGACCTGTCCAGAACCTCACAGACCTCGCCGCACAGGTAACTATCAGCTGCGCATCGTGTACCTCTGCGCCCAATACCCGGGCAGTGTGCACACTCCTTCATCCTGGCACACTCGGTGATTCCTGACAACATGTTCAAGGGGGACACCCCCCCCCCCCTTCCGTGGCTGATGACACCTATCTGGAGACCACAGACCGATGCGGAGAACTGCTTCAACGACGCATATGCAACGACCAGGAGTGTGATCGAGCGGTGCTTCGGCATCCTGAAGATACCAGTCCAGATGACGTTGCCCACAGCGCTGACCGTCTCTGCCATCTGTGCCCAGGCACGGCGAACGGCAGGGCCTGGCAGCCTTCCTCCCAGGCCAGGGTACAGGGCCATCCGCCTCTCCTCCACAGCATCCACGAGGATGCCCAGCTCAGCATCCCTGAACCGTGGCGCTGCTCTCCTTCCAGCCATCTTGTTGTCTGGGACGGCGTGTGTGGGGGGAAGGATCGTTTAAATGCGGGTGCGGCGTATGAGCCTTATGTGCGCCAATCATGGACCCGGTGAATTTGGCACCGTTTGATTGTGTTCCACGTGGTGATGGTGCTGGCCCATTTAAAGTAGCTGAATGGTGCAGCTGTTGCCCGTTTTATCTGCCACTGTTTCCACGCAAGCGTCGTCACTTTGTCTCAGAAACGGAGATTCCTGCCCACAATGTTTTGGCCTCAACTAATTTCCGTGGTAACAAATTCCACAGGCTCACCATTCTCTGGGTGAAGAAATTTCTCCTCATCTCAGTTTTAAAAGATTCCGTATCCTTAGACAATGATCCCTGGATCTGGACACCCCACCATTCGGAACATCCTTCTTGCATCTACCCTGTCTAGCACTGTTAGAATTTTATAGGTTTCTATGAGATCCCCCCTCATTCTTCTGAACTACAGCGAATATAATCCTAATCGACTCAATCTCTCCGCATATGTCAATCCCGCCATCACAGGAATCAGTCCGGTAAACCTTCTCTGCATTCTCTCGCGAGCAAGAACATCCTTCCTCAGATGAGGAGTTCAAAACAGCACACAATATTCCAGGGGTGGCTTCACCAAGCACCTCTTTAATTACAGCAAGACATCACTGCCCCTGTACTCGAATCCTCTCGCTATGAAGGCCACCATACCATTTGCCTTGTGTAATTGATAATATGGAAAGATGTGTCATTTGAAACATGGAAGTCTGGCAATATCTGGTCTGAGAGAAACATGAGAAGATACAGGGAACAATCCCATGAAAATGAAATGAAATGAAAATCGCTTATTGTCACAAGTAGGCTTCAAATGAAGTTACTGTGAAAAGCCCCTAGTCGCCACATTCCGGCACCTGTTCGGGGAGGCTGGTACGGGAATTGAACCGTGCTGCTGGCCTGCCTTGGTCTGCTTTAAAAGCCAGCGATTTAGCCCAGTGTGCTAAACCAGCCCCGGATTAAGGTCTAACTGCAGCTGCCAGGAGAGGATTGTAAAATTCAGATAGCCTTAGTCAAACAGGCTTAGCAAACAAAACAAACAGGATTTTTGTTTGAAGCTAAAAACAATGGTTCACACCTTCATTGAAATTAACTATCTTAGTAAGCAGCTGGAAAGGAAAGGATGAGGTTCAGTTGAATTTGGTGACAATTCTAGATGTGAAATTTTGCTAACATCAAGTAAACTAAAGAAAACTGGAAACTATCAGTCTACGAGAAACATAATTTAAAGCCAAAATCAAAGTCAAAATTATGAGCTGAGGACACAATTGGAAAATAAAACTATAGAAATGACAGGAACCAAACCAAAATTCACACCTCTTGAAACCAAAGCATCTTTGAATATCACAAAGGAACTTTGAACATCACAAAGGAAACAATGTAATCAGAAACCTGAGAGGTGAGGTCATGTCAAAATGAATACTTAGTTGTATTAGAATGTTTAGATCAAAGATACTTTTTACAATCAAAGTGAAAAAAGTTACTTTACAATTAAGTCATAAAAACTTAATAACTGTTAGAAAAATATATAAACCCAGAGACCAGAGCAGGAATAACCAGAACTCAGAGAGAATCAGAGGAGGAACAAGAGAAGCAACTCAGAGTCAGATTACAGTCAGCTCGGTCATGGGAAAGATAAAACATAGCAGCCGAGCTAAAACAGCTAATACATCTAAGGAAGACTAGAATTTAAAGAGGAGGCAGAGTCAGCTCAGAGTCAGCTCAGAGATAGCCAGCAGAGCCAGCTCTCACAGCTCAGTACATGGGAAAGATAGGCCATAGCAACCGAGCAACAGTGAATACATCTAAAGAAGACCAGACTTTAAAGAAGATTGATTGTCAAGTTGGGCCTGAAGGTCCCTTCAACCAACCAGAAGGATCCAGAAGCAAGATCTTTTCTTTAAAGACAGTAATTGCAGCTTTTAAAAGAAAAAAATATAATAATAAAATAACTTAATCTAACCTGAAACAGTGGTTATTCCAAAGTCTACTTTACTTACTTAGCAATGCGGGACCCAGGATCGATGCTACTAAGTGGTAAGTAGATGCAATCTTCAGTGAAGGTATGGGTTATACCAGGGGATAACTTGAAAATATAGTTTGACCTGAATAACAGCCATTGAAGCCTGCATCGGAGTCAGGGAGTGAGAATCCCTGTTCACCATTTAGAAAGTCGGCCCTTTTTGGTAGAGGGGGACTTCTACGAATAGTGGTGAGTTTTCAACAACACTTGTTTACCGCCTGCTGCACCTCCATGCTTACCTACACGGACTGGTACACAAGGACACCCAGGTCTTGTTGCACAGTCCCCTCTCTTAATTTATAGCCATTCAGATAATGATCTGCCTTCCTGTTTTTGCTACCAAAGTGGGTAACCTCACATTTATCCACATTCGACTGCATCTGCCATGCATTTGACCACGCACTCATCCTGTACAAATCACCAGACTGATTCATGGGATGGCAGCCTTGTCGTATGAGGAGAGATTTGGTTGACCGATCCTGTATTCACTGGAATTTAGAAGAATAAGAGGAGATCTAATTAAAATGTATAAAATTCTGATAGGGCTGGACAGACTGGATGCAGGATGTTATTTACTCTGGCTGGAGAGTCTAGAACAAGGTGTCACAGTCTCAGGGTATGGGGTAGGCCATTTAGGACTGAGATGAGGGAAACATCTTCACTCAGATTATGGTGAACCTGTGGAATTCTCTACTGCAGAAGGCTATGGAGGCCAAATCACTGAATATACTTAAATAGGAAATAGATAGATTTCTAGAGTCTAAAGGTGTCAAGGGGTATGGTGAGAGCGCTGGAGAGTGTTGAGTTAGAGGATCAGCCATAATCCTGTTGAATGGTGGAGCAGGCTCAAAGGCTCGAATGGCTTCTATTTTCTATGTTTCTATGTGTAAATCTTTACTATTTTTCTCATTTTAAAAATATATTTCATCTGGACATCTGTCGAGATAGCAGTTCTGAAGTCTGTTTAGTTGCTTACAAAGTTTTATGGGCTCTTGGCTGCAATCCAACTGCTTAACCATTTTACAAGTGCATGACTCCGTTAACACAGTTGGTTTACAGAGTTTGGATGTTTATTGGCTAATCAACTGTTAAAATAATGCTTGTAAGTTCTGTTCATGAAGTAGATGATGGGTGAGCAGGTGAGGGCCGGGGAGTAAGGGGTAGGATGAGGGGTTTAAAGTGGCCATAGATGAGCCATTGATTGCATCAGGAACACCAGGCCACCAGGCGTGTCTACAGGCCATTTAGGGCATGTATCCCTGGAAAATCCTGCCTTCCGGCCATCTTAAGCTGCAGGCAGGAACGGGACCTCAGGGTTAGTCCCTTCTTCCAATCTAAAAATCCGACCCCATCCATCTGTACACATTTAACAGCAGGAAGCAGTTTAGTCAACTGCGATCCTTGTCTGATGATTTAGTTTCAATTACAGATCAATTACTGATGCAGCTCATGACTATTTATGACTGTGGTGCTTCAAAGTAGTTTCTTTTTAAGCACAGACAGCGTCTATTTTCTTGCTTGGAAATGTAGAGTCACTGCTCATTAATATCATATGGCCAACTGCAACTCATGGTCATGAGTGACATCAAAAAGAGGTCATTGCTCTTGAAAACTGTCTGGCCTTTTAATGTCTGTGCTTATATAAACCACTTCAGAAACCAGAACCTTTGGACTCATTAGTGTATCAGTTCTGTATACGTTTTGACATTACTCTGTACAATATTACCATAAGACTGTATAACATATTAGTACATATTTTTCTGTTCATTGTTTTAATGGAAGGTTATAGGATCGGACATCCTGGTAAATGACCTGGCCGGAATGGCTTCCCATGAAGCATTATAATAGGCATTTACTTTAGATTTTGGATTACTTAAGCTTTCTCTTAATTTCTTCTAAAGGTGATGATTTGTATTAGGGTTTAATTCCACAGACTCTGGTTTCCCCAGTGTTTTAAAAAAGGAAGGAGGACAAGCTCAGAAACTACAAGCCAGTCAGCTTAACGTCAGTGGTGGGGAAGCTTTCAAAGACAATGGTCCGGGTCAAAAATAATTGGCTTTTGCAAAAGAGTAGGTTAATGAATGGAAGTCAGCACGGATTTGTTGAAGGAAAATTTGTTTGACTAACTTGATCGCGTTCTTTGATAGTGTAGCGGATAGGCTTGATAAAGCTACTGCTGTTGATATTATGTTCAAGACTTTCAAAAGGAGTTCGACAAAGTACCACATATGGGACTTGTTAACAAAATTAAAGCTGATGAGATTAAAAGGACTGGGGCAGTATGGATAGAAAGTTGGCTAAAGGACAGAGAGCAGAGAGGAATGGTGAAGAACTGTTTTTCAGACTGGAGGCGTATATACAATATTGTTCCCTAGGGCACAGTATTAGGACCACTGTTCTTTTTGATGTATGTTCATGACCTGCATTTGGATATACAAGTATATTTTCAAAGTTTACAGATGATGCAAAACTTGGAAATGTGGTAAACCATGAGAAGGAGAATAACAGTTTCAGGAAGCAGAAATAGGCTGGTGCAGTGGGTGAGTGCGTTGTGGAAAAAATTTAGCATACAGAAGGGTGAAGTGATACATTTGGAGAGGCAATATGAATTAAAGGGTACAATACTAAAGGGGATGGAGGAGTATAAGGGCCTGAGGGAGCATATAAACACAAATCTTTGAAGGTAACTGAACAAATTGAACTACGCTTTATGAAAGATGCCAAGGCCTTGGAGAGGGTACAGAAGAGATTCATTAGAATGGTGCCAGGGATGAAATACTTTTGTGACAAGAAGACACAGGAGAAGTGGGGGTTGTTCTCCTTAGAACAGGAAATGTTAAGGGAGTATTTAAAATTATGATTGGCTTAAATAGAATAAAGGAGAAACTGTTTTAAGTAGCTGTAGTGGTAACCAGCAGCCACAGGTTTAAGGTGATTTGGTCAACAAATCAGACGCAACGTGAGGAAACTTTGTTTTACGGTGAATTGGGTGGCACGGTGGCACAGTGGTTAGCACTGCTGCCTCACAGCTCCAGGGCCCTGGGTTCGATTCCGGCCTTGGGTGACTTTCTGTGTGGAGTTTGCACTTTGTCCCAGTGTCTGCGTGGGTTTCCTCCGGGTGCCCCGGTTTACTCCCACAGTCCAAAGATGTGTAGGTTAGGTGGATTAGCTATGCTAAATTGCCCTTTAGTGTCCAAAAGGTTAGGTGGGAGGCATGGGCTTAAGTAGGGTGCTCTGTCCAAGGGCCGGTGCAGACTCGATGGGCTAAATGGCCTCCTTCTGCACTGTAGATTCTAGTCTATGAATTGTTTTGATCGGGAATGCACTGTCAGAAAGGGAGGCAAACACATATTCAATGGTAGAATGTTATTTATTTATTTAAAAAATATTTTTATTCTCCTTTTTCACATTTTCTCCCAAATTTACACCCACCAACAATAAACAATAATCAGTAACGAAAGCAATGTCAATCCCCATGTCAATAACAACAATCCCATCCTCCCACCAAACCCCCAAACAGCAGCCCGCATGTTAACAAAACAAATAACAAAAAGGAATCAGGAATCACCCATAGTCACCATTAACACATACCCCCTCCCCCCAACCCTCCCACAATGGTAGAATTTTAAAGAGCTTTGGATGATAATATTCTTTAGCAATTAGTAAGATAACCTTTCACAAACTGTGCCCATAACATGTGTGCAAAATAAGATGACATTTAGAAAAAACGTGAGTAATATAAAGTTAATTAACTCTTTAAAAAGGGCTTTTTTCCCTTTTAATCCTTTTGGTGAAATACAGATTCCCAGAACGGTAACTGTTAGCTTACAGGACTAAGTTTCCAGTGACACTGACACTTCAGTGTCAGAGAAGGTATTAAGAAAACTGAATGAATCAGGATTGACATTTAGTGCTATTAATAATCTGTTACTATGTGGAGTCAATTTCTGCAGAAGATCCAGGGCACTTTGAGTGATTAGTTTTCCACTATATCTGAATGAACACACAACAGCTAGGTAAATAGCACACTTTCACTGCCTCTGAGGACAATCGAATTCCAGTATTGATTTTAATAAGGAACTGGATCAGTCACAGGTTAGCATCCTTGTCAATAGCTCAATTTTGACTGTTGTATAATCAGAAAGCCATTCCATTTACCTTACCTAATTGTGCACAAACTGTCCCAAGCTTATGAAGATTTGGACTACCTACATGTAACCAATTTTCCCTGGGTTATTAGAGCACTTGATAATGGTCAGAGAAAAAGATGAGGATTAAATAATTACATGGCAATATGGTGTTTTTTTTTGTAGGGGTGGTTGTCTCAACATCTCAGAAAAGGTAACATTTCAAAAATGGGGGTGAACTTATGCACCTCAATTGGATTGGATTGGATTTGTTTATTGTCACGTGTACCGAGTTACAGTGAAAAGTATTTTTCTGCAAGCAGCTCAACAGATCATTAAGTACATGAAAAGAAAAGGAAATAAAAGAAAATACATAATAAGGCAACACAAGGTACACAATGTAACTACATAAGCACCGGCATCAGATGAAACATTCAGGGGTGTCGTGTTAATGAGATCAGTCCATAAGATGGCCGTTTAGGAGTCTGGTAACAGCTTTCTTATCCTTTCGTACGAGGGAGGTCATGTCTCACTAATTTGATTGAGTTTTTTGAGGAGGTGACAAAAATGATTGATGAGGGAAGGGCTGTGGATGATGTCTACGCGGACTTTAGTAAAGCATTTGATAACGTCCCTCATGGCAGGCTGGTGCAAAAGAGTAGATCACATGGGGTCAGGGGTGAACTAGCTGGATGGATCCAGAACTGGCTTGGCCATAGAAGACAGAGGGTAGCAGTGGAAGGGTGTTTTTCAGAAATGGAGGTCTGTAACTGTTGGTATTCTGCAGGGAGCAGTTCTGGGACCTCTGCTCTTTGTAATATATATATAAATGACTTGGAAGAAAATGTAGTGGGTCTGATTAGCAAGTTTGCGGATGATACTAAGATTGCAGGAGTTGCGGATAGTGATGAAGATTGTCAGAGAATACAACAGGATATAGATAGGCTGCAAAATTGGGCAGAGAAATGGCAGATGGAATTTAACCCAGACAAATGCGAGGTGATGCATTTTGGTCGATCCATTTCAGGTGGGAGCTATAAAATAAATGGCAGAACCATCAGGAGCATAGAGACACAGAGAGATCTGGGTGTGCAGGTCCACAGATCCTTAAAAGTGGCATCACAGGTGGAAATGGTGGTAAAGAAAGCATATGGCATGCTTGCCTTCACTGTGTTCAATTCTGGTCACTGCACCACCAGAAGGACGTGGAGGCTTTGGAGAGAGTACAGAAAAGATTTACCAGGATGTTGCCTGGTATGGATGGTATTAGCTATGAAGAGGGATTGAATAAACTGGGATTGTTCTCCCTAGAAAGACGGAGGCTGAGGGACGAATTGATAGAAGTTTTTAAATTATTAGGGGTATAGATAGGGTGAACAGTTGGAGGCTTAGTCCCAGGGCGGAAATGATAATTACAAGGGGGCACAAGTTCAAGGTGAGGGGGGGGAAAGGTTCAGTGGAGATGTTTTTTTACACAGAGGGTGGTGGTGGCCTGGAATGCACTGCCAAGTGAGGTGGTTGAGGCAGATACGTTAGCGACCTTTCAGACTTATCTGGATAGGCACATGAACAGACGGGGTATAGAAGGATACAGGTGGTTGGTCTAGGTAGGACACGTGACCGGTGCAGGCTTGGAGGGTCGAAGGGCCTGTCCTGTTCTGTATTGTTCTTTGTTCTTTCGGTTGAGTATGGTTACATCGGCATATGCATGACATCCTCCAGTACCTTGCCCAAGAGGTAATTATTCATTTGTAAACCTAGACCGTGTATTTAGACATGCTAGTCGCCAGGTGGGTGCAGGGTGGGTGGTCTTCAGAGCCAAACCCTGCCTCAGGTGGCAGTATTGGTCAATGGATAGTGATCAGGAGCATTGCTTGATTTACACTCCACTCAAACAGGAGGACAAATCAGTGTCCTAACTCCTCTTCAGCTAGATGAATCCTTATTATGTGTTATAAATGTACAGTATGGAGCAGCCACAAGAATTATGTCCCTATCACTGTTACAGTTCTGCAGCCAGGACCACAAAACAATTGAGCAACTCCATCCGACATCATATTGTAAGTGCCAAGGAGACTAAATAATTACAATACTGAGGGGAATTGCTGTGTCTGGCAGGACACCTTGAACGGCCATGGTAATAAGTAATCTCACATCATGTGCCGACGGTGATAGTAAACACAGACAGTTTGACAAACAGTAACAAATTCAGCAGCAGTCCACATCAAGGTCAAGCGAAAAATATAACCAAAGGAAAAATTTATGCTTATGTCAGTACTGATATGTTTAGTGAGTTCTTGTGAAATGTCTGCCTCTTGCATAAAGTATGGTGGCTTTGATGTTAATGAGTGAATGCAGCGTATAGTAAGCTCCCAGGCTCCCTCACTATTTGAATAGGAATCCCATTTCTGATCACTACCTAGTGATGCCTGCTGGAAAGTGCTTTGCTGGTTCACTGAGTCTTCTAACACATGGAGAAGATACCAGGGGGTTCGGAGTATTGAGTGCATTGCTCTCCAATGGAAGGAAGCACATTCTAAATTGTAAGAGTGGTAATGGAATGGAGAATCAGAGCCATATGAATGCAGAAACATCAATCTTTAAAGTGACAAATTGTAAATTTCATTAAAAGACAAATGGGATTCCTCATTTTATACAAATAGGCATTGAATACAAAGGCAAGAATCTTACTTGAATTTGTACAGTTCAGCCTCAGTTTGGAGTAATGCATATGGTTTTGGACACTTGTCATGTGAGAGTACCTTTAAGAAATGGGTGTTTAAGAACTGTACCTAGAAGAAATGGGTATGTATCAGTGATGTCAGAGTGTGGGTGGAGCTGGGCTGTCCGTCAGCTTTTTTACTTTAATTTTAGGCTGTTTGCTGCAGGGTGTGTTTTAGTTTCGTTTTCAGTGTTGGAGCTGAAGCCAGACAGAACAGGGTGTACTGTTGATCTCTCTGCCATGAAAAGATTATCTCTTGATCATTTGGTGAATTCAGAATTATAAATGTTCTCAATAGTGAATGTAAACCTAATGTGCGTCTGTTAAAAGGTGTTTCTTTTGTCTTCTGGATGTTGTTTGGGAAGTTATTAAGGATTACCTAGTGTTGTATTCTTTGGGGGTTGTATTTGAATTGATGGTTGCCAAGATGTTCACTGTATGTTTTAAAAAGATTAACTTGAGTTCATAGAATAGACATTGTTTTGCTTTAAAAAATACTTTTCCATTTCTGCTGTACCACACCTGTAGAGAGGGCCATGTGCTCCACATACCACAATCTATTAAAACTTGTGGTCAGGTGAACTCCATGATACACTTTGGGGTTCTCTAAACCCTGGCCCATAACAAATTGGGGGCTCGAGGGGGATAAAAGTCTATCTATTGGATTGGCTTAGTGAACTTAAAGACAGTGAGGGGTGAGCATATTGTGGTTGCTTTTCAGGTGTGGTATTCTAGTTTAAGTAGGGAGTGTGTTGTGGACAATGGCTCTTTCAGAGGCTCTGAAGTTTTTGGGGGTGGAGACGGTCACACGCAGTACCTTACGGACAGAGACTAAAAGCAGACTGTTAGATTTGGCAAAAACATTGCTGTTAACATTACCTGGCAAAATACGGAAAGATGAGGTAATTATGGTGGTGGTTAAGCATTTAAAGTTGCCTGAGATACAGTTTGACGCATTGGAAATGGCAAAACTTCAGTTACAACTTAAAGAAATGGAACATGAGAAAGAATTAAAGCAGCTTGAATACGAAAGAGAAGAAAAAGAAAGAGATAGAGGAAAAAGAACAGGAGCGAGAAGAAAAGAGAAAAGAAAGAATAGCCCGAGCAGAACAAAAAGAAAGAGAAAGGGAGATACAGATCAGGGAAATTTATAAAGAGAGAGAGTTTGAACTTCAGAAAATGGCCATGAAACATGACAGTCAGTTAAAAATGGCAGACGTAAAGGGAAACCTACAGTTGGATGATAGTGATGAGGATAGTGAGAAAGAGCATCATAGTCGAAGGCTTGGTGGGGATCTATTTAAATATGTCCAAGCATTGCCAAGGTTCGACGAGAAGCAGGTGGAAGCCTTTTTCATTTCATTTGAGAAGGTAGCTAAACAAATGAAATGGCCACAGGACATGTGGTTATTACTGATTCAAACAAAGAGCGAGTGAAGTGTTCGCATCACTACCGGAGGAGGTATCTGGGATGTATGAGGAGGTGAAAAAATCCATCTGGGTGCATATGAACTAGTGCCTGAAGCCTACAGACAAAGGTTTAGAAATTTCAGAAAATAATTTGGTCAAACATACATGGAGTTTGAAAGGATCAAACAGAGTAATTTTGATAGGTGTATAAGGGCTTTGAAAATAGACCAAACGTATGAAGCTCTCAGAGAAATTATGCTTTTGGAGGAGATTAAAAATTCAATTCCTGGTGTAATTCCTGATGAGAACTCATGTGGATAAGCAGAGGGTTAAAACTGCAAGGTTAGCAGCATAAATGGTAGATGATTATGAATTAGTTCATAAATCAAAGATTGGTTTCCGACATCAGTGTCAGCCTGTGAGGAATAGAAACTGGGGACATGAGAAATACTCAAGTGGTAAAAGTAAAGGTGATCTGATCAGAGATAATAAGGAGAGTGTACCTCAGATTAAAAAAGAAATCCAGGAGGGTGGAAGAGACATGAAAAGTTTCAAATGTTTTCACTGTAATAAACTAGGCCATGTAAAGTCACAGTGTTGGTGGTTGAAGAAAAGCAGTGGGAAGGCTGATGGGTAAAACAGGATAAGAGAGGGAGTTTGTTAAGGTGGTAAAGGAAAGCCCAAGTGGAGACTTCTGGTTGCGGCTATGCCTTGGTAGGTCGCACGTTCGGCAGCTCCTGCTGGGAACGGACTTTTGGGCTCTTCAGAGGGGCACCAACGGCAATTGTTCGACGGCTTCCAGTGTGGGAAGGTGCCAGCAAGGTCCCCCCGACATTATATGGATTGGACCAGGAGTGGAGCGGTTAAAAAAGTGATCCTGGTGCAGCGAAAGGTACGAGGGAGTAAAAGCAAGATGGCGGCGGGTGGAGACCAAGCAGCGTGGTCGCAGGAGCAGCAGGAGTTTCTTAAACGCTGCTTTGAGGAGCTGAGGACAGAAATGCTGGCGCCAATGAAGGCGGCGATTGAGAAGCTTGTGGAGACCCAGGAGGCCCAAGGGGCGGCGATCCGGGAGGTGCGGCAAAAAGCCTCGGAGAACGAGGACGAGATCTTGGGCCTGGCGGTGAAGGAGCACGAGGCGCTGCATAAGAGGTGGGCGGAAAATTACGAGGACCTGGAGAATAGGTCGAGGAGGAAGAATCTTCGGAATCTGGGTCTCCCTGAAGGAGTGGAGGGGCCCAATGCCGGGGCATATATGAGCACGATGCTCAATTCGCTGATGGGCGCGGGAATTTTCCCGAGGCCCATGGAGCTGGATGGGGCTCATCGGGTCCTGGCAAGGAGACCCAAAGCCAACGAGCCGCCAAGGGCTGTAGTGGTGAGGTTCCACCGCTTTATGGACAGAGAGTGTGTCCTGAGATGGGCCAAAAAAGAATGGAGCAGCAGGTGGGAGAACACGGAGATCCGAATTTACCAGGACTGGAGTGCAGAGGTGGCTAAGAAGAGAGCTGGTTTCAACCAGGCTAAGGCGATGCTCCATCGGAAGGGGGTGAAGTTCGGGATGCTGCAGCCAGCGCGATTGTGGGTCACGTTCCAAGATCGGCACCACTATTTTGAAACGCCCGATGAGGCATGGAACTTTATACAGACTGAAAAGTTGGACTCAAACTGAGGGTTTGTCGTGGGTGGATGTTTACTGTGTTCACTGTGTTTACTGCGATTGGGGAATGTTCTTTTTGATTTGGTACTGGGTGGGGATGGGTGAATGGATTTGGTGTGGGGGCTGTGGGAGAGTGTGGGCGTCGGTGTTGGAGGGGCAGAGCCCCGCGGAGGAAGAAGGGGGGTGGAGGCCCGGGGATAGGGAGTTGGGGTAAGGCCGCAAAAAGGAGCTGCGCCAGAGGGGGCGGGGCCGGCTCAGGAAAGTGCAGGCTTTTCCTGCGTTAGGGAAGGATGGGGGTGGGGCCGGGGGGGGGGGGGGGGGGGGAAGGCGGTGCTGGAGAGGAGCGCACACTGACTGCCAAGGGGGGTGGATTCTCACACTGGTGGGTCGATGGAATGGCAGGAGAGGCCGGGGTCAGCAGGAGTCAGCTGACTTACGGGAGTGTCATGGGGGAGCAAAATGGCGAGATGAGGATCTAGCAGGGGGAAGGGGGGGGGGGGGGAAACTGGGTTGCTGCTGCATTGGCCAAAGGGGAGCTGGAAGTAGGAGAGGTAGTCGGGGCGGGGGTCCGCCGCCTGGGGGACTGGAGGGTGCGGGAGGCGCGGGCACATGGTTGGCCTAGAAAAGGAGATGGCTAGTCGGCGGGGTGGGGGAGTAGCCCCCTGACCCGGCTGATAACTTGGAATGTGAGGGGCCTGAACGGGCCGGTCAAGAGGGCCCGGGTGTTCGTGCACTTAGAGACTGAAGGCAGACGTGGTTATGCTCCAGGAGACACATCTGAAGGTGGCAGATCAGGTTAGGCTGAGAAAGGGATGGGTCGGGCAGGTCTTTCATTCAGGGCTGGATGCGAAGAACAGAGGGGTTGCAATATTGGTGGGGAAGCGAGTGTCGTTCGAGGCACTGAATATTGTAGTGGATAATGGAGGTCGATATGTGATGGTGAGCGGTAGGTTGCAGGGGGTGTGGGTGGTACTGGTGAACGTATATGCCCCGAATTGGGATGATGCCAGATTTATGGAACACATGCTGGGTCGGATTCCGGATCTGGAGATAGGAAGCTTGATAATGGGGGGGGAACGGGACTTCAACATGGTGCTGGACCCAGCACTGGACCATTCTAGGTCCAGGACGGGTAAGAGGCCAGCTGCGGCCAAGGTGCTCAGGGGGTTTATGGACCAGATGGGGGGTTTGTCAGGCCGCTGGCCAGGGAATTTTCCTTCTTTTCCCATGTCCATGGAGCCTACTCCCGGATAGATTTTTTCATTTTGAGTAGGGCGCTAATCCCGAAAGTGGAGGGAACGGAATATTCGGCCATAGTCATCTCGGACCACGCCCCGCATTGGGTGGAGCTGGAGATGGGGGAGGTGAGGGACCAGCGGCCACTGTGGCGCCTTGATATAGGACTATTGGCGGATGAGGGGGTGTGTGGGGGTGCATTGAAATATATTTGGAGGCCAACGACAACGGGGAGGTGCAGGTGGGGGTAGTCTGGGAGGCGCTGAAGGCGGTGGTCAGGGGAGAGCTAATCTCCATTAGGGCCCACAGGGAGAAGAGAGAGGGGAGGAAGAGGGAGAGATTGGTGGGGGAGATCTTAAGGGTGGACAGGAGGTATGCAGAGGCCCACGAGGAGGGGCTACTTAGGGAGCGACGGAACCTCCAGACGGAATTCGACCTGTTGACCACGGGGAACGCAGAGGCACAATGGAGGAAAGCGCAGGGAGCGATGTATGTGTATGGGGAGAAGGCGAGTCGGATGCTGGCACATCAGCTTCATAAGAGGGAGGCAGCGAGGGAGATTGGTGGAGTTAAGGAAAGAGGGGGGGGGAATACGGTGCGGGGTGCGGTGAGAATAAACAAGGTATTTAGGGACTTCTATGGGGATCTGTACAGGTCTGAGCCCCCAGCGGGGGAGTAGGGGATGCAACGATTCCTAGATCAGCTGAGGTTCCCGAGGGTGGAGGAGGAGGAGGTGGCTGGTTTGGGGGCACTGATTGGGCTGGAGGAGCTGGTTAAAGGGATGGGGAGCATGCAGGCAGGGAAGGAAGGCCCCGGGGCCGGATGGGTTCCCGGTTGAATTCTACAGAAATACGTGGACCTGCTGGGCCCTTTGCTAGTGAGGGGGGGGGGGGGGGGGGGGGACCTTGCCCTCGACAATGTCCAGGGCGCTGGTTTCTTTGATCTTGAAGTGGGACATGGATCCATTGCAATGTGGGTCGGAAAGACCGATCTCGCTCCTCAATAGAACATAGAAAAACACAGCACAGAACAGGCCCTTTGGCCCACGATGTTGTGCCAAACCTTTGTCCTAGATTAATCATAGATTATCATTGAATTTACAGTGCAGAAGGATGCCATTCGACCCATTGAGTCTGCACCGGCTCTTGGAAAGAGCACCCTACACATAGTCAACACCTCCACCCAACACTAAGGGCAATTTTGGACACTAAGGGCAATTTATCATGGCCAATCCACCAAACTTGCACATCTTTGGACTGTGGGAGGAAACCGGAGCACCCGGAGGAAACCCGCGCAGACACGGGGAGGATGTGCAGACTCCACACAGACAGTGACCCAAGCCGGAATCGAACCTGGGATCCTGGAGCTGTGAAGCAATTGTGCTGTCCACAATGCTGCCATGCTGCCCTTAAGAACAAATAAATCTACACTGTATCATTTTACCGTAATCCATGTACCTATCCAATAGCTGCTTGAAGGTCCCTAATGTTTCCGTCTCAACTACTTCCACAGGCAGTGCATTCCATGCCCCACTACTCTCTGGGTAAAGAACCTACCTCTGACATTCCCCCCTATATCTTCCACCATTCACCTTAAATTTATGTCCCCTTGTAATGGTTTGTTCCACCCGGGGAAAAAGTCTCTGACTGTCTACTCTATCTATTCCCCTGATCATCTTATAAACCTCTATCAAGTCGCCCCTCATCCTTCTCCGTTCTAATGAGAAAAGGCCTAGCACCCTCAACCTTTCCTCGTAAGACCTACTCTCCATTCCAGGCAACATCCTGGTAAATCTCCTTTGCACCTTTTCCAAAGCTTCCACATCCTTCCTAAAATGAGGCGACCAGAACTGTACACAGTACTCCAAATGTGGCCTGACCAAGGTTTTGTACAGCTGCATCATCACCTCACGGCTCTTAAATTCAATCCCTCTGTTAATGAACGCTAGCATACCATAGGCCTTTACAGCTCTATCCACTTGAGTGGCAACTTTCAAAGATGTATGAACACAGACCCCAAGATCTCTCTGCTCCTCCACATTGCCAAGAACTCTACCGTTAACCCTGTATTCCGCATTCATATTTGTCCTTCCAAAATGGACAACCTCACACTTTTCAGGGTTAAACTCCATCTGCCACTTCTCAGCCCAGCTCTGCATCCTATCTATGTCTCTTTGCAGCCGACAACAGCCCTCCTCACTATCCACAACTCCACCAATCTTCATATCATCTGCACATTTACTGACCCACCCTTCAACTCCCTCATCCAAGTCATTAATGAAAATTACAAACAGCAGAGGACCCAGAACTGATCCCTGCGGTACGCCACTGGTAACTGGGATCCAGGCTGAATATTTGCCATCTACCACCACTCTCTGACTTCTATCGGTTAGCCAGTGCATTATCCAACTGGCCAAATTTCCCACTATCCCATGCCTCCTTACTTTCTGCAGAAGTCTACCATGGGGAACCTTATCAAATGCCTTACTAAAATCCATGTACACTACATCCACTGATTTACCTTCATCCACATGCTTGGTCACCTCCTCAAAGAATTCAATAAGACTTGTAAGGCAAGACCTACCCCTCACAAATCCGTGCTGACTATCCCTAATCAAGCAGACGCTCAGAAATCCTATCCTTCAGTACCCTTTCCATGACTTTGCCTACCACCGAAGTAAGACTAACTGGCCTGTAATTCCCAGGGTTATCCCTAGTCCCTTTTTTGAACAGACATTCGCCACTCTCCAATCCCCTGGTAACTCCCCTGTTGACAGTGAGGACGAAAAGATCATTGCCAACGGCTCTGCAATTTCATCTCTTGCTTCCCATAGAATCCTTGGATATATCCCGTCAGGCCCGGGGGACTTGTCTATCCTCAAGTTTTTCAAAATGCTCAACACATCGTCCTTCCTAACAAGTATTTCCTTGAGCTTACCAGTCTGTTTCACACTGTCCTCTCCAACAACATTGTCCCTCTCATTTGTAAATACTGAAGAAAAGTACTTGTTCAAGACCTCTCCTATCTCTTCAGACTCAATACACAATCTCCCGCTACTGTCCTTGATCAGACCTACCCTCGCTCTAGTCATTCTCATATTTCTCACATATGTGTAAAAGGCCTTGGGATTTTCCTTGATCCTACCCGCCAAAGATTGTTCATGCCCTCTCTTAGCTCTCCTAATCCCTTTCTTCAGTTCCCTCCTGGCTATCTTGTATCCCTCCAATGCCCTGTCTGAACCTTGTTTCCTCAGCCTTACAGAAGTCTCCTTTTTCCTCTTAACAAGACATTCAACCTCTCTTGTCAACCATGGTTCCCTCACTCGACCATCTCTTCCCTGCCTGACAGGGACATACATATCAAGGACACGTAGCACCTGTTCCTTGAACAAGTTCCACATTTCACTTGTGTCCTTCCCTGACAGCCTATGTTCCCAACTTATGCACTTCAATTCTTGTCTGACATCGTATTTCCCCTTCCCCCAATTGTAAACCTTGCCCTGTTGCACGCACCTATCCCTCTCCATTACTAAAGTGAAAGTCACAGAATTGTGGTCACTATCTCCAAAATGCTCCCCCACTAACAAATCTATCACTTGCCCTGGTTCATTACTAAGTACTAAATCCAATATTGCCCCTCCTCTGGTCGGACAATCTACATACTGTGTTAGAAAAGCTTCCTGGACACACTGCACAAACACCACCCCATCCAAACTATTTGATCTAAAGAGTTTCAACTCAATGTTTGGGAAGTTAAAGTCACCCATGACTACTACCCTGTGACTTCTGCACCTTTCCAAAATCTGTTCCTCAACATCTCTGCTACTATTGGGGGGCCTATAGAAAACTCCAAAGAAGGTGACTGCTCCTTTCCTATTTCTGACTTCAACCCATACTGCCTCAGTAGGCTGATACTCCTCGAACTGCCTTTCTGCAGCTGTTATACTATATCTAATTAACAATGCCACCCCCCCCACCCCTTTTACCACCCTCCCTAATCTTATTGCCCCCCAACCTCTTTTACCACCCTCCCTAATCTTATTGAAACATCTATAACCAGGGACCTCCAACAAGCATTTCTGCCCCTCTTCTATCCAAGTTTCCATGATGGCCACCACATCGTAGTCCCAAGTACCCATCCATGCCTTAAGTTCACCCACCTTATTCCTGATGCTTCTTGCGTTGAAGTATACACACTTCAACCCATCCCAGTGCCTGCAAGTGCTCTCCTTTGTCAGTGTTCCCTTCCCCACTGCCTCATTACATGCTTTGGCGTCCTGAATATCGGCTACCTTAGTTGCTGGACTACAAATCCGGTTCCCATTCCCCTGCCAAATTAGTTTAAACCCTCCCGAAGAGTACTAGAAAATCTCCCTCCCAGGATATTAGTGCCCCTCTGGTTCTGATGCAACCCGTCCTGCTTGTACAGGTCCCACCTTCCCCAGAATGCGCTCCAATTATCCAAATACCTGAAGTCCTCCCTCCAACACCATAACACCATTCCTGCAGCCACGTGTTCAGCTGCACTCTCTCCCTATTCCTAGCCTCGCTATCATGCGGCACCGGCAACAAACCAGAGATGACAACTCCGTCTGTCCTGGCTTTTAACTTCCAGCCTAACTCCCTAAACTCATTTATTACCTCCACACCCCTTTTCCTACCTACGTCGTTGGTACCAATGTGCACCACGACTTCTGGCTGCTCCCCCTCCCCCTTAAGGATCCTGAAGACACGATCCGAGACATCCCTGGCCCTGGCACCCGGGAGGCAACATACCTTCCAGGAGTCTCGCCCGCGACCACAGAATCTCCTATCTATTCCCCTAACCATTGAATCTCCTACAACTATTGCTTTTCTATTCTCCCCCCTTCCCTTCTGAGCCCCAGAGCCAGACTCAGTGCCAGACACCTGGCCGCTAGGGCCTTCCCCCGGTAGGTCATCCCCCCCAACAGCATCCAAAATGGTATACTTGTTTTGAAGGGGAACGGCCACGAGGGATCCCTGCACTGTCTGCCTGTTTTTTTTTTTCCCCTGACTGTAACCCAGCTATTCTTGTCCTGTACCTTGGGTGTAGTTACCTCCCTGTAACTCTTCTCTATCACCCCCTCTGCATCCCGGATGATCCGAAGTTCATCCAGCTTCAGCTCCAGTTCCCGAACACGGTCTTTGAGGAGCTGGAGTTGGGTGCATTTCCCGCAGGTATAGTTAGCGGGGACACCGGTGGTATCCCTCACCACCCACATCCTACAGGAGGAGCATGCAACTGGCCTAGCCTCCATCCCCTCTTACCTTACAGAATATAGCTGCCCTGTGGACCAACTGGATCTCCGCCCTCCGACTCTGCTCCCAGTCAGCTGCACTCTCTGTAAACTCCTGGCTCTCTTCTCACTCTTTGCGGAAATGTAGGAAACAAAATGAAAGGAGCACCTTACTCCCTCCTCACCTAACTCCCTCGGTCACCAAACTCTCACTATAGCACTCAAATGCACCAAATTTAGCATTCAGTGCAAACAAAGTCTGCACTGCAGGGGATCACTTTTATACTGTGAATCTAGCCTCTGAAAACTGGCCTAATCCAATTAACTAATTAACAAGCTCCAGCTGCAAGTGCCTACAAGTAAAAACTCTCACTCTCACATTCAAATGCACCAAATTCAGCACCCAGTGCAATGTTGACGCTAAGTTGCTGGCAAAGGTGCTGGCTACGAGAATTGAGGACTGTGTCCCGGGGGTGATTCATGAGGACCAGACGAGATTTGTGAAGGGTAGGCAGCTAAATACAAATCTGCAGAGGCTCCTTTTCACAGTAACTTCACTGAAGCCTACTTGTGACAATAAGCAATTTTCATTTCATTTCATTTCATGTGATTATGATGCCCTCGGTGGAGGGGGAAGCGGAGGTAGTGGCAGCTATGGGCGTGGAGAAGGCCTTTGATCGGGTGGAGTGGGAGTATCTTTGGGAGGTGTTGCGGAGGTTTGGGTTCGGGGAGGGGTTCATCAGTTGGGTCAGGCTTCTATATAGAGCCCCAGTGACGAGTGTGCCTACGAACCGGCGGAGGTCGGAGTACTTTCGGCTGTGCCGGGGGACGAGGCAGGGGTGCCCCTTATCCCCCTTGTTGTTTGCACTGGCAATTGAGCCGCTGGCCACAGCACTGAGGGAGTCCAGGAAATGGAGGGGACAGGTCTGGGGGGGAGAAGAACGCCGGGTGTCATTGTATGCCGACGACCTGTTGTTGTATGTGGCGGATCCAGTGGAGGGGATGGCGGAGGTCATGCGGATCCTTAGGGAGTTTGGGGACTTTTTGTGGTATAAACTCAACGTAGGGAAGAGTGAGCTCTTTGTGGTGCATTCAGGGGACCAGGAAAGGGGGATAGACGAGCTACCGCTGAAGAGGGCGGAAAGGAGCTTTCGGTACCTTGGGATCCAAGTAGCTAGGGGTTGGGGGGCCCTGCACAAGCTCAATTTGACGCAGTTGGTGAAGCAGATGGAGGAGGATTTTAAAAGATGGGATATGCAGCCACTCTCACTGGCGGGTAGGGTGCAGTCGGTCAAAATGACGGTCCTTCCGAGGTTTCTCTTTGTGTTCCAGTTCCTTCCCATTATGAACCCCAAGGCCTTTTTCAAACGGGTAAGCAGGAGCATCATGGGATTTGTGTGGGCGAATAAGACCCCGAGGGGAAGAGGGTGTTTCTGGAGTGTGGCAGGGACGGGGGGGGGACTGGCGCTGCCGAATTTGTGTGGCTATTATTGGGCAGCTAATGTGGCGATGACCCGTAAGTGGGTAATGGAGGGGGAAGGGGGCGGCGTGGAAGAGGCTAGAGATGGCATCCTGTGTGGGCACGAGTATGAGGGCGCTGGTGACGGCACCGCTGCCGCTCTCGCCGACAAGGTACACCACGAGTCCGGTGGTGGCGGCGACGTTGAAGATCTGGGGGCATTGGAGGCGACACAGGGGCGAGGAGGGAGCCTCGGTTTGGTCCCCGATTTGGGAGAATCATCGGTTTGTCCCGCGAAGGATGGATGGGGGGTTTCGGAGCTGGCATCGGGCAGGGATTAGAGGAATGGGAGACCTGTTCATCGATGGGACGTTTGCAAGCTGAGGGGCACTGGAGGAGAGGTTTGGGCTACCCCCGGGAAACGCTTTCAGGTACATGCAAGTGAGGGCGTTTGTGAGGCGGCAGGTGAGGGAATTCCCGCTGTTTCCGGCACGTGGGATTCAGGACAGGGTGATTTTGGGTGTGTGGGTTGGAGAAGGCAAGGTTTTGGTGATTTACCAGGAGCTGAAGGAAGAGGAGGAGGCCTCGGTGGAGGAGTTAAAGGGCAAGTGGGAGGAGGAGCTTGGGGAGGAGATAGATGAGGGTCTGTGGGCTGATGCCCTGAGTAGGATCTCCTCTTGCGCCAGGCTCAGCCTAATACAGTTCAAAGTTACTCAAAGAGCGCATATGACAGGGGCGAGATTGAGTAGGTTCTTTGGAGTGGAGGACAGATGTGGGAGGTGCTCGGGGAGACCGGCAAATCACATCCATATGTTCTGGTCGTGCCCGGCGCTGGATGGGTTTTGGAGGGGTTTTGCGAGGACTATGTCCAAGGTGGTGAACGCCCGGGTCAAGCCGAGCTTGATTGGCATTATTTGGGGTATCGGACGAGCCGGGAGTGCAGGAGGCGAAAGAGGCCAGTATTCTGGCCTTTGCATCCCTGGTAGCCCAGCGGGGGATTTTGCTATTATGGAAAGATGCAAAGCCCCCTGGTGTGGAAGCTTGGATCAACGACATGGCAGGGTTCATCAAGCTGGAGAGGATAAAGTTTGCCTTGCGAGGGTCTGTGCAAGGGTTTCTCAGGCGGTGGCAACCGTTCCTAGACTATCTCGCGGAGCGTTAGGAGGAGGTCAGCAGCAGCAGCAGTCCAAGGGCGGGAGAGTGAGGGGGGGGGGGTTCTTTTGGGGTGGCGTTTGTGTGAAGGTGGGGGGGTTTGCCCTATTTGTGTTTTTAAATGTTAACTGGGGGGTTATTGTATCTGGGGGAAATCCAATGTATAATTTCTGATTGTTGTGTTCTTGTTTCTTTCTTTTTGTTGGGAGGGGGGTTTTGTTGAAAATTTGTTGTAAAATTTGAATAAATATATTTTTTTTAAAAGGAAAGCCCAAGTGAAGCGAAGGAGGTGCAAAGGATTGTACAGTCTGATCAAGAGATGATTGATAAGAAGGTGCCAGATCTCTTTAAAGAATTTACTTGTGTAGGTAAAGTTTACTCATGTGTAGGGGGAGCAGGTAAAGAAGTCACAATTTTAAGAGATACGGGAGCTAGTCAATCTTTAATGGTAAGAGATGAGGAGTTATGTAGTTTGGGAAGAATGTTGCCAGAAAAGGTGGTAACATGTGGAATTCAGGGTGAGAGGCGTAGTGTTCAATTATATAAGGTAATGTTAGAAAGTCCAGTGAAGAGTGGTGAAGTGATAATAGGAGTAATAGAGAAACTATCTTGTCCAGGAATACAGTTTATCTTGGGTAATGATATCGCTGGATCGCAGGTGGGAGTGATGCCTTCTGTGGTTGATAAGCCAGTGGAAAATCAGACAACTGAAGTGTTGAAGGATGAATATCCTGCGATTTTTCCGGATTGTGTAGTAACAAGGTCTCAAAGTCACAGGTTAAGACAAGAGGAGAAATCAAAGAGTGAAGATGAAGTTGAAGTACAATTATCAGAAACGATTTTTGATCAGATGGTTGAAAAAGAACAAGAACAGGTGGAGGATTATGCGGATATTTTTAGTTCAGGAAAATTGGCGGAGTTACAACAAAAACATATAGAAATAAAACGGATGTAACAGAAAGCATACACAGAAGAGGAATCTGAGTGTATACCAGAGTGTTATTACCATAAAAGTGATGTCTTGATGAGAAAATGGAGACCTTTACATATGCAGGTGGATGAAAAGTGGGCAGATGTTCATCAAGTAGTATTGCCGGTAGGGTATAGAAAGGAGGTGTTGCGAGTTGCACATGAGGTACCAGTGGGAGGTCATTTGGGGATAAGGAAAACTCAAGCTAAAATACAAAAACATTTTTATTGGCCTGGACTACATAAAGATGTAGTTAAATTTTGTCAATCATGTCACACATGTCAAGTGATAGGGAAACCTCGAGCAATGATAAACCAGTGCCCTTAATACCCATTCCAGCATTTGAGGAACTTTTACAAGGGTCCTAATTGATTGCGTAGGACCGCTTCCTAACACGAAAAGTGGGAATCAACATCTTTTGGCGTTAATGGATGTGTCTACTAGGTTTCCAGAGGCCATTCCAAGACGTAATATTACAGCTAAAAAGATTGTGGAGGAGTTACTTAAATTCTTTACTAAATATGGACTATCCACAGAAATACAATCGGATTAAGGATCAAATTTTACCTCAAGGTTATTCAAAGAAGTTATGGATAGCTTAGGAATAAAACAATTTAAATCAACTGTATGCCATTCAGACTCGCAGGGAGCATTAGAAAGGTGGCATCAGGCATTAAAGACAATGTTGAGGGCTGATTGTCAAGATTATCCAGAGGATTGGGATAAAGGAATTCCATTCATACTGTTTGCAATTAGGGATGCACTGAATGAGTCAACCAAATTTAGTCCTTTTGAACTAATTTTTGGTCATGAGGTAAGAGGACCACTTAAATTGATTAAGGAAAAATTAGTGAGTGAAAAATCAGAAATTACATTATTGGATTACGTGTCAAATTTTAGGGAACGATTAAATAGAGCAGGTGAATTGGCTAGACAGCATTTAAAAGTTGCACAAAATGTGATGAAACGGGTAGCGGACAAGAAATCCAAAGTTCGTAGTTTTGCCTGTGGAGATAAAGTTTTAGTGTTGTTACCAGTGGTAGGTGAACCTTTAAAAGCTAGGTTTTGTGGACCTTATCAGATTGAAAGGAAATTAAGTGAGGTGAATTATGTGGTAAAAACGCCGGATAGAAGGAAAACTCACCGAGTGTGTCATGTGAATACGCTTAAAAGGTACTTTGAAAGGGAAGGAGAGAAAAAGGAGGAGGTTTCAATGATTCCAACTCAAAGTGACGAACCAAATCCAGATGACTTGGAATTTGACATACTTCAAATTAAATTGGAAAACGAGGATGTTCTTAAAAATTGGGATATATTGTTTAGTTACCTTCCAGAGGAAACTGCCCTGAAAGAGTTATTGATATCACGTGGGCAAGTTTGTAGAGATAAATTGGGAAGTAATAAAATGGCTATACATGATGTAGATGTGGGAATTGCTGTTCCAATCAAACAACATCCATACAGACTTAACCCTTTAAAATTGGCACAGGTTAACAAAGAGATTGAGAGTATGCTTAAAAATGGCATAATTGAAGAGGGTTGCAGCCAATGGAGCTCACCCATCGTGATGGTACCAAACCAGACAGTACCCAACGGTTGTGTGTGGACTATAGAAAGGTTAATGCAGTTACAAGAACGGACTCTTATCCTGTCCCACGTTTCGAGGATTGCATTGAGAAAGTGGGACAATTAGCTTTTATTTCTAAACTGGATTTGCTGGCAGGTACCTTTATCCGAAAGGACGAATGAGATTTCAGCTTTTGTGACTCCAGATGGTATATACCAATTCAAAGTTATGCCATTTGGCATGAAAAACGCCCCAGCCACATTTCAACGGTTAACTAACAAAGTCATTTTAGGATTACCCAATTGTGCGGTATACATCGACGATCTGGTAATTTTCAGCCAGACATGGAAAGAACATTTAAAACATCTGATGGAGTTATTCGATCGACTTCAGGAGGTGGGTTTGATGATAAACCTAGTCAAAAGGAATTTGGAAAAGCCCAAGTCACTTTCCTTGGCCATATAATTGGACAGGGTCGAATGGGATGTGAAATCAACAGTTATTGAGGAGTTTCCGATACCCTCAAGACGAAGGGAAATAATGCATGAGTGGATTTGATCGAACATTTGTGCGTACTTTTTGTAGTGTGGTTGCTCCACTGATGGACTTGTGAAGACACATCAAAAATTTCAGTGGACAGCGGACTTTCAATTGGCATTTGACTGCCTGAAAACTGTGATCACCAATGCTCATGTGTTGGAGAAGGGACTCTGTGATCAGATTGAACTAAAGTATGTGACTTTAAAGAGAAATGCTGAGGCATAGAGAAATGGATGGATCGTGCAGAGACCTTCTTCGTTCAAAGTGACTGTCAATCGAGAAGGACTTCAGTTGGAGGAAGAAGAACAGAAATGGACTATATTATTATATCTGTTTGCGTGTGTTGTTTTTTGAAACAAAAAAGTATATTTACTGTGAGCATTTCTTAAAGGATGGTGCAAAGGTGAAAAATGAAACCATCTTGAAGTTGATGGTTTATTTTTTTTTCTTGGTGGGAGGTGTCATGTAAGAGTACCATTAAGAAATGGGTGTTTATCAGTGAAGTCAGAGTGTGGATGGAGCTGGGCTGTCTGTCAGCTTTTTACTTTCGTTTTAGGCTGTTTGCGGCAGGGCGTGTTTTAGTTTTGTTTTCAGTGTTGGAGCTGAAGCTAGACAGAGCAGGTGTACTGTTGACCTCTCTGCCATGAAAAGACCTTCTCTTGATCATTTGGTGAATTCAGAATTATAAATGTTCTCAGTAGTGAATGTAAACCTAATGTGCTTCTGTTAAAAGGTGTTTCTTTTGTCTTCTGGATGTTGTTTGGGAAGTTATTAAGGATTACTTAGTGTTGTATTCTTTGGGGGTTGTATTTGAATTGATGGTTGCTAAGATGTTCACTGTATGTTTTAAAAAGGTTAACTTGAGTTCATAGAATAGACATTGTTTTGCTTTAAAAAAAATACTTTTCCATTTCTGCTGTACCACACCTGTAGAGTGGGCCGTGTGCTCCCCATACCACAATCTATTAAATGTTGTGGGTCAGGTGAACTCCATGATACACTTTGGGGTTCTCTAAACCCTGGCCCATAACACACTCCATTACAGGAAGGTTGGGGCCGGTTTAGTTCAGTGGGCTAGACAGCTGGTTTGTGATGCCGAACAAGGCCAGCAGCGCGGGGTCAATTCCTGTACCAGCTTACTTGAACAGGCGCCGTAATGTGGCGACTAGGGGCTTTTCACAATAACTTCATACTTCAACCTGCAAGTTTACCTTTAGAGAATCCTGGACTAGGACTCCCAAGTCCCTTTGCACTTCAGCATTATGAATTTTGTCACCGTTTAGAAAATAGTCCATGCCTCTATTCTTTTTTCCAAAGTGCAAGACCTCGCACTTGCCCACGTTGAATTTCATCAGCCATTTCTTGGACCACTCTCCTAAACTGTCTAAAACTTTCTGCAGCCTCCCCACCTCCTCCACACTACCTGCCCCTCCACCTATCTTTGTATCATCGGCAAACTTAGCCAGAATGCCCCCAGTCCCGTCATCTGGATCGTTAATATATAAAGAGAACAGCTGTGGCCCCAACACTGAACCCTGCGGGACACCACTCGTCACCGGTTGCCATTCCGAAAAAGAACCTTTTATCCCAACTCTCTGCCTTCTGCCTGACAGCCAATCGTCAATCCATGTTAGTACCTTGCCTCGAATACCATGGGCCCTTATTTTACTCAGCAGTCTCCCGTGAAGGCACCTTATCAAAGGCCTTTTGGAAGTCAAGATAGATAACATCCATTGGCTCTCCTTGGTCTAACCTATGTGTTATTTTCACAATAACTTCATACTTGAGACAATAAAAGGTTATTATTATTATAAAATCCATGAAAAGGATACAGTAGTCATCAGAATTGTATTGGAGGTTAACTGTTATAGGTAAGGAAAAAGGCAGTTTTCAATGAAGAGGTCAGGATTGGGAGTGATCTAATACAGGGTTTCATGCTTATAAAGAGATTTGAGGAGATCCATAGTGTCCATAGAATACAAATTACAGTGCAGGAGGCCATTCGGCACATCGTGCCATCGAAGGTGGGGGGGTTTGCCCTATTTGTCTTTTTAAATGTTAAATGGGGGGTTATTGTCTATGGGGGAAATCCAATGTATAATTTCTGATTGTTGTGTTCTTGTTTCTTTCTTTTTGTTGGGAGGGGGATTTTGTTGAAAATTGTTGTAAAATTTGAATAAATTTTTTTTTTAAAAGGAAAGCCCAAGTGAAGCGAAGGAGGTGCAAAAGATTGTACAGTCTGATCAAGAGATGATTGATAAGAAGGTGCCAGATCTCTTTAAAGAATTTACTTGTGTGACTTCCGGGTGCGGCGATGACCAGCTGAGTCGCACGTTTCGGCAGCTCCCGGTGGAACGGACTTTTGGGCTCTTAATAGGAGCCCCATCGGCAATTTTAACGGCAAATAACACTGTGCGGTAATCCAGAAGGGAATCCCCCCCTGGACACGGATGGAAAAAAGAGAGGAAAGTAGCCGGATTGCAGTGGATCCTCTAGAGCAGCGGCCAGGAAGGCAGGCACAAAGCAAGATGGCGTCGGAAGGAGGCAGTTTAATATGGGGCCCTGACCAACAAGAGTTCCTGCGGCGTTGCGTAGATGAACTCAAAAAGGAGATGAAGAAGGAGCTGTTGGCCCCGATATTACAAGCGATTGAGGGGCTAAAGGAGGAGCAAAAGACCCAGGAACAGGAGCTTCGGGTGGTGGAGGCAAAGGCTGCTGAGACGACATACAGGGCCTGGTGGTGAAAACGGAGATCCACGAGGCACAGCACAAAAGATGTGTGGAAAGGCTGGAGGTGCTGGAGAATAATGCGAGGAGGAAGAACCTAAGGATTCTTGGTCTTCCCGAAGGTGCAGAAGGGGCGGATGTCGGGGCATATGTGAGCACGATGCTGCACTCGTTAATGGGATCGGAGGCCCCGAAGGGTCTGCTGGAGGTGGAGGGAGCCTATCGGGTTATGGCGCGAAGACCGAGGGCTGGAGAAATTCCTCGAGCAATAGTGGTGAGATTTCTCCGCTATAAGGACAGAGAGATGGTCCTCAGATGGGCAAAGAAAACTCGGAGCAGTAGGTGGGAGAATGCGGTGATCCGCATATATCAAGATTGGAGTGCGGAGGTGGCGAGAAGGAGGGCAAGCTTTAATCGGGCCTATGGTAATCATGGCGGGAACAGGGAAGCAGGAAGGAGGGGGCCTCGCACAGTGTGAGCCGAGGTCACGGGGGGAAGCCGAGGTCGGCCAGAGTTTGCTGACTTCTGGGAGCAACATGGGGGGTGCAATTACGCTAGCTTGGGATCTAGCGGGGGGTGGGGGTTAACTGGGTTGCTGCTGCTAGGGAGAAGGGGGAGCTGGTATGGGAGGGGGGTGTCGGGGCGGGGGGGCGCCGCCTGGGGGGATACAGCTACAAAAGGAAGGTCAAATTCGGAATGCTGCAACCGGCAAGACTGTGGGTCACACATCTAGGGAAACACCACTACTTCGAAACGGCAGATGAGGCGTGGACATTTATTGTCGAGGAGAAGCTGGAGTGAGCAGGCCAGAAAAAGAACGTTTGGGACAAAAGTGGTGGGGTGAATTTGTGGGATGAAGGGGGGAAAAGGGGGAAGAGAGGACTTCCCAAGTTGTTAAACCTGCGACCCTGTAACTTCTCTCTCTTCCCCATGTCGTGGGGGAGGGGGTGAGGGAGGATGAGGAGCTGAGGGCGCCGGCCATTGGGGGCGGGGCCAAAAGTGAAGCGCGGGCTTTGTCCCCGCGCTATGGTAATCATGGCGGGAACAGGGAAGCAGGAAGGAGGGGGCCTCGCACAGTGTGAGCCGAGGTCACGGGGGGAAGCCGAGGTCGGTCAGAGTTTGCTGACTTCTGGGAGCAACATGGGGGGTGCAATTACGCTAGCTTGGGATCTAGCGGAGGGGGGGGGGTTAACTGGGTTGCTGCTGCTGGGGAGAAGGGGGAGCTGGTATGGGAGGGGGGGGGTCGGGGCGGGGGGGCGCCGCCTGGGGGGGATACAGCTACGTGGGAACTGGGTGAGGAGCTGGATTGAAAAAGGAAATGGCTCGTCGTCAAGGGGGGGGGGTAAAGAGCCCCCCAACCCGGTTGATCACGTGGAATGTGAGAGGGCTGAACGGGCCGATTAAGAGGGCACGGGTACTCGCACACCTAAAGAAACTTAAGGCAGATGTGGTTATGCTTCAGGAGACGCATTTGAAGCTGATAGACCAGGTTAGACTTCGCAAAGGATGGGTGGGGCAGGTGTTTCATTCGGGGCTAGATGTAAAAAACAGGGGGGTGGCCATACTAGTGGGGAAGCGGGTAATATTTGAGGCAAAGACTATAGTGGCGGATAGTGGGAGCAGATACGTGATGGTGAGTGGCAAACTGCAAGGGGAGACGGTGGTATTAGTGAACGTGTATTCCCCGAACTGGGATGATGCCAATTTTATGAGGCGTATGTTAGGACGAATCCCGGACCTAGAAGTGGGGAAGTTGGTAATGGGTGGAGACTTTAATACGGTGCTGGACCCAGGGCTGGACAGATCAAGGTCCAGGACCGGAAGAAGGCCGGCTGCAGTGAGGGTGCTTAAGGATTTTATGGAGCAGATGGGAGGAGTAGATCCCTGGAGATTTAGTAGACCTAGGAGTAAGGAGTTTTCATTTTTCTCCTATGTACACAAAGTATTTTCACGAATAGATTTTTTTGTTTTGGGAAGGGCACTGATCCCAAAGGTGACGGGGACGGAGTACACGGCTATAGCCATCTCGGATCATGCTCCACACTGGGTGGACCTGGAGATAGGGGAAGAAAAACAACAGCTTCCACCCTGGAGAATGGACATGGGATTATTGGCAGATGAGGGGGTGTGTTTAAGGGTGAGGGGGTGTATTGAAAGGTACTTGGAGCTTAATGACAATGGGGAGGTTCAGGTGGGAGTGGTCTGGGAGGCGTTGAAGGCAGTGGTTAGATGGGAGCTGATATCTATTAGGGCACATAAAGGAAAGCAGGAGGGTAGGGAAAGGGAGCGGTTGTTGAAAGAACTGCTGAGGGTGGACAGACAATACGCGGAGGCACCGGAGGAGGGACTATACAGGGAAAGGCAAAGGCTACATATAGAGTTTGACTTGTTGACTACGGGTAAGGCAGAGGCACAATGGAGGAAGGCACAGGGTGTACAGTACGAATATGGGGAGAAGGCGAGTAGGTTGTTGGCCCACCAACTGAGGAAAAGGGGAGCAGCGAGGGAGATAGGGGGGTGAGAGATGAGGAGGGAGAGATGGAGCGGGGAGCGGAGAGAGTGAATGGAGTGTTCAAGGCATTTTATGAAAGATTATATGAAGCGCAGCCCCCAGACGGGAAGGAGAGAATGATGTGCTTTCTGGATCAGCTGGAATTTCCTAAGGTGGAGGAGCAGGAGAGAGTGGGGCTGGGAGCACAGATTGAGACGGAGGAAAGGGATTGGGAGCATGCAGGCGGGGAAGGCCCCGGGACCAGACGGATTCCCAGTTGAATTCTATAAGAAATATTTGGACTTGCTCGCCCTGCTACTGATGAGAACCTTTAATGAGGCGAGGGAAAGGGGGCAGCTGCCCCCGACTATGTCAGAGGCAACGATATCGCTCCTCCTAAAGAAGGAAAAAGACCCGCTGCAATGCGGGTCATACAGGCCCATTTCCCTCCTGAATGTGGATGCTAAGATTCTGGCCAAGGTAATGGCAATGAGGATAGAGGATTGTGTCCCGGGGGTGGTCCATGAGGACCAAACTGGGTTTGTGAAGAGGAGACAGCTAAATACAAATATACGGAGGCTGCTAGGGGTAATGATGATGCCCCCACCAGAGGGGGAAGTGGAGATAGTGGTGGCGATGGATGCCAAGAAAGCATTTGATAGAGTGGAGTGAGATTATTTGTGGGAGGTGTTGAGGAGATTTGGCTTTGGGGACGGGTATATCAGGTGGGTACAGTTGCTGTATAGGGCCCCGATGGCGAGCGTGGTCACGAATGGACGGGGGTCTGACTATTTTCGGCTCCATAGAGGGACGAGGCAGGGAGGTCCTCTGTCCCTGTTATTGTTTGCATTGGTGATTGAACCCCTGGCCATAGCACTGAGGGGTTCCAGGAAGTGGAGGGGAGTACTTAGGGGGGGAGAAGAACACCGGGTATCTCTGTATGCGGATGATTTGTTGCTATATGTGGCGGATCCGGCGGAGGGGCTGCCAGAGATAATGCAGATACTTGGGGAGTGTGATAGTATGTATTAGGGGTCATGTGGGACTGGAAGCCCTAATGTCATTGGCTGACTGATCCCGGGTCCTGGTTGGCCGTTGACCTCCAGCTCCGCCCTGAAGGCGGAGTATAAGAAGCCGGAGTCCTCCCCCGCTGGCCATTCTACTATCGAGCTGCGGGGGAACAGACACGCTTAATAAAGCCTCATCGACTTCACTCTATTCGTCTCACGGAGTCTTTGTGCGCTACAATTTATTAAACGTGCCTAAAAAGGACTATGGAGCTCAGGATCATCCCGGAATGTCTGAGGATCAGCCCCCACGCAGTGAATGCGGCAGCAGCCTTCAAGCACTGGCAGACTTGTTTTGAGGCCTACCTCAGAACGGCCACCGGCCGGGTCACAGAAGACCAAAAACTACAGGTCCTGCACTCGAGGTTAAGCACGGAGATTTTCTCCCTCATCGAAGACGCGGAGGATTTCCAGACGGCGTTCGCAGCACTGAAAAGTCTCTACGTCCGCCCAATTAACCAAATCTACGCTCGCTACCAGCTCGCGACGAGACGGCAAAGTCCCGGAGAATCGATGGACGAATTCTACGCCGCGCTGCTGCTTTTGGGACGAGCCTGCAGCTGCCCTTCGGTGAACGCAAATGAACACACGGACATGTTAATGCGCGATGCTTTTGTGGCAGGTATTAATTCCTCCCAAATCCGCCAAAGACTTCTAGAAAAAGAGTCGCTAGGACTCTCAGAGGCACGGGCCCTAGCAGCCTCTCTAGACGTGGCCGCGCGTAATACCCGCACCTACGGCCCCGACCGCGCGGCAGCCCATTGGGCTCCGTACGTACCCGTCGCGACAAACCCACCCACCCCCTCCCCAGACACCCCACAGGCTTGCGCGGTCCAAACGACAAGTCGCACCGGGGGTGCCCGCTGCTATTTCTGTGGCCAGGTGAAACACCCCCGGCAGCGCTGCCCGGCCCGCGCAGCGATCTGCAAGAGTTGCGGGAAAAAGGGCCATTTCGCGGTTGTGTGCCGTCCCGCGAGGTCGCCGCTGTCCCGGGAGAACAGGGAGCCCTGCAAGCCGCTTACGCTCCCCAACCCCCCCCAGCGCCCCATGTACGACCCGCAGGCGCAGCCGCTCTGGGTCCCGACCACCGCGGTCCCGGGAGAACAGGGAGCCCTGCACGCCGCCTACGCTCCCCAACCCCCACCCCCCCCCCCGTCCCCACGTATGACCCGCCGGCGCTACCAATTTGGGTCCCGACCACCGCTGTCCCCAGAGATGAGGGAGCCCCGCGTGGTCCTAACGCTCCCCAACCCCCCCAGCGCCCCATGTGCGACCCGCAGACGCCGCCATTTTGGGTCCCGGCCACCACGAGGAGAGGAAGGGCGCCGCCATCTTGGACCACCCCAGACCTGTACGACGCGTGGGGCGGCCATTTTGTCCACCCCTGCCGCCATCTTGTGACCCCCCAGCGATGTGCAATGTATGGGGGCAGCCATTTTGTTCATCCCCGACGCCATCTTGGACGGCAACAACGGACCCCAGTGTCGACGGCTCCACGGGGTACGAGGAAGACGCTCCACTACTACAACCACGTCTCGCTTCAATTACGCTCGATCAAGCTCGGCCCCAGACACTCCAGACGACGACGACAACGGTGCTAATAAACGGGCACGAGACACCATGCCTAGTCGACTCCGGGAGCACGGAGAGCTTTATCCACCCCGACACTGTAAGGCGCTGTTCCTTGACCACCTATCCCAGCGCACAAAAGATTTCCCTCGCTGCAGGATCCCACTCCGTACAGATCCAAGGTTTCTGCATAGTTACCCTAACGGTGCAGGGATGGGAGTTCAAAAACTACAAACTACACGTCCTTCCCCAACTCTGCGCCCCCACATTACTGGGATTAGATTTCCAGTGCAATCTACAGAGCCTTACGTTCAAATTCGGCGGCCCAATACCCCCACTCACTATCTGCGGCCTCGCAACCCTCAAGGTGCAACCCCCGTCCTTGTTTGCGAACCTCACCCCGGATTGCAAACCCGTCGCCACTAGGAGCAGACGGTACAGCGCCCAGGACCGGACCTTCATTCGGTCCGAAGTCCAGCGGCTACTAAAGGAAGGCATAATCCAAGCCAGCAATAGTCCCTGGAGAGCACAGGTGGTAGTAGTGAAGACAGGGGAGAAACAAAGGATGGTCATAGACTATTGCCAGACCATCAACAGGTACACACAACTAGACGCGTACCCTCTCCCCCGCATATCCGACATGGTCAATCGGATTGCCCAATATAAAGTCTTCTCCACCGTGGACCTCAAGTCCGCCTACCATCAGCTCCCCATCCGCCCAAGTGACCGCAAGTACACAGCCTTCGAGGCAGACGGGCGATTATACCATTTCCTAAGGGTCCCATTTGGCGTCACAAACGGGGTCTCGGTCTTCCAACGGGAGATGGACCGAATGGTTGATCAACATGGGTTGCGGGCCACGTTCCCGTATCTCGACAATGTAACCATCTGCGGCCACGACCAGCAGGACCACGACGCCAACCTCCAAAAATTCCTCCAGACCGCCAAAGCCTTGAACCTCACGTACAACGAGGACAAGTGCGTTTTTAGCACCAACCGGCTAGCCATTCTGGGCTACGTAGTGCGCAATGGGATAATAGGCCCCGACCCCGAACGTATGCGCGCCCTCATGGAATTTCCCCTCCCGCACTGCTCAAAAGCCCTGAAATGCTGCCTGGGGTTTTTTTCATACTACGCCCAGTGGGTCCCCCAGTACGCAGACAAGGCCCGCCCCCTAATACAGACCACGACCTTCCCTCTGTCGACAGAGGCTTGCCAGGCCTTCAGCCGCATCAAAGCGGATATCGCAAAGGCCACGATGCGCGCCATCGACGAGTCCCTCCCCTTCCAGGTCGAGAGCGACGCCTCCGACGTAGCTCTAGCGGCCACCCTTAACCAAGTGGGCAGACCCGTGGCCCTTTTTCTCCCGAACCCTCCACGCTTCAGAAATCCGCCACTCCTCAGTGGAAAAGGAAGCCCAAGCCATAGTGGAAGCTGTGCGACATTGGAGGCATTACCTGGCCGGCAGGAGATTCACTCTCCTCACCGCCCAACGGTCGGTAGCCTTCATGTTCGATAATGCACTGCGGGGCAAAATCAAAAACGACAAGCTCTTAAGGAGGAGGATCGAGCTCTCCACCTTCAACTACGAGATCTTGTATCGTCCCGGAAAGCTGAACGAGCCGTCCGATGCCCTATCACGCGGCACATGTGCCAACGCACAAATTAACCGCCTCCAAACCCTCCACGAGGACCTCTGCCACCCGGGGGTCACTCGGTTTTTCCACTTTATCAAGTCCCGCAACCTCCCATACTCTTTAGAGGAGGTCCGTACAGTCACAAGGGACTGCCACATCTGCGTGGAATGCAAACCGCATTTTTTCAGGCCGGATGGTGCGCACCTGATTAAGGCTTCCCGCCCCTTTGAACGCCTTAGTCTGGATTTCAAAGAGCCCCTCCCCTCCACCGACCGCAACACATACTTCCTTAATGTGGTGGACGAATACTCCCGCTTCCCATTCGCCATTCCCTGCTCTGACATGACCGCAGCCACAGTCATTAAAGCCCTGAACACCATCTTCACACTGTTCGGTTGCCCCACATACGTCCACAGCGACAGGGGGTCCTCTTTCATGAGTGACGAGCTGCGCCAGTTCCTGCTCAGCAAGGGCATAGCCTCAAGCAGGACGACCAGCTACAACCCCCGGGGGAACGGGCAAGTAGAGAGGGAGAACGGCACGGTCTGGAAGACCGTCCTACTGGCCCTCCGGTCCAGGGACCTCCCAGTTTCACGGTGGCAGGAGGTCCTCCCGGACGCTCTCCACTCCATCCGGTCGCTATTATGTACGAGCACTAATCAAATGCCTCATGAGCGTCTCCTTGTCTTCCCTAGGAGGTCCTCCTCTGGAACGTCGCTGCCGACCTGGCTGGCGGCCCCAGGACTCATCTTGCTCCGAAAGCATGTGCGGGCACACAAGGCGGACCCGTTGGTCGAAAGGGTTCACCTCCTCCACGCGAACCCGCAGTACGCTTACGTGGAGTACCCCGACGGCCGACAGGACACGGTCTCCCTGCGGGATCCGGTGCCCGCCAGCAACACACACACCCCCCCCGACACCATTCATCCAACCCCCCCCCCTTCCTGCCACCGCCGCACCCCGCGACCGCCCCCTTCCCAGGAGGATCGGTTCCCCTCCCCTCAGGCCCGACCAAGAATAAAGCCCAAGCTGAAACCGTAAGGCTCCCGGAGACGACAACACCGGTACAAGCACCACCACCACCACCGGGGCCTAGGCGATCGACACGGGCGACCAGACCGCCCGACCGACTCGTGGCGTCGATCTAAATCAATATATGGACTTTTCACAAGAACATTTTGCTTTTCTCCCGATACCTTCTGTAAATAGTTGAAACAGGACAAAATTGTACATACTGTATTGCCATATGAATGTTTTCCTCCCAGGACCAGCCCTGTAAACCCTTACCACCATGCGAAGCATCACCCCGCCGGGTTCATTTTTGACAAGGAGTGAATGTGGTAGTATGTATTAGGGGTCATGTGGGACTGGAAGCCCTAATGTCATTGGCTGACTGATCCCGGGTCCTGGTTGGCCGTTGACCTCTAGCTCCGCCCTGAAGGCGGAGTATAAGAAGCCGGAGTCCTCCCCCGCAGGCCATTCTACTATCGAGCTGCGGGGGAACAGACACGCTTAATAAAGCCTCATCGACTTCACTCTATTCGTCTCACGGAGTCTTTGTGCGCTACAGGGAGTTTGGGGATTTTTCAGGGGATAAACTGAACATGGGGAAAAGTGAGTTATTTGTGATGCATCCGGGGGAGCAGAGCAGAGAGATCGAGGATTTACCGTTGAGGAAGGTAACAAGGCACTTCCGGTGCCTGGGGATCCAGATAGCCAAGAATTGGGGTACATTACATAGGCTTAATTTAACACGGTTGGTGGAACAGATGGAGGAGGATTTCAAGAGATGGGACATGGTGTCCCTGTCATTGGCAAGTAGGGTGCAGGCGGTTAAACTGGTGGTCCTCCCAAGATTCCTTTTTGTGTTCCAGTGCCTCCCGGTGGTGATCACGAAGGCTTTTTTCAAAAGAATTGAGAAGAGCATTATGAGTTGTGTGGGCTGGGAAGACCCCGAGAGTGAGGCGGGGATTCTTGCAGCGTAGTAGGGACAGGGGGGGGCTGGCACTACCGAGCCTAAGTGAGTACTACTGGGCCGCCAATGTTTCAATGGTGTGTAAGTGGATGGGAGAAGGGGAGGGAGCAGCGTGGAAGAGATTGGAGAGGGCGTCCTGCAGGGGGACTAGCCTACAAGCATTGGTGACGGCGCCGTTGCCGTTCTCACCAAAGAAATACATCACAAGCCCGGTGGTGGTGGCTACATTGAAAATTTGGGGTCAGTGGAGACGGCATAGGGGAGGGACGGGAGCTTCGGTGCGGTCCCCGATAAGAAACAATCATAGGTTCGTTCCGGGGAGAATGGATGGGGGATTTGGAGCATGGCAAAGAGCTGGGGTAGTACAACTAAGAGATCTATTTGTAGATGGGACGTTTGCAAGTCTGGGAGCGCTGACGGAGAAATATGGGTTGCCCCAAGGGAATGCATTTCGGTATATGCAATTGAGGGCTTTTGCGAGGCAACAGGTGAGGGAATTCCCGCAGCTCCCGACGCAGGAAGTGCAGGATAGAGTGATCTCAGAGACATGGGTGGGGGACGGTAAGGTGGCGGACATATACAGGGAGATGAGGGACGAGGGGGAGATCATGGTAGATGAGCTGAAAGGGAAATGGGAAGAAGAACTGGGGGAGGAGATTGAGGAGGGGCTGTGGGCTGATGACCTACGTAGGGTAAACTCATCGTCCTCGTGTGCCAGGCTAAGCCTGATACAATTTAAGGTGCTACACAGGGCGCATATGACTGGAGAACGGCTTAGTAAATTTTTTTGGGTAGAGGATAGGTGTGCGAGGTGCTCGAGAGGCCCAGCGAATCACACCCACATGTTCTGGTCATGCCCGGCACTACAGGGGTTCTGGGTGGGGGTGGCAAAGGTGCTTTCGAAGGTGGTGGGGGTCCGGGTCGAACCAAGCTGGGGGTTGGCTATATTTGGGGTTGCAGAAGAGCCGGGAGTACAGGAGGCGAGAGAGGCTGACGTGTTGGCCTTTGCGTCCCTTGTAGCCCGGCGCAGGATATTGTTAATGTGGAAGGAAGCCAAACCCCCGGGTGTGGAGACCTGGATAAACGATATGGCAGGGTTTATAAAGTTAGAACGGATTAAGTTCGTGTTAACTTAATTAAGGGGTTCGGCTCAGGGGTTCACCAGGCGGTGGCAACCGTTCGTCGACTACCTCACAGAAAGATAGAGGGAATGGAAAAGAAGTAGACAACAGCAGCAACCCAGGGGGGAGGGGAGGGAGGCGGGGGGGAGGAATTGGACGGACTCTCAGGGATGTTATTGTATATGTATAGGTATTTGGTATATGTAATTGTATATTGGATTGTTGGATTGTATTTTTGGAGAGTATTTATTTTGGACAAGGCAGTTGCCATTTAGTTTTGTTTTTTGTTTTTGTTTATATATTACTTATTTATTTGTTTAAAACTGGCCACGGTTATTTATATTGCTTTATTGTTGTGTAAAAGAAACACTACGTATTGTTATGTTTGGCCAAAAAACTTGAATAAAATATATATTTTTTTAAAGAATTTACTTGTGTGGGTAAAGTTTACTCATGTGTAGGGGGAGCAGGTAAAGAAGTCACAATTTTAAGAGATACGGGAGCTAGTCAATCTTTAATGGTAAGAGATGAGGAGTTATGTAGTTTGGGAAGAATGTTGCCAGTAAAGGTAATAATATGTGGAATTCAGGGTGAGAGGCGTAGTGTTCAATTATATAAGGTAATGTTGGAAAGTCCAGTGAAGAGTGGTGAAGTGGTAATAGGAGTAATAGAGAAACTATCTTGTCCAGGAATACAGTTTATCTTGGGTAATGATATTGCTGGATCGCAGGTGGGAGTGATGCCTTCTGTGGTTGATAAGCCAGTGGAAAATCAGAAAACTGAAGTGTTGAAGGATGAATATCCTGCGATTTTTCCGGATTGTGTCGTAACAAGGTCTCAAAGTCACAGGTTAAGACAAGAGGAGAAATCATGTCACACATGTCAAGTGATAGGGAAACCTCGAGCAATGATAAAACCAGTGCCCTTAATACCCATTCCAGCATTTGAGGAACCTTTTACAAGGGTCCTAATTGATTGCGTAGGACCGCTTCCTAACACGAAAAGTGGGAATCAATATCTTTTGGCGTTAATGGATGTGTCTACTAGGTTTCCAGAGGCCATTCCAAGACGTAATATTACAGCCAAAAAGATTGTGGAGGAGTTACTTAAATTCTTTACTAAATATGGACTATCCACAGAAATACAATCGGATTAAGGATCAAATTTTACCTCAAGGTTATTCAAGGAAGTTATGGATAGCTTAGGAATAAAACAATTTAAATGAACTGTGTACCATTCAGACTCGCAGGGAGCATTAGAAAGGAGGCATCAGGCATTAAAGACAATGTTGAGGGCTGATTGTCAAGATTATCCAGAGGATTGGGATAAAGGAATTCCATTCATACTGTTTGCAATTAGGGATGCACTGAATGAGTCAACCAAATTTAGTCCTTTTGAACTAATTTTTGGTCATGAGGTAAGAGGACCACTTAATTGATTAAGGAAAAATTGGTGAGTGAAAAATCAGAAATTACATTATTGGATTACGTGTCAAATTTTAGGGAACGATTAAATAGAGCAGATGAATTGGCTAGACAGCATTTAAAAGTTGCACAAAATGTGATGAAACGGGTAGCGGACAAGAAATCCAAAGTTCGTAGTTTTGCCTGTGGAGATAAAGTTTTAGTGTTGTTACCAGTGGTAGGTGAACCTTTAAAAGCTAGGTTTTGTGGACCTTGTCAGATTGAAAGGAAATTAAGTGAGGTGAATTATGTGGTAAAAACGCCGGATAGAAGGAAAACTCACCGAGTGTGTCATGTGAATACGCTTAAAAGGTACTTTGAAAGGGAAGGAGAGAAAAAGGAGGAGGTTTTAAAGACCCTAACTCAAAGTGACGAACCAAATCCAGATGACTTGGAATTTGACATACTTCAAATTAAATTGGAAAACGAGGATGTTCTTAAAAATTGGGATATATTGTTTAGTTACCTTCCAGAGGAAACTGACCTGAAAGAGTTATTGATATCACGTGGGCAAGTTTGTAGAGATAAATTGGGAAGTACTAAAATGGCTATACATGATGTAGATGTGGGAATTGCTGTTCCAATCAAACAACATCCATACAGACTTAACCCTTTAAAATTGGCACAGGTTAACAAAGAGATTGAGAGTATGCTTAAAAATGGCATAATTGAAGTGGGTTGCAGCCAATGGAGCTCACCCATCGTGATGGTACCAAACCAGACAGTACCCAACGGTTGTGTGTGGACTATAGAAAGGTTAATGCAGTTACAAGAACGGACTCTTATCCTGTCCCACGTTTCGAGGATTGCATTGAGAAAGTGGGACAATCAGCTTTTATTTCTAAACTGGATTTGCTGGCAGGTACCTTTATCTGAAAGGACGAATGAGATTTCAGCTTTTGTGACTCCAGATGGTATATACCAATTCAAAGTTATGCCATTTGGCATGAAAAACGCCCCAGCCACATTTCAATGGTTAACTAACAAAGTCATTTTAGGATTACCCAATTGTGCGGTATACATCGACGATCTGGTAATTTTCAGCCAGACATGGAAAGAACATGTAAAACATCTGATGGAGTTATTCGATCGACTTCAGGAGGTGGGTTTGATGATAAACCTAGCCAAAAGTGAATTTGGAAAAGCCCAAGTCACTTTCCTTGGCCATATAATTGGACAGGGTCGAATGGGATGTGAAATCAACAGTTATTGAGGAGTTTCCGATACCCTCAAGACGAAGGGAAATAATGCATGAGTGGATTTGATCGAACATTTGTGCGTACTTTTTGTAGTGTGGTTGCTCCACTGATGGACTTGTGAAGACACATCAAAAATTTCAGTGGACAGCGAACTTTCAATAGGCATTTGACTGCCTGAAAACTGTGATCACCAATGCTCATGTGTTGGAGAAGGGACTCTGTGATCAGATTGAACTAAAGTATGTGACTTTAAAGAGAAATGCTGAGGCATAGAGAAATGGATGGATCGTGCAGAGACCTTCTTCGTTCAAAGAGACTGTCAATCGAGAAGGATTTCAGTTGGAGGAAGAAGAACAGAAATGGACTATATTATTATATCTGTTTGCGTGTGTTGTTTTTTGAAACAAAAAAGTATATGTACTGTGAGCATTTCTTAAAGGATGGTGAAAAGGTGAAAAATGAAACCATCTTGAAGTTGATGGTTTATTTTTTTTTCTTGGTGGGAGGTGTCATGTGAGAGTACCATTAAGAAATGGGTGTTTATCAGTGATGTCAGAGTGTGGATGGAGCTGGGCTGTCTGGCAGCTTTTTACTTTCGTTTTAGGCTGTTTGCTGCAGGGCGTGTTTTAGTTTTGTTTTCAGTGTTGGAGCTGAAGCTAGACAGAGCAGGTGTACTGTTGATCTCTCTGCCATGAAAAGACCTTCTCTTGATCATTTGGTGAATTCAGAATTATAAATGTTCTCAGTAGTGAATGTAAACCTAATGTGCTTCTGTTAAAAGGTGTTTCTTTTGTCTTCTGGATGTTGTTTGGGAAGTTATTAAGGGTTACTTAGTGTTGTATTCTTTGGGGGTTGTATTTGAATTGATGGTTGCTAAGATGTTCACTGTATGTTTTAAAAAGGTTAACTTGAGTTCATAGAATAGACATTGTTTTGCTTTAAAAAAAATACTTTTCCATTTCTGCTGTACCACACCTGTAGAGTGGGCCGTGTGCTCCCCATACCACAATCTATTAAAAGTTGTGGGTCAGGTGAACGCCATGATACACTTTGGGGTTCTCTAAACCCTGGCCCATAACACACTCCATTACAGGAAGGTTGGGGCTGGTTTAGTTCAGTGGGCGAGACAGCTGGTTTGTGATGCCGAACAAGGCCAGCAGCGCGGGTTCAATTCCTGTACCAGCTTACTTGAACAGGCGCCGTAATGTGGCGACTAGGGGCTTTTCACAATAACTTCATACTTGTGACAATAAAAGGTTATTATTATTATAAAATCCATGAAAAGGATACAGTAGTCATCAGAATTGTATTGGAGGTGAACAGTTATAGGTAAGGAAAAAGGCAGTTTTCAATGAAGAGGTCAGGATTGGGAGTGATCTAATACATGGTTTCATGATTACAAAGAGATTTGAGGAGATCCATAGTGTCCATAGAATACAAATTACTGTGCAGGAGGCCATTCGGCCCATCGTGCCTGTGACGGCCCTCAGAAAGAGCACCCCGACCAGGAATGAAAACCTGCCTCCTACTCTGGGAGCAGCAAAGTTCTTAACGGAATCATAAGACCATAAGACCATAAGACATAGGAGCGGAAGTGAGGCCATTCGGCCCATCGAGTCCACTCCGCCATTCAATCATGGCTGATTTCAACTCCATTTACCCGCTCTCTCTCCATAGCCCTTAATTCCTCGAGAAATCAAGAATTTATCAACTTCTGTCTTAAAGACACTCAACGTCCCGGCCTCCACCGCCCTCTGTGGCAATGAATTCCACAGACCCACCACTCTCTGGCTGAAGAAATTTCTCCTCATCTCTGTTCTAAAGTGACTCCCTTTTATTCTAAGGCTGTGCCCCCGGGTCCTAGTCTCCCCTGCTAATGGAAACAACTTCCCTACATCCACCCTATCTAAGCCATTCATTATCTTGTAAGTTTCTATTAGATCTCCCCTCAACCTCCTAAACTCCAATGAATATAATCCCAGGATCCTCAGACGTTCATCGTATGTTAGGCCTACCATTCCTGGGATCACCCGTGTGAATCTCCGCTGGACCCGCTCCAGTGCCAGCATGTCCTTCCTGAGGTGTGGGGCCCAAAATTGCTCACAGTATTCTAAATGGGGCCTAACTAATGCTTTATAAAGCTTGAGAAGTACATCCATGCTTTTATATTCCAAGCCTCTTGAGATGAATGACAACATTGCATTTGCTTTCTTAATTACGGACTCAACCTGCAAGTTTACCTTTAGAGAATCCTGGACTAGGACTCCCAAGTCCCTTTGCACTTCAGCATTATGAATTTTGTCACCGTTTAGAAAATAGTCCATGCCTCTATTCTTTTTTCCAAAGTGCAAGACCTCGCACTTGCCCACGTTGAATTTCATCAGCCATTTCTTGGACCACTCTCCTAAACTGTCTAAATCTTTCTGCAGCCTCCCCACCTCCTCCACACTACCTGCCCCTCCACCTATCTTTGTATCATCGGCAAACTTAGCCAGAATGCCCCCAGTCCCGTCATCTAGATCGTTAATATATAAAGAGAACAGCTGTGGCCCCAACACTGAACCCTGCGGGACACCACTCGTCACCGGTTGCCATTCCGAAAAAGAACCTTTTATCCCAACTCTCTGCCTTCTGCCTGACAGCCAATCGTCAATCCATGTTAGTACCTTGCCTCGAATACCATGGGCCCTTATTTTACTCAGCAGTCTCCCGTGAGGCACCTTATCAAAGGCCTTTTGGAAGTCAAGATAGATAACATCCATTGGCTCTCCTTGGTCTAACCTATGTGTTATCTCTTCAAAGAACTCTAACAGGTTTGTCAGGCACGACCTCCCCTTACTAAATCCATGCTGACTTGTCCTAATCTGACCCTGCACTTCCAAGAATTTAGAAATCTCATCCTTAACAATGGATTCTAGAATCTTGCCAGCAACCGAGGTTAGGCTAATTGGCCTATAATTTTCCATCTTTTTCCTTGTTCCCTTCTTGAACAGGGGGTTACAACAACGATTTTCCAATCCTCTGGAACTTTCCCGGACTCCAGTGACTTTTGAAAGATCATAACTAACGCCTCCACTATTTCTTCAGCTATCTCCTTTAGAACCCTAGGATGTAGTCCATCTGGGCCCGGAGATTTATCAATTTTTAGACCTCTTAGTTTCTCTAGCACTTTCTCCTTTGTGATGGCTACGATATTCAAGTCTGCCCCCTGACTCTCCTGAATTGTTGGGATATTACTCATGTCTTCTACTGTGAAGACTGACGCAAAGTACTTATTTAGTTCCTCAGCTATTTCCTTGTCTCCCATCACTAGATTACCAGTGTCATTTTGGAGCAGCCCAATGTCTACTTTTGCCTCCTGTTTGTTTTTAATGTATTTAAAGAAACTTTTACTATCATTCCTAATGTTACTGGCTAGCCTACCTTCATATTTGATCCTCTCTTTCCTTATTTCTCTCTTTGTTATCCTCTGTTTGTTTTTGTAGCCTTCCCAATCTTCTGACTTCCCAGTACTCTTTGCCACATTATAGGCTTTCTCTTTTGTTTTGATGCATTCCCTAACTTCCTTTGTCAGCCATGGCTGCCTAATCCCCCCTCTGATAACCTTTCTTTTCTTTGGGATGAACCTCTGTACTGTGTCCTCAATTACTCCCAGAAACTCCTGCCATTGCTGTTCTACTGTCTTTCCCACTAGGCTCTGCTCCCAGTCGATTTTCATCAGTTCCTCCCTCATGCCCCTGTAGTTACCTTTATTTAACTGTAACACCTTTACATCTGATTCTACCTTCTTTCTTTCAAATTGGAGATTGAATTCTACCATATTATGATCACTGCCTCCTAAGTGCTCCCTTACTTTAAGATCTTTAATCAAGTCTGGCTCATTACATAACACTAAGTCCAGAATGGCCTGTTCCCTCGTGGGCTCCATCACAAGCTGTTCCAAAAAGCCCTCCTGCAAACATTCAATGAATTCCCTTTCCTTGGGTCCACTGGCAGCATTATTTACCCAGTCCACCTGCATATTGAAGTCCCCCAAGATCACTGTGACCTTGCCTTTCTGACATGCACTTTCTATTTCGTGGTGCATTTTGTGCCCCTGGTCCTGACCACTGTTAGGAGGCCTGTACATAACTCCCATTATGGTTTTTTTGCCTTTGTGGTTCCTCAACTCTACCCACACAGACTCCACATCATCTGACCCTATGTCATTTAGTGCTATTGATTTAATTTCATTCATAATTAACAAGGCAACCCCGCCCCCTTTGCCCACCTCCCTGTCTTTTCGATAGGTTGTGAATCCCTGGATGTTTAAATGCCAGTCCTGAACCCCCTGCAACCATGTCTCTGTGATGCCTACCACATCATACCTGCCAGTCACAATCTGGGCCACAAGCTCATCCACCTTGTTCCGTACACTGCGCGCATTTAAATATAGCACCTTTAATTCTCTATTGACCGTCCCTTTTTGTTTTCTTAGTGTGGTGGACCTTGGTTTACTGAGCCTTTCCATACACTGTGTCATATTTTGTGGGATGGGGACTATCGTAACCTCTCCTGAGTTTTGTCTTTTCGTGCTTTTTTGTATTCCTAAGCAGCTACGCTTCCCACTGATTACTTCACCTCTTGGTTCCCTGACTTTCCCTTCCCCCCCAATCTTTAGTTTAAAGTCCTATTGACCACCCTATTTATTCTTTTCGCCAGAACACTGGTCCCAGCTCGGTTCAGGTGGAGACCATCCCAACGGTATAGGTCCCCCCTGTCCCAAAACTGATGCCAGTGTCCCATGAAAAGGAACCCCTCTTTCCCACACCACTCTTTCAGCCACGTGTTAACTTCCCTTATTCTTGCCTCCCTATGCCAATTTGCACGTGGCTCGGGCAGTAATCCGGAGATTATGACCCTTGAGGGCCTGTTTTTTAATTTGAATCCTAGCTCTTTATAATCTCTAAACAGGTCCTCTTTCCTAGACTTGCCTATGTTGTTGGTACCGACATGGACCACAACAACTGGATCCTCCCCCTCCCTCTCCAGTATCCTTTCAAGCCGGTCAGAGATGTCCCGCATCCTAGCACCGGGCAGGCAACATACCATGCGGGACTCTTTATCCTGCTCACAAAGGATACTATCTATCCCCCTGATAATAGAATCCCCTACAACTACACCTTGCCTATTTACTCCCTCCCCTTGAATGGCCTGCTGAACCATGGTGCCTTGGTCAGCTGACTCATCCTTCCTGCAGCCCTGTTCGCCATCCACACAGGGAGCAAGTGCCTCATACCTGTTGGACAGAGTCAAGGGCTGAGGCTCCTGCGTTCCTGACTGCTGGTTCCCTTTACCTGCCTGACTTGCAGTCACACCCTGCTGTCCCTGGCCACTGGCAGGATTTAAACTACTTACTCTGACAGGTGTGACTGCCCCCTGAAACACAGTGTCCAGGTAAGTCTCCCCCTCCCGGATGTGCCTCAGTGTTTGAAGCTCAGACTCCAGCTCATCAACTCTGAGCCGGAGCTCTTCGAGCAGCCAACACTTACTGCAGATGTGGTCGCTGCAGCTCGCAATGGGATCTGCCAGCTCCCACATCAAGCAGCTCAAGCACATCACCTGACCAGCCATCACTAATTAATTAATTAGTTTAATTTAAGCTTCTGAGTTTAGCTGTGTTTTTTTTTAATTTGGGGCAGATTTGCTATCAACCACTCAGATCACAGCTTCCCTCTGACGTCATTTTTGGGAAACAAACTGGAAAACAGGTTTTTATACTCACAGAGACTGCTCCTCCTCCTCCGAACGTCTCCCGAAATTAGGCCCGAAGAAAGAGAGAGAACAAAACAGTAGGGAAAAAGCACCTTCTCCCACTCTTCACCGAATTACCTCACTGCACCAAATTACCAAATTCTCACTCGGTCTGTATCTCTCTCACTCAGGCTGTGTGTCCTTGACCTGCGCAATGCTAGAATCATTTCACCTGACACACTGAAGGAGTCTTTCTCTCCATCACCGTACTTCACAGAAATGGTAAAGTTGGAAAATGGCAAAACTAACTGGAATTTATTCCCGCTCTTTTCAATAAGGTCATACTTTGTTTAATTCAAGACTGGCTTCTCATTCTCTTCGTCTGTTGTGACTTGCAACAAGGGTGGGCAGCACGGTAGCACAGTGGTTAGCACCGATGCTTCATAGCTCCAGGGTCTCAGGTTCAATTCCCGGCTTGGGTCACTGTCTGTGTGGAGTCTGCACGTTCTCCCTGTGTCTGCGTGGGTTTCCTCCCGAAAGACGTGCTTTTTAAGTGAATTGGACATTCTGAATTCTCCCTCCATGTACCTGAACAGGCGCCGGAATGTGGCGACTAGGGGCTTTTCACAGTAACTTCATTGCAGTGTTAATGTAAGCCTACTTGTGACAATAAAGCTTATTATATATATTACCTTTGTGAGATGATTGTTTCGTCCTTCCGAATCACATAAAGTCAACTGTAGATGATGTATTTTTGTCAGTCAGCCCCTAGGTGGCACTTGCAGCGCAGACATTTCACAAGAACTCACTAAACATTGTGACATTGACGCCACATCATGAGCTAAAGAATAATTTAATTTTCCCTGTGCAAAAGAATGTGTGCAGGATATAATTCCAGTTCTCAGCTGCTGGTCAGTGAAAACTGGAAAATTGCTATGTATACCCAACATAATGTTATGACGTGTCCGGAGCATATCTGCCTGGACTGAGGTAAACTCACTGTTATGGAATATTTGATCACAGTATGATTGTCACCCTTTTACTTAGTTTTTAAAAAAATGTTGCATATCGCACAACCATTATCTTTCCTCATGAAACATGGTCACTTCAATTTGCAGTGTGGTCACTTCAGATTCCTCGAAGGATCCTATCCTCGCCTCTTTGTCAGGCACAAAGGCAAGCGAGTGGAAATTAAAACTAATAAAGGAACCTATGAATAGGGGAGAAAGCAAACCTGCAAAAATCATTGTCTTCTCAACAAATCTAAATGTTAGTGAGACTCGTGGTGTGGCACGCGTCTTCACCTAAATGCATGACAACATTGCTGGCATGAACCATTAACCATCAGCTCGGGGTTTATCTTCAGCTTCATGGTAGCATTGTAGGGCAGTATGGTAGCATTGTGGATAGCACAATTGCTTCACAGCGCCAGGGTCCCAGGTTCGATTCCGACTTGGGTCTCTGTCTGTGCGGAGTCTGCACATCCTCCCCGTGTGTGCGTGGGTTTCCTCCGGGTGCTCCGGTTTCCTCCCACAGTCCAAAGATGTGCAGGTTAGGTGGATTGGCTATGGTAAATTGCCCTTAGTGTCCAAAATTGCCCTTAGTGTTGGGTGGGGTTTACTGGGTTATGGGGATAGGGTGGAGGTGTTGACCTTGGGTAGGGCGCTCTTTCCAAGAGCCGGTGCAGACTCGATGGGCCAAATGGCCTCCTTCTGCACTGTAAATTCTATGAAAAGAATGTCTTACTCCCTTCATGTTCTCCTACCCAATTATCTATATTGTTTAGGATTTTTATTCTGATCTCTTTTGTACTACAGAGATGTCGAAGATATATAGAGCAGTAACAATAGCATGTCACTGCACAGGTTCAGGGAGTCTTACGTGTGGTAAAATGAGGATCTGTACTTTTTCATGAAGCACCTTTGTATTTTGTTGTGTGCACACAAAGCCATACGCAATCTCCATTCAAACGAACCATTTCTTGATGTGTGTCAGGTGCTGTTCTCTTACTGCTTGACACCCTCCAGCATTATAAGATTAAACTGGCAACAGAGAGGGCTGCTGATCTTTTGCACCTGGATCAGGTGTTTGCTATTTTCAGGTCATCATTTTTTTAATCCAGGTTTCCGTCAGGGAGTATTCCTGTTTTGGGAAAGGGGGACCCTGTTTAAAAACACACGCTGTTGGTCTCAAGACCAGAAAGGACAAAACTTTTGTATTGCTAACCAAATCCAACCCCACCCAACAGAGGCAGTGATCACCTCATTTCCCGCACCAAACTGGCTCGGGAGACAATGACATTCACTGGTCTGGTGTGATCAAGGAACTGATGAGAACCCATCGGAAGACATATCACACAACTGCACACTATTCCGGATCAGCAATTAATTCCTTTTGTTCCGCAATACGAGAGGCAGGAAAACAATACACATTCGAACAAAACTTTCTGTCCAGGGGACCAATCCACACAACATTTGAGTTTGTTTTCGCCGCCTGGGTAGATCAGGCCGAAAACGGTGTAACTGGGCTCGAGCCGTAGGGTGAAATGAAAAGAAAGGACACGAGGTATACAGATCGACAAGATAGGTGAATCCGGCTCTCTCTCATCCTCCCTCTACATCCAGGACCGAAGTAAGTCACACCCCCCACGGAATGGGCATGGCTGCAAGGACTTTCATTAGAGCGGATACGACAAGATGAACGTTTCATCTGTAGCCTGCGGAATATTCAGACCAACACCGTGTGCACCACTCCTCGCTTCCCCCCAGCCAAACCGTAGATAATTTGGGGGGTTTAACAACAACGAGTAAGGGAACCTGGAGGGGCTTGGTTCAGTGAAGTCCAAGCGGAAGTGAGTCAGCCCATATAAGAACAGTTTGCATCGGTTGTGCCATTTTAAGATTGGTCTGCAGGGTTGGTTTAGCACAGTGGGCTAAACAGCTGGCTTGTAATGCAGAACAAGACCAGCAGCGCAGGTTCAATTCCCGTACCGGCCTCCCCAAACAGGCGCCAGAATGTGGCGACTAGGGGCTTTTCACAGTAACTTCATTGAAGCCTACTTGTGACAATAAGCGACTATTGTTGTTGCTGTATGTAATAAACACACTCCGATCAGTCAAACTTGAAACCTGTGTCAACTGCATTATTCACCATCCTCCAGCGTAGTTCAGCAATGTTAGCCCAGACCTTCAATCGTAAATGAGTGAGTTCAGTCGTGACCAGTAAGGCTGAACAGCCCTCACATGATTGGAAACACCCTACACAATATGGAATAATCTTGTTGCCTCCCCATTTGAGATTTTTGAGGTCTGGCATCTTCTTCCTGATCTGTGTCCAAAGACGTGTGAAGGCAAAGAGACACTCTGTGCCACCTCCGCACATGCCGATCACTAAACAATGTCTCTCTCCCCTCACTCTTTTCTGACTAGGATCCAATGCCTGTTCTGTAAATTCCATTTTCCATATTTGGATGTACCATGATGCACAGGAATTTTGCCCGATGCATATATGTCCTGGCCTTAATTCGCACATTAGTTCTCTTGTTTAATTGACATCTAATTGGAGCTCAGCGTTGGATTTGGAAGATGATTTATTTTTTGCTTGTTGGCTGGTTTAATGTGTGCATGTCAACACATGCTTTAGCTCACATGCTGAAAACAGTCACATCATGTGTTAAACTGATGTTTTTGTAACTGTTACGGAGTGTTTTCATGGTGTAATGAAAATGCAGAAAAGAAGTTAGAGCAGCTGTAGAGGCAAGGAATCATCGAGCCCATTCAAAGAACAAAGAGCAATACAGCACAGGAACAGGCCCTTCGGCCCTCCAAGCCTGTACCGGTCATCATACCAACCTTTGCCAATGCCCTCAGCACTTCCTAGTGCCGTATCCCTCTCCACACATTCTATCCATGGGTTTGTCAAGATGCCTTTTGACTGCCGTTAATGTATCTGCTTCCACAACATGGATCATCCAACCAGGCCGAGCCACTGGATGGAGTAGGAGGCCTCCACCCAAGCAGAACCCATCTCCAAGCCAACAACAAGGTAAAGGCAAAGGCATTCGCCTTCACCCCCGACTGAAGCACCGGCATCCCAAATATGGCCACCAGTGGACATGGATCCAAATCGACATGGAGTATCTCCAACATGGTGTTAAAGAAAGAAGCCAGAAGCTTACCCGCTTGGGGCAGGACCAGAACATATGAGAACAACACTCGCACTTATCCTCCAACCCGGAGAAGAATCTGCTCATCCTTGCTTTAGTCAGATTTGTCCTGTGCAAAACCTTGATTTGAAACAAACATGAAGATGTGAAGTTGACCCTGTGAAGGGCCTCGTTCCATGCCTCACTATCAAGAATGGGACCCAATTGACCCTCCCGTTTTGTCTGCACCTGAATGAACGGGGCAGACACCTTCGAAAGGATATGGGCATATATATATGAAATAATCCCCCCAGCAGGCCCTCCCAAAGACAAAGTCTTCTGGAAAGGAGGGAAAAAGCCTTGCGTGAAAAATCACAAATTTGGAAATAGCTGAAAAGACTGAAACCAGACATTTGGAATTTCTCAGTCAGCTCCTTAAAACTAGCAAACCTCCTCTGCACGAATACATCTCCAAACCTCTCCAGACCTTTCCCCTCCCAAGATTTAAACGTCGAGTCCAAATCCGCTGACAGAATAAGGTGGTTGTCAGATGGAGGGCAAACGGAGACAGGGAAGAGAGCTTAAAATGCTGCCTGAACTTCTTCTAAATTCTCAGGGTGGAAACTACCATTGGTTTCAAGGAAAGTCTCAGCGGGGAGAAAGGCAACAGTGCAATAACTATTGTGCAAAGGCTAGACGCAGTGCAGGAGCTTGCTTCCATTTGTCCCCGTTTGGAACCAGGATCGCTAACCTACAACAATATCTTCTGAATATTGGCTGCCCATGTCACTCATCACCGTGCCCCCCCACCCCTCCCCGCTGCCTTGTGTGGCTCTGGAGCCCACCACCTTAACAAGATCCGCCTCCTTGCTAACAGGGAGGTGTGGTGTTGGGTGCTCTGGTGCACAGATGAGCCAACACAGTTGTATGTGGTGCAACTCTATTTTATTATAACTCTTATAATACAGTTCGTTCTGGATACTCTGCACGTGCTGTCTCCCTGAGTGTGTTTGGCAATAGATGTGTCCTGGTTCTCCTCTGCAGCTAATACTGACCACCAGGGGTCGTGTCTGTGCTTTTATATCTTTCTGTCATTGGTTGTGGTGTTGTGTGTTCTGATTTGTCTGTTGGTGTGTCTATCATGATGTGTGTGTTTGAATATCATGACATCCCCCCTTTTTACAAAGACAAGTGCCTACGTGGTTATAAATATAATTGTGTCGTGAGTGCATCTAAGAGTGTGCGTTTGTGTTGTGTACAGCGTGTGTTTATGACGTAACTATTTACATGGGGCGATGTCGGGTGCGTCACACTAACAAGGTTGTACCATAACAAAACTTGGATGCGAGAGAAAAAAAACTTGAACATTGGTCCGGTCAGACGATATCTGGAACAATAAACAACAACAGGTTATAATACAGAAGTGTTTGACTTTTTGAACGTATTAACAGCGTTATAAGTCCAGTCTAATGGGTGACCGCCTCAAGAATGGGCTGGTCCTCAAGCCGGTTCAGCTGTGGAGATTTGGGGTCACACTGGTTCACCTTGGACTGTTGGAGGTGATGCTGTTGCCGAAGTCTCTACTTTACCATTTGTTGTACTTCGTGCAGTGCTTGGTTTTTTCATTCGTGCAAATATAACATTCAACATCTTTGTTAGTGGTGCCCTGGCTGTGGTTTGGTTCTGGTGGCGATGGAAGGGGCATGATCCGTGGCATCTCCACGAAGTCATCCTTGGGAACCAGTGGAGGATCCGGCGTGTGCGTACGGTGCGGTTGCGAGCGTGGAAGGCGGCACAAAGCCTGCTGATTGCGCCTACGCACCAATCCATCCGCCCTGCATGCCAGGAACAAGGTGGAGTCTGTTTTCTTTTTATGTTTGTGGTGGACGGCATCTTGTAGCCGATGGGTCGTTGCCATCGAAGTAGCACCATCACTAATATCATGCAAGGCGATGACTGTGCCAGATGTGGAAGTTGGCCAAGACCGTGTACGCTGGTTCCGGCCACCTGCTGTGCCGGAAGGGCGACTCCGCAGAGAAACGTCGAAGCATGTCGCCTTGGAGAGAGAATTGTTGCTCGCATCAACGTCTGGCGATGGCGCGAATTGGTGTGTCCATCTTGGACCGCCGGTGCTGGTTGCCACTGCCGACCCAGTGGGACTGCCACGCGATCCATTCCCTGTCGCCGTGGCATCTGCTGTCACCCTGAGCGTGCCATCACCGAGGCCGCGACACCGCCCGTCCGGAGCAAGGTCTGGCGTGCGCAAATCAGAGTCGGCGCTTGGCTGCTCCCCACCTGGAGTCCGGTCTGCCTTCCGTCGATGCCCCCCGTCCGGAGTCCCAACAGGTTCACTGGAGGCAGCCGAGATTCCCTGAAGCTGCACTTCTGGAGTCGGAACATGCAGGAATGCACCAACCAGTGGAGAGGCTCGAGCCATCGAGGGTGGAAGCGGTGCGCCGCCACCGCAGTCGTCAGTGGTCCCACCGTGATCGTTGAGTGCCTCGGTACGCACTAGGCGAGGTCTGTCACCTTGCACCTTTTGCATGGGAAGTGGGATGCTGTCGTCACTCGTCTCACATCCCGTGGATAGATCGTCATTAGCAGCTTGCTGTTCACTAGGGTTGGGTAAATTGTCAGAGTTTTCATCTGGTGGTGCACACCATGTCGGTGGACTGTCATTGTCTTGCCATTGTCCTTCATTTGGGCTTTTCTTCTTTGGAACTTTAAATCTTCCCCCAGACATTGCAGAACCTTGTTTATTACCCCCAAATTCTCCCATATGTATGGTCTCGAATATAGGATCCACTGTTTCTATCGACATTGTACCATTTTCCAAAGAACATTCCGTTTCACTTTTCTTCTCAGGTACCTCATATGTAACTTTGTTTAATGTACATGCCTTCATGGTCTCTGGGTCTGATTTTGCTGGGACTGGCATGGTCACAGTCTCTCTTTTACTGTTCTCAATTGCCCACATTATACTCCCCATACATAACTGCTTAATCACTGGGGTTAGTGTGGTACAATGGATAATCGGGTCGACCTTATCTGCATCTTCACCATTAGTGGAAAGCACACTTGGTTCACTTGAAACTGCTGTGGGTTTTAAATTCGTTATCTGGCTACTCGATGTTGGTGTCCTCAGGATTCTTGCTCCAATGTTCTGCTCAATAATCAGTGGAGTGTGTATAGGTTCAATGCAATTAATGTTCCCCTCCAGGTTTGAGGAGTCATTACTGACTAACTGCTGGTCTCCGAAGTTGGGATTTTGCGGCATTGTGTTGAAGGGAGACATTTGTCCCTGCTGTAGATATGATTCAGGTTGTGTTATTTCCATTACCTGAGGATCAATGTCTTGTCCATTTTTTCGATCCGTACTAAAACACTGGCAATTCTCAGTCTGCTCCTTGCAAGTTAAACATTCAATTAATTTCGTTAGCAAATCCTCAGCATCCTTCTGTGGCCGTGCAGCATTATTAATCTCTGTTCGGCTACAATGATCCTGAAGGTCAGCGCATAAACCTTTTTTCTTCGGGCTTGGACGAGGCGATTCCTTTGGCTTGTCTTCAGTTGGGCTTGAACAGTCTTCAGCGCTGTGCCCTTTATTGTAGCATGAGAGACCGTCATGGTCATGCTGCTATGTAGTGGAGCATGGTAGGCTGTTATAGCCTTCTTGCTGTTCACGGGAGCATGGCAGACTTGCATCGTCTGCCGCTGGTTGGTCAGGAGAGGTTGCTAGACCCTCATGGTCTTGTTCCTGCAAGGACTGCGCTCTGGAGTCTTGCGTTCCTTCCATCGTGGAGTCCGTCCACGAGCTCTCTGTGGAGGCTTGTGACACTGGAGTCACTTCTTGTTCGTGCAAGGACTGCGCTCTGGAGTCTTGCGTTGCTTCTATCGTGGAGGCTGTCCACGAGCTCTCTGTGGAGGCTTGTGACACTGGAGTCACTTCTTGTCCGTGCAAGGACTGCGCTCTGGAGTCTTGCATTTCTGCAATTGTGGAGTCTGTCCACGAGCTTGCTGTGGAAGCTTGTGACACTGGAGTCACTTCTGGTTCATGCGAGGACTGCACTCTGGAGTCTTGCATGTCTTCTTTCATAGAGTCGGGAACGTTGAGCGGGACGTGGACCACGCTCTGTGTGGCAGCAGGGCACTCTCCGTGTGCTTGCACCGCTCCCTGTCTGTTAATGTCAGGCTGCAGCATCATCCGGTACTGATAAGTTGGAACGTCATATCTGCTGGATTGAAGATCCTCAAATCCAAAAAATGAATCCGCATCTGCGTCGGATTCAATGTGGGGGCCGCCAATGTGCAACACGAAAGGTTCGTCCGAGTCATAGTCATATAGGACCACGGAGCTATCATTGGGCTCGCGAGGTCCGGAAACAATGTAAAAATCGTCATCGAAATATTCAAGGTCGGAATCATCGGCTTGTGCGTAGGTAACTGCTTGTCGGAGGGTTCTTCGGAGGTTAAATTCATCTCCTGGGTCAATTTGCGGCACTGTGCTGTCATTCCAGGTGAAGGAAGGTTGTTTTACAGCTTTAACAGATTTTTGTTTTTTTGATTTGGGACGTTTCCCTTTTAAATTGGATTTGGGACATTTCCCTTTTAAATTGGTGCAGTCTGGGGCCTCTGACATCCTGACGCTCGGTATGTAGCACGTAGGAAGCGACTGCGCATGCTCAGATCGCTGTTCCTTTACCGATGGCCGTTTTCTGGACTGCGCATGCGCAGCATCTCGCGCATGCGCAAACGAAACTTCCGGTTCTGCGCACTTCTCGCGCAACTGTGCTAGTGTTATACCTTTAGCAAGATGGCCGCCGACCTCGACCCAGCCTTTTCTCAGGCCCGGGATTTCGGGCTCCGGGATCCCAGCCACGAGGTGAGTACTGCAGCTTTTCTTACCTTTAAGTCCCCATTGGATTGCGTATTCTTCACAGTACTTGGAGAATTTGCCCAGGACTGCCTGGTAATCGTGCCTTTGCTGCCTCCTGAAGAACCTGAACCTTCTGAACATTGCTCTTGCCCTTGCACCGGCGACGGTGAGGAGAAATTCAATTTTTTCCTTATCATCCAGGTCCTTGAGTTCAGCTGCCACCAGGAACAACTCGAAATCTTGCCGGAATCGCCGCCAGTTTTCGTGGAGGTCGCCGTCGCACTGGAGCGCCTGCGGAACCGGGAGCTCGTACATCATGCCTGGGCACTGCTGGTTGTCTCTGTACACTGAGGTATGCCGGCAGGTATCGATCCACTCCTGTACCATGTGGTGTTGGGTGCTCTGGTGCACAGATGAGCCAACACAGTTGTATGTGGTGCAACTCTATTTTATTATAACTCTTATAATACAGTTCGTTCTGGATACTCTGCACGTGCTGTCTCCCTGAGTGTGTTTGGCAATAGATGTGTCCTGGTTCTCCTCTGCAGCTAATACTGACCACCAGGGGTCGTGTCTGTGCTTTTATATCTTTCTGTCATTGGTTGTGGTGTTGTGTGTTCTGATTTGTCTGTTGGTGTGTCTATCATGATGTGTGTGTTTGAATATCATGACAGGAGGCAAAAGCCAACACGTCATCCCCTCCCCACCTACACTCCCAGATTCTCCAACATCCTGAATATCGTCATCCACGAGCTCGGGGCCACATTCACCCACAAAATCTCCAACATAACCCCCAAAAGGCCTCCCAAGACTCCACCAATTTAAGGCAGGAGCAAATCATGTGAGTGTGGTTTTCCCGCTCCTTGAATACCACCCACATTTATCCTCCACCTCCGGGGGAAAAAAACTAATCTGTGCGCTCTTTGCACCACTTTGAATTGAATTAGGCTCAATCTCGCACACAAGGAGGTCGAATCTATCCTCCAAAGGGCCTCGCTTCATACCCCCCCCGATTTGAATAACCCCCCCCCAGTTCCTCCTCCCACTTCCATTTAACCTTCTCCACCGAGACCCTCTCCCTCTTCATTAATTCCCCATAAATATCGGAGACCCTACACCCCCATCTCATCCTCAGGCACAATCTTTTCAAGCAACAACGGGGATGGCAACCTCGGAAATGCAACCAGCTCCTTCCTCACAAAATCCCTAATTTGCAAAATACTGAAACCTATTACCCGTTGCAACTGAAACATAGACATGGAACATAGAACATAAAACATAGAACAGTACAGCACAGAACAGGCCCTTCGGCCCTCGATGTTGTGCCAAGCTTTGTCCGAAACCAAGATCAAGCTATCCCACACCCTGTCATTCTGGTGTGCTCCATGTGCCTATCCAATAACCGCTTGCAAGTTCCGAAAGTGTCCGACTCCACTATCACAGCAGGCAGTCCATTCCACACCCTAACCACTCTCTGAGTAAAGAACCTACCTCGGACATCCCTCCTATATCTCCCACCCTGAATCTTATAGTTATGCCCCCTTGTAACAGCTACATCTACCCGAGGAAATAGTCTCTGAACGTCCACTCTATCTATCCCCCTCATCATCTTATAAACCTCTTTTAAGTCGCCTCTCATCCTCCTCCGCTCCAAAGAGAAAAGCCCTAGCTCCCTCAACCTTTCCTCATAAGACCTATCCTGCAAACCAGGCAGCATCCTGTTAAATCTCCTTTGCACCCTTTCTAATGCTTCCACATCCTTCCTATAGTGAGGTGACCAGAACTGCACACAATACTCAAAATGTGGTCTCACCAGGGTCATGTACAGTTGCAGGATAACCCCGCGTAAACTCAAGCCCCCTGTTAATAAACGCTAACACACTATAGGCCTTCTTCACGGCTCTATCCACTTGAGCGGCAACCTTCAGAGATCTGTGGACATGAACCCCAAGATCTCTCTGTTCCTCCACATTCCTCAGAACCCTACCGTTGACCCTGTAATCTGTATTCAAATTTTTTCTACCAAAATGAATCACCTCGCACTTATCAGGGTTAAACTCCATCTGCCATTTTTCGGCCCAGCTCTGCATCCTATCAATGTCTCTTTGCAGCCTACAACTGCCCTCCACCTCATCCACTACTCCACCAATCTTGGTGTCATCAGTAAATTTACTGACCCACCCTTTAGCCCCCTCCTCCACGTCATTGATAAAAATCACAAATAGCACAGGACCCAGCACTGATCCCTGTGGTACACCGCTGGTAACTGGTCTCCAGCCTGAAAATTTTCCATCCACCACCACCCTCTGTCTTCTATGTGATAGCCAGTTACTTATCCAATTGGCCAAATTTCCCTCTATTCCACACCTCCTTACTTTCTTCATAAACCGACCATGGGGAACCTTATCAAATGCCTTACTAAAATCCATGTATACGTCATCAACTGCTCTACCTTCATCTACACACTTAGTTACCTCCTCAAAGAATTCAATTAAATTTGTGAGACAAGACTTACCCTTCACGAATCCGTGTTGACTATCCTGGATTAAGCTGCATCTTTCCAAATGGTCATAAATCCTATCCTTCAGGACCTTTTCCATTAACCTACCGACCACTGAAGTAAGACTAACCGGCCTATAATTACCAGGGTCATTCCTATTCCCTTTCTTGAACAGAGGAACAACATTCGCCACTCTCCAGTCCTCTGGCACTATCCCCGTGGACAGTGAGGACCCAAAGATCAAAGCCAAAGGCTCTGCAATCTCATCCCTTGCCTCCCAAAGAATCCTTGGATATATCCCACCTGGCCCAGGAGACTTGTCGACCCTAAGGTTTTTCAAAATTGCTAATACATCCTTCCTCAGAACATCTACCTCCTCTAGCCTACCCACCTGTATCACACTCTCATCCTCAAAAACATGGCCCCTCTCTTTGGTGAACACTGAAGAAAAGTATTCATTCAAAGCCTCTCCTATTTCTTCTAACTCCATGCTCAAGTTCCCACTACTGTCCTTGACCGGCCCTAAGCTCACCCTGGTCATTCTTTTATTTCTCACATAAGAGTAAAAAGCCTTGGGCTTTCCTTGATCCGACCCACCAAGGACTTCTCATGCCCTCTCCTAGCTCTCCTGAGCCCTTTTTTTTAGCTCATTCCTTGCTACCTTGTAACCCTCAAGCGACCCAACTGAACCTTGTTTTCTCATCCTTACATATGCTTCCTTTTTCCCTTTGACAAGACATTCAACCTCTTTTGTGAACCATGGTTCCCTCACACGGCCATTTCCTCCCTGCCTGACAGGGACATACCTATCAAGGACACGCAGTATTTGTTCCTTGAACAAGCTCCAGTTTTCATTTGTGCCTTCCCCTGACAGTTTCCTTGATCCCATCTTATGCTCCCTAATTCTTGCCTAATCGCATCATAATTACCCCCCCCCCCCCCCACCCCCAATTATAAACCTTGCCCTGCCGTATGGCCCTATCCCTCTCCATTGCAATAGTGAAAGACACCGAATTGTGGTCACTATCTCCAAAGTGCTCTCCCACAAACAAATCTAACACTTGGCCCGGTTCATTACCCAGTACCAAATCCAATCTGGCCTTCCCTCTTGTCGGCCTATCCACATATTGTGTCAGGAAACCCTCCTGCACACACTGTACAAAAACTTTCCCATCAGAACTGTTCGACCTATAGAGGTTCCAATCAATATTTGGAAAGTTAAAGTCACCCATGACAACTACCCTGAGACCTCCCACACCTATCCATAATCTGTTTTGCAATTTCTTCCTCCACATCTCGATTACTATTTAGGGGCCTATAGAAAACTCCTAACAATGTGACCACTCCTTTCCTATGTCTAACTTGGGCCCATATTACCTCAGTAGACAGATCCCCTTCGAACTGCCTTTCTGCAGCCGTTGAACTATCCTTGATTAACAATGCTACTCCGCCACCTCTTTTACCACCTTCCCTACTCTTACTGAAACATCCATACCCCGGAACTTCCAACAACCATTCCTGTCCCTGTTCTAACCATGTCTCCGTAATGGCCACATCATCGTAGTCCCAAGTACCAATCCACGCTCTAAGTTCACCTGCCTTATTCCGGATGCTCCTTGCATTGAAGTAGACGCACTCAACCCACCTTTCTGTCTGCCGGTACACTTCTGCGACCTTGATATCCTCCTCAGTACCTCACTACTCTCAACACTGGCTTCTGGACTACAGTTCGTTTTCCCATCCCCCTGACAAATTAGTTTAAACCCCCCCTGAAGAGCCGTAGCAAATCGCCCTCCCAGGATACTGGTGCCCCTCTGGTTCAGGTGCAAACCGTCCTGTCAGTACAGGTCCCACCTTCCCCTGAATGTGCTCCAATTATCCACGTACCTGAAACCCTCCCTCCTACACCATCCCTGCAGCCATGTGTTTATCTGCACTCTCTCCCTGTTCCTCACCTCGCCAGCACGTGGCACCAGCAACAAACCAGAGATGACAAGATGGTTTGTCCTGGCTCTCAGCTTCCACCCTAGCTCCCTAAATTCCTGTTTTAAATCCCCATCACTTCTCTTACCTATGTCGTTGGTACCGATGTGTACCACGACTTGTGACTGTTCCCCTTCCCCCTTAAGGATTCTGAAAACACGGTCCGAGACGTCACGGACCCTGGCACCCGGGAGGCAACATACCATCTGTGAGTCTCTTTCGCTGCCACAAAACCGTCTATCTGTCCCTCTAACTATCGAGTCCCCAATAACTATTGCTCTCCTGCTCCCCCTCCTTCGCTTCTGAGCCACAGGGACGGACTCAGTGCTGGAGATCCGTTCACCGTGGCTTACCCCTGGTAGATCGTCCCCCTCAAAAGTATCCTAAGCGGTATACTTGTTCCTGAGGGGAACGACCACAGAGGATCCCTGCACTGACTGCTTCCTCCCAGCCCCCCTCACCGTCACCCATCTATCTTGATTCTTCAGATTAGCTACATCCCTGAAGCTATTATCTATGAACACCTCTGCCTCCCGAATGATCCGAAGTTCATCCAGCTCCAGTTCCCTAACGCGGTTTCTGAGGAGCTGGAGATGGGTGCACTTCCCACAGGTGAAATCAGCAGGGACAATGACGGCGTCCCTCACCTCAAACATTCTGCAGGAGGAACATTGCACTGCCTTCCCTGCCATCCCCTCTAGATAAAAAAAGAAAAAGAAAGAAAGAGCTTACCTGTTATTTACTCTACCCCTTAGGTTAGAGGCAGTGGGAGGGTGGGGGACACTACAAGTGTAGTGTCTAGGGTTTAGGAACTGCCCAACTTAAATACAGGTAAAAATAAAACACTTAACCAGCAACCACTGCGCCCCGCACGAGAACAGCAATCAGCTGTTATGGGCCCGCGCAAACAATTTAAAATCTTTACTACTTACCCAGCAGTCACTCTGTCCTCACTCCAACCGGATTCAGCTGGGAACTCCCAACAGTAAGTTTAAAAAAAAAAATTACTCCCCTTCTCAGCAAGCACTCACTCAGCAACCACTGCGCCCCGCACAAGAACACGAGAAAAGAAAAACTACTTACCAGTCACCAGCCAATCACTTACCTGCAGGCTGTGACATCACGGTTCAACTTCTTTCTACTTCTACCTGCCCTCGAGTCTCCCTCTTGATCTTTACTTGGCTGGGATCCCTACAGTGATTGTTGTTTTTGGGTTAGAGGAGGAGGTAGGGAGGGAAACACTGAAGAAGTGTTTGAGGTTTAATTGTCACTTGACAACAGCTCCTCCACCAACCACCTTCTAGATACAGTGACCGCAATGCACTGATGCAAATTTTCCCCGCAACAGCCAATCAGCAGCTCTGCTCTGCTGCCCTCTGCTGGATGCTTGCCTTCACTTGAACACAAAGGGTGTTTTGCTCAGGTACATGTGCTGGATACAGTGACTGCAATGCACTGATGCAAATTTTCCCCGCAACAGCCAATCAGCAGCTTTGCTCTGCTGCCCTTTGAAGGATCTTCTCCAACAATTCTCCCAGCTCTGCAAACCTGCCCTCCACGAATAAATCTCTGAACCTCTCCAACCCTTCCCGCTCCCCGCCCTGAATGTTGAATCCAACCCTGCTGAAATAAATCTATGATTACCATAAGACATGCGACATGCCCTCAAACTTAAAATGTTGCCTGCACTGATTCCAGACTCTTAGCGATACAACCACCACTGTGCTCGGGGGGGAGGGGGGGGGGGGGGTATGTAGCCAGCGAGAATGGAAGAGGCACCAGCACCAGTGCCCTCAAACTCACAAAGCCTACACAAAGCCTCCTCCATCCGCACCTACACCAACCCTCCCCCCTCCCCCGACCCACTTCTGAACCACCTCCACGTTCGCCACCCAGTAAAAGTTCGACAAATTCGGCAAAGCCAACCTTCTCCTCCACCTGTGCCTCTCCAGAAATACTGTCCTAATCCTAGGTACCTTGCCCGCCCATATAAATCCAAAATCAACCTATTCGACCTCCCAAAAAAAGAATTAGGCACAAAAATCGGAAGATTCTGAAAGAAGAACAGAAATTTCAGTAAAACCATCATCCTCACTGTCTCGACGCTCCCTGCTCGTGAAAGCGGAAGAACATCCCACCTCGTGAAACCCTCCTTCACCCCCTCTCCAAAATTAGCGAAATCCGGTTTATGTAACTGAGCCCAGCTATGCGCCACCCTTACTCCCAGATATCAAAAACCCGACTTGACCAACCAAAATGGCAACTTATCCAAACCCCTCTCCTGAATCCGAGCATTGACAAGGAACACTCCAGCCTTTCCCACATATCCCCTGAAAACGCCCCAAACTCTGTCAATACCCCCATCATCTTATCCGTACTGCCCACCGGGTCCATGACATACAGCAGCAAGTCATCTGCGTACAGGGACACTCGATGCTCCATCCCCCCTCTCTCTCTACATCTCCACACTACTGAAGTCCTAAGTGCCATCACCAATGGTTCAATTGCCAATGCAAAAAGCAACGGGGACAGCGGACACCCTGCCTTGTTCCCCGGTGCAAACTTGCATTATTCGTACGAACACTGGCCATGGAAGCCCTGTAAAACATTCTAATCCAACCCATCAACCCCGGCCCAAACCCAAACCACCCCAACACTTCAAACAGGTATTCCCGCTCAACCTGGTCAAACGTCTTCTCCATGTCCTTGGATATTATCACCTCCATTTCCTGACTCCCTCGGGGGCATCATCTCCACATTTAATAACTTTCTAATATTTGACGATAACTGTTGTCCTTTCACAAACCCTGTTTGATCCTCACCTATCAGCCCCGGCACACAATCCTCCATACACCTTGCCAACACATTGGCCAACAACTTCACATTTACATACAGAAGCGATATCAGACAATACGACCCACATTCCTCTGGGTCCTTATCCTTCTCTAAAATAAGCGAAATTGATGCTTGTACCAGTGTGGATGGAAGACCCCCTTATTAACCAAATCATTAAACATTTTCAACTCTGTGGCAAACATTTTATTCCGCTGGGAATCCAGCCACACCCCGGGCATTCCCAGACAGCATTGACCCAATACACCTCATCACCTCCTCCAGTGCAACTGGAGAGTCCAACACCTGCACATTCCCCTCCACCACTGCCAGCAAATCCAAACCGTCCAAAAGCCGCCTCATGTCCAAGTCCCCCCCCCCCCCCCCCCCCGTCCCCCCACTCCCCATGGTCTCCGACCTGCACATTCCTCGGTAGAAGGCCGCAAACACTCCTTTCACCTTCCCTTACTAGCTCAGCGACCACCATGTTCTCTGAATCCCTTATCTATCCAATCTACCTCACCACCACTGCCACCTCAACTGGTCTGCGGGCAGCCTATTGGCCTTCTCCCCATGCTCTTAAAACGCTCACCATACCCGGCGCAACTGCCCCACCACCTTCCCCACAGACAAAAGCTCAAACTCCATCTGGAGCTTCTTCCTCTCCTTTGACAACCCCTCCTCAGGGGCCCCGGATACCTGCGATCCACTGTTAAAATGGTCTCCACCCACCTCAACCTTTCCAACCGCTCCACCTTATCTTGATGCACCTTGATCAACCCCTATTTACTGTCTTCAACGCCTCCCACAGCACAGAGGTATAAAGCTCCTTAGTTTTATTAAGCTCCACATGGGTGTGAATAGCCATCCCCATCTTTTCACATGCCCCTTATCGGCCAACAACCCCACATCATGCCTCCACTGTGGCCACTGGGAACCCCCCATTCTCTATGCACAAATCCACAAAATGCAGCCCATGGTCCGACACCACAATAGGCAAGTGCTCCGTCTGAACCATCCCCGCCAGCAACGCCTTGTCCATTACAAAAAAGTCGATTCAGTAAAACAGCCGAAGCACGTGCAAGAGGAACGAAAATTCCTTTGCCCTCGGTCAGCCAAAACACCTCAGGTCTACTCCCCCCATTTGTTCCATAAACCCCAACAATTCTCTAGCCATTGCTGAATCCTTCAAGGACATGGGCAGCACGGTAGCATAGTGGTTAGCACAATTGCTTCACAGCTTCAGGGTCCCAGGTTCGATTCCCGGCTGGTTCACTGTCTGTGCGGAGTCTGCACATCCTCCCCGTGTGTGCGTGGGTTTCCTCCGGGTGCTCCGGTTTCCTCCCACAGTCCAAAGATGTGCAGGTTAGGTGGATTGGCCATGCTAAATTGCCCTTAGTGTTGGTTGAGTGGGGTTATTGGGTTATGGGGATAGGGGTGTGTGGGCTTGGGTAGGGTGCTCTGTCCAAGAGCCGGTGCAGACTCGATGGGCCAAATGGCCTCCTTCTGCACTGCAAATTCTATGAAAAAAAAAAAAAGGACGTGGGGCATGACAGATCCAGCTGAGGATCAAGAACAGTATTAACAATAGACCCACAAAACAGCCAGAAAGGGCCGGAAAATCCGACCTCAGGCAGGAGCCACCTTATGTGCGACCACTCACTCCATGGCCACCACCGGAAGTCCCGTGTAATTTAATTTATGAAGGGTGGCCCACAACTGGGTGGCCCCCAAATAGTGAAAGCTAGTCTTGGCAAGGTGAAGATTCCCAGTTGGGCTCTCCTCCCCAGGGTTTTAACCAGGAAACATTTACTCTTGTGCAAGTTCAACTTGTAACCAGAAAAGGAGCCAAAAACATGAAGCAGCTTCATTATCTCGTTCAAAGAGTGTACTGGGTCCAAAATATAGAGAAGTAGGTCATCTGCATAAAAGGCAGCCGATGCTCCCCCACTCCCCGACTTATCCCCATCCACTTAATAGAAGACCTCAGCATTATAGTGAGCAGTTCTATTAGAATCATAGAATCCCTCCAATGCGGAAGGAGACCATTCAGCCCATCGATCCCTTTGAAACAGCACCCTACCTAGGCCTAATCTTCCGTCTTATCCCCATACGCCCACCCAACCTTAGGGGCAATTTATCACGGCCAATCTACCTAACCTGCACATCTTTGGACTGTGGGAGAAAACGAGCACCTCCCGGAGGAAACCCACGCAGACACGGGGAGAATGTACAAACTCCACACAGACAGTTACCTAAGGTCGGAATTGAACTAGGGTCCCTGGCGCTGTGAGGCAGCAATGCTAACCACTGTGCCACCATGCCGCCAAAGCAAACAGGAGTGGGAACAGTGGACACTTATGTCTCGTGCCCCTATTCAACGGAGAGTAACCAGAGTTCAGACATTTGTATGAATAGTGTCATTGGGGGCCTGATACAATTGTCAAATCCAGGAAATAAATCTGCGGCCGAAGCTGAACCTCCCAAGAATCTCAAACAGATACTCCCACTCCACTCTATCAAATGCCCTTTTGGCATCCAGGGACACAATCACCTTCGGTACAGGCACCGAGTGGAAAAGGACAACATTTAGCAGGCGATGAACATTGGCCAACAATTGTTAACCCTTAACGAAGCCTGTCTAATCCTCCGAGATCATCTCCGGGAGGCAGGGCTCCAGCCGCAGCACCACCATTTGGCAAGTAACCTGACATCTGTGTTCGACAATGAGATAGGTCGGTACGACACACACTGTCGGATCTTTGCCCCTCTTGAGAATCAATGTGATAGAGGCCTGTGTGAGGGTAGAGGGCAACGCACCCCGGGACAAGAAGTCATTAAACATGTCCAGAATTAAAGGCACCAGCTGCTCTGAGAATTTCTTATAAAATTCAATTTGGAAGCCATCCGGACCAGGGGTTTTACCAGTCTATGTCAAACCCATGCATTTAAATTTCATCTGGGTTTAATTGGGATTCCAACTCATCGCTCCTCTCCACCACCACAGCTGGGATCCATAAAGTCAGACACGATTGATCCCTCTGCCGGAGGCTCCGATCTATAAAGATCACAATAGAAAAGGAGACTGGCCTTCTCCCCATATTTGTAAAATATACCCCTTGAGCATTCCAGCTGGCCTACTGTTCTGCCTGTTGACAATAGCTCAAATTGTGTTGCAGCTTTTTCCTACTTGCCAACAACTCCAGGGTAGGGCCAAGTGAGTACTGGAGATCCCTCTCAAGAATGATGTCCACCAACCTCTGCTGCTTTACCCTCGCCGCCTTCATTAAATGCACTTTATCTGAGAAAATTTCCTTCCTGAGGACCACCTTAAGGGCTTCCCTTCAGGGAAGATGAGATTGACTCAGTTTCATTACATTTTATATAGTTTTCAATGACAGTGAACATACGCTCACAACATTTCTTATCCGCCAGCAATTTTTTGTCTAACCTCCTGGCGGACGTTGGAAGGGGCCTGATCCTAGCACCAAATCAACAAAGTGCGGGGCATGGTCCGAAATCACAATCGCTGAGTACTCAGCCGCCACCACTGAAGGGATGAGAGACCTATCTGCCACGAAAAAAAACAATCAGCGAATATACCTCATGAACATGAGAGAAAAGTGAAAAATCTTTATCGCCTGGGTGCAAAAGATGCCAATGATCTAACCCCCCCCCCCCCACGCACACACACACCACAGCATCTGTTTCATGATAAACAACAAAGCCCTGACCACCCCTGATGGAGTCAGAGATTTCGGTTTGGAAGGGTCCAGTCTAAGGTCCAGAGCAGTTTAGGCCCCATCCAAAATAACAAAATGAGCTGATGCGAATCTATGTCTGACAGGGAGGCCAGCAGAGTATTAATAAAGTATTTATCCTTCCAGTTTGGGGGGTAGATATTAACCATAACCACAGGGTGCTGACCAGGTAACCACAGACAATGTCTGCCATTGGGGTCAGCAAAAATCTTGGTTGCAGAAAACTGAACCCTTTTATACGTTAATATTGCCAAACCCCAAGCCCTACCATCGAAACCACGGTGAAAGACTCCTTCCGCAGTCTGGTCTCTTACCTGCAAATGGGGGTAATGTTTCGAGTCCAGGTGACCCTTTGTCAAAAACAGTCACCTGGACTCGAAACGTTAGCTCTTTTCTCTCCCTACAGATGCTGCGAGATCGGCTGAGATTTTCCTGCATTTTCTTTTTGGTTTCAGATTCCAGCATCCGCCGTAATTTGCTTTTAACCTGCAAATTGGTCTCTTGCAAGAACACCACGTCAGAGTTTAAACTCTCGACCTTTTCACTGGGCCATTCAATCCCCTAACGTTCCAGATGACAAGCGATTTAGGGGTCTTCCACCCCCCTTCAATCTGAAGTCAGCTATTTCCACCAAGAGAGATTACCCAACGAATACTTAACACGCAGGCCCACCCACGATAGCCACCCAAACAAACCCAGAGGCTGGACAAAGAAAAATCTGAAGGCACCGTCAGCAAACTACCCCCACCCCCGTCCCTCAACGCTATCACCCTTGAATACAACAACACCCAAATACACATTCAAATAGGGGCAAGGCAAATGCAAACAACTAAAATCTACCACTAGCCAACCTCAGCAGAACAAGCATTCGAGGTTCATTATCTAAAAAGCGACCACAAAGGGCTGCATCCAACTCTTCAAAACTGCTCCCCTTAGCTAACTCTTAGATTAGCAGAGAGGCTCCCAACAAGAGTGCTGTACCCTCAATAACGACGCTAGAGAGTAAAACGGTAAAGAAGGCTTTAATAAGCTAAGAACTAGCCTGGTGTTGAGACGGGTGCTTAGGGTGCCGCCCACAAGGCGGCCCCTTATATACGGCTCCCAGATGGGAAGAGCCAGAGGCGGAGTCCCCCAGGGTTCCAAGCCTGGTCTTAAAGGGGACATCACCTTACATGATGATAAGGGTACAGTAATACAGAAACGTTCATCACAAACAGTTAAGAAAAATTGTTACAAACCACAAAATACTAAAGCCCCATAAACCATTGAGCTCTGACAGGGAGTTACATATTTTCATAACAAACAGAACCCCCATGTTGTGTTTGGTGTTCGATGTCTAGCAAGGAATCGACCAAACGACTTGAAACTTGTCCAAACCAGGGTCTTTATTGAATCACACGTGGTAAGATAACGATCTGTTACAGAGCAAGTTACCATGGAGTTTCTTTGTACTCCTCTGGAACTACCCCTAGTGCACGTCTATCCTCTTGTATGTCTTATAACCATCTGAGAATCACCGGATGTGTCCCCACTTATATCTGAGTGCCTTTTCACATGGCCACTGTCTTGAGATCACATGGTGGGTATGTACCGCCACCTGCTGGTTGGAGGTCGCACCACCAGCCATCTATAATATTACTTACAGGCATATCACCACACCCCACATAGAACTAAATCCCAAATTTAAACTCGAACTGTGAAAATTCAACCCCACGAAGAACAAGAGAATACAAGAACAAACATGGAACCCCAACAATGCTTCAATTCATCATGCCCATCCATAGAACCCAAAAACTCAATTACAGTGCGTCCAACTTGTGTTTTTTAACAAAAGAGTCCACCTCTTAGGGTGTGTCGAATAAATAGTCCTTTCCATCAAAAGTTACTCTATGTCGGGCCAGGTAGACCACACCGGACCGGACTCCACTTTTATATAGGACGTCCTTGGTTGTATTGAACGCAGCCCTCTTCTTCGCCAGCTCCGCTTCCACGTCTTGGTAGAACCTGATGGTGTGACTTTCCCACTTAAAGTCCCGATGTTCCTTCGCCCTTCAGTGCAATACTGAGGGAGTGCTGCACTGTCAGAGGTACTGGGCTGGATTTTCCGCCCTACGGTGGCAAAATGGCGTTCGGCGATGGGGCGGAGAATCCGTTTTGGCGCCAAAATAGGGAGCGGCGCCAGTTTCTGAATTCTCCGCCCCCTCGCAATTATCCACCGCCTCAGGCCATTGGGGGACAGGCAGGAGGGGCTTCATTCGGGGCTGGGGGCACTGTGGGCGGGCGGTCCAGGGCCCGTGACATCACGAGCGGCATGACGTCAGGGGACCCGGACCACGCCCACTTAAAAAGGAAATGCACGAAAATTGAAAAAAAGAAATTTAAAGCTGCAAAATCCAATTTTCTTACCTCTAAAGACAGCGACGCAAGCATCCACGGACAGCTCGTTGACAGATTCCAAAATGGAAGCAAGCAAACATTCCATAGCGAACTACATTCATGAACAAGACTATGAAGGTCTATCCACCTTATCTGGGCAACCGGCAGCAGACTATGAAAGTCTACCAAGCTCATGTGAACAACAAAAAGACTATGAAAGTCTACCCAGCTTATTTAACCAACAAGAAGACACTGAATATCTACCCGCTGTATGTGAGAATAGTGACAATGTGATCACAATCGACATACAGGATGTGCAGGATCACAGCGAGACTGACAGATCTCAGATCGTCTGCACAGAAGCACTCAACAATCAGAGGAGGGCTACTCCTGAGTCCAGAGAGACCACGTCAATTGAAATCTTGAAAATGTTGACTCCAGAAGAAGAGCACCAAGAGTCCACAGAGACCACGTCAATAGAAATCTTGAAGGTTTTGACTCCAGAAGAGGAGCACCAAGACCCACAAGAGAATGAAATCGTGAAGATTTTGACTCCAGAAGAGGAGCACAAAGAAATCAATGATGATTCAAGTGAACCAGAAATAACTCCAAAAGAGAAGCACAAAGGAAGCAAAGAAGAGGAATCAAATCCACCACAAATGACTGATGTCACCAACATCAATGCAACATCAGATCATTCTCACAATTCTCAAGAAGAAACGCTCAATGTAGCAGATACCACAACGGACACTGACACCAATAACTGTGACAATGACTCTAATCATCCACACGGAACACTCATTGAGCGCAACAAGAACAACAAACACCGCAAGACGCACATCAGAAACAAGAACAACAACAGCAACAACAAAAACAACATGCAGCGCAATAAGAACAACAAAGACAACAAGAAGCAAAACAGAAACAACAAGCACGACAAGAAAACAACAAGAACAACAGCAAAAACAGAAACAACAAGCACGACAAAAACAACAACAAGAACGACAACGAAAACAACAATGAAACAACAACAATGAAACAACGACATGTACAACATGGTACAACTCTGCACATGAAGGACAATGCCACAGCACACTGCAAAACAATGTCAAGACTACAAACATGCCATGGCCTGACAAAAAATCCCATGAATTCACATCTACTCCAGAACAAGCAAGCACACCAGCTTTCAAGGCAGATGACACACTAGATCAATACCGCAAGCACAGGAAAAAGCCCATGTCAGACAACAAAGATGACATACAGAATCAATACCGCAAGCACAGGAAAAAGTCCAGGTCAGACAACGGTGTAACACAGAATCACTAGCACAAGGATAGAAAAAAACGAAAGTCTAAATCAGACAACAAAGTGATTCGACCATTCGAACACCTCATGATGATTTGTTGGTCACTCAAACACAAGAACACTGACGACGCTCACAAAGAAATAACGACATCAACATCATCACTTAGACAACAGAAGAAGAAAGCAACTCACCGAACAAATTCATAACGTTTGGACTCACAAATTTTCTTATCAAGATTGGACTCATAAATATTAATTGGCTTCGTATAATCATCAATATCATCACAACTTGTACATAACATCATTTGTCTACCTGTTTTAAGCAAACGAGAAGAAAAACCTGAGAGACTAAATGTATTAACATTTGACTGATTAACTCATTGATTTTATGTAATGCATTTGCAAACTGCATCCATTATGTTTGTTCAATTTTCTTTACCACATGCAGAAAATATGTAACACAAGACAAAAAGGGGGAGATGTTGTGATCTCTGTATGTGCATGTACATAAGGGGTTGATGTGTAATCAGTAGCACCACATGATCACTAGAGGGCCGGACCAACAGGGGTATAAAAAGCAACCACATTGTGTCTCTCCCTCTCTCTTGAGTGCACTGTGACCAGGGCAGTGTCAGATTAGTTCAGATGGCTAGTGGAGTTACATATAGCTACTGTAGTTAGATCTTGTTAACCTTATCGCTAGTATCAAAGTTAAAGTAAATAACTCATGCAATTATTGTTATAGTTACTCAATGAACCTTTTGTTACTACTGGACGAGTTTGAGTCTTCTTCATCGAGATTCAGACCTCATCATTAACCAAGGATTGAGTAGCACATGTTACCTACCACACAGGTAACAAAACAATGTGGCGAAAGTGCAAACTCCACACAGACAGTGATCCAAGGCCGGAATTGAACCCAGGTCCCTGGTGCTGTGAAGCAGCAGTTCCAACCACCGTGCCACCTTGATGAACGCTGCCATCAACTATGGAATTGCAACACATTATTAATGATCAACTTCAAGAGGAAAGGTGTAAGGGAGTAAATCAGAGAGAAAATTGCAGAAAAAACAAAGAAGTCAGTACATTATAATCACTTCCAGCACGTACGATTTTACTCATCCGTTGCTTCCATTAATAATTCCATCACTAAAGCATGTGTGATTGATAGGAGCTAGTGGTGTGACACAATTGTTATAGCAACTGAACCACTTAAAGGTACAAATCAGAAATGTTTGCTGGTGAGTATGTCTGGCAGCTGCTGAAGGCTGACTGACCCCTCAGGATTATCTGTGTAAAGTGACTGGCTGCTGTCTGTAGGCAAGTCATTTCTGGATAATTACAGCTCATGATAGCAGGGAAATGAATCACAGGGAGAGGAGTACTGACAACATCTGCGGAAAAAGGACTGGAAGAACTGAGCCTACTTACTGGTTGCTTACTAATAATAGAACCACTACAATGAAGAAGGAAGCCATTCAGCCCATCGGGTCTGTACCGACCTTCTGAAAGAGTGCCTTACCTAGGCCCACTCCCCCAGCCTATCCCTGTAATGCCGTAACCCCACCTAACCTGCACACCTTTGGACACGAAGGGGCAATTTATCATGGCCAATCCACCTAACCTGCACATCTTTGGACTGTGAGAGGAAACCAGAGCACCCGGAGGAAACCCCACACAGACAGTAGCCGGAATTGAACCCGGGTCCCTGGCTCTGCGAGGCAGCAGTGCTAACCACTGTGCCATCCAATGAGTACTCATCATTTTTGGTGAGTGAGTGAGTGAACCTGTAATTATTCAGATCAGTCTTATTTATTTAACCAGCTATTTAAGCAACCAGTTCATCCTACCAGAAAATCATTTGCCCATTCATATGTGCATATGCTTATTAGATGCTATGAGCCTATGTATTTAATCATAAGTAATATTATATTTTTTGTGTGATATCTGATTAAGTAGAAATGTTACTTTTAGGTTTTTGAAATGTTGGGTTGTTTTTGAAGCTCCCCCCCTGTGGATTTGAAGGCAGGGGTGGGCCAATTGAGGCCCTAATGTGTGCAATTAATTATCACTTACAGGCCTCATCCCACTACCCCTGGAATTTTACAAGTGGCAGGAAAGTCCCATGCCAAGTGCCAGCCCAGTAGGTTTCTCTCTGATGGACAGCTGAGGGCCTCCTTAACTGGCTTCCTGTGATGATCGGAGGCCCCCCAGAACACCGCCCACAAGGTTTCACACACCACACCCCCAAATGAAGGGCAACTAATTGTCATGCATGTATTTCTGCAGGCTGTTCACCCAAAAATTGATCCTCCTGATTTCCGAGCACAATTTGGCCCTGTCTGCAACCAACCGGAGGTGAGCTCGGTAATATTAGACAGGGTGTTTTTCGAGCGTCTATTATCAGGTGACTGATGCACCTTTGAGGAGTGCTGGTGAACTCATCCAGTCTGGCATAACAGCAAAGCAACAATACTCCTCTAAAAGTAGGGACTTCCATGCTCTGACGGTACAGACTATGTGACAAATGCAGAAGATCCTGTTATTCAAAGCATGGATGCAGTTATTGCTGGAATTCAGTCCTCCCAGCTCTTTAAGGAAGAAAATTATTTTAACAATAGCTTGTGGGCGATAAGGTTTGTTTTTTCTTAATTCATGCAATATGGGTGTCGCTGGCTCGGCCAGAATTTATTGCTTATTCCTAATTGCCCTTGAAACTTCCTTCTAGGACGGCTGCAGTCCATGTGGTGCAGGCACACCAACGGGGCTATTAGGAATTGAGTTCCAAGATGGGCGGCATGGTAGCCCAGTGGCTTCACAGCACCAGGGTCCCAGGTTCGATTCCCATTTAGGTCACAGTCTGTGCGGAGTCTGCACGTTCTCCCGTGTCTGCGTGGGTTTCCTCCGGGTGCTCCAGTTTCCTCCCACAGGCCCCAAAAGGTGTGCTCATTGGGTGAATTGGACATTCTGAATTCTCCGTCAGTGTACCCGGACAGCGCCAGAGTGTGGCGACTAGGGGATTTTCACAGTAACTTCATTACAGTGTTAATGTAAGCCTAACTTGTGACAATAATAAAGATTATTATTATAGATGTTGACCCAGTGACAGTGAGGGAAAGGAAATATAGTTCCAAGTCAGGATGGTGAGTTACTTGGAGGGGAATGTCCAGGTGGTGGGGTTCCCATGTATCTGCTGCCCTCGTCCTTCTCGAAGGTGGTGGTCATGGGTTTGGAAGGTGCTGCATAATCATAGAATCATAGAATTTACAGTGCAGAAGGAGGCCATTCGGCCCATCGAGTCTGCACAGGCTCTTGGAAAGAGCACCCTACCCAAGGTCAACACCTCCTCCCTATCCCCATAACCCAGTAGCCCTACCCAACACTAAGGGCAATTTTGGACACTAAGGGCAATTTATCATGGCCAATCCACCTAACCTGCACATCTTTGGACTGTGGGAGGAAACCCACGCACACACGGGGAGGATATGCAGACTCCGCACAGACAGTGACCCAAGCCGGAATCGAACCTGGAACCCTGGAGCTGTGAAGCAATTGTGCTATCCACAATGCTACCGTGCTGCCCATAAGGAGCCTTGGTGAGTTCCTTGATATGCTCCTACTGCCATGGATAATGACCTCTCTACTGGGTGCCCAAACAGTAAAGAGGAATGTTTTGTTCTGTGATATAACCATCGTAATGTTGCACACAGAACATATAGTTTAACTCAGAAGATGATTTATCAAGAAACACGTGGAAAGATGACTAATGAATTATGATGCAGACAATGGCTACTAAATGAATTCAGTGAATTCTCCTGGAGGTACTCTAAGTGCGACTATCTTCTTGTACGACTTACTACCAACTGGCGGGTGTCTCGAGTCACATGATAGATCTCTATCGCCACCTGCTGGTTGGAGTTCATGCCGATAACTATGTGCACTGATAGACAACTATATACAACTATAACACAAGGAATACTATAACAAGACATATGTCGCTACCAGACTAGTTATTGAGAGGACCCAGCAGAGTTTTAAAAGTGACATTTTGTTGCCTGAACAGATGAGGAGCTTTGCTATCGCTCCAACTCAAATTTATCTTGTTTTTGTAGCCAGCTGTGTCCTTCATATTTTTACCACCCAAAAAGGGACTACACATGGATATTGCTAGGGAGGTGGTATGAGAACTCTGAACACTGAGCTTCTCTTCTGTTTCGCAGTTTACCTTTGGTGCCACATACCCATCCGAGAACATCATAAAACATCTGACGCCTTTACCCCCACGTGCTCATGTGAATAATAATTATCAATTGAACTAGTCAACTTTTTTGAGGGCCACGAAGAATCCAACACAAGTTTGTAGCGTCAAACAGAAAGTAACTTTATTTCCAACAATATGTGCACAGTCCCAGCAGTTCACTAGTGGTTCCTTCTCTAATCGGTACCACACTGGCCAGCTCTATTTATACAGCTGAATTGCTAATGATTGCCCCACGCCCACCTCATTGGGGGAGCTCATATTCCTCAAGGATCATGGGATAACCAATTGTCCCCAACCAATTGGATCCGGGCAGGTTATAATTTCAACATAAAATAACTGCACACTTTCCTGTATGACTCGATTCTGCATAAAAAACAAAGCACACATAAATGCACTTGTTTCTTGTATACAGCAAGATACAAAATGAACAAAAGCCAAAATACTCTTTCGTGACACCGGAGGTGGATTTTTGGCGGGATGTTGGGTGTGATCTTCCCGGAAGCGGACGTTTAAGAAGTCGCTTCTGGGAGCCCTGCCAATTAACAGTGGCAGATGGGCCAGAAGACTAAATCAGAGGCCCTCAGCAATGTCAGATTGGCAGCTATACCAGGAGAGGTGGGCATTGCTGAGGCAGGCAGGAAAGCATGTGAGGGAGTCAACATGGAAGCACCTAGTTGCTTGCAGAGAAATCAACAGAGGCCTGAAGCCTGTCGGGCCATCAGGATGGAGAGGAACCACTACCCAGGAGCAGTGACAGATAAAGCTGCAGCCTTTGATCCCATGGCCCAGTCATTAGGGCATGAAGTCTTCAGCTCAAATAGTCCCCTGGCCTGCCACCAGGAGACCGCCTCAAATTAGCTGATGAATGGCCTCCACACTCAAACAACAAGAAAATGCTGGCATGATTACAAAATGGCCTGCAAGTGGGGCCTTAATTTCTCTAATTGGCTATATGTATCCTTGGAGCATGCAACCGGCTCTGGCCGCATCCTGCCCCTTGGAAAGTTCCAAAATGGCAGGAATGCACAGGAAGCTGTCCCGATGTTGCTCCCCTCTATATTCCTGCTTTGCCCCCAACCCCCACCCAATCTTCACAGGTCCCTTGCTATATGTTAGTCCTTTTAACCTGAAAACCAATATTAAGAGACACAATTATGTGATTATAAATATTTCTCCTATATTTCTGGCATTCGTTCAACAAACATGAGTCATTAATTACCCAGTACCTCCAACATGATTTACATAATAATACATCATCAGTTAATGTGAGTTGACTAACGTTGATTTATGAGTATTTGAGAATGGTTTTAATCATTCACCACATTACCAAATCAATCAATAAAAACCTAAGATTCATTACCGACCAGCTTGTAGGGCCAACCATTATTACAAATATAGATGGACATTGACTTTTTTTAATGTTGGGAATTGAGATTGTGAAGAACAAAATGTGTTAAGTTGGCACAGTTGTATACTGTGATTACAGGTTGTTCCAAATAATCAATAAGATTTGACAGAAACGCAGTGGCCACAGAACTGAGTTTCACTTGTTGCACCTCACATTCTAGTGAAGTACAACTCTACGTATGCGCGATTCAAAGAAACAATTTTGTTTGGTAGTCAAATATATTGGTGAGTTGATAATAAACATCGAACTTAAATCCACTCCCACATTGATGCACAGCGATCACCCCGGAGACTGGAGACAGATACAGCTTATGCGTTACCTCAGAAACAATTCTGTAGCATAAAAGCTTAATACCGTTGTCAGCTTCATTGCCATTTCTGGAAAGTGACCAAAATCTTTATCACCCTTTTTTGTGACTGGAAGTGTTTCAAAATGTCATTTCTGAAAGGTATGACTCTAATTTGTAAACAATGTCCTCTTGTCCGAGATTCCCAACAAATTGTTTCTCCCCCATTTATTCTGTCAGTTCTTCTTATCTCTTACAAACATTTAGCACAACTTTTGTAAGTATTAATATGGTAGCAATATAGCTTCTTCAAAAATGAATTTGGGTGAGTTGTGAGCAGGCCAGCAGATGGCACACCACGCCATCTAAAGATATTGGGCCCTAATTTAATGTAAGGGTGAATCTAATGGCATCCACCATTCCGTTGACTTGGCCTTGCCATTTAATTGCAACTATACTATACTATATATTATATCAGAATTTGCTGGATCTGTGAGCTGAAAATGCAGAGTGAGCGTTGCCAACCATGGCAACTGAGAGAACAGGGCAAGTTACTGTGTATTTCCGTAACCCATCAGATTGAACTAAACAGAGGGAATGGAAATTTGAGTGGGTGAATTCGATGTCAAATCAGATACAGAAAGAGAAATAATGAGAGCAATAGAATGATTGGATTAGGAGAGAGAGAAAATAGACAGCAAGGAAAAGGAAAGATTACTGATTTAAAATTTCACATTTTAAGAATATCAAACAACAATTAAAGCCTGAAGGAATGAGACTCAGGGCGCGATCTACTGACCACGTTGTGTCCCAATGGGAGTGCGACGTGGCCGGTAGATTTCATAGAATTTGATTTCATAGAATTTACAGTGCGAGGCCATTCGGCCCATCGAGTCTGCACCGGCTCTTGGAAAGAGCACCCTACCCAAGGTCCATACCTCCACCCTATCCCCATAACCCAGTAACCCCACCCAACACTAAGGGCAATTTTGGACACGAAGGGAAATTTATCATGGCCAATCCACCTAACCTGCACATCTTTGGACTGTGGGAGGAAACCGGAGCACCCGGAGGAAACCCACGCACACACGGGGAGGATGTGCAGACTCCACACAGACAGTGACCCAAGCCGGAATCGAACCTGGGACCCTGGAGCTGTGAAGCAATTGTGCTATCCACAATGCTACCATGCTGCCCCTAGATCTCGGGTGACAGTCAAGATCCGAACATGCAGGGAATGTGTACCCGGCAGAGGGTGGGTGAGTGCAACAGGAAGGGGACCAGTGCAGTTACCATACGGTCCAGGTAACGTTATGTGCAGGTGTCAGAGGTACAGGGTCTGGGGTCCAGTGAGCAGGGCTCCCCCGCCCCCTGAAGGCAGGTGTGCATGATCAGGATGTTCCAGGTGTAGGGGTGATCAATGGGGGAATGGAGGATCCTGGGGTAGGAGCCATCGCTGCTTGTCAGTCTAATACCCTCTCCCAATTCCTTACAGATATTGAAAGGTATTTTGGACCCAGCTGAACTTGCCCTAGTGGTACTGCTGGCAGGCTGGGTGGCCAGGCGCCATAGATGGTGGCAGCAGCGTCGACAGAGGCTCGAGGCAGCAGTCCATGTGCCGGACCCTGGCCCACACCCTGAGGATCTAACCATCCACCAGGCCAGGATGAGACCCAGAGGGATAGGCCTGCAACGGCCCAGAGTATACAGGAGTCGCTGGTCGTTTGAGCAGATGATGGATAGCGAGTGCCACATCGGTGCGACACCTGTGCCATGTCCTTGCGGACTTGGCACCACGTGGAGGACGAGGACATCCGCTCTCTGTGGCCGTCAAGGTCACCGCATCACTGAACCTTAATGCCTTGGGATCATTCCAGATCTTGAGCAGGGACGTGTGTGGTATCTCACAGGCCACAACCCAGATGTGCATCGGACAGGTCATGGATGCCCTGTTTTCCCAGGCAGAAAACTATATAAACTTTAACACGGACCAAGCCCAACAAGATGCCCAGGCAGCAGGATTCTCTCACATAGCTGGGATGTCTTGGGTCCAGGGGCTGATAGACTGTACGCATTTCGCCTTGCGTGCACCAGGCCATCGGGGCGTGCCCTACATTAACAGGAAAGGGTTCAACTCCCTGAAAATCCAGCATATGTGCGACCACCAGATGAGGATCATGCACGTGTGTGCACGCTTCCCATGGAGTGTGCACCACAGCTACATCCTTGGCAGTCAGACAATCCCAGCCTCTTTGAGGACCACCCCACGATGGCTGGCGGGCTCTTGGGGAATAATGGGTACCCGCTGAGGACCTGGCTAATGACGCCAGTACGGAGGCCGGAGACCGATGCGGGGGACCAGTACAACATGGCCCATGTGGCCACTCGGGCTGCCATTGAGAGGCGCATTGGACTGCTGAAAATGCAGTTCCGATGCCTCTACCACTCTGGTGATGCCCTGCAGTACAGCCCCCAGAGGGCTGCCCGCTTTGTGGTGGTCTGCTGTGTCCTCCACAACCTGGCACAGCAACGGGGCGACGTGCTGGAGGTGGGGAATGAGGAATATGTTGCCACCACCGAGTAGGAAGGCGAGAATGATGAGGACCAGCAGAGGCTGGAGGACGATCCCGGAGAGGAACCGGAGGACCAGCCGGAGGCTGCAGGACAGGCGGCAGCGGTGAGGCTCCGGCAAGCTCGGAGGGCCAAGGAGGCCCTCATACTCGCCCGCTTCACATAGGACATTGCCTTGTCCGTCATCGTGACCCTCCCCGCCCCCCCCGCATTTCCCACCATACAGGGTCTGTGTTACATCACTCCAGGGTGCTGGGACTGTGTCCGCACCGTCACCGGGTCACTGTCAAGGGCAGGGGGGTGATGATAACCCGCAAAGAGCTGAGCACTGGTGCTCCTCATTTAATGCCCTAGTCTGACCATTGCTTATCTGTTGAGTGCTTGCTCATATCCATGACCTGCACACGGTGTACCAGCAGTTCGTGCCCCCACACGCCTGGGGAGATGGACCATGGATTCAGAGGTCAGCCCGCATAGTGTTGGAAAGTGACAGAGGCATCATACCCGTTGTGGTGAAGGGTTTTTAATGTTTCACAAGTGTCCAACACTGCCCCACTCTCCCGATAGTGCCCCCCAGTCTCCCCACCACCTCCGCCCTCATCCCCTACCTATCCTCTCTCCCCCTCCCCTCTCCCAGTGCCCTCAGTGATCCACTACATGCTAAGCCTTCCTTTCTCTATCGCTGCATCTAGGTATGTCCCCAGGATGCACGTCAGAGGTGGAGACAGGCAGCTGCTACCACGTCCTGGGGCCTTCAATGCTCCTGGTGGGCATCCTCTGGTGGCTCTGGGGCCGGAGGGCCCCAGTCAGACGATGGCAGCCCATGCACAGCCATGCCACCTTGTTCCTGGTGCGGCGTCATCAGAGGGGTGGAACTCAGGCGTGCTAGTGGCCACCATCCCCACTCCATGGGATGGGTCCAGGTTGGCACCCAGCGCACCCTCCTCCTGGTCGGTGCCCATAGGCCCTAGCGTTGACCTCGGGACGGAGCGGTAGCTAGTTCGAACCCTGGCTGCCCCTGCATCACCTGGCTCTGCCAGCCCTGGCGGCTCCCCGATGTTTGCACCATGGCATCAGCACCCTCGGCGATGCTCCTCAGTGATTGTGACGTGCTCTGCAGCACCTTGGCAATGCCCACCTGTGACTGGGACATGTCCCGCAGAGCCTCATCAAGGTCAACCTGGTACTGGGCCATGTCCCTCATCGGGTTGGACATTCTGCCGAGACCCTCAGCCATGGCTATCGCTGACTGCACCATGCCTTGGACACCTTCACAAATGCTGCTGACGTTGTGCACCAGGCTCTCCATGTGGTCGCCACCCTAGCAGTGTTGGCCTCAGTGCCACACATTGCCAATCTCCTGCACCTGTAGCCTCTGGGATTCCTCCAATCAGCTGTGAACCTGCTGGAATGATGCTGACATCTCGCTCTGAATGTCCTGCCCGTACCCTAACGCCTGCATCAGCTCCGGGTAAACCTGTCCTAGAGGCTCAGCATCTGCCTGGGACCCAGATGGGACCTGGGATCCAGCAGACCTCTGACTGCTGTCTCGCCTGGGCATGCCTGCCTCCATCTGATGTGCATCTGCAACTCTGAGGTGCTCACTAGAATGTGCCCCAGAAACCTGCCCACTAACATTGGCAACCCACTTGTGAGGCCCGGTGTAGGTCGGTGATCACCTTACGGCACTGGAGGCCGGACCTCCTGGTCATGCTTCCCGAGCTGATGGGCGCTGCCACTTCATCCCAGGTGGCACTGGCTTCCCTGTGGCTCACCCTGCGGTACCCTCGGGGGAACAGGACATCCCTCCTGGCCTCAACTGCCTCTAAGAGCCTCCCCAGATCTCCCCGAATTGTGGGGCCGGTCGTCTGGATGCCGTGGCTGCGAGCTGTGTGGGGTTGGCTGTACCAGTGCAGTTTAAGTGCTGCTCTCCCTTGTTAGCGGGGGCTGGTGAGTGTGGTCACAGCGAATTGACTGGCAAGCCTTAATTTGCAGTGTGAAGCCCATGGGGCCTCCTTAAATGGACCAATTAATGTTGTATTGTGGTGACAGTCTCATTGGGCTGAGCACCGGGAAGCTCCAACAAATCTCTGACAGATAATCCTACAGCTAGTCTCCCTTTATCTAAAACTGTAGCATGCAAAGTATGCGCTTTGTTTGTTACTTTCCTGTCAAAGAATCCGAAGCAATCTTGTTTGCTCGATTTTTTTACTGGTATTGAAACTATGGTTGCCAATGCCATTGATCATGTTATAGAAACGCCACAGTGCAGAAGGAGGCCATTCAGCCCATCGTGTTTGCACCCTTCGAACGAGCACTCTATCCGTGTCCACTCACCTGTCCATCCCACCCTATCACCGTAACCCCATAACCAAACCTGCACATCCCTGGACACCAAGGGACAATTTATCATGGCCAATCCACCTAACCTGCACATACCGAGCACCCGGAGGAAACCCACGCAGACATGGGAGAACATACAAATTCCACACAGACAGTTACCCAAGGTCGGCATTGAACCCGGGTCCCTGGCGCTGTGAGACAGCAGTGCTAACCACTATGCCACCGTGCTGCCCTTATTCCCATAGGTTACACCACAAAGCCTCCTATGCAATTCAACGGCCTTTTTTCCCGATCTCCAATATTTTTTGATAACTAACACGCCAGAATATTCAGAGAAAATGAAATAAAAAACGCACTGTCCTTCTGATTTTCCTCCCAGGACACTTGCCAAAATGTCCAAGGGATCAATCTTCAATTCTTGCAGACTCTAGACTAATCCTGGAGGGTCAATGATGCACGGTCAATAACCTCAGAAACGAGATTGGAGACAATTGAAGGCTTTAATGCGCTAGATGTTTCCCCCAGCAGCGCAGGTACAGAAGGAAGCTGCTGGGGCAGCACGGGCTCTTATACCCCGCCTTGCAGGGCGGGGCTAACATACAAGCTTATCCAATGGGAACAAGTACATTCTCCACCAATGGTATTCTGGCATTACTAGGTACCGTAATCCTCCTAACACAGACAACCACATTCACCCCCTGTTAAAAAAGAGTCCAGCGGGGGGGGTGGCTTCGTATTACAATGTGATAAAAGTGGTAGAAGTTACAGTTCTGAAGGTACCGTAATGCCTTTGTACAGTGTTTTGCCTCATTACAACTCTTAACTATTTACAACAGTAATGTACATTTCAAAAGGAATCAATTAGTCGATCGGGGGCCCTGGTCATCCTCTGCGACCGTCGTAGCTTTGGTGGTGATGTCGTGGAAGTTCCGGCGTCTGTGACTCCGGGAGCGTGGTTTCGGCTTCAGCGGCGGCTTCATCACCCCTAGACATGGCTGGCGGAATGGCCGACTCGCCTGGGAAAGGGGCAGCTGTGGGGTGCGCCGGTGGGAAGGGCCTAGACGGGGCTGGTGGAAGAACCAATCCACCTGGGAAGGGAGCGTCTGTGGGGTGCGCCGGTGGGAGGGAGGGTAGGACTGGTGGCGGGGGTGTGTGTGGGGACCCAGCGGGCGCCAGGTCACGTAGGGAGACCGTATCCTGTCGCCACGTAGGCGTACTGAGGGTTAGCGTGGAGGAGATGGACCCTCTCAACCAATGGGTCCGATTTGTTCGCCCGCACGTGTTTTCGGAGCAGGACGGGTCCGGGAGCTGCCAGCCAGGTCGGGAGCGAGGTCCCAGAGGAAGAATTCCTGGGAAAGACAAGGAGACGTCCGTGAGGTGTTTGGTTGGTCGTGGTACACAGCAGTGACCGGATGGAGTGGAGGGCATCCGGGAGGACTTCCTGCCAGCGGGAGACTGGGAGATTCCTGGACCGCAGGGCCTGTGGGACGGTCTTCCAGACTGTTCCATTCTCCCTCTCTACCTGTCCATTTCCCCGGGGGTCAGAACTGGTCGTCCTGCTCGAGGCAATGCCCTTGCTGAGCAGGAATTGATGCAGTTCGTTACTCATAAAGGAGGACCCCCTATCACTGTGTATGTAGGCGGGGAAACCGAACAGTGTAAAGATACTATGGAGGGCTTTTATCATAGAATTTACAGTGCAGAAGGAGGCCATTCGGCCCATCGAGTCTGCACCAGCTCTTGGAAAGAGCACCCTACCCAAGGTCAACACCTCCACCCTATCCCCATAACCCAGTAACCCCACCCAACACTAAGGGCAATTTTGGACACTAAGGGCAATTTATCATGGCCAATCCACCTAACCTGCCCATCTTTGGACTGTGGGAAGAAACCGGAGCATCCGGAGGAAACCCACGCACACACGGGGAGGATGTGCAGTCTCTGCACAGACAGTGACCCAAGCCGGAATCGAACCTGGGACCCTGGAGCTGTGAAGCAATTGTGCTATCCACAATGCCACCATGCTACCGTTATGACGGTGGTTGCGGTCATGTCGGGGCAGGGGATGGCGAATGGGAACCGGGAGTACTCGTCAATCACGTTCAGGAAGTACGTTTTGCGGTCGGTGGAGGGGAGGGGGCCTTTGAAATCCATACTGAGGCATTCAAAGGGACGGGAAGCCTTTATCAGGTGCGCTTTCTCTGGCCTGTAGAAGTGCGGCTTGCACGTGGCTGTCCTGACCTCCTCGATGGAGTAGGGCAGGTTGCGGGTCTTGATGAAGTAGAAAAATCGAATGAACCCCGGTGGCAGAGGTCCTCGTGGAGGGCTCGGAGGCAGTCCACTTATTCGTTGGCACATGTGCCGTGGGATAGGGCATCAGGAGGCTCATTTAGCTTCTTGGGACGATGCAAGATCTCATCGTTGTAGGTGGAGAGTTCGATCCTCCACCGTAAGATCTTGTTGTTTTTTATCTTGCCCCGCTGTGCATTATCGAACATGAAAGCAATCGACCGTTTGTCAGTGAGGAGAGTGAATCTCCTGTCGACCAGGTAATGCCTCCAATGTCAACAGCTTCTACTATGGCCTGGGCCTCCTTTTCGACTGAGGAATGGTGGATTTCGGAGGCGTGGCGGGTGCGTGAGAAGAAGTCCATGGTTCTGCCCGCTTGGTTGAGGGTGGCCACCAGAGCTACGTCGGACGGGTCGCTCTCGACCTGGAAGGGGAGGGACTCGTCGATGGCGTGCAACGTGGCCTTTGTAACGTCTGCTTTGATGCGGCTGAAGGCCTGGCGGGCCTCTATCGACAGGGGAAAAACTGTGGATTGGATCAGTGGACGGGCCTTGTCCGCATAGTTGGGGACCCACTGGGCATAGTCGGAAAAAAAACCTAGGCAGCGCTTCAGGGCCTTGGAGCAGTGCGGGAGGGGGAACTCCATAAGGGGGCGCATGCGTTCAGGGTCGGGGCCTATCACTCCATTACGCACTACTAAGCCGAGGATGGCTAGACGGTCGGTGCTAAACACGCATTTATCCTTGTTATACGTTAGGTTAAGGATTTTTGCGGTTTGGAGGAATATTTCGGAGATTGGTGTTGTGGTCCTGCTGTTCGTGGATGCAGATGGTGACATTATCGAGGTACGGGAATGTGGCCCGTAAACCGTACCAGTCAACCACTCGGTCCATCTCTCGTTGGAAGACCGAGACCCCGTTAGTGACACCGAAGGGAACCCTTAAGAAGTGGTAGAGCCGCCCATCTGCTTCGAAGGCAGTGTATTTGCGGTCACTAGTGCGGATGGGGAGCTGGTGGTAGGCGGACTTAAGATCCACCGTGGAGAAGACCTTATAATGCGCGATCCTGTTTAGCAGGTCGGATATGCGGGGGAGAGGGTACGTGTCCAGCTGCGTAAACCTGTTGATGGTCTGACAGTAGTCGATGACCATCCTATGCTTCTCCCCGGTCTTTACAACCAATACTTGAGCTTCCAGGGGCTGTTGCTAGCCTCAATGACACCTTCCTTCAGTAACCGTTGGACCTCTGACCTAATAAATATCCGGTCCTGGGCCTGTACCGTCTGCTCCTGGTGGCGACGGGTTTGCAATCCGGGGTGAGGTTCGCAAACAGGGAAGGCTGATCGACCTTGAGGGTCGCAAGGCTGCAGACAGAGAGGGGGGGTATAGGGCCGCTGAATTTGAAAGTTAGACTTTGGAGGTTGCACTGAAAATCCAACCCTAGGAGTGTGGCCGCGCAGAGGTGAGGAAGGACGTAGAGTCGGTAGTTTTTGAACTCGTGAACTCCCTTCCTTGGACCGTGAGGTTTGCTACACAAAACCTCTTGATCTCTACTGAGTGAGATCTGAAGGCCAGGGAAATTTTTTGATTAACGGGGTGGACGGGGAGAGAACAGCGTCTTACCTTGTTGGAGTGTATGAAGCTCTCCGTGCTCCCAGAGTCAATTAGGCAGGACGTTTCATGCCCATTGATAAGCACCGTCGTCGTAGCAGTCGATATTGTTTGGGGCCGAGACTGATCCAGGGTCACCGAGGCTACTCATGGCAGCAGTTGCATGTTTTCTTCGGGCGGTGTGTGGTCAGCCGAGCTGGGGTCCTGGGAGTCCATCCAAGATGGCGGCGCCCGTTGGTCGCACATGGCCGGGGGTGCACAAAATGGCGGTGCCCCTCCATCGCAGGTGGCGTTCGCGGGACAAGATGGCGGCACCCGGTCGCCACACGTGGCCCTGGAGGAGGAAGATGGGGGCGCCCACTGGCCACATGGGGACCGTGGAGAGGATTGTGGTGGCGGTCCCTATTCGCCGCTGGAGACCGCAGCAACCGTCCGGGCCTGGCATACCGCCACGAAGTGGCCCTTTTTACCGCATCCCTTGCAGGTCGATGCACGGGCCGGACAGCGCTGTCGGGGGTGCTTGGCTTGCCCGCAAAGATAGCAGCGGGGCCCCCCGGGGTTGCCAGGCCGTCTTGCAGCACAAGCTTGTGGGGGGATGGGAGATGCCTCGGGGTCGGCTGCAGATTTAGGAGGACAGCATACCTGCAACGAAAGCGCCCCGGATCAAAAGTTCTGTGTGGTCGCTCGCCGAAACTTGTAGGCAGATGCAGTTTCTCCCCAACACTAGGAGCACACGGTAGAATTCCTCCAGCGATTCCCCGGGGATTTGTCGCCTCGTCGCTAGCAGATGTCGGGCGTAGACCTGGTTTACAGGGCGAATATAATGTCCTTTCAGCAGCTCCATTGCTGCATCGAAATCGTCCGCGTCCTCGATGAGGGTGTAGATTTCTGGGCTCACCCTCGAGTGCAGGACTTAAAGTTTCTGTTCTCCCGTGGGTGGGCTTTCGGCCCTTCCGAGATATCCGTTGAAACACGCCAGCCAGTGCTTGAAGGTTGCCGCTGAGTTTGCTGCGTGGGGGCTGAGTTGCAGACACTCCGGCTTGATTCGGAGCTCCATTCTTTTAAATCTAGCGTATTAAATTGATGCTCGATCAATAACCTCAGAAACGAAATTGGAGACAATTGAAGGCTTTAATACGCTAGATGTTTCCCCCAGCAGCGCAGGTACAGAAGAAAGCTGCTGGGGCGGCACGGGCTCTTATACCCCGCCTTGCAGGGCGGAGCTAACATACAATCTTATCCAATAGGAACGAGTACATTCTCCACCAATGGTATTCCGGCATTACTAGGTGCCGTAATCCTCCTAACACAGACTACCACAGTCAGTAACCCTGGTTCAAGTCCAACTGACATAGCAGGAGAGTTCAGCGCCTGCTTTCTCAAGTAATCTTTGGCACCTTGAGAGAAATTCTTTGGCGACTTACAGATCTGATCCCAGGTAGTTTATGTGACCTGTGTTGATTTTGTGCTTCCTGGTAAATCATATAAATGTCATGAACTGGAGCTGGATCTTTAAACTTCAAACATCCCATATCTCAAATTTGAGAACTCCAAATCCTAAAGGAGCCAAAGCTCTCATACGTAGCTTTACCCTGACCTGGGTGAGCATGTGTCATTACCAATGCTGTACAAGGGATACACCATTGTACGGACCAAATGTTTCTGAAGATGATACAACATTACTACTCTACCTGCAGCAGCAGTCAGCTCCTCCTGTTAAAGAGTATAAAGCTGAGTGCTTGCAACAAACCCATAATCCCAATTCAATCAACAGGCTACAATTGCTAAATGCATTTCTATATTTAAGCCATATGCACTTAAAATATTTATGGCATGCGATTTTTGTTTTAAATGATTTGCCTTTAAATGTAATGCTTTTTACAGCTTTCCGCTTTACATGAAAATTAATTTTACATATCTTTCCTACCCCCAGGCCATTCGCACTGGGAGACAGGTGAATCATAGCAGACATCTTCATAACTCCACTCTGACAATGAGCATGTGGATCGTGAAGTGAGACTCCAGGCCAAGTTTATTTTACCGCATAGGACTAAATGTGGAGAGCTACATCCCGAAATTACTGCTCAAGATGAATCATCTGCAAATATTATCAGGCATAATCTCATTTTGTTCAGTTACATTCCAACATTGATAATGTTATTCAATTTATTCTTAAAGCAGCTTTTTTCCTTCCCTTTTGAAGACGCTATCCTGCAGGCCCTCTGGGTGAGGCCTCTCATGAGTAAGCGAAGGCACGCCATCTTGCTAATCTTCCTCCTCTCTCGCTTGGCGAGACTGAGGCCAACTGTCCTGCCCAACCGACATCAACAAATGGTACACAGACCGGCAATCAACCCCAAGACACTTCTTCAATATGACTCTGTGACATAGAACACACCATATACACTCACTCAGGAATATGGGGCGTCATTCTCCGACCCCCCGCCGGGGCGGAAATCCCTCCGGCGTCGGCCTAGCCCCTCAATGTTGGGGCTCGGCCCGCAAAGATGCGGAGCATTCCGCACCTTTGGGGCGGCGTGATGCCCGTCTGATTGGCGCCGATTTGGGCGCCAGTCGGCGGACATCGCGCCGTTGGGGGAGAATTTCGCCCATGATTCTGCAAGGAACGACCTGGTTTAAGCAGAGGTTCTAAACATGCTTAAACGTGCTGCCTCATGCCGACCGAGGACCCGTGTTCAATCCCGGCCCTGCGTTACTGTCCATGTGGAGTTTGCACAATATCCCGTGTCTGTGCTGGTTTCACGCCCACAACCCAAAAATGTGCAGGGTAGGTGGATTGGCCACACAGTAAATTGCCCCTTAATTGGAAAAAATGAATTGGGTACTCTACATTTTAAAAATAAGAAAACCCAAACAAAACACAGAGCTTCCGATGGAGGAACTTTATCAAACATTAAGAGTTAATTTGTAGGACATTGAGGATGTTATGCAGGCTAAAGAAGTGGTAAATGCATTTTGCAGGGACAATAAGAGTGATAGATTCAGGTTAGGCAGCTACAGATCTTGGAAGTCATTTATTCATTGCTTTTAATTTAAAAAAACAAGACTGCTGTAGCACAGGGGCTGGTGGCCTTTTTAGTGTGTCTGAAGCCGTGAACTACCGGCCCTATTTATACCCTGCAATTTGAGACAGGGTCATTGAGAAACCAAAAGCTGCAGGCCAAAGCCTTGCCCAGCTACATTTCTGTTCCCTCACCAAGGTCCATGGAGATTCTAAACCAACTAATTTATGCAGGCAGTAAACAAGTCTCAGTGCATGAGGGTGACAGTGAGAACATACAATGAAGGAAAATTTTAAAAAGAAAAGAAATGTAAAATGGAACAAAATAAATATTTGACAAGTTCTCTCAATTGTGATTTTGACGTGGGGAACGGGCCGGGTGTGGGGTGCGGGCGCGTGGCTGGCCGAGGAGGGGTCATGGCTAGTCGGCGGGGGAGGGGGGCGGGTAGCCCCCTGATCCGGCTGATAACCTGGAATGTAAGGGGACTGAATGGGCCAGTCAAGCGGGCCCGCGTGTTCGCGCACCTGAAGGGGCTGAAGGCGGATGTGGTTATGCTCCAGGAGACACACCTGAAGGTGGCAGACCAGGTAAAATTGAGGAAGGGGTGGGTAGGTCAGGTGTTTCACTCGGGGCTGGATGCCAAAAATCGAGGGGTGGCGTTCTTGGTGGGAAAGAAGGTGTCATTCGAGGCATCGAGCATTGTGGCAGATAATGGCGGTAGGTACGTAAGGGTGAGTGGTAAGTTTCAGGGAGAGAGAGTGGTACTGGTTAATCTGTATGCCCCGAATTGGGACGATGCGGGTTTTATGTGGCGTATGTTGGGTTGGATCCCAGACTTGGAAGTGGGGGTCCTGATAATGGGGGGAGACTTTAACACGGTGCTGGATCCGGCACTGGATCGCTCCAGGTCTATGACGGGTAGGAAGCCGGCAGCGGCTAGAGTGCTGAGGGGGTTTGTGGACCAGATGGGAGGGGTGGACCCTTGGAGATTTGGAAGGCCGAGGGCTAGGGAATTTTCATTCTTCTCACATGTCCATAAGGCTTATTCCCGAATCGACTTTTTCATTTTGAGTAGGGCGCTGATAGCGAGAGTAGAGGACACTGAGTATTCGGCAATAGCCATTTCGGACCACGCCCCGCATTGGGTGGACTTGGAGATGGGGGAGGAGAGGGACCAGCGCCTGCTGTGGCGCTTGGAGGTGGGGCTGTTGGCGGATGAGGAGGTGAGCGAGCAGGTCCGAGGAAGTATAGAGAGGTACTTGGAGACCAACGATAATGGGGAGGTCCGAGTGGGGATGGTAAGGGAGGCGCTGAAGGCGGTGGTGAAGGGAGAGCTGATCTCCATTAGGGCCCACAAGGAGCGGAGGGAGCGGGGGGGAGAAGGAGAGGCTGGTGGGGGAGATGGTGAGGGTAGACAGGAGGCATGCGGAGGTGCCCGAGGAAGGATTGTTGAGGAAGAGGCGCAGCCTCCAGGCCGAATTCGACCTGGTGACCACCAGGAAGGCGGAGGTGCAGTGGAGGAAGGCCCAGGGGGCGATTTACGAGTATGGGGAAAAAGCGCATCAGCTTCGGAAGTGGGACGCAGCTAGGGAGATTGGGGGAGTTAAGGACAGGGGAGAGAATGTGGTGCGGAGTGGGGTTGGCATCAATGGGGTCTTCAGGGACTTTTACGAGGAATTGTACCGATCCGAGCCCCCACGGGAGGATGGAGGGGTGGGCTGCTTCCTGGACCAATTGAGGTTTCCAAAAGTGGAAGTAGGACTGGTGGCGGGACTAGGGGCCCCGATTGGGCTGGAGGAGATGGCCAAAGGGATAGGGAGCATGCAGGTGGGGAAGGCACTGGGGCCGGACAGTTTCCCGGTCGAATTCTACAAAAAATATATGGACCTGTTGGGCCCGTCGCTAGTCAGGACCTTTAATGAGGCAAGGGAGGGGGGGGTTTTACCCCTGACGATGTCCCGGGCGCTGATCTCCTTGATCCTGAAGCGGGACAAGGCTCCCCTGCAGTGTGGGTCTTACAGACCGATTTCGTTGTTAAATGTAGATGCCAAGGTGCTGGCGAAGGTCTTAGCCACGAGGATTGAGGATTGTGTGCCGCAGGTCATCCACGAAGACCAGACGGGGTTTGTGAAGGGGAGGCAGTTGAACGCAAATGTGCGGAGGCTTTTGAACGTTATCATGATGCCGGCGACGGAGGGGGAGGCGGAGATAGTGGTGGCGATGGATGCTGAGAAAGCCTTCGATAGGGTAGAGTGGGGGTACCTGTGGGAGGTGCTGAAGAGGATTGGGTTTGGGGAGGGGTTTGTCAGGTGGGTTAGGCTGTTGTATGAGGTCCCGATGGCGAGTGTGGCCACAAACAGGAGGAGGTCCGAGTACTTTCGGTTGCACCGAGGGACGAGGCAGGGGTGTCCCCTGTCCCCCCTGCTCTTCGCACTGGCGATTGAACCCCTGGCTATGGCACTGAGGGAGTCAAGGAACTGCAGGGGGTTGGTGCGGGGTGGGGAGGTGCATAGGGTGTCGCTCTATGCGGACGACCTGCTGCTATATGTGGCGGACCCGGTGGGGGGAATGCCGGAGGTAATGAGGATTCTTTGGGAATTCGGGGACTTTTCGGGGTACAAGCTCAACATGGGGAAGAGCGACCTGTTCGTGGTTCACCCAGGGGACCAGGAGAGGGGGATTGGCAAGCTCCCACCAAAAAGGGCGGAGAGGAGCTTCAGGTATTTGGGGGTCCAGGTGGGCAGGAGCTGGGGGGCCCTGCATAGGCTTAATTTTACAAGGTTGGTGGAGCAAATGGAGGAGGAGTTCAAGAGGTGGGACGCGTTGCCACTGTCCCTGGCGGGTAGGGTGCAGTCAATCAAAATGACGGTGCTCCCAAGGTTTTTGTTCCAGTTCCAGTGCCTCCCCGTGTTTATCCCGAAGGCTTTTTTTAGACGGGTTAACAGGAGTATAATGGGGTTTGTGTGGGCGCAAGGGACTCCGAGGGTGAGAAGGGTGTTCCTGGAGCGGAGTAGAGATAGGTGGGGACTGGCGCTGCCCAACCTCTGTGGGTACTACTGGGCCGCCAATGCGACGATGATGCGCAAGTGGGTGATGGAGGGGGAGGGGACTGCATGGAAGAGGCTGGGGGTGTGGTGTCTTGTGTGGGTACGAGTCTGGGGGCGCTGGCAACGTCACCGCTGCTGCTCCCTCCAAGGAGGTATACCACGAGACCGTTGGTGGCGGCTGCCCTCAAAATTTGGGGGCAGTGGAGGCGGCATAGGGGGGACCCCAATACGGGGGAGAGCAGGTGGAGGGTTATCGGGGTGGCACAGGGCAGGGATACGAAAGTTGGGGGACCTGTTTGTGGACGGGGAGTTCGCGAGCCTGGGTGAGCTGGAGGTGAAGTACGGGCTCCCCCCCGGGGAACACCTTCAGGTACTTACAGGTAAGGGCGTTTGCCAGACGGCAGGTGGTGGAATTCCCGAGGCTACTGCCACACACAGTACAGGACAGAGTGCTCTCAGGGGAGTGGGGAAGATCTCGGAAACTAACTAGGTGATGCAGGAGGAGGAGGAGGCCTCGGTGGTGGAACAAAGAACAAAGAACAACAAAGAACAAAGAAATGTACAGCACAGGAACAGGCCCTTCGGCCCTCCAAGCCCGTGCCGACCATACTGCCCGACTAAACTACAATCTTCTACACTTCCTGGGTCCGTATCCTTCTATTCCCATCCTATTCATATATTTGTCAAGATGCCCCTTAAATGTCCCCATCGTCCCTGCTTCCACTACCTCCTCCGGTAATGAGTTCCAGGCACCCACTACCCTCTGCGTAAAAAACTTGCCTCGTACATCTACTCTAAACCTTGCCCCTCTCACCTTAAACCTATGCCCCCTAGTAATTGACCCCTCTACCCTGGGGAAAAGCCTCTGACTATCCACTCTGTCTATGCCCCTCATAATTTTGTATACCTCTATCAGGTCGCCCCTCAACCTCCTTCGTTCCAGTGAGAACAAACCGAGTTTATTCAATCGCTCCTCATAGCTTATGCCCTCCATACCAGGCAACATTCTGGTAAATCTCTTCTGCACCCTCTCTAAAGCCTCCACATCCTTCTGGTAGTGTGGCGACCAGAATTGAACACTATACTCCAAGTGTGGCCTAACTAAGGTTCTATACAGCTGCAACATGACTTGCCAATTCTTATACTCAATGCCCCGGCCAATGAAGGCAAGCATGCCGTATGCCTTCTTGACTACCTTCTCCACCTGTGTTGCCCCTTTCAATGACCTGTGGACCTGTACTCCTAGATCTCTTTGACTTTCAATACTCTTGAGGGTTCTACCATTCACTGTATATTCCCTACCTGCATTAGCCCTTCCAAAATGCATTACCTCACATTTGTCCGGATTAAACTCCATCTGCCATCTCTCCGCCCAAGTCTCCAGACAATCTAAATCCTGCTGTATCCTCAGACAGTCCTCATCGCTATCCGCAATTCCACCAACCTTTGTGTCGTCTGCAAACTTACTAATCAGACCAGTTACATTTTCCTCCAAATCATTTATATATACTACAAACAGCAAAGGTCCCAACACTGATCCCTGTGGAACACCACTGGTCACAGCCCTCCAATTAGAAAAGCATCCCTCCATTGCTACCCTCTGCCTTCTATGGCCTAGCCAGTTCTGTATCCACCTTGCCAGTTCACCCCTGATCCCGTGTGACTTCACCTTGGAGGTGAAAGGTAAGTGGGAGGAGGAGTTGGGAGAGGAGATTGGGGAAGGGACGTGGGCAGATGCCCTAGGGAGGGTAAACTCTTCCTCATCATGCACGAGGCTCAGCCTCATACAGTTTAAGGTGCTGCACAGGGCACACATGACCGGGACAAGGATGAGCCGGTTTTTTGGGGGTGAGGACAGGTGTGTTAGGTGCTCAGGGAGCCCAGCAAATCACACCCATATGTTCTGGGCATGCCCAGCGCTGGAGGAATTTTGGAAGGGCGTAGCAAGGACGGTGTCGAGGGTGGTAGGATCCAGGGTCAAACCGGGCTGGGGGCTCGCAATATTTGGGGTGGCAGAGGAGCCGGGAGTGCAGGAGGCGAAAGAGGCCGGTATTCTGGCCTTTGCATCCCTGGTAGCCCGGCGAAGGATTCTTCTTCACTGGAAGGATGCGAGGCCCCCAAGCGTGGAATCCTGGATCAACGACATGGCGGTGTTTATTAAATTGGAGAGGGTGAAATTCGCCTTGAGAGGGTCGGTACAAGGGTTCTTTAGGCGGTGGCAACCGTTCTTAGACTTCCTGGCAGAACGGTAGACATTGGTCAATGGCAGCAGCAACTCGGGGCGGGGGGGGGGGTTTACTTTACTTTATTTCAGTTTCTGTTATTTACACTGGAGGGTCCAGAGGGGTGTATATACCAGTTGTGTTAAGTCGGGGTGTTAATGTTAATTTATTATTTATGTACGGGGGGCGGGGGGTAGAGAGGGTTGCTTTTCTAGACCGTGTTTTGTACTTAACCCTGTTGGGTTCCTTTTTCATTTTGTTATTGATATTTTATGAAAACCTTAATAAAAATTATTTTTTTTTAATTAAAAAAATTGTGATTTTGGGATTGTCAGACGGGCCACAATATATTTTCTGTTCTCAATCAATTTTTTCCGGTCTTAATTTTTCCAATGGTCTTGGCATGGATTATCCAATCAGGCTTCTGAACCCCATTGTCAGGCTCACACCGGGTCAGAAGTCCACACGGTGTAGGAAACAGTCACTCAAATGTGATTTTCCCCAGAGAGGCCAATTAATGGCCAGAGGGTGGGCTTGCTGTCCAATTAAGGACAGCGGTGGGCTCTTGAAGCTGCAGGGCCAATCAAAGGCCTTCCAGCATGAAAGCAGCAGCAGGATGCCACGTCAGGCTTCAAATGGAGGAACCTCCCCTCCAAATTTCCCAAAATTTAAATTTTAAAAATTAACTTTGCAACCGGGCCAGCATTGTGGTGGGGGAGAAGAGGGACCCCTCCACAGTGGGGGACCTGCACCTATCAACCAAGATAGGCTTTCTAAACCTGTCTGCAGTCTTGGTCTGTTGGTGGGAAGCTGCCTGCAAGGCAATAAAACTTTCTCCAGCTAGCCTCCATCAATAGGCCCTCAGAGACCACTTATGAGCCTGATTGGCTACCCAGCATCTGCAGGCAAGCATCTTTCCTACCCCTCCATCCTGCCTGTAGGAAAATGGGCCAGGGATGGTAAGGAACTGGGAAACCTACATGCAGGCTATTTTTATCACCTGCCCAACTCCATCCCTGGCCCTGGTGGAAGCTCAAAATCCAATTCCCTACGTCTATGACATAAAGATTTACAAATTGTTCATTTTAACGTGCCGCTGTGAATTATTTATCTGTCTTTGTTAAGATTTGACTACATTTAACTGAAATGATACATCATTTATTCTCACTCATTATGAGTAATGCACTAACAATTTCAAGACATTTGCGGCTGAAGGTTATTAAAGAGTGAGTAATGGAACAGTCTTAAAGACAAATGGTAGTAAGACTACCTTATCAAACCACAATGTATGGCAGCTAAGGCATTTGATTCAGAAGATTCCAATGATGCCGTAAGTATTTTGAAAGTAACTTCAATTCGGTTGATTCAGTGGAATAATCCCCATGAGGTGACTAATGGAGTATCTGTAAATGAGGATGGCGATGAAACGTAATCTTTAGGACATCAAGAGGCTCTTAAAAATGCAACATAAATGTTCCTTCCTCACTGCAACATATGTTTGTACTTTCTCCTCATGAATCGCAGCACGGTAGCACAGTGGTTAGCACTGTTACTTCACAGCTCCAGGGTCCCAGGTTCATTTCCCGGCTTGGGTCACTGTCTGTGCGGAGTCTTCACATTCACCCCTGGTCTGCGTGGGTTTCCTCCGGGTGCTCCGGTTTCCTCTCACAAGACCCGAAAGACCTGCTTGTTAGGTGAATTGGACATTCTGAATTCTCCCTCTGTGTAACCGAACAGTGCCGGAATGTGGCAATTAGGGGATTTTCACAGTAACTTCATTGAAGTGTAAATGTAAGCCTATTTGTGACACTAATAAAGATTATTATTATTAAGATTATTAAGATGGGGAGAAAAATAAGAAGCCGGCAGCTCTCAGTCAGCAAGAGCTCCGTCCCTCGGGGTCTTGATTCCAGGGGAAGGCCTAGCAGTGGTCTTGCCACTGCCTGTTTGGCTTCTGGTTCAGTGGGCCTTTCCAAAAAGAGGGAGTATGGGTCTCTCGAGACCCCCAGTGCCTCAACAAGATTCCATCATTCATATCAGGAAAAAGTACTTCCTGATTCCTTCCTAAATAGCCAAGCTCTAATTTTAAGGTAACTCCCCTTGTTCTTGACTCATACATCAAAGGAAATAGTTTCTCTCTATCCATCTTGTCAAATCCTTATGAACACCTAACTCAGTTCCTTTCTCGATCTTCCATCATCACAGGATTGCTTGCATTCAACATCTCCCCATGATTTAACCAGAATCATTCACTCTGCACCTTTAACAAGGGTATTCTTTCTGTTTTACAGTGCTCAGAACTGAAGGCCGCAGCCCAGGTGAGTCTGACCAGTGGTCTACAAATGAAGTATGATTTCACCTCCCTTGTCATCCAGCCCCTTGAAGATAAAGGACAATATTCCTTTAGCCCTATTGATCGCTTTGCTCATTTGTTCACTGGCTTTCAATGATTTACATCTTGCACCACCTGCTCAAGATCTATAAAATGAGAAGAGTTAGCAGGAACAATCCCGGTGCCTGACCTGTATGCCTGAAGTGCACACACTATTAGACCTTGGGCCTGGTCTGAATGAGACCAGTGAGTTTCAGATTCTGCATGTTCGTCCTTAAGCAGCTTGTCAGTAAAAGAGACTTTGAATTTAAGATTCCTGCATCGCCAGCAATGGCTGTCAGCGAGGTTGTTAAGGGTATTTGGTAGGGGAGGGAAGGTGCAACATGAAAACGGAGGATGGGAGGTTGACATTTAATAAAAAGTGAAATTTCATTTAATCAGCCATTGTGTATCAGTGGCCTTGGATCCAAAATATCCATAATGTGATGCAACATACTCTATAGAAACAGAAGATTGAATGGTATGAGATAAATAACTGCAGTAAACTTATACAGTGCTGCCTATATCAGGGACAAACGTTTTTTTTTAATTGGTCAAGACCTCTGCTAAAATACCAGACAGATGAATATCATATAAAGATAAATAAGTGCACTGACAGTAATTTTGAGGCTTTTGTTTTCCCATGAAGTTATATAAGAAGTATGCTGAATTCTTTAAGTTAGGTTAAAAATTGGAACCATTTTCTAGCTTTTACCTTTGTGCAAAAACATAACTGCCCTTCTTCAAAGGTTAAATGTCAGAATCAGACAGTTACTCGACCTGAGAGCTAAATCATTAAAATAAATGTGACATGTCTTTGCTGTGTGAGGACCTGTGGCTTCACTTTGAACACATGTGGGTGGATTAAGCAGAGTTACCCTAATGATACCATCTCAGCAGGGTAGCACCTTTAGCTGTAAGATAGCTCACGTACTGCAAACAGCCACATTGAAAATGTTTTAACTTTTCATTTCATTGAAGTAAGAGTTTAAACAGGAGACAGATAGAACCGCGGATGCAGTGTGGAGCATGCTGCAAGCACAAGGGATAGTTTTTTAAAATAAATGTAAAGTACCCAATTCTTTTTTTTTTCCAATTAAGGGACAATTTAGTGTGGTCAATCCACCTACCCTGCACTTCTTTGGGTTGTGGGGGTGAGACCCACGCAGACACGGGGAGAATGTGCAAACTCCACACAGTGGAGTGACCCGGAGCCGGGATTGAACCCGGGTCCTCGGCGCCGTGAGGCAGCAGTGCTAACCACTGCGCCACCATGCCGCCCCCGCACGAGGGATAGGTTATTAGGCCAGAGGTTAATGTTGGCAGCTCAGTTTACACCATTGGCTGGAAGCCGGCAAACATTGTCTCTTTTGCAGAAGGCCCGTCGCATTAAATGCCAATCAGTCACCTTCGTCACTGCGAAGTTGATTTTCTTCTTTTACCTGTCCAGCCTGTCACCATGTTTTGATCCCTTGAGGATGTTACTGCCGTGTGTTAGTAAGGCTTCATGAATACCATGCTTCTTGACCAACCGAACTTTGAAGAGGCTTTGCCCCCCTTTAACAGCTGGTCTGTATAGTTTAATTTCAAACAATTTATTAAGAACTTTTTACAAAGACCACAGGGTAAACACATGGTATAAAAGACGCAGACTGTTCTGCTCCTAACTCTCTTGAAGCTTTTTGATCATCTGACTAACTGATATCACAGTTACATCATCAAATTACCATGGGCTCGTTAGCATGTCCAATAACCCATTATTCTTCACTGGGAAACTGGAACACCCAGAAATTGGGCTCTTTTCAGCTCCCTCCTGCCTCAGTTGAGGTTCAAGATTTTGCCCATGGTCTCTTTTACTGATACCAATTTTTATTTCCAGCTTTTTTCTTAAACTGAATTCAAATTCTCAATAGTTAGATTTAAACTCGCATTCTCTCAATTACTAATCTACTAACATGTCCGCCATGCAACTATATTCCTTTCAGTAGCAGCTCCAGGAGTGGGTATGATTGAACAAAAAGACAGTCTGTGCCTAGGAATTAAAATGTAGGACACGTGTTAGAAAGATCTTCTGTAGTTCTTCTCAATTGACCTTCTGGTTTCAAGGACAAACTTTACAAAATGTTTCCTCAGTGTGACATTATCATAAATTTAAGAAACTGTAAGGGTTAATGTTATGTCCAAATCAACCACAAGAGGGAGCTAGATGTAGAACTATATAAGACATCAATGCTAAGCCTTGGGGGGGAGAGGTTGTGGAGAAAGCTAGAAGTTAGACTGTAGGAAAGATAGTGTGAGTGAGAGCAGATCATAGTTATTGTATTAGTGTAGAGATTAGTAGTAGATGAATGTAGATTGTATGTTTATTATCAATTGTTTGTAATATAGGAGTAAGCGTCAAATCCAATTAAGTAGTGTAAATAAATCTATAGCTTTGTTCAATCTAAAAGCTATTTGTGGTCTTTGTGAACACTATGCCAACCATCCTAGAATTAGCAACACAAAGAACACCACACTCGGGAGTATAAATAAGGAAAGAAGATCTGAAATTAATGTATGTTAATTGAATTTGATGGGCTGAATGAATTTTCCTCACTTAATGCATTTTCCAGTTCTAAATAGCACTGGCAGGATCACATATAAACAGTTTCTGTCATTGCTTCAATCCTTGTAACACAAGGACCATCACAATAAAAGTGCCTTAGCAATTTGCAGCTTCCTGTAGCTGATAGTCTTACAAGCAAAGTAAACTTCTGCGTTTGTGACTGCTAGTAATTACATATTTTCTGTGAACCTGTAGCTTTTTGCAGCTTTTTGTGAGTGCCACATAGTGAATGACTCCAGAAGAAGTTCTTAAAAAAAAGAGTTAAGGAGATTGAAATGTAACCATTAACGGGGCATGATCGAACAGCCATGCTATGTCTGTAAAGCAGCGTGATGTGGCGCAATGTGGCCAATTGAAGCCGGGAGAGCCCGCTCTCAGGATCTACCCAGCTCGCCATGTCTCACAAGATCTAACATGATCTCATGAAACATTGCAATGTAAATCCCACCCATTGTCCCTTTTATGAAAATCTACACATGAAAGCGAGGCAGCTAGCCTCACTCTAACATGCAGTTTCCTGAGGCAGCTGAGGGGTTGGGATCTATCCTCTTTGCCTCGGAGACCTCGGGCGAGTGCCATTCAGTATTGGTCTTCACAAACGGAGACCAGACAGAACAGCACTCGTTGCAGTCTCCCAGGGGATCAGACGCCCCCAGGCGCTTGCCCTTTAGACAGGGTGGTACCCTGGCACTGATGGTGCCACCCAGGTATCCTGGCAGTGCCAGTTTAGCACCCTGGCAATGCCACCTGGATCCATCCTGGCAGTACCAAGGTTCCGAGGTGGCACTGCCTGCTATCAGGAGCACTGCCAGGGTACCAGGTTGGTGCTGTCAAAGTGCCAAGCTAGCATTTCTCACATGGTGGAAATCGGGCTGGAGGTGCCCTGCGCCAGTGTTGGGGGAAGTGCGGAGGGGCCCCGGGAACCCCCCCCCCAGTGAGTTGGGGCTGAGGGGTGTCATGATATTCAAACACACACATCATGATAGACACACCAACAGACAAATCAGAACACACAACACCACAACCAATGACAGAAAGATATAAAAGCACAGACACGACCCCCGGTGGTCAGTATTAGCTGCAGAGGAGAACCAGGACACATCTGTTGCCAAACACACTTAGGGAGACAGCACGTGCAGAGTATCCAGAACGAACTGTATTATAAGAGTTATAATAAAATAGAGTTGTACCACATACAACTGTGTTGGCTCATCTGTGCACTAGAGCACCCAACACCACATGGTACAGGAGTGGATCGATACCTGCCGGCATACCTCCGTGTACACAGACAACCAGCAGTGCCCAGGCATGATGTACGAGCTCCCGGTTCCGCAGCCGCTCCAGTGCCACGGCGACCTCCGCGAAAACTGGCGGCGATTCCGGCAAATGTTCGAATTGTTCCTGGTGGCAGCTGAACTCCAAGACCTGGATGATAGGGAAAAAATTGAATTTCTCCTCACCATCGCTGGTGCAAGGGCAAGAGAAATATTCAGAAGGTTCAGGTTCTTCAGGAGGCAGCAAAGGTACGATTACCAGGCAGTCCTGGGCAAATTCTCCAAGTACTGTGAAGAAAACGCAATCCAATCGGCACATAAAGGTAAGAAAAGCTGCAGTACTCACCTCGTGGCTGGGATCCCGGAGCCCGAATTCCCAGAGGCCGAAATCCCGGGCCTGAGAGAAGGCTGGGTCGAGGTCGGCGGCCATCTTGCTAAAGGTATCACGCTAGCACAGTTGCGCGAGCAGTGCGCAGAACCGGAAGTTCCGTTTGCGCATGCGCGAGATGCTGCGCATGCGCAGTCCAGAAAACGGCCATCGGTAAAGGAACAGCGATCTGAGCATGCGCAGTCGCTTCCTACGTGCTACATACCGAGCGTCAGGATGTCAGAGGCCCCAGACTGCACCAATTTAAAAGGGAAACGTCCCAAATCCAATTTAAAAGGGAAACGTCCCAAATCAAAAAAACAAAAATCTGTTAAAGCTGTAAAACAACCTTCCCTCACCTGGAATGACAGCACAGTGCCGCAAATTGACCCAGGAGATGAATTTGACCTCCGAAGAACCCTCCGACAAGCAGTTACCTACGCACAAGCCGATGATTCCGACCTTGAATACTTCGATGACGATCTTTACAGTGTTTCCGGACCTCGCGAGCCCAATGATAGCTCCGTGGTCCTATATGACTATGACTCGGACGAACCTTTCGTGTTGCACATTGGCGGCCCCCACATTGAATCCGACGCAGATGCGGATTCATTTTTCGGATTTGAGGATCTTCAATCCAGCAGATATGACGTTCCAACTTATCAGTACCGGATGATGCTGCAGCCTGACATTAACAGACAGGGAGCGGTGCAAGCACACGGAGAGTGCCCTGCTGCCACACAGAGCGTGGTCCACGTCCCGCTCAACGTTCCCGACTCTATGAAAGAAGACATGCAAGACTCCAGAGTGCAGTCCTCGCATGAACCAGCAGTGACTCCAGTGTCACAAGCTTCCACAGCAAGCTCGTGGACAGACTCCACAATTGCAGAAATGCAAGACTCCAGAGCGCAGTCCTTGCACGAACAAGAAGTGACTCCAGTGTCACAAGCCTCCACAGAGAGCTCGTGGACAGCCTCCACGATAGAAGCAACGCAAGACTCCAGAGCGCAGTCCTTGCACGAACAAGAAGTGACTCCAGTGTCACAAGCCTCCACAGAGAGCTCGTGGACAGCCTCCACGATAGAAACAACGCAAGACTCCAGAGCGCAGTCCTTGCACGAACAAGAAGTGACTCCAGTGTCACAAGCCTCCACAGAGAGCTCGTGGACGGACTCCACGATGGAAGGAACGCAAGACTCCAGAGCGCAGTCCTTGCAGGAACAAGACCATGAGGGTCTAGCAACCTCTCCTGACCAACCAGCGGCAGACGATGCAAGTCTGCCATGCTCACGTGAACAGCAAGAAGGCTATAACAGCCTACCATGCTCCACTACACAGCAGCATGAACATGACGGTCTCTCATGCTACAATGAAGGGCACAGCGCTGAAGACTGTTCAAGCCCCACTGAAGACAAGCCAAAGGAATCGCCTCGTCCAAGCCCGAAGAAAAAAGGTTTATGCGCTGACCTTCAGGATCATTATAGCCGAACAGAGATTAATAATGCTGCACGGCCACAGAAGGATGCTGAGGATTTGCTAACGAAATTAATTGAATGTTTAACTTGCAAGGAGCAGACTGAGAATTGCCAGTGTTTTAGTACGGATCGAAAAAATGGACAAGACATTGATCCTCAGGTAATGGAAATAACACAATCTGAATCATATCTACAGCAGGGACAAATGTCTCCCTTCAACACAACACCGCAAAATCACAACTTCGGAGACCAGCAGTTAGTCAGTAATGACTCTTCAAACCTTGAGGGGAACATTAATTGCATTGAACCTATACACGCTCCACTGATTATTGAGCAGAACATTGGAGCAAGAATCCTGAGGACACTGACATCGAGTAGCCAGATAACGAATTTAAAACCCACAGCAGTTTCAAGTGAACCAAGTGTGCTTTCCACTAATGGTGAAGATGCAGATAAGGTCGACCCGATTATCCATTGTACCACACTAACCCCAGTGATTAAGCAGTTATGTATGGGGAGTATAATGTGGGCAATTGAGAACAGTAAAAGAGAGACTGTGACCATGCCAGTCCCAGCAAAATCAGACCCAGAGACCATGAAGGCATGTACATTAGACAAAGATACATATGAGGCACCTGAGAAGAAAGGTGAAACGGAATGTTCTTTGGAAAATAGTACAATGTCGATAGAAACATTGGATCCTATATTCGAGACCATACCTATGGGAGAATTTGGGGGTAATAAACAAGGTTCTGCAATGTCTGGGGGAAGATTTAAAATTCCAAAGAAGAAAAGCCCAAATGAAGGACAACGGCAAGACAATGACAGTCCACCGACATGGTGTGCACCACCAGATGAAAACTCTGACAATTTACCCAACCCTAGTGAACAGCAAGCAGCTACTGAGGATCTATCCACGGGATGTGAGACGAGTGACGACAGCATCCCACTTCCCATGCAAAAGGTGCAAGGTGACGGACCTCGCCTAGTGCGTACCGAGGCACTCGACGATCACGGTGGGACCACTGACGACTGCGGTGGCGGCGCACCGCTTCCACCCTCGATGGCTCGACCCTCTCCACTGGTTGGTGCATTCCTGCATGTTCCGACTCCAGAAGTGCAGCTTCAGGGAATCTCGGCTGCCTCCAGTGAACCTGTTGGGACTCCGGACGGGGGGCATCGACGGAAGGCAGACCGGACTCCAGATGGGGAGCAGCCAAGCGCCGACTCTGATTCGCGCACGCCAGACCTTGCTCCGGACGGGCGGTGTCGCGGCCTCGGTGATGGCACGCTCAGGGTGACGGCGGATGCCACGGCGACAGGGAATGGATCGCGTGGCAGTCCCACTGGGTCGGCAGTGGCAACCAGCACCGGCGGTCCAAGATGGACACACCAATTCGCGCCATCGCCAGACGTTGATGCGAGCAACAATTCTCTCTCCAAGGCGACATGCTTCGACGTTTCTCTGCGGAGTCGCCCTTCCAGCACAGCAGGTGGCCGGAACCAGCGTACACGGTCTCGGCCAACTTCCACATCTGGCACAGTCATCGCCTTGCATGATATTAGTGATGGTGCTACTTCGATGGCGACAACCCATCGGCTACAAGATGCCGTCCACCACAAACATAAAAAGAAAAAGACTCCACCTTGTTCCTGGCATGCAGGGCGGATGGATTGGTGCGTAGGCGCAATCAGCGAGCTTTGCGCCGCCTTCCACGCTCGCAACTGAACCGTACGCACACGCCGGATCCTCCACTGGTTCCCAAGGATGACTTTGTGGAGATGCCACGGATCATGCACCTTCCATCGCCACCAGAACCAAACCACAGCCAAGGCACCACTAACAAAGATGTTGAATGTTATATTTGCACGAATGAAAAAACCAAGAACTGCACGAAGTACAACAAATGGTAAAGTAGAGACTTCGGCAACAGCATCACCTCCAACAGTCATAGAAAATACAGCACAGAACAGGCCCTTCGGCCCACGATGTTGTGCCGAACCTTTGTCCTAGATTAATCATAGATTATCATTGAATTTACAGTGCAGAAGGAGGCCACCCGGCCCCCCGAGTCCGCACCAGCCCCCGGAAAGAGCACCCCACCCAAACCCAACACCTCCACCCACCACCAAGGGCAATTTGGACATTAAGGGCAATTTATCATTGGCCAATTCACCTAACCCGCACATCTTTGGACTGTGGGAGGAAACCGGAGCACCCGGAGGAAACCCACGCAGACACGGGGAGGACGTGCAGACTCCGCACAGACAATGACCCAAGCTGGAATCGAACCTGGGACCATGGATCTGTGAAGCAATTGTGCTATCCACAATGCTACCGTGCTGCCCTTAAGAACAAATAAATCTACACTATATCATTTTCCCGTAATCCATGTACCTATCCAACAGCTGCTTGAAGGTCCCTAATGTTTCCGACTCAACTACTTCCACAGGCAGTGCATTCCATGCCCCCACTACTCTCCAAGGTGAACCAGTGTGACCCCAAATCTCCACAGCTGAACCGGCTTGAGGACCAGCCCATTCTTGAGGCGGTCACCCATTAGACTGGACTTATAACGCTGTTCATACGTTCAAAAAGTCAAACACTTCTGTATTATAACCTGTTGTTGTTTATTGTTCCAGATATCGTCTGACCAGACCAATGTTCAAGTTTTTTTTTCTCTCGCATCCAAGTTTTGTTATGGTACAACCTTGTTAGTGTGACGCACCCGACATCGCCCCATGTAAATAGTTACGTCGTATACACACGCTGTACATAACACACACACACACTCTTCGATGCACTCACGACACAATTATATTTATAACCACGTAGGCACATATCTTTGTAAAAAGGGGGGATGTCATGATATTCAAACACACACATCATGATAGACACACCAACGGATAAATCAGAACACACAACACCACAACCAATGACAGAAAGATATAAAAGCACAGACACGACCCCCGGTGGTCAGTATTAGCTGCAGAGGAGAACCAGGCCACATCTGTTGCCAAACACACTTAGGGAGACAGCACGTGCAGAGTATCCAGAACGAACTGTATTATAAGAGTTATAATAAAATAGAGTTGTACCACATACAACTGTGTTGGCTCATCTGTGCACCAGAGCACCCAACACCACAAGGGGGTCGGGGGGGGTCACGTCGAGGGCTCCAGAGATTGGGAGTGGAGCTCCTCAGAGCAGAAAACAGGGCTCTAACCCGAATGCTACTCGATAGCATTGTGCTTCTCGGCACTGTGAGTGCCGAAAAACATGCGGCTGAACGCGCTCGCTATGGGACTTCGTTCCCATTTCCTTAAATTGGGCCCAAAGATAGAGACCTAAGAAAGGAAAATTGTGACATAATTCTGAGTCCTAGCCATTACAAAAGCAGAACTCCTACTCTTTTTTTTTTAAAACTGCGTTACCTTACTTGATGATTCAATTGATAAATGTACCACAGGTTATCTTGGAGTTACAGCTTCAGACGTGAGTGTGAAAGGAGAAAGTCCATCAATCTGGAATTGATTGAAACCTAGAGATAAAAAAAAATTGTGGTAATCTACTGCATCAGTCTCCTCACAAACATTTATATATTTTTAAACACTCGCAAATGGCACTTCCTGTGCACAAAACCTTGCTTCCTGTAAAACTTTAAATGTCAATAATTTTCTCAGTAATAAGAATTTGTATTGGTTAAAATAATATTTTTAGCACAATAAAAAGTGCAAAGAAAATTGCACAATAATATGATTAAACTTAGCAACTACCTTTCTCTTTGCATTTTTTATACCATTATTAAAGATTTAACACAAAGGCCTGAGGCTTCCCGAAAGTCTGAGTGTGCTCTTTTGACCTCTGTAGCTCCAAAGTCTAAGCATGTGCAGTACACGCATCAACAGCATTTATTGCACTGCAAGCAGGCAGGTTACCCCCAGACCAGCACATTCGGCAGCAACAGCATTTATAACTAACCAAATTATAACATATTTGCTCAGTCCAATTTGGTTGTTCTTAAGAAATATTTGAAGGAAAATGAGAGGACAAATTTCAAAAGCTTTATTCAGAGCTGAGCGACATCTTAAAAGCAGAGGCTGTGGTCGTTTTCAACTGCTTCCCCCAGCGAGAAAGTTGTGTGGGAAGAACTAAGATGAAAAATGAAATGAAATGAAATGAAAATCGCTTATTGTCACAAGTAGGCTTCAAATGAAGTTACTGTGAAAAGCCCCTAGTCGCCACATTGGGGCTGAGGTCACTGTATTCTCACCGAGCCACATCGATCTTCATTTTGAAATCCAATGAGACTCCTGCTGCAGCCTAACAAGGGCTTAATTTAAATGTAAAAGTCAAGGTGTGATGATGCCATTGGTGCCACAATGAAACTGAGGGCTTGGCATACTCAGTGTAAAAGCTGCCAGAGAAACCTGACAGGAGGCTGCAAAATGAGCAGATGATGATAAGATAAGTAGTTCTTGAATCTTCAGGGATCCAGGAAGAAATCTGACTTTTATGAAAGCTCAGGAAACCCGAGAAGGTGATTCAAATGGAGGTTTATTTATAACCAAAAGAAACGTCTGCAAGGCGGTGTCAACCGGGCCCACTGATCATGCTGGTCCCAATCCGGGCCTGCTTTTAAGGATTGATTCTATGAGCCCCAGCTGATGGGCCTTCGCACATCAATGGGGGAAGCTCCTATTCTAGGAGCTCCAGAGGGAGATCAATCTGGTCATCCCCGTGGGTCTCATGGGGGTTATTGTACCTTACCCTCCCAGATTAGTTAGTTCTAGACGTAACAAAGGCATGAATGAGGATTTTAGCAGTAGATAAGCTGAGACTCGGCGAAGACAGCCTGTGTTAAACAGACAGAAACATATGGGGTGAGATTTATTGGGCCCGGCCTGATGGCCACAAAATATCAGGGTAGACCAAAAATAGATTCACGCCGGCAAGATTTCAGAACTTCCTCGGTCCTCCCCGACAACGTTTACACTCAGGGAGGGTGCAATTTTAATGCATTATAATGTTAAAATAATGCGAGGTTAAAGTTGAATCTTCAGGCCTCATTGAATCTTCCCACCCACCAGGTGTGATGCAATATGGGCGCAAATTGCTACTGATTTTTAAAAATGGGAACCGGGCGTCATGTTGTCGGAGAGGAAGGCGGTGAGCACCCATCTCCACCTTGTACCGGAGCAGAACCCGCTGGCCAGCTCTGGGTGGGGGAGGGGTTGTGGGGCACGGTTCAGGGCTTCTGGGATGGCGGTCGCGGCTGGTGTCTGTGAGCATAAAGCCTGCTGCAGGGTGACCAGGGATCAGAATTGAACCAGGGGCATTCAGTATTTAGGAAGGATAGACAAAAAGGAAAAGGCGGTGGGGTTGCATTGCTGGTTAAAGAGGAAAATAATGCAATAATAATTAAGTATATTTGCCCCAGTGATGTGGAATCTGTATGGGTAGAGCTGGGGATTGTATATAAACACCCAAACTCTAATGGTGATGTTGGGAATGGCATTAAATGGGAAATTAGAGACACATGTGATAAAGGAGCATCTGTAATTATGGATGACTTTAATCTGCACATAGATTGGACAAATCAAATTCACAAAAATACCATAGAAGAGGAATTCCTGGATTGTATAAGGGATGGTTTTCTAAACCAAGACATTGAGGAACCAACTAGAGAACAGGCCATCCTAGACTGGGTTTGTGTAATGAGAAAGGAATAATTGGCAATTGTGTGAGGCCCCTTGGGGATGAGTGACCATAATATGAAAGAATTCTTCATCAAGGTGGGGAGTGATGTGGTTGATTCTAAGACCAGAGTCTTAGAGAATAAAGGAAACTACGATGGCATGAGGTGCGAGTTGGCTATGGTGGATTGGGGAACATTACTTAAAGGGATGACAGTGGATCGGTAATGTCAAACATTCAAGGAGCGCATGGGGGAACTGCAACAATTGGTCATTCCTGTCTGACACAAAAATAAAATGGGAAAGGTGGCCAATCCATGGCTGACAAGAGAAATTAGGGACATTATTAGAGCTGAAGACAGGGAGCAGTTTGAATTCAGCAAACAAGGATCGAGGGATTGATTAAAAAGGGGAAAATGGAGTAGGCGATTAAGCTTGCTGGGAACATCAAAACTTAGTGTAAATGTTTCTGTAGATATGTGAAGTGAAAAGGATTGGTGAAGCCAAATGAAAATCTATTAAAATCAGAAACAAGTGAATTTTTATTGGGGAAGAAAGAAATGGTTGACCAACGAAATACTTTGGTTCTGTCTGTATAAAGGAGGACACAAATAACATACCAGAAATGTTGAGGAACACAAGGTTTAGTGAAAGGGAGGATTTGAAGATCAGTTTTCGTAGAGAAATGATGTTGGGGCAATTGATGGGATGGAAGGCCAATAAATTCCTAAGGCCTGAAACATTTTTTAGAAATAGTGGATGTATTGGCAGTCATCTTCCAAGATTCTACCACTCAAGTCAAAGTTTGCTGACTGGCACGTTATCAGGGTGTTTCTTGGCGGCTGCTGCACCAAGAAACACCCCGCTATCCAACGCCACTTTGCCATTTACTTAGATCTGGGGGGTTTCTCCACACCAAGGCCACATTGAGAGGGATTTCCTGCTGGTCAGCTGAGGTTCTCCAACAGGAAAGACTCCTCGCATATTGGGGAACCGTTTTATCCAGCAGCCCCAATCTTCCCCCACTCCCCGTCTTTCAGGGCCTCCCTGCTCTTTTGACCCCCCCTCATCCCCAAACCTTGGGCAGGCCCCCCAATTAAAACCCCTCTTCTGGCAAGGCTCCTCTGGGTCCAATCCCTGGCAGTGCCACTTGGGCATGCAGCCAGTGCCAGGCTGTTCAGGTGCCAGGGGCACTGCCAGGATTCCACCTTGCCCTTCTCTGACCACCCAGAGGTCTACAATGGCCTGGAAGACCTCCCCAAGTTGTTGTTACGAATGGCCCATGTTTGTGTGGGCCAGTACTAAACGGCATCCAGATGAGGTCTCCAGGCATGGCCGTTAAGTCCCGGCCGCCGGGTGAGTCCAGCGTTCGGGTATTTATATGAGCCATTTAGGGTGGAAATTTTCAACAAAACATGGCAAAGGGCGCGATTCTCCGGCCTTGTTATGCTCTCGCTGAAGCATAACGAGAATGGTGAATAGCGGGAGAGGCCAAAACCCAGTTCTGTACCAGGCTTCAAACAGTTTGTGATGCAGCCAGCCCGTTCCTGTAGGCGAAATCAGGATCTCGCCGCAGCGTGGCATGAAACCAATTATCACCACTTAACCCCTATTTCCATACAATTAACGAGAGCCACCCCATATCCAGCCGCCTCCCGTCATTCAGCGGCCTCCCCAGCAAGTGGTCACGCTGGCACCGATTAATACTCCTTTTGAAAAACATGAACCTGGTGGAAGGGCTTCTGTGGGGAGCTGAGGAGGGGAGTAGCCATCTCTGCTCGGGGTGGCTGTGCTTACCACCCAAGTGCTTGGCGGGGGATTGGGGGACCCTCGGCTGGAGGTGGGGAGTCCTCCGCAGGAGCGGGTCGCCATGGGAGGGTGAGGGGGTGCGCTGGGCGGGCAACTGGGGGCAACTGCTCGCGGTAGCACCATGCCAACCCCTGGAACGTGTTTACCTGCTCCGGGGGCACCCCTGTCCCTGCCCGTCTGCCGCACCGACCACCCATAACCCCCACCGACTGCTGAGGCCTCTGGATGCACGGCTGAAAGCAATTGCTAATAAGGCATTGCCAATCATGGTAAAGTGAGAACTTCATAGATGCCAAGTCGATTCCCGTGGGTAAGCGGGCCATGGCGCATGTGGGAGTCATTGCCTAGCATCCCAATCACACCTTGATGCCTGGACACTGTGTGGGAGTCAACACCACACACGCAGCAGCCAACATCCAAACACCCAGGCGATGGGACACAGCTCCAGGGACATGTCCACGGCCAGAGGGTGGGTGAGCACCACAGGGATGGGGGGGAGAGGGAGGGATGCCTGGAGAGATGGGCAAAGGGTCCGGAGGTCAGTCCGCATTGTGGAAGGAATTGACAGAGGCATCATAATGGTTGTGCGAAAAGGTGTTTAATGTGTTGTACAAACCCCACTCCGATGGTGCCGCCCCTCCACCTCCCCAAACCCCCCCACCCCCACCTACCACCCCTCCACCCCCATCCGGTCCCCCCTTGCTCCGTGCCCTCAGTGATCCTCAATCTGCTTTGCCCTCTTAGCTCTACCACTACGTCTAGTTATTTCCCCAGGATGCACCTCTGAGGTGGATGCTGCCAGCTGCTTACCTCATCCCGTGATCTTTGATGCCCCTGGCGGACGTCCTCTGGGGGCTCTGGGGGCCGGAGGGCCCAGGCTCACTTGTCGCCGGCACATGCACAGCCGTGCTGCCTGTCCTGTGAGCTGGCTGCAAGACGCGGTCTCATCAGAGGTGTTGAACTCGGGGGTGCCGGTGGCCACTGTCGCCACTCCATGGGACGGGTCCAGCCTGGCACTCAACATCCCCTCCTCCTGCTCAGAGCCCATAAGGCCCTAGGGTTCATCTTGCGATTCATCCTGGGATGGAGGGGCAGCTGGTTCGAGCCCCGGCTGCCCTACATCATCTGGCTCTGCCAGCCCTGGTGGTTTCCCAGAGCTGGCACCATGGTTTCGTCACCCTTAATGATGTTCCTCAGTGACTGGGACAAGCTCTGCAGCACCTCAGCCATGACCATCTGAGAGTGGGGCATGGCCCGCGGGACGTCAGCAAGGTCGGCCTGGTACTGGGTGACATCCCCCAGTGAGGCAGATATTCTGCCGAGACCCTCAGCTATGGCCATCACTGACTGCGTGATGCCTTTGACACCTTCACTCATGGTGACGACATCGTGCACCAGGCTCCCCACTGCGGTCACCACCCTAGCAGTGTTGGCTTCGGTGCCACTCATTGCCAGCGCCATCTCCTGCACCCCTAGCCACTGGGACTCCTCCTTGTGGCTATGGATCTGCTGGAGTGACGCTGACATCTCCCTCTGAATGTCACAGCCGCTCCTCAATGTCTCCACCAGCTCCACAGGCTCAGCATCAGGCTGGGACCCAGCTGGGTCCTGGAATCCAACAGACCTCCAACTGCTGTCTCGCCTGGGGGTTCCTGCCTCCACCTGATGTGCATCGTCAGCAGTGTGGGGCTCACCAGATGTGCCCCAGAAGCCTGTCCACAGACGTGTCCCACCGAGGTGTGTGTATCTGCGCTGGTGGAGGGTGGTGATGACATCTGTGCCGCGACTATAACAGTTGCATCCTCGGAGCTCTCCTCCGAGGTGTTCTCCTCGGACTTAGGGGAGGTTGCCACCTGGGATGGGCTGGCGCCGTCGGCTGAAGGTGCGGGAGAAAGGACATGTGGTCAGTGGGAGGGATGGGTCAGTCAGTAAGGAAATAACAACTAACGTTTGACAAGTCCTCTGGGAGGAGCCCAGTGGTTCCTCGCCTCTGCGGTGTCCGCCAGCCTCTGCGTGGGTGACCAATCTGTCCTCGGCCACCCCAGTCACCTCCAGGGTACCGTCCTCGAAGGCTGTGAGGATTCTTAAGTCCGGCATCCCTCCGCCAGTCTGGGCCCTCTCCCAACGTTTATGGGAGAGCTTTTACTGAGGAGAGACAGAGAGGGCATCGTTCGCCACACGCGTGGTTCACAGTGATGGGAAAGGGGGATGTGAAGGAGGGGTTGGGGGTGTTGAAGGGAGAGGGGGTGGAGGTCGGGCTGAGGGTCGCATGGGGAATTGGTGGGATGGATGCTCCCTTGGGTGAAGGGCATTAATGTCTATTCATGCTGCCCGGTGTTGGTTGTTGACCTTTTTCCGGCACTAGAAGCCAGTCCTCCTGGTCACGCTACCCGAGCTGATCGCTGTCTCTACTTCATCCCAGGCGGCACTGGCTGCCTTGTGGCTGACTCTCCGGGGGGGGAAACAGGGCATTCCTCCTGGCCTCCACTGTGTCTAAGAGATTCCCCAGGTCAGAATTCCTGAATCTTGGGGCTGGTCTCGTCGGCACCATTGTTGCGAGCTGGCTGGTGTTGGCTGAGCAAGTGCAGATTAAGTGCTGCTCGAACATTTTAACCGGGTGCTGGTGAGCGTGGTCCCATCGAATCAGCCGGCGGGCTTTCATTTGGGATGAGAAGCCCGTGAGGCCTCGTTAAGTGGACCAAGTGAGCCTTACTTCTGTTGTGTGCAAAATCTTGGAAAGGTTTATAAGAGGGAGGATGTATAATCATCTGGAAAGGAATAATTTGATTAGGGATAGTCAACACGGTTTTGTGAAGGGTGCCTCACAAACCTTATTGAGTTCTTTGAGAAGGTGACCAAACAGGTGGATGAGGGTAAAGCAGTTGATGTGGTGTATATGGATTTCAGTAAAGCATTTGATAAGGTTCCCCACGGTAGGCTACTGCAGAAAATACGGAGGCATGGGATTCAGGGTCATTTAGCAGTTTGGATCAGAAATTGGCTAGCTGGAAGAAGACAAAGGGTGTTGGTTGATGGGAAATGTTCAGACTGGAGTCCAGTTACTAGTGGTGTACCACAAGGATCTGTTTTGGGGCCACTGCTGTTTGTCATTTTTATAAATGACCTGGAGGAGGGCGTAGAAGGATGGGTGAGTAAATTTGCAGATGACACTAAAGTCGGTGGAGTTGTGGACAGTGCAGAAGGATGTTACAAGTTACAGAGGGACATAGATAAGCTGCAGAGCTGGGCTGAGAGGTGGCAAATGGAGTTTAATGCAGAAAAGTGTGAGGTGATTCATTTTGGAAGGAATAACAGGAAGACAGAGTACTGGGCTAATGGTAAGATTCTTGGCAGTGTGGATGAGGCAAAACCTCCACTTGCTGGAGGCCAATCTGAGTAATTCCCATGAGATGACTCCCAGTGGCCACCTCGGAGCTCACAGTCTGATTGTGGATAGCAGGATGGTAGCCGACACTGCTAGCCCAGTCACAGGGTCAGGGGCTCTAGACCCTCGTCATCAGCAGCTCCACCAAGTGAGTTGGCCACTCCTCGTGGCAGAGGTGTTGCCTGAGGCAATATAATATTTGAATTTATTTTTTCATTTACGGGATGTGGGCATTGCTGATTAGGCCAGAATTTATTGCCCATCCTTAATTTACCTTCAGAAGGTGATGGTGAATTACCTTCTTGAACCACTGCAGTTCTTGAGGTGCAGGTATCCCCACAGTGCTGTAAGGGAGGGAGTTCAGGATTTTGTCCCAGCGACAATGAAGGAACGGCGATATATTTCCAAGTAGCGGAAAGCTACCTCCGAACATCCGCTGAGGAATCCTCGGACTCGCAGAAGCTCCAAGTCCTTTATTCACAGGTGAGCCCTGACATTTTACCTCTCTTCCAGGATGCGCCCACTTACTCGGAAGCGCTGGAGCTCCTGAAGGGACATTACGTTCGACCAGTCAATCAAGTATACGCCAGGCACCTCCTGGCCACGAGACAGCAACTCCCCGGGGAGTCTCTGGACAATTTCTGGCATGCCCTGCATATCCTGGGGAGGAACTGTGACTGCCAGGCAGTTTTGGCAGTCCAGCACACAGAACTTTTAATTTGAGACGCTTACGTTTCGGGCATGAAGTCTGCGTACGTCCGCCAGCGGCTATTGGAAGGGGTACGCTTGATCTTGCGGGAACTAGGCAGCTCGCTAATTCATCAGAAGTGGCCTCCCGTAACGTCCAGTCATACGCCCCCGACCGTGCGGCACCCTCGTGGGCATCGTGGGCCCCACCAGCTGCCGACTCCAGCTCACCGCAAGCCTGCGCTGCGCGGCAGCCAGCCAACCCTGGGGGGTCCAAGTGCTATTTTTGCGGGCAGAACAAACACCCCAGGCAGCGCTGCCTGGCACGGAGCGCGACCTGCAACGGATGTGGGAAGAAGGGACACTTTGTTTCTATTTGCCAGGCCCGGTCGGTCACCGCTGTTTCCAGGCCCGGCGTTCCTACACCCTCAATGTGCGACCCAGGGGCGCCGCCATTTTCCTCTTTGCAAGCCACGTGCAGCCCGTGGCCACCACCATCTTCTTCACCGCAAGCCATGTGAGGCCCGTGGGTGCTGCCATCTTTGATGCCGCCCGCCATGGGCGCCGCCATCTTCAGCGCCATTTTGGACGGCGCCTCAGGACCCCGGCTCGTCTGGCCGTTCATCGCCGGCCGCTACCTCCACCACCGCTGACCAGCCCGGGACCTCCCAGCATCTGCCGCAGCTTGCCTCGATCACCCTGGATCAGTCCCAGCCCCGCAACCTCGCGACCGCAACAAAGACGGTGAAAATCGATTGGCACGAGACGACCTGCATTTTTGACTCCGGGAGCACAGAGAGCTTCATCCACCCCACTACGGTAAGGCACTGCTCCCTCCCGGTACACCCCATCACCCAGAAAATCTCCCTGGCCTCCGGATCCCATTCCGTGGAAATCCAGGGGTACTGCCTCGCAACCCTCACCGTCTAAGGCATAGAGTTTAGCAACTTCCGGCTCTATGTCCTCCCCCACCTCTGCGCTGCCCTGTTACTTGGCCTGGACTTCCAGATCCACCTCCAAAGCTTAACCTTAAAATTTGGCGGACCCTTACTCCCCCTCACCGTATGCGGCCTCACGACCCTTAATGTCGATCCAACTTCCCTGTTTGCGAACCTCACCCCGGATTGCAAATCCGTCGCCACCAGGAGCAGATGGTACAGTGCCCAGGACAGGACCTTCATCAGGTCGGAAGTCCAACGGCTTCTGCGGGAAGGGGTCATTGAGGCCAGCAACAGCCCCTGGAGAGCTCAAGTAGTGGTAGTGAAAACTGGGGAGAAGCACAAGGTGGTCATTGACTACAGTCAGACCATCAATCGGTACACGCAGCTCAACGCGTACCCCCTCCCATGCATATCTGACATGGTCAATCAGATTGTGCAGTATCGGGTCTTTTCCACAGTGGACCTGAAGTCCGCCTACCACCAGCTCCCCATCCGCCCGGAGGACCGCCAATACACTGCGTCCGAAGCAGATGGCCGCCTCTATCACTCCCTTAGGCTTCCCTTCGGCATCACTAATGGGGGGTCTCGGTCTTCCAGCGAGAGGTGGACCGAATGGTTGACCGGTACGGACTACGGGTCACCTTCCCGTACCTAAATAACGTCACCATCTGCAGCCACGATCAGTAGGACCACGATGCAAACCTCCAAAAATTCCTCAGACCGCCAAACTCCTTAACCTCACGTACAATAAGGAGAAATGCGTGTTCCGCACCAACCGCTTAGCCATCCTTGGCTATGTCATGGAAAATGGAGTTCTGGGGCCCGACCCCGACTGCATGTGCCCCCTCATGGAACTCCCACTCCCCAAATGCCCCAAGGTCTTGAAACGATGCCTGGGGCTTTTCTCCTACTATGCCCAGTGGGTCCCTAATTATGCGGACAAGGCCCGCCCACTCATTCAGTCCACAGTTTTTCCCCTGACGGCTGAGGCCCGCTAGGCCTTCAACCGCATCAAGGCAGACATCGCCAAGGCCACGATGCACGCGGTCGATGAGTCCCTTCACTTTCAGGTCGAGAGCGATGCGTCGGACGTAGCCCTGGCCGCCACCTTCAACCAGGCGGGCAGGCCCGTGGCCTTCTTCTCATGTACCCTCGATGCTTCAGAATTGCGGCACTCCTCAGTCGAAAAGGAGGCCCAAGCCATTGTGGAAGCTGTGAGACATTGGAGGCATTACCTGGCCGGCAGGAGATTCACTCACCTCACTGACCAATGGTCAGTTGCCTTCATGTTCAATAGCACACAGCGGGGCAAGATCAAAAACGACAAGATCTTGAGGTGGAGGATCGAGCTCCCCACCTATAATTACGAGATTTTGTATCGCGCGGGGAAGCTCAACGAGCCCTCTGACGCTCTATCCCGCGGTACATGTGCCAGCGCACAAGTGGACTGACTCCGGGCTCTCCACTATGACCTCTGCCACCCGGGGGTCACACGGTTCTACCACTTCATCAAGGCCCGCAACCTGCCCTACTCCATTGAGGAGGTCAGGACCGTCACCAGAGACTGCCAGGTCTGCGCAGAGTGCAAGCCGCACTTCTACTGGCGAGATCGAGCACACCTGGTGAAGGCCTCCCACCCCTTTGAGCGCCTCAGCATGGACTTCAAAGGGCCCCTCCCCTCCACCGACCGCAACATGTACTTTCTGAACGTGATTGATGAGTACTTCCCTTTCGCCACCCCATGCCTCGATATAACCTCTGCCACGGTCATTAAAGCCCTCCACAGCATCTTCACTCTGTTCGGTTTCCCCACCTACATCCACAGCGATTGGGTCCTCTTTTATGAGCGATGAGCTGCGTCAGTTCCTGCTCAGCAAGGGCATTGCCTCGAGCAGGACGACCAGCTACAACCCCCGGGGAAACGGGCAGGTGGAGAGGGAGAACGGGACGGTCTGGAAGGCCGTCCTGCTGGCCCAGCAGTCTAAAAATCTCCCGATCCCCTGCTGGCAGGAGGTTCTCCCCGACGCGCTCCACTCCATCTGGTCGCTCCTCTGCACCGCGACTAACGAGACCCCTCACGAATGTGTGTTTGCTTTCCCTAGGAAGTCCACCTCCGGGGTCTCGCTCCGAACATGGCCGACAGTTCCTGGACCCGTCCTCCTTCGCAAGCATGTCCAGACCCATAAGTCGGACCCCTTGGTCGGAAGAGTCCACCTCCTACACGCGAACCCGCAGTACGCCTACGTGGCGCACCCCAATGGGCGCCAGGACACAGACTCCCTCCGGGACCTGGCACCCGCTGGATCCCCACCCACGGCCCCCGACCTGACACCGCCCCCCCCCCCCACCTCCCCGGCTGCCTCATTCACCCCTGCGCCACTCACCCTCCCACCAGCGAACCTCACCGCTGCCCCCGCCCCAGTAGGATCCATCCTCCCAGTGGATCCACTCAGGGGTGACGAAGACGAGGACAACACGCTCCCGGAGTCACAGGTGACCAAGTCGGCGCCCACATCACCACCAGGACTGAGGCGATCACAGAGAAGGGTCAAGGCCCCCGACAGACTGAACTTGTAATGTTTTCCACCACCGCCACCGGACTCTTTTTTTAACAGGGGGTAAATGTGGTAGTCACCACTAGTAGTATTACATGTATTACGGTAAGGCCCGTATACTAGAGGAACATGGGTAAATCCCTGCCTGCTGGCTCCGCCCAGTAGGCGGTGTATAAATGTGTGTGCTCGCCGGTGCTGCAGCCATTCTGGTTCCAGCTACAGGAGGCAAAACATCTTTGCTCAATAAAGCCTCGATTATTCCACTACTCATGTCTTTGTGGTAATTGATAGTGCATCAGTCATTAACTGGAGAATTCGGGGAAAATCACAACTGTGTGACTGTTCCCAATAGAAGGCCCAAGATTTTACTGCCCCTCCCACTCAGCAGGATATTCCGTTCCCACTGAAGTAAATAGCAATTTAAATAGCCGGCTGCATCTGCCGGGGGGGAGACATGCCCTGGCGGGGTCTTAAAATTCTGGCCTCGGGCTTCTGACCCCCATCTGACCCTGCGTTGGATTTGAATCCGGCAGAGAAAGTCCTGTCCCGCATCTGAATCCAGATGAATGGCTGTTTCCAAAATAATCCCCTTCACTGACACATTAGCCTGGTTCATGTCCCTCTCTATTGTGCGGATGATCCGAGGGGGCAAAAAACAAGCAAGATCCCTATTTCCTCTGCATATGTAAAATGAGCGGTCATCCTATTTCTGACAGCAGGGGGTGAAGATGGCAGATTAGGCAGGAACGCCACAGAGGAAAAAGCATTTCGTAGAAAATGAATGGAGAATTATTGAGCAAGAGGTTTTTAAATTAAAACTGCGTGCTTGAAAGCATATGGACTAAGTCCCACAGGGAGCACATCTGTCACAGAGAAAGCTGTGACATAATCAACACCATATCTCCATGTTTATTGTCAAAAGAACACAGAAGGATGTGAGACAGAGGTTCAAATAAAATTATTACCACAAACCACCAAAATCAGAGAACTGCAGGGTGGGGGGAGGAGGGAAGTATACCACAAGTGCAAAATCTTTGACATGCAGAGGAAGTAGTGGAACTGTGCTTTTTCCCTGGGGGTCATCCTAACAAAGGAGGGGGAGTAAAACCTCATGACTTAAAAGGACAAATCTGGAAGGATTCAAATATGGATTCCTAGTCAAACTGAGATACTAATGTAATGAGAAAGATGGTTCTATAAATCTGCTGTGATGTCTTGGCCTACTTAGGGCAGAATTCTATTTCATTTTTCCAGTTCTCTTTATTTTAGGGATGTGTCTGAGTGTTACTTACATGCCCGCAGGTGTAAACAAACTTATTTTTAGACAGTATGCCTGATCTGTGAAGCTTTTTTGACATTCCTATTCAAATCATTTTTGCAAAATCAAAATTAAACTTGTATCACAATCACCCTGTAACGGCAGAGAACCAGTCAACGTTCATTGTTAATACACTCCTAAAGCTGACAGAAACCTCTGGAGATCTTTTTTAGTTCCTTCAGGGGGCAAGACCAGAATTTGTTGCCCATCTGAATTTTCCTTGAGGAGTGAGTTATCTTTCTTGAACTACGGCAGCCCCTCAGGTCCAGGTAAGCCCAGAGTGCTGTTAGGGAGGGAGTTCCAAGTTTTGACCCTGTAACAGAGGCCACAATGATATAGCTCCAAGTCAGGCTGGTGTGTGGCTTTGGGGGGAAATTGTAGAGCTGGGTGCCGTTCCCAGGCATCTGCTGCCCTTGTCCTTCTTTGTGGTAGAAGTCATGGAGTTGGAAGATGCTGCCGAAGGATGCTTGATGTGTAGCAGCAATGCATCTTGTGTGGTGCATACTATGTGTCAATGGTGCAAGTAGTGAATGTTGAAGGTGTGATCAAGTGGGCTGTTTTGTTCTGGCTTGTGTTGGGTTTTTTGAGTGTTATTCCAGCTGCACTCATCCAGGCAAATGGAGAGTATTCCATCACATTCCCAACTTGCACCTCTTGTCGCACAGATTCTTTATGACTCGTCTAGTTCAGTTTCTGGTCTAAACTAGCAAATGGGGGGATGTGGGGGGGGGGGGGGGGGGGGGGGGCGCATTGGGAGGCCTCAGGGGAAGTCAATAGAGTTCCAAAAACAAGCAGCAGGGCAGAAAGTAAAGAAATAGTCAGGAATTCGACTTCAGGAGCTTCAGCTAAAGGCAAAACTATACGAAGTATACTGGTGAAACCAGAAGAGAAACAAAATAAACAAGCGAGTAAAGCATCAGTGTTGAGGGACAGGTCAGCGGTTTTGGCCCAATTAAGAGTTCTATATTTTTAATTTTTTTATTTATAAATTTAGAGTACCCATTTAATTTTTTCCAATTAAGGGGCAATTTAGCGTGTCCAATCCACCGAGCCTGCACATCTTTGGGTTATGGGGGCGAAACCCACACAAACACGGGGAATGTGCAAACTCAACATGGGCAGTGACTCAGAGCTGGGATCGAACCTGGGACCTTGGCGCGTGTGGCAGCAGTGCTAACCATTGGGCCACCGTGCTGCCCCTATTAAGAGTTCAATATACTAATGCACGGAGTCTAAGGGGTAAACTAGTTGAGCTACAGCGCAAATTCAAATTGAAGATTATGATGTTGTAGCTATTACAGAAACATGGCTGCAGGATGGTCGGGACTGGGAATCAAATATACCTGGTTGCAAAATTTTCAGGAGGGACAGGGAAAGATGGCAGAGGGGTGGAGTAGCCTTACTAATTAGAAATACTATCACCTCAATGGTGAGGGAGAATATAATGAGGGGAAAGCATCCAGTGGAGATCTTGGGTGGGATTCTCCAATAATGGGTCTATGTCCCCACGCCCGCGAGAAAACGCACACAAATCACTCTGGACTTACCTGGAGAAGGTCCAGGGTGATTCTCCAATTTGGAGAGGGCCAGCAGGGCCCCGGCTTGCTCCTCGCATCTCCGGCTGCCGATACGGGGCCCTGCACTTCTTGTTGTGGGTCCGTGCATGCACACGGTGGCGGTCTGTATCGGCCGCCCCGCGCGACATAGCCGACCCACAACGCGGAGCGGCACCAAGAAGATAGGCCCCCCCCAGATCGCCCGCGCCCGCGGATCGGTGGCCCCCGATCGATAGCCTGGCTGTCCTGGAGGCCCCTCCCAGTGAATGATCCCCCCCGCCCCCACCAGGGCGGTCGCGGACTGAGTCATTCTCCGCCACTGCGCCGAGCGCAATTTTGGCGCGGAGGCTCTGAGAATCCCGCCCCCTATGGGTGGAACTGAGAAACAAAATAGAATCTAAAACTGTAATGGAGTGGGGCGGGATTCTCCGGTCAGCAACGCTGAAATCGCGTTCAGCGATCGGGTTGGGAATCCCCGTTTGCATCGGAATTGAGGGCGGCGCTGCTTTTGCGATGCCCCGCCCCCTTAAAAATGGCATACTCTAGGACTACGCTGCATGCCGTATGGACAGCCTCAGGACGTCACCTGAGGTCCTTCCTCGATGCTCCATCCCCGATGACGATGGTCACTCATGCTATTTTATTTCGTAGACCCCGCATGGGGGTTGCGGACTGAGTCCTGCGCCGCCACAGTCGGGGGGAAGCCGTTCAGTGCTCAGGGGGGCACTGGTGGGGGGGGGGGGGGGTCCGAGGGTGGTGAGGGGGGTTACTGGGGGATATTGCACTGCGCGGCCACGGACCCGGCAATTCTCCGGCCGTATCCGCAGGTAAAGCCAGGTGCTTTATGCTGTGTGGCTGCTTGCCCCCCACCAGACGGAAGATCGGTGCAGCTTTTGCGCTGTTTTTTCTGATGTAAAATGCCACTGTTCCCACGTCGGCATCAGCAGTTAGTCTGCAAATCGGAGAATCCAGCCCGTTGTGTATGAATCCCCTGGTAGCAATTGGGAGGTATTAGATTGTATAAGTACAGAAATCAAGCAAGTGTGTAACAAAGGCAGAGTAGCATTGATGGGGATTTTAACTTACACACAGATTGGGAGAGGCAGGCAGGCACCTGTCAGAAAGGTAGTGAGTTTCTAGAATGTGTCCGGAATAGTTTCCTGCAGCAATATGTTCCAGATGTAACACAGGGACAGGCAATATTAGGTTTAGTTATGAGTAATGAGCCAAGTGCAAGGTAGGTGAATTGGCAAATCTAATTAATTTGCCCCTTAATTAGAAAAAAAGAGCAATTGGATACTCTAAATTTTTTTAAAATTGAGTAATCAGCCAAATTTAATTAGTAGCATAACTGTGCGCGAATATTTATCAAATAGTGATCACAACATGATTGAATTCAATGTTCCATTTGAAAGTTAAAAAGCACGATTCAGATACTAGAAGGCTGACTTTAACAGGATGAGACAGAGACTGTCCACGGTAAGCTGGGAAGATCTGTTAATGGGTCAAATGACTGAAGATCAGTGGAGAATATTTAAAGAAACATTTAATGAGATACAGAGCGAGTATATCCCCTGAGAGGAAAAGGCTCCACTTCACAAAAAAACAAACAGCCAAGGACAACTAAAGAGGTTAGGGACAGCATAAAACTAAAAGAAAGGGCTTACAAAAATGAAAAACATAGCAGAGATCCGGATGAATGGGATAGATACAAAGACCGGCATAGGGTCACAAAGCAGTTTATAAGAGCTACTTAAAGGGATTATGAAAGAAAACATGCAAAGGAAATCAAAATCAACAAGAAGGAATTTTATAGTTATATAAAGGGAAAGTGGTCAGGAGCAATGTAGGGCCACGAAAAGCTGAAATGGAGATATTGGCCGGAATTCTAGGGGCTGGTTTAGCACACTGGGCTAAACAGCTGGCTTGTAATGCAGAACAAGGCAGCAGCGCGGGTTCAATTCCCGTACCAGCCTCCCTGAGCCGATGCCGGAATGTGGCGACTAGGGGCTTTTCACAGTAACTTCATTGAAGCCTACTTGTGACAATAAGCTATAAAGAAAAAAAAAGAAAAATTCTCCGCCATTCGGAATCTCTGTTCCCGCCTTCACCTCCGCCCGTGGGGCTCCCGGCAGCATGGCATCCAGGGGTTTACTTTACCTCAGTATTTACAGCTGAAAAGGAGGATAACTTGCCAGAAGTCCCCCAAAAATTATTAGGCGACAGAAGACAAGGACGTAATACAATTAACGTATGTGCAGCATCAGTAACTTGGGCGGCACAGTAGCACAGTGGTTAGCACAGTTACTTCACAGCTCCAGGGTGCCAGGTTCGATTCCTGGCTTGGGTCACTGCCTGTGTGGAGTCTGCACATTCTCCCCATGTGTGTGTGGGTTTCCTCCGGGTGCTCCGGTTTCCTCCCACAGTCCAAAGATGTGCCGGTTAGGTGGATCGGCCATGTTAAATTGTCCTTAGGTTAGGTGGGATTCTGGGTTTATGGGGATAGGGTGGAGGTGTGGGCTTAAGTGGGGTGCTCTTTCCAAGAGCCGGTGCAGACTCGATGGGCCGAATGTCCTCCTTCTGCACTGTAAATTCTATGAATTAATGGAACTAAAGAGTGACATGACAGAGGGGGTGGAGTAGCCTGACGGTTTCCATGCAAAGGTGTTAAATGATGTAAGGGAGCACATTGTAGGTGCACGGACTATAATCTTTCAGCGTTCCCTAGATTAAGGAGTAGTCCCTCTGGATTGGAAAATTGCACATGTCAATCCACCTTTTAAGAAGGGTGAAAGGGGGAAACCAGGTAATTTCAGACCAGTTAGCCTAAGATCTGTGGTGGGGAAATTGCTGGAGTCTATAATCCTTGATAGGGTAGCTGAAAACCTTGAAAAAAAAATCAAATCAATCAGGGAGAGCCAGCATGGATTTCTGAAGGAAAGTCATGCCTGACTAATCTTATGGAATTTTTTGAAGAGGTGACTAAGGTAGTGAACAGGGGAATGTCTATGGATGTTACTTATATGGACATCCCAAAGACAGTTGATAAAGTCCCATACAGGAGACTGTTAACTAAGGTGGGAGCCCATGGAGTTGAGGGCAAATTATTATTACTATTTTTAAATTTTTCCAATTAAGGGGCAATTTAATGTGACCAATCCACCTACCCTGCACATCTTTGGGTTGTGGAGGTGAGACCCACGCAGACATGGGGAGAATGTGTAAACTCCACACGGATAGTGACCCGGGGCCAGGATCGAACCCAGGTCCTCTGTGCTGAAAGGCAGCAGTGCTAACCATTGCGCCACCGTGCAGCTCTGAGGGCAAATTACTGACATGGTTAGGAAATTGGTTGAGTGAAAGGTGACAGAGAGCAGGGATAATGGGTAATTACTCTAATTGGCAGGATGTGTCTAGTGGTATACCACAGGGATTGTGTTGGGGCCTGAATTATTCACATTATTACTTAATTACTAGGATGATGGCATAGAAAGTCATATATCCAAATTTGCTGATGATACAAAATTAGGTGGCATCGTAGACAGTCTAGATGATAGCATAAAATTACAAGGAGATACTGATAGACTAGGTGAATGGGCAAATCTTTGGAAGATGCAATTCAATGTAAACGTGTGAGGTTATCCATTTTGGACAAAGAGGGATAGAGCAAATTACATTCTAAATGGAAAGAGTTTAAATACAGTGGATACCTAAAGAGACTTGGGGTTTCAGGTGCACAGATCCTTAAAATGCCACGAATAAGTGCAGAAAATAATCAAAAAGGTTAATGGAATGCTAGCCTTTATATCTAGGGGATTGGAATATAAAGACACAGAAGTTATGCTGCAGCTACGCCAAACCCTGGTTAGACCCCACTTGAAGTACTGTGAGCAGTTCTGGGGACCACACCTTCATAGAAATTACAGTGCAGAAGGAGGCCATTAGGCCCATCGAGTCTGCACCGGCTCTTGGAAAGAGCACCCTTGCCAAGGTCAACACCTCCACCCTAACCCCATAACCCAGTAACCCCACCTAACACTAAGGGTAATTTTGGACACTAAGGGCAATTTATCATGGCCAATCCACCTACATTTTTGCCTTGGAGGGAGTGTGTGGTAAACCACTGTTGCACCTCTATTAGTTGATGTATGATAGGACCTGTACTACAGGTACGTTGGTAGTCCCTGCCTGCTGGCTCCGCCCAGTAGGTGGAGTATAAATATGTTTGTCCTCCATGCTGCAGCCATTTCACTAGCTGATGTGGGAGGCCACACATCTTAGAGCAATAAAGCCTCAGTTGTACCCAACTCAAGTCTTTGTGCAATTGAGCCTGCATCACTTTATTGCTCTAAGATTTTCAAAAGATGGACCTCCGTATCAAACCGGATCGCCTGCAGCTGGATCCGCATTCAAGCGACGCCAAAAAGGACTTTCAGCACTGGCTAGCTTGCTTCGAGACGTACATCAACTCGGCGTCCACCCACCTCGGAGGCTTTCCGCTAATCCAGGACGCGCCGAACTACGCCGAAGCCATGACGCTTCTCAAAGAGAATTACGCTCAGAAGCCGAACACGCTCTTCGCCAGGCACGTACTCGCTACTCACTCTCAACTCCCTGGTGAGTCCCTAGAAGATTTCTGGCGGGCCCGAATCCCACTCGTCCGGGACTGTGACTGTCAGGCTGTTACGGCCACTGAACATTCAATCCTCCTTATGCGGGACGCGTTTGTTACGGGGATTGGGTCGGACCTCATACGCCAGCGACTGTTAGAGGGGGCCACGCACGACCTAGTGGAGACAAATAAACTAGCGCTCTCCCTGACTGTCGCCTCGCGCAACGTTCAGGCCTATACCCCCAGCCGCGCAGACCACCCCTCCTACGCATCTTGGACCCCACAGGCGGCCGCCCCAGCGGGGGCCTTACCTAGCCAATACACCCGCGCCACGCGCCAGCCAGCAAACCCCAAGGGTCCCCGATGTTATTTCTGAGGCCAGCAGAAACACCCCCGTCAACGCTGCCCAGCCGGCGCAGCCCTTTGTAACGCTTGCGGGAAGAATGGGCTCTTTGCTGCGGTGTGCCAGGCCCGTGCAGTCACCGCTATCGCCCCCAACCCCCTCGTTTACGGACAATGGGCCCACCATCTTCACCTCCCCGGGCCACACGCGGCCGGTGGGCGCCGCCATCTTCTCCCCCTCAGACCACGCGCAGCCAGTGGGTGCTGCCATCTTCTCTCCCTCAGACCAAGTGCGGCCAGAGGGCCCTGCCATCATCCCCCCCTAAGTAACACGTGCGGCCCATGTGTGCCGCCATCTTGTTCAACCCGCGCCACATGTGGCCCATGGGCACCGCCATTTTGTACTCCTCTAGATCTTCAGCCGCCATTTTGTCCTCCTCGAGATCTTCAGGCTGATGCACAATCAATTACTCTCGAGACAAGGTGAGTCATAACTAAGAGGCTTTAATCAGCTAGAACTGTACGCAGCAGCTTCGATACAGAAAGTGAAGGCTGCTGGGACGGCATTGGTTCTTATACCCCGCCTCTCAGGCGGAGCTATGTATGTTAGCCAATGGTAGACTCCTTGGTCTAGCTAATGGTCATCCACCTCTCAGGTACTGCATGCCTGGTATTACCACATTCACCCCCTGTTAAAAAAGAACCCAGCGGGGTGATGGCCAGCGTTACTGTCGCCGTCTTGCATGGTAGGACCAGGTATTGAGGTACCGTGATGTCGAGGGTAACAGAAAAAGTTTTTTTTGTTTTATGGTGCAGCAATCAGACGATCGGGTGGCCTGGTCGTCCTTCTGGAGCGTCTGGGCTTCGGCGATGATCCTGGTGGGAGCCCCGGCGGTTGTGGCTCCGGGAACGTAGTGTCTTCCTCCCAGGCAGCTTTGTCGCCCCTAGGCGGCGCTGTTGGGGTGAAAAGTGGGCAGGGGGAGGAGCACCTATAGGGGGTGTCGGTGCCTGTTCAGTGCTGGGTAGGGGCGGCGGCAGTACTGACCCTCCGGTCAGGTGCTGCGGGGAGGGTGGGGGTGGGGGCAATGGTGCCGGTGCGCGTGGGGCTCCGGCGGGCGCCAGGTCCCGAAGGGAGATCGTGTCTTGGCAGCCGTCGGGGAACGCTACGTAGGCGTACTGGGGATTGGCATGCAGCAGGTGGACCCTCTCGACCAACAGGTCCGACTTGTGCGCCCTCACATGTTTCCGCAGTAGGACGGGTCCGGGTGTCGCTATCCAGGTTGGGAGCGAGGTCCCGGAGGAGGACTTCCTGGGGAAAACAAGGAGACGTTCGTGAGGTGTCTGGTTTGTGGTAGTACAGAGCAGCGACCGTATGGAGTGAAGGGCCACTGGGAGGACTTCTTGCCAGCGGGAGACTGGGAGATTCCTGGACCAAAGGGCCAGCAGGACGGTCTTCCAGACCGTTCCGTTCTCCCTTTCTACCGGCCCGTTTCCCCTGGGGGTTGTAACTGGTCGTCCTGCTGGAGGCAATGCCTTTGCTGAGCAGAAATTGATGCAGTTCGTCGCTCATAAAGGAGGACCCCCTATCACTGTGAATGTATGCGGGGAAACCGAACAGTGCAAAAATACCCTGGAGGGCCTTGATGATGGTGGTCGTGGTCATGCCTGGGCAGGGGATGGCGAATGGGAACCGGGAGTATTTGTCAATCACGTTAAGGAAGTACGTGTTGCGGTCGGTGGAGGGGAGGAGGCCCTTGAAATCCATGCTGAGGCGTTCAAAGGGACGGGAAGCCTTTATGCGATGCGCTCTCTCTGGCCGGTAGAAGTGCGGTTTGCACTCCGCGCTGATTCGGCAGTTCCTGGTGACTGACCTGACCTCCTCGATGGAGTAGGGCAGGTTGCGGGTCTTAATGAAATGAAAGAAACGAGTGACCCCCGGGTGGCAGAGGTCCTGGTGGAGGGCTCGGAAGCGGTCCACTTGAGCGGTGGCACAAGTGCCGTGGGACAGGGCATCAGGAGGCTCGTTCAGCTTCCCGGGACGGTACAAGATCTCGTAATTGTAGGTGGAGATTTCTATCCTCCACCGCAAGATCGTGTCGTTCTTAATCTTGCCCCGTTGCGCATTATCGAACATGAAGGCAACCGACCGTTGGTCTGTGAGGAGAGTGAATCTTCTGTCGGCCAGGTAATGCCTCCAATGTCGCACAGCTTCTACTATGGCCTGGGCCTCCTTTTCGACTGAGGAGTGGCGAATTTCGGAAGCATGGAGAGTACGGGAGAAGAAAGCCACGGGCCTGCCCGCTTGGTTGAGGGTGGCCGCCAGAGCTACGTTGGACGCATCGCTATCGACCTGGAAGGGGAGGGACTCGTTGATGGCGCGCATTGTGGCTTTTGCGATGTCCGCTTTGATGCGGCAGAAGGCCTGGCGGGCCTCCGTCGACAGGGGGAATGATGTGGACTGGATCAGGGGTCGAGCCTTGTCGGCGTAATTGGGGACCCACTGTGCATAATAGCTAAATAAGCCGAGGCAGCGCTTTAGGGCCTTGGGGCAGTGAGGGAGGGGAAACTCCATGAGGGGGCGCATGCGTTCAGGGTCGGGGTCTATGACTCCATTGCGCACTACGTAGCCTAGGATGGCTAGACGGTCGGTGCTAAACACGCATTTATCCTTGTTGTAGGTCAGATTAAGGATATTCGCGGTCTGGAGAGATTTTCGGAGGTTAGTGTCGTGGTCCTGCTGGTCATGGCCACAGATGGTGACGTTATCAAGATACGGGAACATTGCGCGTAAGCCGCACCGGTCAACCATTCGGTCCATCTCTCGTTGGAAGACCGAGACCCCGTTCGTGACACCGAAGGGAACCCTTAAAAAGTGATAAAGCCGCCCATCTGCTTCGAAGGCAGTGTACTGGCGGTCTGCTTCGAAGGCAGTGTACTGGCGGTCTGCTTCGAAGGCAGTGTACTGGCGGTCACCATGACGAAGGGGCAGCTGGTGGTAGGCAGACTTGAGATCCACCGTGGAGAAAACCTTGTATTGCGCAATTCTGTTTACCAGGTCGGCTATACGGGGGAGAGGGTACACATCCAGTTGCGTTAACCTGTTGATGGTCTGGCTATAGTCGATGACCATCCTATGTTTCTCCCCGGTCTTTACCACCACTACTTGAGCCCTCCAGGGGCTGTTGCTTGCTTCGACAACCCCTTCCTTCAGCAGCCTTTGGACCTCCGGTCCTGATGAAGGTCCGGTCCTGGGCACTGTACCGTCTGCTCCTGGTGGCGACGGGTTTGCAATCCGGGGTGAGGTTCGCAAACAGGGAAGGCGGGTCGACCTTAAGGGTCGCGAGGCCGCAGACAGTAAGGGGGGGTATAGGGCCGCCAAATTTAAAGGTCAGGCTTTGTAGGTGGCACTGGAAATCCAGCCCAAGAAGGGTGGCTGCGCAGAGGTGCGGCAGAACGTACAGGCGGAAATTGCGGAATTCCCTGCCTTGGACAGTGAGATTCGCTAGGCAGAACCCCTTTATCTCCACTGCGTGTGACCCGGAGGCCAGGGAGATCCGTTGGTTTACGGGATGGGTGACAAGAGAACAGCACCTTACCGTGTCGGGGTGGACAAAGCTTTCCGTGCTCCCAGAGTCGATCAGGCACGACGTCACGTGGCGGTTGATGGCGATCGTTGTGGTGGCTTTCGCGAGCATCCAGGGCCGACTCTGGTCCAGGGTAACGGAGGCCAGCTGCAGCAAGGGGAAGTTCTGGTCAGGCAGCGTGGAGTCGGCTGTGCTGGGGGCTTGAGGCCCCATCCAAGATGGCGTCAGCCACGGGTCGCACATGGAGTCCGGGGATGCCGAAGATGGCGGCGGCGAGGGACAAAATGGCCCACCCATCCAGCGTGGTGGCTGGGGGGCAAAATGGCCACGCCCGTGGATCGCACACGGCCAGGGGATAGGAGGGCGGCGGTGGGCTTTGGACGGCCGGGACCTGAACTAAAGGCTGCCGATAGTCGCTGGAGACTGCAGCCACGGCACGGGCCTGGCAGACCCCGACATAGTGGCCCTTATTGCCGCTCCCTTTGCAGGTGGCGGTGCGGGCCGGGCAGCGCAGGCGGGGATGATTCGCCTGCCCGCAGAAAAAGCAGCGTTGGCCGGTAGCGATAGTGGGCCGTCTCGTCGCGCAGGTTTGCAGGGGTAGGGGATAGGTCGGGGGGCTGCCGTTACGGGGTGCCACGCAGCCCAGGGGGGCGCCGTGCGTTCGTGGGCAAAAGCCAGCGCATTTTTATATGCAACGTCCATAGACCCAGCCAGGGTCCGTGCCTCAGAAAGTCCCAGTGTGTCCATTTCTAGCAGCCTTCGGCGGATATCGGGAGAAGTCATACCTGCCACAAAAGCATCCCTAATCAAACGTTTGGTGTGCTCGTTCCCCAAACTGGCGGGCGTGCACAATTCCGGCCCAGCACTAGCAGTGCCCGATAGAAGTCTTCCAGTGTTTCTTCAGGGCTTTGCCTTCTAGTTGCCAGCAGGTGACGGGCGTAGACCTGGTTCACAGGTCGGATATAGTGTCCTTCTAGCAGCTCTATAGCTGCAGCATAGTTCTCCGCTTCCTCGATCAGAGGGTAGATTGCAGGGCTGACCCGGGAGCGTAGAAGGTGCATTTTCTGCCTCTCCGTGGGGGTGTTGGCGGCCGTGTCGATGAAGCTCTTAAAACACGCCAGCCAGTGCTTGAAGATAGCAGCGGAGTTGTCCAAGTGGGGGCTGAGCTGAAGGCACTCCGGCTTGATGCGGAGATCCATCCTTTCAGAAGTAATAGCTGATTAAATTGATGCACAATCAATTAACGTTGAGACAAGGTGAGTCATAACTAAGAGGCTTTAATCAGCTAGAACTGTACCCAGCAGCTTCGATACAGAAAGTGAAGACTGCTGGGATGGCATTGGTTCTTATACCCCGCCTCTCAGGGCGGAGCTATGTACGTTAGCCAATGGTAGACTCCTAGGTCTAGCCAATGGTCATCCACCTCTCAGGTACTGCAATACCCGGTATTACCACATTCACCCCCTGTTAAAAAATAACGCAGCAGGGTGATGGCCAGCGTTACTGTCGCCGTCTTGCATGGTAGGACCAGGTATTGAGGTACTGTGATGTTGAGGGTAACATGGGTACCACCAGCGTTCCAGGACCAGGGCCCCCCGGGCTCCTCGTCATCCCACACCAGCGACGACTGACCTTGACTCGCCTCAGTGACTATCGACCAGATTCATCCGCACAACCTGGCCACCGTATCGACCAACGTTAAAATCAAAGGACACGTGACCTCTTGCCTGCTGGGCTCCGGGAGCACCAAAAGCTTCATCCACCCGGATACGGTAAGGCGCTGCACCCGGAAGCTCCGGACATCAGACCAGCATCGGCATCGCCGCCACCACTACGTCGCTCCCAGCGGCACATCAAGGCCCCGGACCGGTTAAACCTCTAACTGGTCCACTGGACTTCAAAAGGCTTTTTTTTCCTCTCTATCAAAAATTGTAACTGTAAATATAAAAAGAAAACCATTTGTTGTATATAATCTCCCCCCCCCCCCCCCCCCCCCCCCCCCCTGCTGAACACAGGGGGTGAATGTGATAAACCACTGCTGCACCTCTATTAGGTGATGTATGGTAGGACCTGTATTACAGGTACGTTAGTCGTCCCTGCCTGCTGGCTCCGCCCAGTAGGTGGAGTATAAATATGTTTGTCCTCCATGCTGCAGCCATTTCACCAGCTGCTGTGGGAGGCCACACACCTTAGAGCAATAAAGCCTCAGTTGTACCTAACTCAAGTCTTTGTGCAATTGATCGTGCATCAGAGTGCAATATAGGTTTACAAAAATGATACTACAGGGGTTAGGTTACGAGGAGAGACTACACTTTCGCTGATAGCACGCTCACACCCATCCTCTGAACAGGGTCTGCACTGGGGGTGTTTGATCTTGGACCACTGTGCCTGGGAGGCAGGGGGTGGGGCCAGCAGAGGGCAACAGGGGATGGGGGTGCAGGCAGGCCCGCTGTGAAGATTCATGTGACAGAGGCTGCATATGTATCAGGGGAACATGTTTTAATTGTGAACATTGGACATTTCCATTCCACCTAGATACAGATAGTGTACCCCCACCCCCGTTCTGAATCAGTGATTCTCTTGCTTCTTGATCTTTCATGGTCTTTGCTACATCTAGGTGTGTCCCCAGGATGCACATCAGAGGTGGAGACAGCCTGATGCATTCCATGCTCTGTGGCCATTGATGCCCTTAGCGGATGACCTCTGGAGGGCCTGGAGCCAGGGGCCCCAGGGAACGTACCAATGTCACTGGCATCGTCATGCTAGCCAGTTTTGCCCGCTGCCCCTGTGATGCGCCAATGCCAGCAAGGGGGATTCAGAAGAACTGGAGACCGCCATAGTCTCTTTGGTGACAGGCCCTGGGTTGGCCTCCAGCTCCTCCTCCTACCTGACGAGGATCCCCATGGATGGAGGAGCAGCTGGAGTGAGCTACAGGGGCCTCTGAGTCATCTTGCTCTGCCAGTCCTGGAAGCTCCCCATTGTCTGCAACATGATGTCTCGGCCCTCAGCGATGCTCCTCAGTGACTGGGCCATGCTCTGCAGTGCCTCAGCAAAATCCACCTGTGTCTGGGTCATGTCCCTCAGCGATTGTTGAGGCCCTAAGCCATAGTCATTACAGACTGAACCATGCCTTGGGCACTACCACTCAAGACATGGACGCCATGCTCCAGGCTTTCCACTGCAGTCGTCACCCCCGCAGTGTTGGCCTCGGTGCCATCATCTCCAGCGCCCACAGCCTTTGGGGCTCCTCCAATCGGCTATACATTCGCTGGAATTTTGCTGATATCCCCTCCTGAATGTCACGGTTATGTCGTATCATCTGCATTAGCTCTGGGAGTACCTTGTCCAAAGCTCGGCATCTGACTTGGACCCAGCTGAGTCCTGGGATCCATCAGACCTCCAACTACTGTATCCCTTGGATATTCCTGCTTCCACCTGATGCGCATCAGCAACTGTGTGGTGCTCACCAGATTGTGCCCCAGAAGCCTGTCCACTACTGTCGCCCACCGAGGTGTGTGTCTCTGCACTGGTGGAAGGTACATAGAACATAGAACATAGAAAATACAGCACAGAACAGGCCCTTCGGCCCACGATGTTGTGCCGAACCTTTGTCCTAGATTAATCATAGATTATCATTCAATTTACAGTGCAGAAGGAGGCCATTCGGCCCTTTGAGTCTGCACCAGATCTTGGAAAGAGCACCCTACCCAAACGCAACACCTCCACCCAACACCAAGGGCAATTTGGACATTAAGGGCAATTTATCATTGGCCAATTCACCTAACCCGCACATCTTTGGACTGTGGGAGGAAACCGGAGCACCCGGAGGAAACCCACGCAGACACTGGGAGGACGTGCAGACTCCGCACAGACAATGACCCAAGCCGGAATCGAACCTGGGACCATGGATCTGTGAACAATGCTACCGTGCTGCCCTTAAGAACAAATAAATCTACACTATATCATTTTCCCGTAATCCTTGTACCTATCCAACAGCTGCTTGAAGGTCCCTAATGTTTCCGACTCAACTACTTCCACAGGCAGTGCATTCCATGCCCCCACTACTCTCTGGGTAAAGAACCTACCTCTGATATCCCTCCTATATCTTCCACCTTTCACCTTAAATTTATGTCCCCTTGTAATGGTGTGTTCCACCTGGGGAAAAAGTCTCTGACTGTCTACTCTATCTATTCCCCTGATCATCTTATAAACCTCTATCAAGTCGCCCCTCATCCTTCTCTGCTCTAATGAGAAAAGGCCTAGCACCCTCAACCTTTCCTCGTAAGACCTACTCTCCATTCCAGGCAACATCCTGGTAAATCTTCTTTGCACCTTTTCCAGAGCTTCCACATCCTTCCTAAAATGAGGCGACCAGAACTGTACACAGTACTCCAAATGTGGCCTTACCAAAGTTTTGTACAGCTGCATCATCACCTCACGGCTCTTAAATTCAATCCCTCTGTTAATGAACGCGAGCACACCATAGGCCTTCTTCACAGCTCTATCCACTTGAGTGTCAACTTTCAAAGATGTATGAACATAGACCCCAAGGTCTCTCTGCTCCTCCACAATGCCAAGAACTCTACCGTTAACCCTGTATTCCGCATTCATATTTGTCCTTCCAAAATGGACAACCTCACACTTTTCAGGGTTAAACTCCATCTGCCACTTCTCAGCCCAGCTCTGCATCCTATCTATGTCTCTTTGCAGCCGACAACAGCCCTCCTTACTATCCACAACTCCACCAATCTTCGTATCGTCTGCAAATTTACTGACCCACCCTTCAACTCCCTCATCCAAGTCATTAATGAAAATCACAAACAGCAGAGGACCCAGAACTGACCCCTGCGGTACGCCACTGGTAACTGGGATCCAGGCTGAATATTTGCCATCCACCACCACTCTCTGACTTCTATCGGTTAGCCAGTTCGTTATCCAACTGGCCAAATTTCCCACTATCCCATGCCTCCTTACTTTGTGCAGAAGCCTACCATGGGGAACTTTATCAAATGCCTTACTAAAATCCATGTACACTACATCCACTGCTTTACCTTCATCCACATGCTTGGTCACCTCCTCAAAGAATTCAATAAGATTTGTAAGGCAAGACCTACCCCTCACAAATCCGTGCTGACTATCCCTAATCAAGCAGTGTCTTTCCAGATGCTCAGAAATCCTATCCTTCAGTACCCTTTCCATTACTTTGCCTACCACCGAAGTAAGACTAACTTACTTAAGGTAGTGGTGGTAGCTGTGATGCCTCGGTGGTGGTCTCCTCAGAGCTCATCTCTCTTGGGTGTAGAGTGGGGGGCTTACGATTCAGATGGCCTGGCCTTGTCAAGCTTGCCCAAAATCACTTTTAGAAATGTTTCAGCTAAATCGCACCCAATGATTGCCTGGCTCTTGTGTGGTGCAAATGTTATTTGCTACTGATCAGCTCAAAAATGAGTGCTGTCCAAGTCTTGTTGCATATGGCCATGGACTGCTTCAATATCTGAGGAGCCACAAATGGGACTGAACATTGTGCAATCATCAACGAACGTCTCACTTCTGACCTTATGGTGGAGGGATGGTCATTGATGAAGCAACTGAACGTGATTGGGCCCAGGAGACGGCCATGAGGAACCACTGCAGCGATGTCATGGAGATACGATGAACAAGCACAACCATCTTCCTTTGTGCTGAAGGTATAACTCCAACCATTGGAGCCAAATGGTCCTGAAAGTTGCTGTCTGTAATGCTATTCTTCTCCATACAGTGCACAAATGCTGGTCTAGCTGGCAAAACCCACATCCCGTAAAAATGAATACATTTTAAAAAAACTATTGAAGACCCCACAGACTGCAATCAATTTGACATCAATGAGCAAACAAGAACTTGCTCTTCCGATGCTATTAGTCTCATTGTAAAAACGCTTGGAACATCCTTTGTTGATTGATGTGTAAACTGGGTTTTTAGCAGCATATTAAGTTCATAAATATTGCTGAACAACTTCTTTGGCAATAATTTTATATATGTGGTGTTCAAAGTTTATCCACTAATGAGAAAAAGTTCCATATAGTTGAAAAATAATAATTTTTGGAAAGAAGCACTATCACAATATTTCAATTGCTACCTGACATACATGTATTTACCAATCTTTATTTTGCCCTGCATAAAATGGTATTAAAAAGCGATGGACAATCAGCTAATTTTATTTCCTGGTTTGTGATCTATGAGAATACTTCAATGTGATTGGCTGCTTATCCTCACTGTTACTCGGTGCCTGGAATTTTCATTTACTTGGTGCCAGGTTCAAACAGACATCAGAAAAGGGTAAATCCACACCACAGGGTTTACTGGACTTTTGGGGGGGCAATTTTCTTTGAGGTCAGTAGTGTGCATTGTCACTTCACTGTTGACTGCAAAATGTTTTGAATTGTGTGACTGAACACATACAAGCATGGGAAAATGTCTTCCAATAACAATTTCCAATAACATATCAACGATTATATTTCTTGCAAATTTCATCTCTATTTCTGGTAAAGTTTAGTAAGTTTCTGATACTTCATTGAAGCATTATTCCCTTTCTAATGTCAATAAATAATTTCACCATGGGGTTGGGGGGGGGGGGGGGGGCGGTGGTGTGGATGTCCTGCTTTTGCCTGATATTTTAACTTCCAGCAAGGCCAACTGAAATGTTCCAGCTAATGTTTCTCCTTCCCACTTTAGGTTACTGAGGTAAATTGTCATGCCCTTACACTGTATCTAAACTCAGTTTATTAGAAGTCCAGGAGTTGCACCTGGAATCTTCCTGAAATGAAGTTTGGGCTCTCGGGCTCGGGCTCGGACTCGTTCAGATACTTCCAGGTTTGGAATTTTATAGGACAGATGTTCCCAACATTCCCCATGGCGCCACCGATATCTTTTCACAGTAACTTCATTTGAAGCCTACCTGTGACAATAAGCGATTTTCATTTCATATCTCTGTTGAAAAGGGTCCTTTCGCTTGTGGAGTCAGAGGAAGATAGCACATCTGGCACTTATGGCAGATTCAGGCAGAAGATTTGGCTTCAGTTGAAAGGGTAAAGGCTAGGTGGGAGGAGGAGCTGGGGCCTATCATAGATGATGAGGTGTGGAAAGGCCCTTCGCAGGGTGATCTCCACGTCTTCATGTGCGAGGCTGGGTTTGCTCCAGCTTAAAGTGGTGTTTAGGGTGCACCTGACCAAGTCTAGGATGAGTTGTTTCTTCTCGTAGGTGGAAGATAGGTGAGCGCTGTTCCAGGGGTCCGGCCAATCATGCGCACATGTTCTGGTCTTGTCCCAAGCTTCTGAGCTTTTGGGTCTCCTTCTTTAGCACCATGTCAGTGGTTTTGGACATTGAACTGGAGCTCTGGCCTTTAGTTGCCATGTTTGGGGGTGTCGGGATCGCCAGAGCTGCAGACGAGTGCGGGATTGGATTGTCTTGCCTTCGCCTCATTGATTGCCTGGCGGTGGGTTCTGCTGGAGTGGATGTCTGCAACTCCACCCAGCACCTCAGCATGGTTGGGAGACTTGGGAGTTTTTGTACCTAGAGAAGGTCAAGTTCACTGTGAGGGGTTCGATTGGGAGATTTTACCGGAGGCATTAACCTTTCATAGTTTACTTTAAGGAACAGATCACCATCAGTTGTTGGGGGGAGGGAAGGTGAAGGTGGTTGTGTTGGTGTTACTTTTAATGCATTTTTCCCAGCAAATTGTATTTGGTTTGTTTGTTTGTATAGATTTGTCTACTTTGTAATTCATAAAACAAAAAACTCTAATAAAAACATTTATTGATGGAATTTTCCTGAAATGGTGGCTTTGCATCAGGGCAGACCGTGGCTAAGCCACTGTATTTATAGGCAAGTTCAAAACTACCCCTTTATGAATTCCTTCCAGAGTTGAATAACACTTTGTTGAATAACGGAATGTATGTACAGGGCAGACAAATATGCAGTGGTAGCACTTTGCATGGGTGGAGAACTGTAAGTCAGTCACAAAAAATTCAAGTCAGCAGGGGCGGTGATTAATTTCTCATTTTCCCATGAATGATCTATTTCCTAAAACATTAAATGGCTTGAGAATTGATGACTGTTACTCACTGAAGTACATACAGTAAGTCACATGGAAAGCAGTTTCCTCTGTGTCAAAGCTGGAGAAATCCTTGCTTTGGTGACGTCAGTCCAGCAGAATTTCCCGATCCAATAAAAGTGCAGGAAAATCCACTCATTCACAAAAAAAGCCCAGAATGGAAATTGGATAGGAATCATAAAAATTGCTTAGGTATTTTCTACTGGCAGTAGTCTGAACCTGGGCTGTAAAACATTCCGGGGCAGAAGGCAGTGTGTCTGACTGAGTGGAATTCCATGAGTTTCCCTTTTTGAACTATGTGGGCTTTATGTAACATTTTAAAATGATACATCTACAAACCATCTGTTCTCCAGTTTATCATATTTTACATTAAATTGATCTGCAGAATTAACCTTTGTGCTGGCCCTTGGCAATTATGTAAAATCTATTTTAAGCAGCAACTCTGCCTACTGCTGAGCTCTGAAAGAAGTTAACTGTTGAAATGCACACGCTCCAAACTAAACTGCACTGTAGCTGATATAACTATCCTGTACCATTGTTTGACCTGGGATTCTTTCCTAATCATTGTTCCATTCCAGCCTAAAGACATTTACTCATGATGGCATAGTTTCTCGGGTAATAGGAACTCTCCACCTCCTCGCCCATGTGTCGCTGCTTTCAGCTGCAAGTTAAGACAGTGTGTCAGCAGGCTATTTAATCATGGGGAACATCACAGTTTTTCCTGTTCCTGGCGTCAGCCAATGCTCACACAGGGACTTCTTCCAGCAGAAATAACATGCAGTGATTAAGATTAGGAACTGTGACTGATTTTTGTCCTACCTATCCCATTGACACGATAGCAATTCCAGTAAACACCCCCCACCCCCTCTCCCCCTCCTCTCTCGCTGAGGGTAGCTAATGCAATGTTGTCTGGAAATCAAAAGCCAAGCGTCAATAGATCTGTTTTGTTAGATGAGGAACATATTTATCATATGTCCGATGTTTCTCATGTCTGGAACGATCTGCCTGGTCTGTACGCTGTGGTGAATGTAAATACAGTTAATTCACCAGTTATGTTCTATGTTTGTAAATACAGTTAATTTACCAGTTATGTTCTATGTTATTAATCCTGTGGGTTTTATCGGTGGGCCATTGTATGGCTTCACCCACAGGGGGCGATGTTGGAGGATGTTGGAGCATGTATGGGCTCAGTCCATGGCTCCGCCCCTTTGAAGGAGTATAAGAGAAGCTGGCCTGTGGGACTGTCCTCAGTATGTACCAGTCGCAGGCAGGCAAAGTTGATAATTAATTAAAACCACTGTTTTACTCCGACACGAGTCGTTGAGTGGATTGATGGTCGCATCATACGCAGAACAGCACTTTTCGCACGACAATAAATCTAAATCAAATTTTGCTTTGTGCAACCGGAGAAGTCATTCGCAACATGTCAGATTTCCCTCAAGATATAGAATACGTCCCTCCGGGCCCTCGCCACGGCGGCACTACCATCCCCACCAAAAAAACACACCAGCAGCCTGGTGGTGATAGCCACCCTCCAGTCCTGGAACCAACTACGGCAGCAATTTGGCCTGACCAAAATGTTGGACAAAGCTCCCATCTGTAACAACCATCGGTTCACACCAGCACTGACTGGCGCTACCTTTAAAAAGTGGGGACAACGGCGGGGGAAGCCGGGGTCAGCAGGTGTCAGCTGACTTACGGGAGTGTTATGGGGGAGCAAAAAAGCTAGACACGGGTCTAGCGGGGGGGGGGGGGGGGGGAGGGGGGGGGGGGGAAAGGGTTGCTGCTGCACTGGCCGAAGGGGAATGGGACACAGAAGAGGTGGTCGGGGCGGGGGTCTCCCGTCTGGGGGACTGGCGGGTGAGGGCGGCGCGGGCACGGGACTGGCCTAGAAAAGGAGATGTCTAGTCGGCGAGGGGGGGGGGGGGGGGGGGGGGGGGGGGAGCCCCCCCAATCCGGCTGATAATGTGGAATGTGAGGGGCCGGTAAAGAGGGCCCGAGTTTTCGTGCACTTAAAGGGACTGAAGGCAGACGTGGTCATGCTCTAGGAGACACACTTGAAGGTGGCGGATCAGGTCAGGTTAAGAGAGGGGTGGGTAGGACAGGTATTCCACTCGGGGCTGGACGCGAAGAACAGAGGGGTGGCAATATTGGTGGGGAAGCGAGTGTCGTTTGAGGCCAAGAATGTCGTTGTGGACAACGGAGGGCGATATGTGATGGTGAGCGGTAAGTTGCAGGGGACGTGGGTGGTATTGGTAAATGTATACGCCCCGAACTGGGATGATGCCGGATTCATGAAGCGCATGTTGGGGCGCATTCCGGACCTGAAGAAAGGAGGCTTGATAATGGGTGGGGATTTTGATACGGTGTTGGACCCAGCACTGAATCGCTCCAGATCTAGGACCGGAAAGAGGCCGGCGGCGGCCAAGGTGCTTAGGGGGTTTATGGACCAGGTGGGGGGAGTGGACCCGTGGAGGTTTGCCAGGCCGCAGGCCAGGGAATTTTCTTTTTTCTCCCTTGTGCACAAAGCCTACTCCCGGATAGATTTTTTTTGTTCTGGGAAGGGCGCTGATCCCGAAAGTGGAGGGAACGGAGTATTCGGCCATAGCCATTTCAGACCACGTCCCGCACTGGGTGGAACTGGAGTTGGGAGAGGAGAGGGACCAACGCCCGCTGTGGCGGTTGGATGTGGGACTGCTGGCAGATGAGGTGGTGTGTGGGAGGGTGAGGGGGTGCATCGAAAGGTACTTGGAGGTCAACAACAACGGGGAGGTGCGGGTGGGGGTGGTATGGGAGGCGCTGAAGGCGGTGATCAGGGAAGAGCTAATCTCCATCAGGGCTCACAGGGAGAAGACTAGAGGGCATGGAAAAGGAGAGGCTAGTGGGGGAGATTTTAAGAGTGGATAGGAGATATGCAGAGGCCCCTGAGGAGGGATTACTTAGGGAAAGGCGACGTCTCCAGACGGAGTTTGACCTGTTGACCACAGGGAAGGCAGAGGCACAGTGGAGGAAAGCGCAGGGTGCCCCCTGTCCCCACTGTTGTTTACATTAGCAATTGAACCCTTGGCCATATCATTAAGGGAGTCTAGGAAATGGAGGGGGGTGGTACGAGGGGGAGAGGAGCATCGAGTGTCGCTTTATGCAGATGACCTGTTGCTGTATGTGGCGGATCCAGTGGAGGGGATGGTGGAGGTCATGCAGACTCTAAGGGAGTTTGGGGATTTTTCGGGCTATAAGCTTAATGTAGGGAAGAGTGAGCTTTTTGTAGTACAGGCAGGAGACCAAGAAAGGGGGATAGGCGATCTACCGCTGAGGAGGGCGGAGGGGAGCTTTCGATACCTGGGGATCCAGATAGCCAGGAATTGGGGGGCCCTACATAAACTGAATCTGACGAGACTGGTGGAGCAGATGGAGGAGGACTTCAAAAGATGGGACATGTTACCGCTCTCGCTAGCGGGTAGAGTGCAGTCGGTCAAATGGTGGTCCTTCTGAGGTTTCTCTTTGTGTTTCAGTGCCTTCCCATCGTGATCACCAAGGCCTTTTTAAGAGGGTAGGCAGGAGCATTATGGGGTTTGTGTGGGCGAATAGGACCCCGAGGGTAAGGAGAGGGTTTTTGGAGCGCAGTAGGGACCGAGGAGGGTTGGCGCTACCGAATTTGGGGAGCTACTACTGGGCAGCAAATGTGGCGATGATCCGTAAGTGGGTGATGGAGGGAGAGGGGGCGGCACGGAAGAGGTTGGAGATGGCGTCCTGCAAAGGAACGAGTCTGGGGGCGCTGGTGACGGCACCGCTGCCACTCTCGCCATCAAGGTACACCACGAGTCCGGTGGTGGCGGCAACGCTAAAGATCTGGGGCCAGTGGAGACGGCACAGGGGTGCAATGGGAGCCTCGGTGTGGTCCCCGATCAGGGGTAACCACCGGTTTGTCCCAGGGAGGATGGACGGGGGGGGTTTCAGAGCTGGCATCGGGTGGGGATTAGAAGAATGGGGGACTTGTTCATTGATGGGACGTTTGCGAGCCTAGGGGCACTGGAGGAGAAGTTTGGGATACCCCCAGGAAATGCTTTCAGATACATGCAGGTGAGGGCGTTTGTGAGGCGGCAGGTGAGGGAATTCCCGTTGCTCCCGGTACAGGAAATTCAAGACATGGTGATCTCGGGTGTATGGGTCGGGGAGGGCAAGGTATCGGCAATATACCAGGAGATGAAAGAAGAGGGGGAGGCATTGGTAGAGGAGCTGAAGGGTAAATGGGAGGATGAGCTGGGGGAGGAGGTTGAGGAGGGGCTATGGGCTGATGCCCTAGGGAGGGTTAATTCCTCCTCATCGTGTGCCAGGCTTAGCCTGATACAATTTAAGGTGGTTCACAGAGCGCACTTGACAGGGGCGAGGTTGAGTAGGTTCTTTGGGGTAGAGGACAGATGTGGGAGGTGCTCAGGAAGTCCGGCGAACCATGTCCATATGTTTTGGTCATGCCCGGCACTGGAGGGGTTCTGGAGGGGAGTGGCGGGAACAATATCTAAGGTGGTGAAAGCCCGGGCCAAGCCAAGCTGGGGGCTAGCAATATTTGGAGTAGTGGACGAGCCGGGAGTGCAGGAGGCGAAAGAGGCCGGCATTCTGGCCTTTGCGTCCCTAGTAGCCCGGCGAAGGATCTTGCTAATGTGGAAGGAGGCGAAGCCCCCCAGCGTGGAGGCCTGGATAAACGACATGGCTGGGTTCATTAAGCTGGAGAGGATAAAGTTTGCCTTGAGAGGGTCTGAGCAGGGGTTCTATAGGTGGTGGCAACCGTTCACTAGACTATCTCGCGGAGCGTTAGAGGAAGGTCGGTCAGCAGCAGTAGCAACCCAGGGGGCGGAGGGGGGGATGTCTTGGGAAGGGGGGTGGGGGGGGGGGGGGTAGGGCGGGAGGGGGGAAGGGGGGTCTGCCTGGGGGGTATTTGAGCAAGAGAACACATGAATGATCTGGAAAACTGGCATGGATGGGAGGAATTCAGTGTACAAAGCTCTGTAACATATTGTTTTACCATGTTTATATCTTGCTATGTGCGTTTTATTTCTATTTTGTTACGGGGGGGGTTTGTTTGTAAGGGTGAAAAATTGTGTTAAAAAACTTCAACAAATATTTTTTTTTTAAATGAAAAAAAAAGTGGGGACAGAACGGAGGACACTGACAGTCAGGGATCTATATACGGACGGCAGGATCGCAACACTGGACGAACTGACAGAGAAATTCCAGCTGACCAGGTGGAACGAGCTAAGGTATCTACAGCTCAAAAATTTCCTACGAAAAGAGACAAGGACATACACACAACCGCCAGGACAGACATTACTGGAAGAGTTATTGGACGCAAGCATCCTAGATAAAGGGAACTGTAGCGACATGTATAACCGACTGGTAGAAAGGGCCGACACCGTACTGGACGCAACAGGAAAGAAATGGGAGGAAGACCTGGGGATTGAAACAGGGTGGGGACTCTGGAGCGAAGCACTGCATAGGGTTAACTCCACCTCCACGTGCACAAAGCTCAGCCTGACGCAACTAAAAGTGGTACATAGAGCCCACTTAACAAGAACCCGTATGAGTAGGTTCTTCCCGGAGGTGGAGGACAGATGTGAACGGTGCCAAGGAGGCCCGGCCAACCACGCCCACATGTTCTGGTCTTGCCCCAGACTTGCGGGATACTGGACAGCCTTCTTCGAGGCAATGTCCAAAATGGTGGGGATGAGGGTGGAGCCATGCCCGAAAGTGGTGGTCTTCAGGGTATCAGACCAGCCGGATCTATTCCTGGGGAAGAGGGCGGACGCCCTTGCCTTTGCCTCCCTGATCGCCCGTTGTAGAATCCTGTTTGGCTGGTGGTTAGAAGCACCACCCAAAGCTGCAGACTGGCTGTCCGACCTCTCAGAATCTCTCCAAATGGAGAAAATCAAATTTGTCATCCGAGGGTCAGACAACGGCTTCCACAGAACGTGGGAGCCATTCACCCAATTGTTCCGGGACCTGTTTGTGGCCAACGAACAAGCAGAAGAATAGCCAGGTAGCCAAGAACCAGGGGAAAGTAGCCAAGGCAGGGGAGGGAGGGATAGACCGGGTTTTGGGGGGGGGGGGGGGGGCAGCTAAACCTAAGAGAAAAGAAAGGCGGGGGGGGAGGGGGGAAGGGGGCAGAATGGGGGGGAGGGGGAAAGAGGGAGGAGACAGGGAACAATAGAGGGGAACCACAGAGGTGGTGGGGAGGCAAGGGAATGATAGCCGGACGGAGGGCACGGAAAACGTTAACAAACTTGGCATCTAATAATAATCGCTTATTGTCACAAGTAGGCTTCAAGGAAGTTACTGTGAAAAGCCCCTAGTCGCCACATTCCGGCACCTGTTCGGGGAGGCTGGTACGGGAATTAAACCCACGCTGCTGCCTTGTTCTGCATTACAAGCCAGCTATTTAGCCCAGTGTGCTAATCCAGCCTTGGATGGATCTACAGGAACAGAGAGCAAGGAAACTACGGGCAAAAGACGGGACGAACGGCTGAAGCGGAGGTGAACGCGAGACGACAACGGCAGCGAAATCCGTCCAGGAGAAGCAAGTGACAACACCAACACCAGATCCATTTGCGTATTGCCCTCTGTTATTGTTTCTCCGGCACCCAAATGTATATCTACCTCCCCAGTCTCCCCTCCCGCCCCCGACAAACAGATGCCTACTTATGTGTTAAAAATAATATTGCCAATTGTACAGAGTTGCTGTTGTTGAGCTAGTGCATAATACGCTGCCAGTTATTTTATTTTATTTATTTATTTTTCTGTGTGCTCTTCTCTTCTATATATATATATATATTTCATTCTGTGTACATAACGGTAAATATACTTTGTTCAAAAACCCAATGAAAAACATTTATAAAAATAAGATATAGAATACAAAAGCAAGGGGAAAAATCAGTGGAGTAAGACCAGTTGAGCAGTTCTTTCAGAGTTGGTACAGGAAAGATGGGCTAAATTGCCATCTTCTATGCTACATAATTGTTCAATATACTGATATTGTCAGATCACAAAGCTGTAGTAAGGTGACATTTTGTTTGGTTTGTGGACAGTCCAGTGCCAAAAGGGCTCAGCAACTTTAAACCTATGATGTGGAGATGCCGGTGTTGGACTGGGGTGGGCACAGTAAGTAAGAAATCTTACAACAGAAGGTTAAAGTCCAACAGGTCTGTTTCGAATCGCTAGCTTTCGTTGCGCAGCTCCTTCATCAGGTGAGTGAAGAGGTGGGTTCCACAAACACAGATATAGGCATATATGGTGCAAGATGATACTTTGGAAGCGTCGCAGAACCACCGAGCAGAAACTGATTGCCAAGTTCTGCACACATGAGTACAGCCTCAACCGGGAACTCGGATTCATGTCTCATCACATTCACCCCCACTATCTGGCCTGAGCTTGCGAAATCCTATCAATTGTCCTGGCTTGAGACAATTCACACCTCTTTAACCTGTGATTATCCCTCTCTCAAGTCTCACTGCCTGGGCCTGTAAAGACTTAATTACCTGCAAAGACTCGCATTCAAAGTATCATCTTATATCATTGACCTGTCTATAAATGTGTTTGTGGAACCCACCTTTTCACTCACCTGATGAAGGAGCTGCGCTCCAAAAACTAGTGATTCCAAACAAACCTGTTGGATTTTAACCTGGTGTAAGACTTCTTAATTTAAACCTAAGATTGATAGTATTTTCTAAATGGCAAGAAGCTACAAAGTGTGCTGGAGCAGAGAGATGCAGAGATGTACAAATCATTAAAGGTGGCAGGGCAATTTGAGAAGGCTTTTTAAAAGTCTATGTAATTACTGGAGCTTTGTTAATAGGCCGTAAATTATAGAAAAAAAGGAAGCAATACTGGTTCGGTCTTGGGGGGGGGGGGGGGGGGGGGGGGGGGCAATTATTTTGAATTCTGGACAGTGTAATTTGGGAAAGAAGACAGGACCTTGGGGAGGGTGCAGAAGAGATTTGTCAAAATTGGACTAGTGGTAAGAGGCTGACTGGAGAAGCTCGGGTTGTTCTCCTTAGAGCAGAGAAGGTTAATGTGAGATTTGATAGGGGTGTTCAAAATGAAAAGTATTTTGATCGAGTAAAGAAGGAGAAACCATTACCAGTGGTGGAAGAGGTGGTAATCAAAGGAAACAAATTTAAGATGATTGGCAAAAGAACCAGAGGTGACATGAAAAACTTTTTCACAATGGGTTGCTGTGATTTGGATTGCAGTACCTGAAAAGGTGATGGAAACATGCTATGGACCGAGTTAAGCGATCCCATGACAAATAAGTCAGATGAAAATTCTGCAGTCCTGTCACGTCCAGTCATGAATGATGGTGAGCAACGATGGGAGGAGGAGGCTCCATAAACATAGCCATCCTCAATAATGGCAGAGCCCAGCAGGTAAGTGCAAAAGGCAAGGCTGAAGCAATTGTAGACATCCTCTGCCAGAAGTGTGTTTGGATGCTCCATCTTGGCCTCCTCCTGAGGTCCCTAACATTACAGGTGCTATTCTTCACACAGCATCGAGAAACGGCTAAAGGCATTGGATACAGCAAAGGCTTTGTATGGGTCCTGACATCATTCCAGTTGTAGTGCTGAAGATCTGTACTCCAGGCTAGCCACACCCCGAGGCAAATTGTTTCAGTACAGCTACAGCACTGGGCATCTACTCAACAAAGTGAAGAGTTACTTCTGTCCACAAGGAACTGGACAAATCCAATCCAGCCAATTACAGCCCCGTCAGCTACTCTCAAAGTGTTGAAAAGTGTCATCCACAATGCTATCAAGTGGCACCTTTCACAACTAATCTGCTCATTGATGCTCAGTTTGAGTTCTGGCAAGCCTATCCAGCTCCAAACCTCCTTATAGCCTTGCTCCAAACATGAACAAAGAACCTCATTCTAGGGGTCAGATGGGAATCACTGACATCAGGGCAACATTTGACCAAGTATGGTTTCAAGGAATCAGAGCAAAATTGAGGTCAGTGGGATTCAAGGGAAATCTCCATTGACTGGAGTCATACCTTTTTAAGATTTTTCTTTTAATTTACAGTACCCAATTCTTTTTTTTCCAATTAAGGGGCAATTTAGCGTGGCCAATCCACCTAGTCTGCACATCTTTGGGTTGTGGGGGTGAGACCCATGCAAACACGGGGAGAATGTGCAAACTCCACACGGACAGTGCCCCGGGGCCGAGATCGAACCCGAGTTCAGCGCCGTGAGGCAGCAGTGCTAACCACTGCGCCACCATGCCCCCCTGGCTGGAGTCATACCCAGTGCAAAGGAAGACGATTGTGGTAGTTGGAGGTCAGCCATCTCAGTCCTAGGACATTGCTGCATGGATTGCATACGATAAGATCCTAGGTAAAACCATCGAAGGCAGTGCACCCAGTGCATTTTCAACCTCTTTAGTGGACCAAAGAATATTTCTCTAACGACTATATAAATCGATGAATGCCTGAAGTTTAATTTCATAAATTTACCAAGCAAGTGTTTAAAAAGTTTGCACGCCCTTCCAATTTTCACCATTATTCTCCTACTGCTGTTGTCCACCTTTGCATTTCTGCTTTGAGTAAGGACTTCAGGATTCTCCTGGCACGTACACATTTTGTTCCGACACTCTGACCATATTTGTAGTGCAGTGCCGAATGGTTCGTGCCACATTTTACTTTTTGCCTGAAGTGGGCTGCTCTGTTTCTGCAACCACTTAATCTAAATAGCCCAATTGAGAATTGGCAAAACACCCACTGAAAGCAGACAGGTTCAAATGTCACTCCAGATTGGGATTCAAACTCTTGAACATCTGGTTTGAGAGCCTATGGCTGTAGCTGGCAAACAGCTTCTGAAATACAGATTTGAACTGCACACACCATTGAATTTCTTGATAAGTTATTTGTAAGGAACAAACTTGTGGTAGCTGTATAGTTACATTTCAACGTCAATTTTGCTTGCACTGTAATTTGCAGACTGGGACCAGACTGTTCAGGCAAAAAGATCAGTCGAACCAGCAGATTATTTTTCATTGTTTCATCAAATTAATGTGGCAGAAATATCAACTTCCACCAGTGAAAAGGGAATGAACATTTTTCTGAGGCCTGTGTGATTCTCCCGTCATTCCTGTTCTTTTTTTGTCAGTTCAGGTTGAAGCTATCATAACACTTAGCATAATATATTGCTAAATATAGGATGTGAGGGTAGGCCTCAGTTTATTTTGGGCTGCCACAGAACAGCCTGTAAATCATATAATATCTTTTAACCTCCTCCTCAATCCTGTGTCAGAGTTACCATATGTTGCTACGACAGCACCTTCCAAACCTCTGCCGCTTGGAAGGACAAGGGCAACAGATGGACGGGGACACCACCACTGAAAGCTCGCCTCAAAGTCTCATACCATCCTGACTTAAAATCGCTGCTGTTCCTTCACTGTCACTGGGTCAAAATCCTGAAATTCCCTTCATAATAGCACCGTGGGTGTGACTACCTAAAATGGACTGCAGCGGTTCAAGAAGGCAGCCTACCACCACCTTCTCAAGGGCAATTAGAAATGGGCAATAAATGTTGGTCTAGCCAGCGAAACCCGCAACCCATGAAAATATATATTTTTTAAAAACAATTACTTATGGTTCCCATAAAAAATAAGCGAGGCCTAATTCAGCCAGGGTTGCATATCAAGTGAGGACCAGGTCAAACTTAGCTATGGCCATAGGCTCACCATCTAGCCTCACATGCATGAAGGGACCATTTGGGTGGGTTGCTACAGGCCACCCAAAGAACCAAAATTCAGAAGATCAGGGGCGAACTGGAGGAAAAGTACCCCGGATCTAGATTGAGATTTTGTCCTGTTATCCAAAATATCTTTCACAGTGTACAAGCAGCGTGTGGTTAGAAAGTGGGAATTTTTTCAAACATTCACTTATTCCATTCATAGGATGTGGATGCCACTGGTGAGACCACAATTTATCACTATCTTTCTTGAGAAGGTAGTGAACTGCCACCTTGAACTACTGCAGTCTATATGGCGTGGCTACATTCACAATGTTGTCAAGAAGGGGATTCCACTTCTGATAGCGGCGGTGCGGTGAACAGTCGGGTACAAGGCAGCTCCTGTTCAGCAACACGCTTTTGGCCCTTGTCACCCAATTTACGAGTATAATGTTTTTATAAAAAGGATGTGAATTTTTACTTACCAGTCTCTCCTCCAATGTGGGTTACCTGCAGGGGGTAAAACCAGGCAGAAGACTTGTAAATGCTCTACACCAGATTCGGCATTACCTCGAGGTCAGGGAAGGAAAACATGGCAGAGCACTCCGGGTTGTCCACGCCTTCCCTGGAACCAACAGAAAAATTGATGGAATTCCTTGTGGGAGGGTTCCAGAAGCAAAGGCAATTGATGGTGGAAGGTCTTTCTAGAGCAATCTAGGAAGCGGTGGCCTCCCTTCAGTTAACCTTGGAGAGGGTGGAACAGTGGATGGAGGCATAAGGCACGAAGATCTGTGAAATGGAAGAGGCAATCTCGGATCATATAACCAGATTGCCTCTTTGGAGGCTGAAGTTTTGTTGATGGCGGAGACTCAAAAGTTTTTAAGAGCCAAGCTTGAAGACCAAGTGAACAGGTCCAGGCTCCAAAATCTGAGGATTGTTGGGCTAGCGGAGGGTATCGAAGGCATGAATGCCACAGACTTTGTGGCAAAGGTGCTCGGGAAGTTGGTGGGAGAGGGGGGTCTTTGCTAACCCTCCCGAGGTGGATCGGACCCCCCAGTCACTAGGACAGAAACCAAAATCCGTGGATCCACTGCAGTCTATCGTAGTCCGCCTTCATAGATTTCTCAATAAAGAGCGGATCTTGAAATGGGAAACAGCCACAAAGGAAAGCTATTGGGAAGGGCATCATTCTTGAGTTTACCAGGACATCGGGGCGGAACTAGCAAAGCGACGAGTTGGGTTCAACAGGGTTAAGGTGGCACTTCACAAAAATAAGGTGCGATTTGGAATGGTGTAACCAGCTCAACTGTGAGTCACGTTTAAAAACAAGGACCATAACTTTAATACACCGGAGGAGGTGAATGAGGAGGTGTAGCAAACAGTGAGATTATACCAACCGATCATAACAGGACATGGATAGACCAGCAGAATGGGCAGAAAAGTGGTAGGTGGGATTTAGTACAGAGAAGTGTACGGTGATGCATCTTGACAGAAGGGATAGGGAGGTGCAATATATATTTAATGGAACAGTTCTATCGAATATGCAAGGACAGAAAGACAATCACTATTTGTTGATGCACCACTGTCAATGTACTCTGACAATTATTCTTTTGTCTACGATGTACATACTGTGTATGTTCCCTTGGCCGCAGAAACATACTTTTCACTGTACTTCGGTACATGTGACAATAAATATCAATCAATCAATCAATCATGTGCGCAGATCTTTGAAGGTGGCAGGACATATTAGACAGAATAACATGGGCACAGAAACAGGCGATTCGACCTGACCAGTCCAGGCCAGCGTTTATGCTCCACTCAAGCCTCCCTCCCTCTTTCCTCATTTGGACCTATCGTTATAGTCCTCTGTTCCATTCTCCCTCATGTGCTTGTCGAGCTTCCCTTTAAATGCATCCATACTGTCCACTTCAACCACTACTAATAATGATCGCTAATTTGTGATAATGAATTCCACATTCTCATCGCTCTTTGGATAAGGAAGTTTCTTGTGAATTGTCTATTGATTTTTTTTGTGATCATCTTATATTGAAATATATATATTGATATATGTATATTAATATATTGAGAGAGTAGCTAACAAAGTGTATGGGATCTTGGGCTTCATAAATAGAGAACATCATTTTGGTCAAAAACAGGGAAGTTATGCTGAACCTTTAAAGCTCTGATTAAGACACTGCTGGTGAATTGTGTCCAGTTCTGGTCAACACATGTTAGAAGTAATATGAGGGTCTTGGAAGGGCATTTGAGGGAAATCAACTTGAAGAGCCATGGGATCAAAGCAGGGCGATTGGAGCTGACTCGCCTGCTATGAAGAGAATTCAGGAAAGACTCAATGGGCTAAATGGCTTCCTTCTGTGCCATAATGACTCTATGACTCTAATTATGTTACAGTAAAAAATATGAGCAGAATATGAGGAGATTATCCAAAATGACTCCAGTGATGAGGGATTTTCGCTACAAAATTACATTGGAGAATCTAGGGTTATTCTCTTTCAAGAAAAGGAAGTTGAGGAGAGATTTGATAGAGGTGTACACAATCAAGGCAAGTTAAGATAAGATAGACCAAGAATGTTGGGCAAAATTCTCCGTTATCGGCGCAAAGTCCGCCGATCGGCGCAAAAAACAGCGCAAATCCGACCTGCGTCACGCCGCAAAAATCGTCGCGAAGTCTCCGGCCCGAAATGGGCTAGCAGCGACGTGACGG